>NW_018742204.1:14094327-15298677 GCF_001683475.1 Chenopodium quinoa | reverse complement strand
AATAAAAGTAGGAGGAGAAACAATGAATAAAAGGCCTAGGGCATAAGTTCACCAATAAATAATATTCCAAGGTAAAACATAATAATCAATCATCAATGCATACATTAATCAGATCATAAAGGGCTTTCGCTACGTATTACAATCACACAATTAATTTACCGGTATTAAATCTCATCTCTCGAATCTCGACTTAACCATTTATAAATTAACCTGCCTATTGAAACTAGACCTAAACATTAATTCTCATCTGTCGAATCTCGAATCAATATTGTCAAACTCATGCATAAAAGATCTTCGCAAATCTAAGCATTAAATCAATCAATAGGAAATTAATCTAGCATTGACAATTAACAACAATAAATTACCCCTTCATATTATTTTATGGATCGCCATAACCCTAGAATAAAACTACTTGTGCATAATTATAATTAAACTAATCAAAGCGATTAAAGAAAACATATTTAAAACAATAATTAACCAAGCTAAAATAAAACAGAGAATTAACGAAAGTCTAAAGAAATACGAAGAAACAATGAAAACAAACTGATACATGATAAATATCAAAGTTAATGAAAAGCAGTAAACTTAATTAAAGAAAACAAAAACGTAAGGAAAAACTAGGAACCAAAAAGTCAACTTAAACTAATTCTCCAAAAACTAATCTTATGGAAATTAATCAAAACTAAGACTAAAATCAAAAACGAAAATAAGCTGCTCCTAAAAACTAATAATAAAAGCTTGCCTAACTTTCTAACAACCCACTGATTGGGCTTTTATAATTCCCCATTAACCGACCTAAACTGACTTGCGGCATACTCGCCCGATCGGGCATTGGGCCGCCAGATCGGGCCCGCTTCCTTCACACCCAGCAAATCTGATAGTGGGCTGCTTGTATCTTCGTTTGGGCCAACAAACTGGGCCAATAATTTAAGTGTCATTATGGTTCGTGGCCTCGTACTTGGTCCGATATTTCCTTCTTCGTCATATATCTTAGACTCGTAATAATACAAAGTATTGTACTTATGAACCGAACCCTTAATCAACGAACTTGTAAACACCTAAAAATGTCTCCCCAAAACCAAACCCGTTGATGAACACCTTTCACCACCATTATTGGTCGAGTTGATTATTTAATCTTTGGAGTGCTTAAATCCATGTTCTATCCAACATATTTCATGAACCAATCCAATTTCTAGCTCATATCCCTAAACCATAACCTATTTTCTACTTTTCGTGTCCACATCGCAAAACTGAGAGAAACTGATTTTATGGATATACAATTTTGATCCAGTTATTATTTTGTTGGATAGGCCTTTAAATAAGTTTTCCAACCATATATCATAAGCCCAATTCCGAGCTATAACGAAAAAGATATGAGCAAAACACCAAACTCGGCCTAAAACCGACACCCTTACACTAAAACGACCATATCTTAAAATATACATATTATTTTGACTTGATTCTAATTATTTTGGAAAGTAGACTTGATAAAATTTCCAATGATATATTATATGCCTTATTCCGAGTTACGGATCAAAAGTTATGATGGTTTTAAAAACGGGTAAAAACTTGGAATCACCGCGCACAGTGCAATTCCACCGTGTCACGGGAAATTGCACCGTCTGACGGTGGGAATCCCCATGACACGGTGCCCTTGATGTGACGTGGGGCTATTCCGTGTCTTATTTGCGTTCTTCGTACCTAAACAACTCCCGCGTCACGACATTTTCCACCGTGTCACGGGAATTTACACCGTCTGACGGTGGGATTTCCCGTGACACGGAGCTGTTTCCGTGTATTTTCCGCGTCTCTCATACCGTGACACGGTGTACTGTACCGTGTCACAGTGGATACTGCCGTGTCACGGGACATTCCGTGTCTTTTCCGCGTAAACCCTTAACGCGTTTTCCTTCCCGTAACCTAAATATTTCCCGTGTCACGCAATTTTGTACCGTGTCACGGAAAAGTTTCCCATCTGACGGTGGGATTTCCCGTGTCACGGTACACTTTTCCGTGTCGCGGGATACTTTTTTAGGGTTTTTATCATTTTAGGGTTTCGTGTGCTCCTTCAGCACATTTTCTCTATAAATACCCCCCCTTTTCTGCAGTTCGGGGCACCAATAATCATTCTCTCTCACCTTACACCAAAAATCATTCTCTTCTCCCTCTTTAACCTAATTTCTAGCCTCCTTATTCTTTCATAACAATTCCCCTAAGCACTCCAAGGAGTCTATACTTAACCCGAGGTTCCGTCCTTAAACCAAGGCGTGAAAGGTACAAATAACTGAGGGTTTGGGCCAAATCAAATCTAATATTTATTTAATTTAATTTCCATTTACTTTATATTTTTTATTGAAGTTACTAACAGTTTATTCATGATGTAGCAATTTAAAGGAACGCGCGGAATGTGAGTAATTAATTAATTTAATTACTCTTATTTTATTTTCTTATTGCTAGTATCATGATTAGGTTATTTCATATTTAATTTGACTAACGCTATTATTGTTGAATTGCTTCCAATATTAATGTTTATTCTATTAGTTATTATTATGATCACCATATTGCATGTTAAAGGGAATATGTAATTGAAAATCACGCCTAATAAGATAATTTGGACAACCGGTTTAGGTTCCTTTTTAATCTTGTTATTAATTGAAGTGATCACAATATTTTAGAATAATGTGTGCATTAATATTAAACCAATTTAGCATAATAATAGTTTGGAGCAAATTGAATATTTTGTTTGTATGCCTTTGAGATCGCAGGAATCATTTTTCACTATAAGAATCGAGTAGAGGCCAATACGGGCAAATGTGACTCCATGACTCACTTTTATACCATCATCCCCGATCCTCCTTTCGTGGTTCCGAACCATATGGAGTTAGTAATCTCATGGATTATGAATGGGGTGTAACCTTCACGGGTCAATCGTTGTTGCCTTCGTTGTCCCTTTATCGTGGTTGCCTTTATGATCCGTGAACGGTTTACAAGTTCCTTAAAAACTTGTTGGCGGCTCCCTACTTTCCTTGTCCCTAATCGTATTATGTCAATTCCCACTTCCTATGAATGCCAAGCATATTCACCACATGCTTAACGTAGGCGCACTTCAAACGACGCCTATAGAACTAAATTCCTTTAACTCGATCTTGGGCTTTAAATATCCTGTCATAAAATACGATTCGACTCTAATGTCTTCGTAGTGGATCAATAAGCTCAGGAATTATCATAAATCTGCAAATTCCTACAAAATAATACCAACTCTACAAAAACACTAGAAAACGTATATTAGTAATAAAAATAGCTCCAAAGAGCTCAAATAAGCACAAATATGACCATGTGATAGGGAATTCGGAATAAAATATATATAAAATAGACTTATCATGTACAAAGACTTGAACTCCCACTTAGTGCAACATACAATTCAAGAATCTGTATCCATTTGGTATCGTAAAACGTTTGAACCAAAGCAACATATTTTGGAAACTTGAAGATATTACACACAAGATTTATAACTTAAATACATATTAGCTTGACACTATAAGCCATGTGTCCATATCTATTCATAAGTACATTAAAGCTACGCTCCTAATAGCTTCTTGAAGCGGCTAACTTCGTACTTATATAGGTAGACTTCCAACATGCTCCTGTGACCAAAGCACTTTTATCAGGAATTCTATTAAGTTTAAAAACAACCTCTTTACATCACAGTAAACCGGAACTTTACCTTGGATGAATAAACAAGTTCCCAATCATCAATTAAGAGAATTAATCTCATTGAACTTAAGACCCAATGTCATATTGGGCGTTAAGTTGAGATTCTCCTAATTGTGATTATTTAGGTCTCCAATCCTAAACCGATTGCCATCCTATTGTTAACATCTTTAGCCAATGCCTTTGTAAAACAGTCGGCGAGATTAAGATCCGTTCGAACATAATCAATAGTGATCACACTATCCTTGATAAGCCCTTGGATGTAGCTATGCCGCACTCCAATATGCCTTGACTTACCATTATAAACTTGGCTATAAGCCCTTGCCAAGGTAGTATTGTTATCACAATGTATCATTATTGGTGATATCGGTTTTGGCAACAAAGGAATCTCAAACATGAGATCCTTCAACCATTCGGCTTCTTTACCAGCCGAATGCAAAGCAATGAACTCCGATATCATATCATTGTGGAGTCCGCAATGCAAGTTTGTTTCTTTGAAGCCCATGAAATGACACCTCCCCCATATCGGAAAACCCATCCACTTATGGAGGAATGATCTTTGTTAGAGATCAAACTTGCATCCGAATACCCTTCTACAACCGAAGGATATCCGTTATAAGACAAACCAAACTCCTTGGTTTTCTTCAAGTACTTCAACAAGCGTCAAACCGCTTGCCAATGTTGCACACTAGGCTTGCTGGTGTACCTGCTTAGTTGACCAACTGCATATGCAATATCCAGTCTAGTACTTGTCATGGCATACATCAAACAACCTATTACTTTAGCATATTCAAGTTGTGAAACCGCATTACCTTCGTTAGGTATCAACTTTATGCTAGGATCCATAGGTGTTGAATAAAGAGAAGTAATGTCTTCACTCACATTAAATATCTTGAGTACTTTTTCTATGTAATGAGATTGTGACAAGATCAACTTTTCTTTTGCCCTCTTTATCCTTATGCCCAAGATGACATCTGCTTCCCCCATGTCTTTCATGGAAAACTTTGAACTAAGGAATGACTTTGTCTTTTCAACTTGTGACAAATCAGTTCCAAAGATTAACATGCCATCTACATATAGACAAATTATGACACCTTGACCGTTGTCATCAAATTTGCTATAAATACACTTGTCTAAATTGTTCAACTTAAAACCATTAGACAACACAACCTCATCAAATTTTTGATGCCATTTCTTAGGTGCTTGCTTTAGCCCATACAAAGATTTAATCAACTTGCAAACCTTTTCTTCCTGACCTTCCACAATAAACCCTTCCGGTTGTCGCATGTAAACTTCTTCCTCTAGATCTCCATTCAAGAATGCTGTCTTGACATCCATTTGATGGATAACAAGATTGTGGATATTCGCAAGTGCTATCAACAATATTATAGTTAAGATTCTAGCAACAGGTGCATATGTATCGAAATAATCGATACCAGGTTTTTGTGTAAAACCTTGTGCCACTAACCGGTCTTTGAACTTTTCAACCGTTCCATCAATCCTCAATTTCTTTTTGAAGATCCATTTGCACCCAATTGGTTTACATTTTGGTGGTAAAGTAGCTAAAACCCAAGTATTGTTTCCCATGATGGATTCCATCTCATCATTAATAGCTTCCTTCCAAAATGGAGCATCACGAGACCTCATAGCCTCATCATAGGTCAAAGGATCATCTTCCACATTAAAAATGTATGGAAATTGTGTTGAAACAGATTCCCTTGATCCTTCAACTAACTACACATGAAAGTCCGGGCCAAATGATTTTTCTTTCCTTGCCCTCTTACTTCTCCTAGGTTGTGATGATGATGTGGATTCCTCCTCTAAATGAGTTTGATCATCCACCTCTTGATCAATGACAATTTGATCAAGACTTTGAGCATTGGCATTTGGATTTATGTCCTTTGGTCTAGGAATTGAAGAAAATCGATTTTCATCAAACAATGCATCCCTTGACTCAATGGTGATGTGAACCGACCAAAAGTCATTTTGTTCTATTAAATAGAACCTATAGGATTTGCTATGATCCGCATATCCTATAAAAATGCATTCAACTCCTCTTTCTCCTAACTTTTTACGTTTAGGTTCCGACACTTTTACAATTGCCCTACAACCCCAAACTTTGAGATTACTCAAGTTTGGTTTTCTTTTATACCAAAGCTCATATGGGGTTACATCTTTCCCTTTCATGGGAACACAATTTAACACGTAACAAGCCGTTAAAACGGCTTCACCCCAAAATCCATCACTTAAACCTGAATATGACAACATAGAATTTACCATTTCTTCTAGTGTCCTATTCTTCCTTTCCACTACACCATTTTGTTGTGGTGTATATGCCACGGTAGTTTCATGTACTAAACCTAAAGATTGGAAATAACTTGGGTCATAGTGTTCACCTCCTTTATCAGTTCTTAGCTTTTTAATCTTTTTATTGGTTTGCAACTGTAGGGAATAATTTCAAGCGTTAATCCCCTAGCTTGAACCCCACTTTGATCATACACTAAAGTACGGTGACGTCCAAAAGGGAAGAAGATAGAGCAAAAGAATCGCCAACAAGTTTTAGAAACTTGTAAACCGTTCACAGGGTGAAGGTTACACCCCTTAACGATCCATGAGATCGTCAACTCCATAAGGTCTAGAGCCAAATAAGGGTTCGGGGATGAAGGTACAAATCCAACCTAAAAGAGATTGAACCTGCCCTAATATTAGGCCTCTACTTTATTCTGATCGTATTCATGTGCGCTTTCTAATTAACATGCAATCAATAGGATTAACCCTAAACCTGTTTATCTATGTTGGTTGAATATAAATGCACAAATAAAACTATTATTGGCGATCACTTGAATTATAATCAAATTAACCCTAAACAAGATTATTAATTATCTTATTAAGCGTGATTACAAGTACCAAAATTCTCTTTAAACATGCATAAAAGGCGTGATCAAGCAATAACAATAAAATCATCAAGCAACAAAATAATAATCATAATAATAACTGTAATAATAATCATCATAAAATAATCATATTTATCATAATCATGTTCATGTTAATATTAAAGCATAATAAAAATAGCAAGATCCTAGGCAATACTAACAAGATTAATAACAAATCCTAGCATGTTACTAAGCAATAAAAATCAAATCTTTTGCCCTAACATGATACTAGCAATCATAAATATTAGGAAGAACATAGGAAGCATCGTAACAATCATATTTGATATTAAAATTACCCTAGACATGATACTAGGAATATCATAATAACAATTTAAACATGATTTCTACATCATAACATCAATAAAACCATTAAAGTACTTACTTTGATGCCTCGTACCTCTTTCTAATAACAAAATACAGACGTTAGTAACTTCAAGGAAAATAATAAACAAACAATCAAATTAAATAATTGAAAGAGAGATTTGGGACCAAACCCTCAGAAATTAAACCTTTCATGTCTAGGGCGAAGGCAACTTCGAATATGGCTAGGTGTTTCTAGATTTTGTGAAAGCGGAATTTTATATGTAAAAAGCAAGTTTAGAAAAGAGAGAGAGATGGAAAGATGGTGAATGATTAAGGAAAACTTGATGAGGATTAGCGAATGAAAGAATAAGAATTAAAGAGAATGAGAGAGAATTGAAAACTGATTGTAGGTTAATGAAAACGGAGTTTTTACGACGTTATTTATAGAGAAAATCAGCCAAAAAGATAAATTAACAGAACAGAATCCTGGCGCAACTGAAACAGAGCTGGCGCCAACGCTGGCTAACTGGCGCCAGGCGCCAACATTAGCGCCAGGCGCCAGGCCTAGCTCCAGGCGCCAATGCCTGGAGTCAGGCGCCAGGCCTGTTTTTGACGCGTTTTCAAAAATCAGATAAGTTTTGCCGTACAGGAGGATAAAATCGTATCTTTTCCTCGAAAATGCTTTTTCATTTTAATTAAAACTCTGAAAAGTCAACAAAGGTCAATTTATCAATGCTAATTGAATTAGGAATGAAAAGAACCTTCTAGAAGAATCTAGAAGACTAAAACCATTCCTAATTGCATTAGGAATGATAAATCATATTAGGCCCTCCCCTAGATCATTGGGCCGCATATAAAGCTCAAACCGGGCCCAGTTTAGTAAATTGGCCATAACTTCCTCAATATTCATCGGAGTTGGGCTTATAATATATCGTTGGAAAGCTCTTGTCAAGCCCCATCCAACTACACTACTATTGGACCCATATCATGGACCAACCAAACTGGATTGACTGTTTTTCTTAAAATAAGTTTTCAAAAACAGAGAGAAGAGAAAAGAAATTAAAAACTATCCGCAACACTAGAATTTCCACACTTTCGCTTCATTCGATTATGATTCGGCGTGAAAGGTACTCATCACTGGGTTTGGTTTTGGGGAGACACAAATGGGCGTCTATAGAAGCCCCCACTTTGACTGAGTTTGGAGAAACGCGAGTTTCGAAAACAAAAGTCAAAGTATCGATAGGGACGGAGAATGATTCAAAACGTTCTGCGATCCTAAATCACTCTTGTAACGTCGATACCTGCAAACTAGCGTTAGTCAAACAGATAAAAGAGTTAAGAAACGCGTATCTTGCACCGTCGAGCACACGTCTCTGAAAGTAACCGATTGTTGTTGTATCCCTGTTGTTTTGATGACCTCCTGCAAGCTAGAGAATGCCATCCTGCTTGAAAACCGCTACGCCTGTAACTGTTTCCAATTTGGAAGATTGCTTTGCCTGAAACAATCCTCCTCCGCTTTGATAATATTCCACGTCCAAGGGAATACCATCGAAGATTGCTTATCTTGAAACAATCCTCATACGCATTGATAATATTCCACGTCCAAGGGAATACTATTGAAGATTATTTCTCTTGAAATCACCTTCAGTTGCTTTTTGACAACTTTCCACAGTCTATGGAATGTCATCTTGCTGCTTCTTTTGACGATCTCCCGCAATCTAGGGAACACCGTTGATCAATGTTGCTACATCTCGAGCCTTTTCTTGAATCATAGTGACAACCTTTCCAATCATAGAAAAAGTCGTCGAAGACCGCCTCATCATGAAGCGCTCTTCTCATATCTTGGTGACAACATCCACAATCTTAGCGAACGCCGTCGAAGACCGCCCATCTCGGGCTATCTTCTCAAATCTTGGGTGACAACCTCCACAATCTTAGCGAATGCCGTCGAAAACCGCCCATCTCGTGCTATCTCCTCAAATCTTGGATGACAACTTCCACAATCTTAGCGAACGCTGTCGAAGACCGCCCATCTCGTGCTATCTCCTCAAATCTTTAGTGACAACCTCCACAATCTTAGCGAATGCTGTCGAAAATAACTTTACTTGAAGTCATCCTCAGTTGTTGCGATAATATTCCGAAGAAAATTACCGAAGACCCACACTTGTCAATTTTTAAATCTCGCTTGAACTTTGCAATTGCTTCCGCTAAAACCAGTTTGTCGGTGTCTCCGTGATGAGCCAATTCTTAGGAGCTTTAAGCTAAGTGAGACGATCTTTCGTCAGGTCGATCACTTATTTGCGGTTGTAATCAAATCGACTACTCAATCATTTCAAATTGCTTATAGGGGCTAACTGGCGTACCAAGGAACCCGAAATTGCTGTTCTGTCGCTGCTGAGATATCTCTGGCGCCAGAAATTGGAGTAGGGTCTTCCCTATTCTGCTGCACCTGTATTTATTTTGACTATAGAAATTTTCCAATTTCTTCAATTATCTTAGGGTTGACCTAAGGTTTAACGTTGCTAGACTCATCGACTTGACACGACTCAAGGTATAAACTTGACTCGCTGTGATTGACTCGAGGTTGACTCGACTCAAAGTGAAATGACACGTGTGACTCGTGACCCGTGTGTGCATTGTATTATGATTGTGCGACTCGAAAATGCAAAAAAGCAAAAAAAAATTCCGTCATTTTTGTGGAGGGTACCGACTTTCTCCCGAAAAAGAAAGACGCGAAAAAGAATCGAAAGTTTGAAGATGCATGTTGAATGAGCTTAGTCAAATGTCGTTTGATACTATCTCTCAAGGTTCAAGGATTAATCCATCCTAGGCTATCTCAACTGTTGACTCCATGATGAAAGTATTTGGGTAACTTAGGCACGGAGGCTAAGTACTTCATACTTCGTGATGCAATGATGATTATGATTGATGAACGATTTTGATATGACAAGGCATGCTTCAGCGTTGTGTTAAGATTTCATGACAAAGGGTTCCTAAGGGAAGGTATATTTGGTCATGTATCCGTGATGATGTGTGTAATAGTGACACTAAAGTTAGGCTGCAAGAGCTAAGTGTGTGGAAAAATATTATTGAAAAGAGTCAAATGGTGGTGACTCTTAGGCTAGGTAAGCTAATGATGTAGGGATCAAGCCCCCAAGTCTAGCTCTACATGGATAGGTATGAGCATAGGAGATCCCTTGATATGATCATGGTGTAAGTGTGTGAATGTGAATATGAATGCATGTTTATTATGGTCGCACCTCGATGGGAGGTTGCCTACGTATCCGTTAGGAATTAGGCCGAACGTAGCTCTAGCCGAACCTCGCACAAGTGTATGTATACCTCAAAAAGGTCTTTTTAAGGGTTGTAACGTGGTTAGGCTAAAGGATTGAAGAAGAAGGGGATAAAGGCTCAAGACCCTAGATAATCCCCCAAGGTGTGCAACCTTGCTTTTGAATCTTTATATTTTTATACTTGAGTTTTAGCTCTTTTTTAGCTCTTTTTAATCTTTTGCTTTAGCATTTTTTATTTTTGCGAGTGTGGGCAATCCCGATCATGCGGTCTATCACTCACTTGGCATTCATGTTTCTCAGGCACGGTACCGAGCACTCGATAAGAGACGCAATCTGAGACGTGTTCTTATCAAAGATATTTTCATATCAAAGACATTGGAACACTTGCCCTTTTATACACTTTATTTATTTTTTGCTTTTGCTTATTTTTGCTATTTTAATTTTTTGAATCACTCAAGCCCCCCCCCCTTTTTTTTAAGAATTGCATAAGTTACACACCATCCCATCCCAAGGTTAGGTAGATGTGGGTTGAAAAAAGAAAGGTCTATCGTTAGACGAGGCTCAAAGTGGTTTATGAAGAAAGGGTTGTAAATTAGAAAGGTGAAAGGAGATATGATGTGGCTACAAGGGGTGCCTTAAATCATTGGTATAACTTGTGCTTAATTCGACATGGATTTTTTATTTTTTTTATTTTTATTTTTATTATTATTTTTTATTTTTAATGTAATGAAATGATCATATGCAAGGAAATAAATGCTCATTTTTATTAAAGGAAAAGAAATAATGATCCTACAGAATAAATCTAAGGAGAATAAAAAGGTGTCTATGCTAGACTTATTGGGGAAAGGGTAAAAAAGAAATAGAAAAGAGAGGTCACGAAATCTTGTCGTTGAAGCTCGCCTCTTGTCTTGTGTTGTTTCCTTTATCATCACTCGCTCTTCTTGTTAACTGGAGGCATGAGAATCTTGTTATTATCAATCAAATGTTGGATAGCCTCCTTTAACTTCCAACAGCTCTCATTAGCATGACCCCTACCTTGATGGTACTTGCAGTGTTCGTCTGGATTCCAACTAGGCAATCTTTTCTTAAGTGGGGGATCTTGAATAGGTCCAATGGGAGTAATGATTCCCTTTGCATGGAGTCGATCGAAAGCATCATTGTAGCTAATTCCAATAGGAGTAAATTCCCTTTTCGGTTGCTTTCGATTACCCATGGCTAGGATCTCACTAAGGTCGAAAGTACAACCACTATTACTAGAGTAGGTGTTTCCGGAAGAAGAAGGATAGTCGTTATTCTTCCCTTTACAACCACTGTTACTATCGCTACTAATCTTGGCCTTCTTGTCGCGCGGAGGAACATGATGGAGATTTGAATCAATGAGGTCTTGAACACGATCCTTGAGGGCGAGACACTTTTTGATAGTGTGACCGCGACCTCTATGGTATCGACAATAGGAATTTGGATCCCCATTGGGAAAACGTTTTTCAGATGGAGGGTCTTGACTGGGACCAATGGAGTGAATATGACCTTGATCATGTAGACAGTCAAAAGCTTCATTGTAAGTTGTTCCTATTGGTGTGTATTCTTCAATGGTCCGTTTTGCCCGTGGCTTATGAGCATTGAGTTCTTCATTAAACCCTTGACGAGGATTTTGTTCGATGGCCATCACCCGATTTGCTAATCCTTCTACCACATTCAAAAGCATGGCAATGACATCTTGCAGTTTTCGAACATCCTCTTTTAGACTTGACGAGTCTTCCCTGGTATTATCTAAGAAAAGAATTTCATCCTCCTCAATTATGGCCACTTCATCGAGAGAGGTCATATAAGTTGTCTCGATCATGGGCTCTCCTACAGGTGTGATAAGAAGTGATGGATCGAAGGATGCTTGATCTTCTTCAATGGCTAGAATCTTGGAAGTTTCATTGTTATCGATTAGATCTTGAATAGCTTCTTTGAGTTTCCAACACTCCTCAGTGTCATGACCTTTTCCTTGGTGATATTTGCAGTGCTTATTAGGGTCCCACTTAGGTGGCCTGGCTTCTGGAACTGGATCTTTGATGGGCCCTATGGGCATGACTAGTCCTTTGTGGTGTAACTTCTCGAAAGCTGTTTCATAACTCATACCAAGCGGAGTGAACACCCTCTTTGATCTTTGGATTCGTGGTTTAGAGGCGTTCGTGGCATGTACCTCATTAATGGGAGAGGAATAAGAAGGATGGTCGCTCTTCTTTCCTCTCGCACTATTATCTTTCAGAAGGTCATCTTCTATGTCAATGCCTATATTATAGACAGCCTTGAAAGTATTTAAATTGTGTTGGTACTTTAGGTGCCTTGAATACTTCTCTTAGAGATTCTTGATAAACATCCTCACAGATTCTTTTTCGGTAGGAGCCTTGACCATATTAGCAGAAGTTTCCCTCCATTTGTTGAAGAAAGACGTGAACCCTTCGTTTTCTTTTTGTTTTAACATCTCAAGTTGTCTGTGGTCTGTTTCGTCTTGGATGTTGCACTTATATTTATCTATGAAAGCGTTTGTTATCGATTCCCAAGAAGAGGTCTTTTCTTTCTCGAGAGAAAAGAACCATTGTTGACAAACGATTTCGAGAGATAGTGGGAACAGAGAGGGGAAAACCTTCTTATCGATACCCTTAATGCTCATTATAGTTTCAAATGCTCTTAAATGAAAATAAGGGTTATCTGTTGCCTTGAATTTAGGGATGTCAGTGGCGTTGAACTTATGTGGAAGAAGTTCCTTGTCCAGCGAGACCCCTTGTGAACTCATGCCCTGAAATTTATAGTCACTAGATAGCTTTCTCAAACTTTCTTGCATGAGGTCCATATTTTGTTGCTTCACGGGATCATTGATCTTGAGTGTGAGGAGCTTCAGTGTTTCAGTCACGGTAACCAGGAGGTTCCTAAGCTCTTTGACTTCTTCTTGAGTTTCCATTATCTTCTTAGCCTTCCTCTTTTGACGAATCGGTTTATCAAAAAGTAAGACTTGAACAAAGAGATTATCCTTGATTAATCGCCCTTCTCTCCTCGACCAAGTATTGTGGAAAAGGAATTTGGGGATATTCATTGTTAATTATTTGACTCAAACTCTATTCAACATGCAATGGATGGAGGAAGTGAAGAAAGATGGGAATAGAATGTGAAAGAAGATGATGTAGATGGAAGTATATGAAGAATTAGGAGTAGAATGTACCCCCAACTCAAATGACGGAAAAGACCGACTCATGCATGAACCTAAGACATGGTCATAGTGACGTATACTCAAAGTGTGTGCCAAGACTAGTGAGTGTAGGTGATATGTTAAGACCCGTGTCATAACCATGTGGCTAGACTATGGGACTAGACTCAATTAATGACTCGACAAGGTGTTATTGAAGTGAAAATTAACCGAATTAATTAGCAAACTGGTTAATTAGGCACTAGGTGATGACTCGACCAATAATCCGAACTGTCGGCCAAACGACAGGACTGGCGCCGCACTGTGTAGCTTGGCGCCAGACGACAGAGCTGTCTCCAGGCGCCACACTCCACAGGGTGGCGCTACAGCTCAGATTTTGGCGCCAATAGCGGAGCTTCAATCTGAGACTGTTTTCGGTGTTATTAATCAACTGGGGTATGCCTAAAGTCGTAATAGGTCAATTTAGATTAAAATATTAGACTCTATTGACTCAAATTAATTAATTAATTAGGCAAATTTCTTTAAGTCATTAATTTATTTAATCTCAACACAAGTCAAACAAACGGTTAAAAGAAACATAGAATATATGCACAACAAATAATGCACAATTAGTCAAGTAGGCACAATATGATACAATGAGTTCGCAACCTAACCATGGCTCTAGTTCTCTAAAGTTCGGGATATGTTTTAGTCAATAGAGGGTCCATGGTTAATTGTCCGGATGCACTGCGCGGAAGCCTAACCGTGAAGGGTTGGCGCGAGTGGATGGGACACCGCGAGTTTTAGAAAAAACTCGCTTCCATGGTTTGGTGAATTCAACATCTCGGATGTACCCTTTGTTGCACAGAGCGTTCAATCAGGTAGATGGAGCATGAATTCCCAGAGGGTTATGTCCATATGTAGAACACATATGGGTTTCAAAAAAGTGAGAAAAAATTCAATCAGGAAGTAGGATCGAGCAAACAATGCAAAAAAACCGGTCGAAATTAGAACGCATATTTCTGGCTCGGTATTGGGGGAAATTGGCACCAGCAAACAGAGACTAGCGCCAGTTTTTAACTGTAGCGCCTGGCGCCAATGCTGGCGTCTGGCGCTACGGCTAAAAGTCTGGCGCCAAGCTCTGGCCCCTGGCGCTACTTCCCACATGCCTCAGCAGCTTTCAGTGCTCGATAAAATTTTCCAGTTTCGCGCGGTGTTATTTCAGTCCTAGTTGTGAAAAATATTTCTCAAATTTCCTACGTGTAAAATCCTATGTTTTAACTCATTACGGATGGTCTTTCCAATGAGAAATTTTTTATGCATATGACAATAATGTTAATCAAAATTACGCACATGAAATACTTAGAACGTTTCGAGTCTCATCCACTCATTCTAAATCATTGCCGAAACAAATTCAGGAATTAAAATAGAAATCCTCCCCAGTGGAGTCGCCAAAAACTGTAGGGAATAATTTCAAGTGTTAATCCCCTAGCTTTAACCCCATTGTAATCATACACTAAAGTACGGTGGCGTCCAAAAGGGAAGAAGATAAAGCAAAAGAGTCGCCAACAAGTTTTAGGAACTTGTAAACCGTTCACAGGGTGAAGGTTACACCCCTTAACGATCCATGAGATCGTCAACTCCATAAGGTCTAGAACCAAATAAGGGTTCGGGGATGAAGGTACAAATCCAACCTAAAAGAGATTGAACCTGCCCTAATATTAGGCCTCCACTTTATTCTGATCGTATTCATGTGCGCTTTCTAATTAACATGCAATAAATAGGATTAACCCTAAACTTGTTTATCTATGTTGGTTGAATATCAATGCACAAATAAAACTATTGTTGGCGATCACTTGAATTATAATCAAATTAACCCTAAACAAGATTATTAATTATCTTATTAAGCGTGATTACAAGTACCAAAATTCCCTTTAAACATGCATAAAAGGCGTGATCAAGCAATAACAATAAAATCATCAAGCAACAAAATAATAATCATAATAATAACTGTAATAATAATCATCATAAAATAATCATATTAATCATAATCATGTTCATGTTAATATTAAAGCATAATAAAAATAGCAAGATCCTAGGCAATACTAACAAGATTAATAACAAATAATTAAACCTTCACCCTGTGAAAGAGAGATTTGGGACCAAACCCTCAGAAATTAAACCTTTCACGTCTAGGGCGAAGGCAACTTCGAATATGGCTAGGTGTTTCTAGATCTTGTGAATGCGGAATTTTGAATGTAAAAAGCATGTTTAGAAAAGAGAGAGAGATGGAAAGATGGTGAATGATTAAGGAAAACTTGATGAGGATTAGCAAAGAAAGAATAAGAATTAAAGAGAATGAGAGAGAATTGAAAACTGATTGTAGGTGAATGAAAATGGAGTTTTTACGACGTTATTTATAGAGAAAATCAGCCAAAAAGATAAATTAACAGAACAGAATCCTGGCGCAACTGAAACAGAGCTGGCGCCAACATTAGCGCCAGGCGCCAATAGCTGGTGCCAGGCTTAACTCCAGGCGCCAATGCCTAGAGTCAGGCGCTAGGCCTGTTTTTGACGCGTTTTCGAAAATCAGATAAGTTTTGCCGTACGGGAGGATAAAATCGTATCTTTTCCTCGAAAATGCTTTTTCATTTTAATTAAAACTCTGAAAAGTCAACAAAGGTCAATTTATCAATGCTAATTGAATTAGGAATGAAAAGAACCTTCTAGAAAAATCTAGAAGACTAAAACCATTCCTTATGCATTAGGCCCTCCCCTAGATCATTGGGCCGCATATAAAGCTCAAACCGGGCCTAGTTTAGTAAATTGGTCATAACTTCCTCAATATTCATCGGAATTGGGCTTATAATATATCGTTGGAAAGCTCTTGTCAAGCCCCATCCAACTACACTACTATTGGACCCATATCATGGACCAACCAAACTGGATTGGCTATTTTTCTTAAAATAAGTATTCAAAAACAGAGAGAAGAGAAAAGAAATTAAAAACTATCCGCAACACTAGACTTTCCACACTTTCGCTTCATTTGATTATGATTCGGCGTGAAAGGTACTCATCACTGGGTTTGGTTTTGAGGAGACACAAATGGGTGTCTACAGCAACTCTACTTCATTTTTGTAGATTTTAAATTTGTCAAGGGCTTTATCTTTAGAGAACAACAAATAAATGTAACAAAAACTTGAATAGTCATCAATAAAAGTTACCAAATATTTTTTATTCATTAAAGAAGGTGTGTTGTGAAAACCACACAAGTCACTATGCACTAAATCAAGCAATGAAGTATTTTTCTCAACAACTTTAGGAAATGGTTTCCTTGTGATTTTGGTTAACATGCATGTCTTACACTTCTCTATTCTTTGATCAAACATGGGTATCAAATCATGCTTAGACATAAAATATAACTTTTAATAATTAACATGACCAAGTCGCAAATGCCATAGAGAAGAATTATCATTAATAACATACACAACATCATTCAAAGTATTTGAAATACTTAACTTAAACATACCATTACACAAATAACCAAGTCCTACAAATTGACCTCCTTTAGACAGAATAAATTTATCTGACTCAAACACCATCTTAAAACCTAATCGATTCAAGATCGCACCGGATACAAGATTCCTCCTAAGTTCGGGAGAATACAACACATCTCTTAAAATAAGAGACTTTCCCAAACTAAATACTAGCTCCACTTGTCCTTTGCCAAGCACCTTAGTTGTAGAGTCATTGCCCATATAGAGAATTTCTCCATCATCAACCTCCAAAAAGGTCTTGAACAATGATCTATCCTTGCACACGTGCCTCAATGCTCCCGAATCGATATACCACGAACAATCAGCCTGTACACAATTGATTTCAGAAATCATACACATATAATTCATAAACGAATTAAATGAAATTTGTGCACAAGATTTACCTTGTTTGTCTTGGGATTGGCTAGCATTGCCATTCCCATCTTGAGCCTTCTTCTTGCTCATCTTTTTCTTCCAGATTGTGCAATCTTTCTTGAAGTGACCGGGTTTTCCACAAACCCAACAAGCACGTGACTTTGAACCATCACCGCTTAACTTAGGCTTCTTGCCTTTATTTTTGTTTGAGTCATTAATTACCCCTTTTCCTCACATTTTGTTTGGCATCCTCCACTACATTTACCGTAGTAGAACTAGGATTTGCATCCTTATTTCCCTCTTGCACCCGGATTTCTTCCTCAATCCGGATGTGAGAAGCCAAACTCTCAAGGTTAACATCATCCTTCCTATGCTTTAAACCACTTTTAAAGTCTTTCTAAGAAAAAAGTAATTTGTCTATTATAGATGACACTACAAAGGTCTCGTCAAGAATTATGTTATGTTGTCTAAGACTTCCTAATACTCTTTGTATCTCATGAAATTGTTCCATAATTGGCCTACTATCAATAATCTTATAATTATTAAATTTACTAACAAGAAACTTCTTGCTAGAAGCATCTTCAGCCATATATTTAGCCTCTAAATCATCCCATAGAGACTTAGCAAAATCATTAAACTGATAGATATCAAAGAGTTCATCAGACATACCATTGAGAATATGGCCACAACAAATATAATTGTCATTCTCCCACTTGTTGTGTTTCCTTGCTTCATCCAAAGTTTCCTCCTCCTTCTCCTCGGGTTTCGGAGTAGCAAGAACATAAGCCACCCTAACTGTAGTCAAGAAGAAATGCATCTTCCTCTGCCACCTTCGGAAATCAACACCCTCGAATTTGTCCAACTTTTGAATGTTGGTCATCAATTCCTTAACATTTGCCATCTTTGTTGATTATACTTTTGGATTGTTAGGGAAATTTGTGTTTGAACAAGGGTCACAAAAATAGTAAACAAATTAGAACGGAAAATCTTCGAGGCATGAACGGAATCACTTTCCCAAAAGTATAATTCTGACCCTATACTACAACCGGGTATCACGGAAATTTACTAAGGAGATACAACGAAGAACAATTGCAATCACAAGTAGGATGATTACAATTCAATGTATAAAAGCTTTTGGATTTATGATGATGATAAATAAAATTGCAAAGGTTTTTAAGAAAATATTCTCCAATTATTTTCTCAAGTATCTCCAACATATGTTCATAGAACATATATATATTAAAGCAAAGACTTCAGCCAAGAGTCACGAAAATAACTGACAAAATTCAAGCAAAACTGACAAAACCGCCAGTCTCAACTTCCTCTCTGACACACGCCCGATCGGGCTTAATGGAAAGTCAGAAATAGTAACCTCTCGCGCCCGATCGGGAGGTGGTGGCCCGATCGGGCGGCAGCCCCAAATTCCAGAAATCTGATTTCCGTCAATTATGTTCCCTTCTCGCGCCTGATAGGGCGGCGGCTGCCCAATCAGGCGGCGAAGAAGACGATTTCCAAACCACCCTCGCGCCCGATCGGGCGAGCACCACCACGATCGGGCGGCTGACCGGGCGAAGATCAGGGGGAGCGACATTGTCTTCTTGAAGCAGTTGATGATTTTCTCATTTCGTGAACCTTGTTCCTCTTTCAATATATATTATTGCTTAAATATTCTTTATTAATAAATTACAACACCTTTGCCTAAGTAATCTAATTAATTAACATGAATTATGTCTCCAATTCTCAAAATTATTCAACAGTTCGCGGGGCTGGGATTGGTGGTGGGTGGTGAGGTTACTGTTTTGTGGGCGATGAACAGTGTTGGTGTTGACGGTGAGGTGGTGGAGGTGCGAGGTTATTGCTACAGTTTTGATTTGTTAATGTGGGTTGAAGTGGGCTGAATTGATGATAGTTAGTTGGGTATGGGCAGCAAGGAAGGGAAGGAGGGGTTGGTGATGCTAGGGCTTTATGTGGAGCAGGGACGAGCGGTATTAAGGTGGGTGTAGGGAATTATAGGTACTACGCAGCGGAAATAAACATGAATCATATTCATACAGTACCTAATCCCAAGATCTAATGCATAACACATAAAGAACATATAATCGTACCTTTGAAGCGTGATTCCACGTGCGATCGAGCAAGAACAATGGGAGATAAAGAACCTCAAGCGTGATTCCTCTACTTGGTCCACGGGCACAGATTAAGACCTCCACTAATGCTAGTTAGTTGCAATTGAACCCTTCAATTGACCTTCTATGGAGAAGTGCGAGCAACGAACCACCATGAACCACCACGAACCACCACACGCGCCACCAAGGTGGCCGGCCGTACGAACGAGGGGAGGAGAGAGATAGCCGTGAGATAGAGAGAGGAATTAGAGTCTTTGGGATTGGTTGCCTTGATGTCAAAATTCACTGTGTGTGAATTATGACTGCTTGCTTGCAACCCTAGGCATGGATCTTATTTATAGATCTCATCTCTAAATAAGAGCCCATGTCAAAATCCCAAAACCTAATTCTAATCTAACTATGCTAGCCCAATCCATTTCATGATCAGTTAATTGCTCATGAGGCCCATTAATGGGCCTTTAACTTGCTTAACCCAATACCCTTGTGTGTGACCTCATAGGATCCATTCTAGCGGGCTTTGAACTATTTGACTAGCCCAAAGATCATCTCTCATAGTCTAGCAACAGATGATGACGCCCCAAGAGAACGAACTTATTATCTCCATAATAGTGATCCTTGATATATCTAGTAATTGCACTTATCGAAGACACAACTCCTTCAGTGGGTTGGAGGTTTCTTGCTGCTATGTGTTTTGAGGAGGTAGGGGAGTGGGTTGGGGGTTTCGGGGCAACGGGGGGTTGTAGTTAGGGGTTTTAAGGGGGTGGGAGGGTGGCAGCAAAGGGGGGAGGGCAGTTCAGGTGGCAAGGTGTTTTGGGGTGGTGGTTATGGTGGGCATGGAAGGAGGATGGGGAGGTAGGGGATAGGGATGGCAATGGGTCCTAGACCCGACCCAGACCCGGTTGGACCCGACCCATATTTTAGGGTTTGGGTCTTAAATTTTAGACCCGATGGATCTAGGTCGGGTCTAGGTCTGGGTCTACACTTTTTGGACCCAGATTCGACCCATGGACCCGTTTTAATTTTTTTTTAAATAAAAAAATGTATATTAGACATACTATTATTAAAATAAACCACTTAATTAGGGTTCGTTTGGCATTGCTATGGTTTTCTGTTTTTTTGTTGTATAATAATATATGATATATGTCACATAATGAATAAAAAATTATTTAAACTTATTAAAATCATAATAATTTTGAAAACTGACAACAAAAAAGTGGAAACACCTCTTTCTTGTTTCTTGTTTTTGGTTTTTAGTTTTCAAAAAAACAAGAAACTAAAAACCAAAATTGATGCCAAACAAGCCCTTAGATATATTAGATTAGTAATATACTACGTAATTAGAGGTTGAGAAAATAGATTTTAGAGAAAGTACGTCACCAAAACAACAAGCAACCAAGAATCTTATGGAGTAGTTTTTAAGTGTGTGTGTGTGTGTTTTTTTTTTTTTTGTCATGCATTGTCTTTACTTTTTAATGAACAAATCATTTGTGTATAAAAAATATGAACAATTTTTTAATATGCATCTTTTATTATATCAAGTAGTAGTATAGTTATAAATTTATAATATATATAAAAGATTATGAAAAATTATAAAGAATTATAGTTGGACCCATTTTAGACCCGAGACCCACTAGACCCGATGGGTCTGGGTCTCATTTTTTTTTACCCGGTGGGTCAGGGTCGGATCTGGATCCACCTCTAAAATTCCGGGTCCGAGTCTCAGTGGACCCGACCCATTTCCATCCCTAGTAGGGGAGAGTAAAAAAAAAAATAAAAAATAAATAAATAAATAAATTCCATTTTAACATGCTTAACAGGTTTCAGGTCAAATGGATCTGTTAGTGAAGATGGGGTATAAAGGTCGGATTTTTGTGAAATTAACTTAAAGTTGGATTTTTTCCATACCTTATAAAAAGTAGGAGATTGTTCATATGAATAGTGCACGGACCATTATACCCCTCAAAATGTTTGTTTACCTTATTACCCCCATATGAAGTAGAGCTTGGTGACTTTAGATGGATGAATTTGAAAGATCCACAATTAATTATGAATTAAATGGAGAATGGAATAATAATCTTTAAAATTCTTTATATTGAATGGGATTTATGGTATAATTACATAACAACTTTAGTCATTGAACACAAAATGTATTGCATTATGTAGACGTTTTTTTCTTTATTTTGTGAAGGCAAAAAATAACGAGTAACCCATAATTGTGTTTAAAGGAAATTGAGACTAATGAAAATAACCTATGATTGTGTCGAAATAGATATACTAGGAAGTTAGGAAACCAAACTGACTACAATAAAAAGGGGAAGAAAGCAAGAAAGGATTTAAGAAAATTATCAAGGATGGACAAAGAGGTTACAAGTAGAGCTGCATAGAGCTAATGTTACTGCAAAACTAAATTCTTAGAAGCATTTTGTCCATCCAAGTTTATTTTCCAATTATTTGTGAACTTCTGAGTATTGTTAAATCATGTGTATCTGAGTACTAAGTATTATATATTAATGCCACTATTATCTATTATATTGTGATGTACCTTAGACTACTATATGTTGTACCTTGTTGTTTCTAATTAGGTCAATGAGCGCAAAAGATATATAAGCACCGTAAATTCCTATATAAAGTGTTAGCATGTTGCTTTCTAAAATCGTATGTTATATTTATGAAAAGCTACTGGATCGTTTGGATGCTTTCTCTTCCTCACTACTATAGTATTTGGTATTTCTGAGTCAAATATCTTGTCCTTTTCATGTGAAATGCAAACACAAGCCAAGAAAAATTAAACCTAAACAATACATAGATAAATCTGGTCTTACCATCCTTTAGCCATATAAAGTGCAAACACAAGCCAAGAAAAATTAAGCCGAAAGGGCTTATCATCCCGCGCGCAACGCGCACGTTAGCTGCCATAGTAAAGAAAAAAGTGCAAAGGTTGGATTTTTAATTTCAAACTAGTCGTTGGAGCACGCGCTACGCGCGTGCCCTCCCCGACGGTTCGATAAGTAATTTATGCGAATCTGTATGGTCCATGTAGTATTCGTTATTATGTTACGGTTTTGTAATAAAATAGTGGAGACTATTATTGAATATATTTTACAAACTTTTTATTAGAAGTAATTTTATATGTGATTTATTTGCGTTGTAAAAATAGCACGTTGTATATACAATTGACTATAAATGCATTTTTGCTTGAGCTTATTCAGTTGTTTCTAGAGTTACAAACAAAAAGCTAAAAGAGCGGATTTCTACTCATTAACCGACATATTAGGTTTAATCCTTTTGATTTTGATCTTTCATATTATATTTAAGACAATGCAAATAAAGTAAGGTATGCTTTTACAGATAGCATCATCACTACAGATTAGATTTAGAGTTAGAGTTTGATTTGAATAGTATCTTGAACAGATTTGTAATCTATTTCCATTTTTTTGGAAACTTTATACTAAATCATATAATTTTATTAAGTCAGCATACATGATAGAAGAAATTATCAATATTCCCCATATCTCAAATTTATTTAATCACCTATACAACTTTAAAAGTAACTCACAGAATTAGATCAACTCAAAAAAATTTATTTATTAATGATTTTAAATAACTAAATCAAGATTCATTATTAAGTTGCAGATAAACATCAAATATATTAACCTTCCCCTTCCTAAGCTTCAGCACAGCGCCTTCATTAATTTGCACTTCATAATAATCAATCAATTTATCAACACCTTTCTTGATAAAACACTTCACAATTTTATTTTCAATAGTCTGAACCTTCAGCTCAGCCTCAAAATTTGTATCATAAAGACGCAAAAGAACCTTAGTCGTTTCTGTAAGGTTTTGAAAATGCTTTCGGGCAAAATCTACCGGGACTTTCTATATAAAAAAACAAGAGATCAAGAACAATATTAAAATAAGCCCAAAAAATATAATAGACAAATAAAGATATTCTTCATCTAAATAAATCAATATGAATACACTTACTATGATTCCCTGTGAATGATACGATTCAGAGAATACAAATTGAAAATTACGCCTTCCCAATTTTGTTGAAATAGTATTTGCCCAAGAATTTGCTTCGATCATCATTGTTGAACAGCCTTCAATCAAAGGCTTTCGACCACGTTTTTTCCTAACATTACTATCTATATTTGCCATATGTATGAAACTAACTGATACAATGAAAAGATCTCATTCCAAACACTAATTTATAGGCAATAATTCACCTACAATTACTAATTCTACACTTAAGTCAAACATACACTTAATTACAATTACAAGTTTCACAATAATATTTGACTTAGTTAATTACTTAGACCATGAAAAACGCACTAATTTTTTTGGCTGTTCAACAATAATATTTGACTTGATTAATAACTTAGACCATGAGAAAGAATTCGGTTTGTGTACTAATTTTATTTACAGTAATTTAATTTACATATTGTAACGGTTAGTAAAATTATGATATCAGTTAGCAAAGAGAGACTTCCTATTTTCAGACTTTTCAGGTGATGTATTTGTGAAGTTGTACTTTATTGGAAATGTACGTTATAATGATGATAAATGGTTTGATTAGTCAAATCGGGTGTGGGAATTTTAGGTGTTTTTTTACTATTTTCCTTGTTTTGGTTGCCTATTGCTCTGCTATGCTCTTGTTTCTCTGTTTTGTTTTTTTAAAAAAAGTTTAAATAAACATTTTAAAAAGGGGAAGAAATAGTGTGATAGCAATGGCGAGCACTGATAGTACAGCTACCTCTGGGAAAGTTTTCTCGCCACCTGTGTGGATGCCTAAGGGTAACAAATCGCAGGAGGAGAATATTTCGAGTTTCCTGTTGTATTTTGCCGATGTTACAAAGAAGATGAATAGTCATCTGGAGATATTGCGACAGGAGACTGCGAAAACGGAGCAAAAATCAGAAAAAGGAGAACATATTAAGAAAAGAAAGTCAGAGTTTGAAAGTGATGCACATAAGCAAAAAAATCATTTATGTTGAATCTAATAGTAAACAGGAGAAAGGTGAAATTCAGGATGAAGATCAGTCTGAGGAGAGTGTGTCTATGTCTACATCTGTAATTATCGCTTCCTTACTCTTCACATTGCTTCGTGGCCAAGAAAGTTTGGCCCAAGTAGGTAGTTCAGCAGCTGGTGTTGGCGCTTCTGAAATGACAATACCCTTGTTTGTTGGTTGATTTGCAATATCAAAACAATCTGTGTCGAATGTCTGTGAAGCTAATTTGATCTCTTGAAATTGCATTGCTTCAGCAAAAGCTTCATAAAATGCTGCTGCACTGTCTGTGTTGAAAGGAGCATCGTTATCAGGGTCAGCAATAACAGGTGCTTTCCCACGAGCTTTAGCTGTTGACATTAAAGGTGAAGTATGGAATTGTTCTCTATTCACAGTGCAGGTCTCATGCTAGATCCTGAGCCTCTAGTTCATTATCCCCTACATCAATGCCTTTGAGAGTTCACAGCAGCACGCTGTTCATGGCTTCCAAATTCCCCTGCAATATTCAAATATTTAAGGAAAGATAATATGAACGATATTCAAAATAAATCTAGGAAACAACAACAAAGCTGAAATAGTTGAGCAACACTTATAGAAGAATAACAAAGGAGTAAAAGCTGAAGCAGCAGAGAATAAAATACATAATAAGTGCTTGTTACAGCATAAGCATACTTGTGTACTTGTATGGGCAGTGTGCATAGTATATCTTACTACTGTGGTTTATAAAAATAGAATACATTTGATTTGAGCAGAGTTATGAATAACAACAGATTAAAATATTAGGGATTATTCTTACAGTGCTTTTGATATTCCAAATTTCACTTGCTGGTTTTCGGAAAAGCTTTTCCGTGTCATCATTAAATGTCGTAAATGACATTGTTCCACTTTCATCAGCAGCATCAAACTTGAAAGTCACTCTTTACAAATATATGGTAAAGGAGTTAGAATTAGTAGATAAGCTTATTATGGCAAAGTAACATATAAATAAGGTCATTTAAAGTACCTGTAAGCAGCTGTTGTTTCTGCTTTTTTGCAAGAAATGCAAGGGAAGCGGGTTCCAATAGGGAGATGTGTTCGCTTTCCACACCCTAGACAGCCAATGTAAGCATTAACTCTTTGTAGGTCAGGGTCTGGTATAGTGACTCTAATCCATGCTACTTCATCCGGAATAGCATTCGATGCCTGCATTCGTTTAGCCAAACATGTATGTAAAACATGTATATGACAGCATATGCAAAAGTAAGTAAATTGTAAGCAGCTAATTGTGTTTAAATTGAAGCAATAACATGAATTTTAAACCTTTTTGCTGCGAAGTTCTGCTATGGTCACTACTTTTTTCTCAGCACTTGGGTATCTAACATTCAGGATTTTTTCTTGTCTATCAAGAAAAACATGCTGATATAATTTGACCCTGCAATGCACAACAGAATAAGGTAAGTACATTATGTTTCTTCTATATATGATGCATGTACTAATTACCATTCTCGTAGCATATCTGCTCTTTCTCCTTTAGGGTTCATAATGATCCTAGTAGACATAGTAGTGTTCAAAGTGAATCCTGCAATGTAGTTCAAGAATGCTTCAGATTAGATTATATATGTACAGTACAGGCATTCAAGTACAGGAGCTGCTTTTACCTCTTGTATGGCGAGTCTTAAGTGCAGTAAAGCCGACAACATTGAATCTTTCAGCCCAATTACTTATTGCATCACAGGGCTTACCAGTGAGATCATTCCATGCTGAAATTGTCATAGCATGGTCTTGGCTGATTCAATATTTTTAATAGGTTGTTAGGTATTTCAATCAAGTAGCGCATTAAAGGTTAAATATGCCCTAAAAAGCTATAAGGTATATAGTATTGATTACCTTGTGTCAGTTACAGATATTTCACGAACTGGACTGTCGCGCCCACGTATATTAGATATAATTCGAGGTGCATCCTCAACAAACAGAACCACACCAACAATATCTATTTAGGCAAGAAAAAAAAGAAATGTAGCTTCAGATGATATTAATAGTAATATACACTAATCATAGAGAGGAATTTATCTGTAAATAAAATTAAAATATAGCATAAGTATACCAAATCTGCCATTAGGATCAGGCGATCGTGGGAGAGTTGACAGTGGCTGATATTTAGGCTCAATTGGACCAGCTTCTGGATTTAAACGCTGAACGATTGTCTGGTGGCCAATAGTCATCTGATATGGAAGCTCTTCAAGGTTAATCTTGTACTGCTCATCCATATATGTTATAGGAGCTTTTGATATTTCATATTGGCCAGTTGGTTTTAAGACATCTTCATATGCATGGATTTGATCTCCAAAAAGAGCACATCTCATTCTGTTTTTCTGTTAAGACACGTAATATACAGGTCAACAACATGCTTATCTAGAAATACTAAGATTATGTCTTTATAAAAAAGACACCACACTTTAATGAATATGTTAGCTGAACATAAGCAAAAGTACATGCATAAATCTACATAGGCAAACAAAATAAAGAAATCCTATTACTTTTACATCACACAAAGTTCCTTGGTAAGTAAAGGTACATGTTGATAATTATAAAAGTAGCAGTAATAAGATAAGCTTTCAGTTCAAAACAATTGCTAATCACAGTATTGATGAAAAAAAGACATGGGTTTTTGCAAAAAATAAAAAATGAAACATAATTACCTTCTCATCTTCTAAGATAATTGTCTGGAATATGACACCTGGTTTTTTTTGGTGATGGTTGAGCCCTTCCTTTTTCAGCTACAGTCTATTTAACCTTGTAGTCTTTGCTCTAAGTGTTAAGTTCATCTAAGTACACAGGTTCAAGCTTCATCTTTGAAGGTGTATTCATTTTCTGTTAAGAATTATTGAAACAAAGTAAAAATAAGCAATATTAATTTAGGTAGTTAATCTAGACAGAAGATAATTGATGTAAAGTAATAAGCACTTGCAGCCATGTCAGGTATACTATAATGAAAGATAAACTATTGTAAGGAATTTAAATTATAGCATCTACAAATGAATTTATATAAGAATAAATTTATTGTGCGACATTTATAAAAAAATTTCAACCCAAGAATTTAAATGCAATCGCAGCTACAAGTGCAAGGAAAATAAGTAGATATAGTTAAGCAAACATATAAACATTCATTTTCATTATAAAGGTATACGAAACTGATTTTCTGCTAAGGTTTTTTCCCTACAAATAGCAAACACAATATGAAAGATACATTGTGCAAAACATATATACAAAAATTTTAAACCCCCCCCCCCCCAAAAAAAAAGGGTTTCAAAAATACCTACAACAACTATAATAAAATAATATACTAAATATCTAGCAATGTCAAGAAAAATAGAGCTACTTGTATAAATTGCACTCGATATATTTGATCTCGTTTTTTGTTTTGTTTTTATGAAATGTACAATCAAATATAATAAATTTCTAATAAAACTATTAATTTTAATTGCACCACAAGTAGATAATATTTAAAGGAGGTTGAATAATGTATTTATAGGATTTAATTCTTTCAAATTGTAATCTGTTTAGTAAGCTAATAGCTTACTCTTGTGATGGTTAGCTCATAATGCATGAACACAAGCCATGAATTTGTGTGCCAGGAAAATAGAATAAATGAGCTGAAAAGAAGAAGAATATACCTCAAAACAAAATGGAATAGCAGAGAATAAGTAATGAAGAATAAAGAGGGAGGAGGAGGGTATTTATAGCCGATCCTAGGTACTAAAGTTAACCTAATTTTTTTCACCTGAGTACTGTTGAAGGCAGTAAAGCTACAATTGTTTACTCTACTATTCGTACATCTAGAAAGTAGTATGGACTAAGATAGTGGGAAAATACTATTATTTTATGCACTAATCTTAAAAGGATAGTGATTACTTTTTACTTATATAATAAGGAAGTCATATTTTTTTTTTTGTGGCTGAAGTTGTAGTAAAGTACAGCAGCTTAGCTGTCTCATTGGATTTGAAAAAGCTAAAAGTTGAATAGTAAAGTTGACTTGTACTTGCATCTCTTACCCATAAAGCAAAATATACTAACTTAACATATGTGATTAGCTTTTCAAATTTGAATGATGCCATTTTAAATGTGGGCCACATTTTACAAAGCCCATTATATATTTATATATCCAAAAAAAACACACAGCCCAAATCTATATTTAGACAAAAAATTGACAATAACCTCTATTTAAAATCAGTCTTTCTATTTACAAAAATAGCATGCATTTCGTTGTGGATAACTAATCTAGAAAAATATTCGTTTGAAGAATATTCACACTCTAAATCCGAAGCGTTATCTAAATTTGTATACACATTTATTATATATATTGCTATTCATATAATTACTAATAAGGTGCTATACATTTTTTCTAAACAGCTTAACAACAAGGAAATACAGCATAGATTTTGTCACATTTATTGTAAATTATAAGAATGTGTGTAGAAGAATTTCAGAGCACATATAATTCAATGAAACAACAACCTAAGAACAGTAAAGCATAATGCAAATACTCTGGTCAGTTAACCTTAGCTTTTGCTTAGAACATAAACACCGGAAAACACTAATCCAGCACAACACAAGCATAATCTGTATATATTACAGGATAAATTATGTAAGGAACATTAAGAACTTGGAAAAAAGCTCTTACCAAGCTGGATGTGATTTTCCTTTGCATAGACGATGCCTGAATGCTGAAACATGTGTAATGATACTGTAAATGGCATGAGTGTATTCTAAGACGATTTCAATCCTAGAAGAAGGAAACAATACCTCCTTTATAAGCTCATGCATATTCCTGCAAATAGTTTCAAGTATAGGAAAAAAACCCCAGAAATCTTGAGCTATAACCAATTTAGCCATTCATTACAAGATTCTCTATAGATTACAGCAATTAGAATGATTGGCAAATGATCATCAATTATGACCTTTTCAAAAATACATCAGCCTTAATGAGTATGCATGACTTCTTGTGACCACAATTTGAAAATTTCGTTGAAGGCAATGTGCAAGTACCTAGAAAAACTATGACTTCCAACTACATTTCTTATGTCAATCATACAATTTGAAGCATAAATTTTTGAACAAGAAAATAGCTCATATTCAGGTATATTGTTGCATGAATTTGCGTGCCAGGAAAGTAGAATAAATGAACTGTAAAGGGAAAAAATAATGCTCATTTGAATTGTAAATTAACTGAGAAAACTATCTTTGAGAGCCAAGGCACTCTTATTATTTATAGACCTTATTGTACTTAATCAAGTAAGTAATGACTGATAGTTTACAATAGTGCAGCAATGACAGTTTAAAATGCTTGCCATGTGATGTTTATGTTTACCTGGTGCACTAAAGGGTCTTCATATTTAACAATGTATGAATTGTTCAAGCTGTAAATTAGTTCCTATAAATTAAGCAACAAGAGTTAGGGAACTGAAAATTGTTTTTCAAGAGGGAAAGGAAACAATATCAGCAAAATAGCACCATTGCAAAAAGAATGAATGGAACAAAAGCTTAAGCTACCTGTGCAGATGGAATAACAACAGTTGCTATACATTTGTTTCACCCTTCAGCATACACACATACTGAAAACTACTATGCATCATTTTCTAGAATACCGGATAAACGTAAAAGTTCAAAAGACACTACATTAGTAACAGCAACTGTAGAACCCTTCTCTGTAAGTTTTTTGGTAAAGACACAGACATCCTGTGCTTTCTTAGATCGAGATAATGCGACATAAAGCTATCCATGTGAAAAGCATGGACGCGGAAGATAAATCGATACTTGATTTAGAGTTTGTCCTTGGGATTTATTAATTGTCATTGCGAAGCTTAGCTTGATAGGAAATTGTTTTCTTTCAAACTGAAATGGATAGTTAGCACCAGTAGGAGGTCTTAAATTGACTTTGTGTATGAAAACTGTTTCTCCTTTGTAGTGGCCAACAGCTATAGTACATTGGATTACATTTGGAAAAAATCTCTTGCAAATAAGTCTTGTGCCATTGCATAAGCCCGAAGAAGGGAGTAAATTTCTCAACAGTATAACAGGGCAATTTTCCTTAATATCAACTCATGAGGACTCATACCACCAGGGCATAGCTTGTTGATGAATTCTGTTGGATAGATATTACATGTATCATTCAAAATGGCATCAAAGCTCCTGTATCTTACAGTCTGACCAGGGAATTGCTCAATCATGGATGCATTAATTGAATCAACATCATCATTCATAGGCGTTAGAATTGCTTTCTTAGTGAAAACTTGACTATCAACCTGTCCCTGAGCAACTTCTGGAAATGTTTGGACTGTAACAGTTGAGACTAAGTCTGTTAGGTTAGTAGAATGGACAATATCTTGTGGCAACTCGATGGATGCAATTTCTGTCTGCTGTAATTTCCCATCTCCCAAATCAAGCAAAAAAGCAGAGTAAGTAGGATCATCTCTTGCTCTAATATTTTCTGTCAGCCGGAACTTGATAAACTTAGGCCACAAATAAGAAGTAACAATACTTTCTTGAACAACTTCCTTCATAGTTTTCTGAGGGACCACTGGTAACACTTGCCTAAAATCACCCCCGAAAACAACTACCTTGCCTCCAAATGTAAACTTATTATCACATATATCTTGGAGCAAGAGATCCAAAGACTCAATGTTTTGTTTCTTAGCCATTGAAGCCTCGTCCCATATTATAAGGGATGTTTCCTTTAACAGTGCTGCTAAACTACCTTGCTTAGGAACATCACACGCCAAAGAAGATTCACTATCAATTGGTATTTTGAACCTTGAATGAGCAGTTCTACCTGAGGGAATGTTTGCTGCAGCAATTCCGGAAGTAGCTGTAGGTAAAACAATCTTGTTCATGAGCCGCACTTCTGCATATAAAGCATTGTACAAAAAAGTTTTTCCCGTGCCCCCAGGACCATCAATAAAAAAAGCACCACCCTTTTGATGTAGAACATGATCCATAATACACACAAAAGCAGCATTCTGTGCGCAGTTCAACTTAGAGCGACAACCTAAGCATTCTTCTGGGATAGGAGCATCAAGGGCATCTAGAATGTCCTTTGTCCGTCTGAACTCATCATTAACCAGGGAATTTAAATAATCTAGACCAAAAAAAGCAAGTGATTTTCCCATGGCTTCAAGGTTCTGTTCAATAGCTCTTACAGTGAGCTGCTGCACTTTTTGAAGTTGCTGTGGAAATTTGTGAGAGAAGTCTTCACCAAGAAAAGGATAATACTTTTCCCATAAAGCAGCAGTATTACTCGGCTGACAAAATATAAGGACTGTTGCAAATAAGCGTCGCAAGGCAGCAGGCATATGAGTCTCACAAGCTTCAAACAGAGTTAGTTCAGCTGCATCATCATCTTCTATAATTCCAAGTTTTACAGCAGCTTCTTGGAAAGTTGGATAAAGATGGCCATTGACAGTTCTTAAATCCTCAAATGACTTAGGACTTCTTACATGCAGCAATAAAAGTCTTAGGAAAAACCGTTCACCCTCTGCAGGATATACAAATGATAATCTCCCAATTGATAGCTTATTTTGGACCCTTTGTTTCCATGTCTTAGTACTTTGCTCCCATGTGTAGTGCTCACAAAATTCACCATATAAGTATCCCAACCCATCTTCAGAAGCAGAATTCATAGCAAAAAATTCAGTCAACTGAGTTCTAGAGCGTTTAGAATTTGAAACAACAGCTTGTAACCTTTCATGAGGATGAACACAAACGGTCTGCATATTTGGTAAATGAACCTGCAAAGGTAAAACCGGAGGGTGCATCTCGAACAAATCAAAACCGAAGATTCTCCATGCAGCTTCACAAGGAGATACCCATCGGCCTGATTGATACTACTTAATCTCATCCACAACTTCATTATTGCACGACACTACATTATAAGAAATTCTATCATGACCCTTATATACATACTTATATAGGTACTTTACTGCTTTAATTGTAGAACACACCTCAACATTTATATGACAATCAAATAGTAAAGAAAGATAAGGGTTATATGGAATGACCCACTGATTATCAAGCTCTGCATTTCTTATAACTACTTTTTCTCCAGTTTCTCTCCTACGATAAATTGGATAGCCATCTTTACTATTAGTAATTTCATTACAAAACTGTTTTGGATACCTATTCTTGCAACTTAATTTAAGACCACGTGTCCGCATACATGGACATTCTGGGTTCAGTTCGCCACAAGGGCCATGCATCATATGTGCCAAGACAACTCGCCTAAGATCGGCATTAGTCTCAGAAGGTATTTCAGCACAAACAAACCTATCATAATCTGCAGGACATTTCATCTTATATTCAGGTTTTAGAATAATTAAAAAATGAGCATGTGGCAAACCTCTTTTCTGAAATTCAACCACATACACCATTGCAACAACCTCACCAAACACCTTCCTTTCCATGATCTCTTTTTTTAGTGCAATCAATTTTGCTCTAAAAATTCTAGAAACCAAATCAGGTCTGTTCTGTGCCTTTTCACCAGCAGCTAGCTCATCCTTTATTTCAGGCCAGTTAGCATTACATGTAACCGTAACAAACAAATCTGGCTTGCCAAATCTCTGCACTAATGCCATGACATTTAAATACCTCTTCTTCATATCCCGAGGACCCCCAATATAAGTCGGCGGTAATATCACCCTTCGACCAACATTAGAAGCAATAGTTTCTCCGTTATCCAATGAATCCAAAATACCTTTATATAGGTCAGCTCTAATTGTTTCCTGATTGTTTCGAAAATAGTCTAGTCTCGTATTCTCAATCTTCACATACATTTCTACTATATACTGTTGGAAACATCTCCCTGCTCGCAATAGCATGTTCTTAGGTCGAATTTGCAGCTTGTAGGAATAATATTCCCTAGGAGAAATAAACTTATCTGCTCTAGTATTCTTTCTCTTTGCACCTGCATAGAAAGAATCCATAAACTATATCACTGAAAAAGGAAAAATCACAGTGTATGTCTAGCATAGAATGTAAAACACTTAGAGTCTAAATTGTATACGTCTTTCTTCTTGATTCAGCAAATCTTCAGCATCATGAACAACACAAGACATAACAGGATCTGGAAGTAAATCCACTCCTCGTCTACTTGGATGAGATTTTTTTTTAAGACCCTGAGTCCAGCCACATTCTCCTTGAGGAAACAATAATGGATATTGAAGCGGATCATAGCAGCCATAGTTATGATAGATTCGATGAGTTTGATTGGATTTCCCAGTTACCATAATATGAGGACTTGAACTTTGGCTTGATGAAGCATCTTCTGGCCAGATAACAGCTACATCATCAACAGAAGGAGCATTGTAGACACGTTGATCAAGTACAGGACTCTGATTCAAAATAATTTTTGTGTCCTCAGTAACAACTCGTTCTCTTAGAGACCGGAAAAACACAGCATATGGATTTTGCTGGGACACATGCATTAGAATCCGGATCACATCTTCTCTTACTTCTGGAAAAGAACCCAACCTATTTTCAACCTCATGTTGTCCATCATAAAAGTATAGCTGCAGGTATTTAGGATGCTTCTTTTCGGGCAATAAATCTGGGACAAAATGGTATATCTGACCATGCATTTTGAATACATAAATTCCTTTTTTGCTCTTTGAATCAAAATGGCCACCAAGAGAACTGTACGCAAACAAGTTATTATACAATCTAGCATACTTCCGAAAATGAACATCAATTTCATCCTTTGAAGTAAACAAGTAGATGAGCTCGGGAGGATACTCATTTGCTGCTATTTCAATGTCTCCATTGCCACAGCAAAAGTGGAGGGACTCGAACATAAATTTCTTTGCACCACATTCAGGACAGTAAGTAGGTGCAGAAAGTCTCAATGCATCTATCGGCAACACTCGATGTGTAGCAGCGCCAAGAAGATCTGCCAAAACCCAACAAAAAAACCACAATTATTACCATTTATAATATCCACTTCTAAAATGTAAAGCATTACTGAAATTTATTACTTTCTTTGAGTCGATTAGTAGAAGTAGTTGTTGAACAGGTAGCCACGCTTTCTTGCGATACACTGCACAAAAAGCTAGTTTAGTAATATCAGAGATCATATTCCAGTTTTGCAAGTTAATTTTAAGCACCTAAAGCTAATCCAGAACAAAAAACACAGTGACATAAACCAAGTAAATAATCTACCAATATCAAGATATAACAAAACAGTAAACAAGAATACAAGCAAACCCCAAGTCCTTCACTCAGTACCTATCTCCACGTGGATTAGCTAGTGTCTGTATACATTTACGTTTCTATGTTGTACGAATCTGACACAAAATTGCATCCTGATACTGATTATCTGACATAGACGGGCTACAATGTAAACCACTTTCAGTTATATACTTCCAAAGAAGCAATTTATTTAATTAATACAGATAAGAAGCCAAACATTTTTTACCACGCAAATGCTGATTGAGTTTTTCTTTGTGCGGCCTGGTTTAAGCGTTTACAACTCTTGCGTGATAGCTTTGGTAAACCATAACGACAATCTAGCATGCAACACCTTCAATTTATTCTCAAACACAAAAGCTGCATATGATAAATATGTAAAACACAATATGGTAAACGCAACTACAGTTCCTAAAGTACCCATGGTTACAGACGACGGAGTTTGAATTTCTTGTTGTAGCTGCACTGGAACAAATAGTCTGAAGCGTAATAAGCTTTGCTGAAACTGAAAATGCAACCCAAAATAGGAATTATGTGGGAAGACTTTCTCCAAAATAAACCAAACACTTCTATTCTTGTTTGTTTGTAAAAGATTAAATATTCAATTTTTAAACCTTAAATAAAATGAAAACACAGTAAACAATACAACAAGAAACACATATATATAACAGAATTATGTAAATAGCAAAGCATCATATTCAAGAGACTGAAAATATAAGATTCATTACATCAAAAGAAGTACATAGACAATAGAAACAGAAACTACAGCCTAGTCATAAGACAATAGTTACTAATAAGCATAAGGAGCATACTAATACTACTATTACAGATAGTAGCCCTAACAACTTAGTACAAGTCCTTAAATCCAATATCCAAAATAAGCATGCTCTATGACATATAGCTAATCAACCCTAGCACGCTTAAGTACAGATTCTAAATCTAGCAGACCAGTAACAAGGCGCTCTGAAGTCTCTACTTCCATAGCATTCTTAGAACTTCCTTCCACAACGACCCTACATTTAAGCGGACGACTCGGTGGAAGAGCAAGGACTGGTATCTGTGATTCTTCACCAGTCGGTGTCACACAACAATCAATCCCTGAACAATTAGCAAGATCAGATTGTTCAGAGCTCTTTTCCAAACATTCAAGATGACCTTTCAGGATCAGATACTTTTCCCGTATCAAAGAACATTCAGCACTTAGCTTTGCCGCAGAACCATAGTTCGCATCAACAATTTCTAGATGAAACTGAGAAGCTATGAAAAAGGATGCTTTCTTTGCAACTCGTTGCTCAGCTGTAGCTGCTTCAGCACAAGGCTCACTAAAAATACACTCCATGATAATATTACTATGAGGACAGGATACCATAAGCCATGAAATATAACCATGTCCCTGTACCATAGTAGTCTCAATGGCAGTTGCAGTGACACCAGTTTTCCTCACCAAGACACCCAGAAATTGTGCAAAATCAACTGAAATATGGATATCATGAAATACTGCATTCTCCCCTGAAATGCAATTTGATCGTATGCGGTTCAGGTCCTCTCTCTCCTGGACTAATTCAGCGCAACTATTTTTATATAGCTTCACACACAGACGATGCATCTTAAGGCGTTCATGTGTAAAGTCATCTACTCGAACATTAAACCGACCAATCAATGCTTCACAGCCTTGTGAGCTGCTCTTTCGCGAGACTCTTCTGCCGAACTGGCATCTCCACCACAAAAAAGAAACCTTGCACGTGTATTTGGACGGCCAACTCGAACAAAGGCATTGTTCTTAGCAACATCTATAAATCCATAGAATGGAGGTGGAAACTGGAGCCAAGCAACAATCTTTTCCAAAAGAGGCTGGAAAGGGACACAAACTTTGTTCGTTCGTCTAGCCATAACCTGTAATGGCAAAATCCAGGACACAATTCAGACCAGGGAAACCGTGTTTCTTCCAAAAAAACACCGTCATATATAGCGTATCTACAGAGCTAACTAACCTACGTACAAAACTCTAATCAAAGGGCAACCTAATAAACAAAGAAAATATCTCTAAAGGCTATGGACTTTTCTGTAAACAGACCATGCACAACCAAAACAACAACCTTGTAAATAACAAGGCAAAATAAAGCAAAAAATAGAACAAGGCTATAAAAAAAAAATCTAACAAAAGCAACAAAGAATTTTTAAGCACATCATAAGAAATCACTACTACTATTCATAAATATAGCTCTATAATAAATCTATAACCCATAATAAAACAAGTGTAAGGAATTACCTTAGAAATTCTTGCACACTAAATAAAACACACTGACTCTTAAATGCACCAAACCACAAAATAGATTCACCAAACCTGTAATCCAAAAAAAGACACAACTTTAAACATGTAAAATAGACTATTAATTAATAACCATTTCACACGGACCACACCCTTAAAAGATCATCTCAAACTAATCTATCTGATTTAATAAAGAAGATATAGTAGTTGATTTTCAGTGTTTTCGCGAGTATTCGAATAATGATATCCAAGGATTACAAACTTAATCAACGGTAGTAACCCAAAAAAACATTACACCGCAACAAAAAACTATAAACATTATAATGTTAAGATTCGATTTGCCAAGAAGGTCCAATTTGTCAAAAAAATATCATAGCACTATTCAAATCGTTAGAGATTCTTCATTTTTCTCAAAAATACCATTTTCTCAAAAATACCATTTGCAACCAAATAACCACAACCTAGTAAATACCTTTACAAACCAATCTCAAAGCACCATATCCAGAAATACAGAAATGAATACATGAAAAACCCCAGCAGCCTGTACCTCTATTTATAGGCCGCTTAACCGACTATACCCACAAGGGTAACCCTAAATTAACCAATGCAAGTCCTTTTCCGCCCCTCAGAAGTACAATTGAGTAGTCCCCAAGGCATTATTCTGCCTTAAGTTTCTTCAGAAGGCAAATGCACAAATTACTAATGCTACAGAACATCTCAAGAATTAATTGGATCTATTTCCTACCACTTAACAACCCTAAGTATATTCCTAACCTACAAATCAAAAACCAATCAACAAACCAAACATGCAATGCAGTAAATCAGCCCAAACCAACAAATCCAAAATCAAACAAGCTAAAAATACCAGCATACAATCTCATAATCCAACAAAAAGCAATCCAAGTCAACAAATCAAAGGAAATAATGCAAAGAAAAGCGGAAACCATACCAGGCAATCTCAGCCATAGCAGCAATCAAACCGAATTCCCTTCCAAGCCTCATCAGCCACGGAAACACAAAACCCAAACCAAACCAAAAGCAAACCTCGATGACATCCCCTACCCCTATACTAAAAGACAAGACATCAATACCTTAGCTGGCAGCCAAAACACTAACACCTGTAGTCTCCTTTATAGCTGGCAAAAAGAATGCAATGCAAAGACACAAAGGGTAATTCCGGCAATCCATTTAATTCGGGGTTGTTAATGTAATAACTCAAAGAGCTACTGTTGTTAACTAAGACACAAAGGGTAATTCCGGAAATCCATTAAATTCGGGGGTGTAAGTGTAATAACTCAAAGAGTTACTGTTGCTAACTTCCTATTTTTATTATGGGTTAATGATTTTCCTTTTAATTATTTGTACTCCATTTTATTTTTTATTACTTGACTCGCTTTGACTTTTACACTATTCAGCAGCTTTTCTTTTACCGTCTTTTGTGAATAATATGTAAAGGAAAAACATACGTGGAATTTTTTTTAAATTTGTCTTATTAAGTATTATTTTAATATACTTCCTTCGTTTCTTTTTAATTGACACGTGTCTTTAGTCACGTTTGCCAATGCATAAATTCAATTGCCGATATCTTTAATTACCAATAACCAAAAATTATAAAAAGTTGATGTTTTGAAAATATACATTGTGACGAATATAACAAAATCTCACTTGACTACATTTCTTCACATATAAATCACAAAACATGGTCAAAGGGAGATGTGTGAATAGTGCTAAAGTCAAAACGTGACAACTAATAAAAAAACGGAGGTAGTATAGCATAACTTTATAATTTTTACTCATGAAGAAAAATGATGTGTCAAAGCTTTACAATGTTAAGTGTGATAAAATAAACAGATCAAGTAAAAAAAGAACAGGTAAAGTATTATATTTTAGGTAGTCTCAATTTATTTTGAAGTCCTGTAAAAGAATCAAGTCTAAATCTCATATTTTTGGAAAAATTGCGATTATTAAATATTTGTTATACAAGGTGAGTGACTGATATAATGCTTTTGGTACATTCTAATTAAATTAAATAAAATGAGTAATTGTGATTCGATAAGTTTTACATGGTGAGTGGATTATGTATTTTCCATGTGGATACATTGAGGTGATGGTGAGTAACATGGGACGAGGAGTAAGCACATAGGGCACATAATTAAGACTAAGGATGTAGGGTCTGTTTTGATTGACTGAATTGAGCTGAACTGAACTGAATTTATTAGAGTTGAAGTGAACTAAACTTATTACAGTTGAACTGAACTGAACTGAACTAAATATTTTATAAGAGAGGGAAATTAGGAGTTGAACGGAACTGAAATGAATATTTTATAATAGAAAGAAATTAGGAGCTGAACTGAACTAAACTGAACTTATTAGAGTTGAACTCAACATATTAGAGGTGAATTAAACTAACTTGACCTGAATTGAACTAAAAATAATTATATCAGAACAAGCCCTTAGTGTGTATGGGGTTATACAAAATTCGTGCATGTCAAAAACCATCAAAGTTGCAAAGTTTGAATACATTGGTGTTGTTTGGATGTAAAGAAAAAAGATTAAGTTTATAAGATATGAGTGGGCAGCCTGTTTCTTAATTATAACTAATGTGCGGCCCGAGCGTTGTACCGGGTTACTGCTTTGATTAATTTTTTTTTTTTATAAAGAATTTCTTTTATCATCATTTTTTTTCATTTTGTCAAATATGTATTATAGTTGTAGTATTCTAATTGATGAATTAATAAAGCATAGGTTGTTGTATGTTGTGCACAAATGTCAAACATATATAATGTTACTACTTCACGTTGTTAAAAAAATATGTTAATTAATAAAAAGTATAGGAAGACAACTTTTAATTCTCCATTATTTGGGAAATGTTTAATTTTTCTCCAGTTGCATATTTAGTTTTCCTTTTTATTCTGTGTTGCCCTTTATATTTGTATTTATTTATAAAGATGACATGATTTATAATTGGCCAAGATAGTTAGGAGTTTGATCTTGTTTCCCTAAGGTATAGCGTTGGAAACATATGATGTAAACAAGATATGAGGTGTAAGAGAAAAAAGTGAGACGTAATATGTCATTTGAGCTTATGTATGAGACCAAGAGTTTAGTTTAAACTTCTCACCACCATCATTAAAGAATAGTGAGGGCTTTAAAACGAAGATAGGAATTAAAACATCAATTTATGTTCAAGGGGCAAGAATCTTCCAGAATAATAGTAAATCCGATATAACCTTGGATCCAAACTAAAAGAAAATGTTTTCCATTGAATTCAAGGCCTCCACCCCTCCAAGTTATTCGATGTATATATGAAGCAATTCCTCCTCTGTTATGAAGGTTACAAAACACATCTTGAACTTGAACACATGTGTGCTGAATTCACTTTTAAATGCAAGTGCATTATGAAGCAGCATCCATAAGAAAAGTTTCAAATTTGGTTGTGTATGTTAAGAGACCAAAGAATCTTCCAAAAGGTAATAGCGGAGTTAGGTTAAGTAGTAGAAGATAAATTCTCTTCCCGAGCCTAGAGTTTATTAGCTTGAGAGCAATGAACTTTTGTTTTATTTCACAACCTTTAATAAAATACTTGTATGAATTTTTGTGTTCTTTTGTGCCACGATATTATGATGACAAGTTTTTAATTTATTTATTTTGGGGGGTCATCTAATTAATAATCACCGAGTGTCTTATCATATTAAAGACATATGGGATCAATAGCAAATAACAAAAGTCTTCTTTATTAATCGCTAGAGATTCCATAGCAAGAATTATAGTAGTGACATCATGTTGAAAGCAGTTCAATGCCTTGTTAGAATTCTAACAATGTGCCTGATGATGTATGAAGTAACTGATGGTCCAATTCTTATCAATGCTAAGTTAATTTTCTTTTAAACTTAAGTTTGGTAATATGGACCCAATTTGAACTTCGTGCTATTATGGAACATCCATTACCCACTTTCCAAACATAGCCTTTTAATAGAGGTTTGTTCGATCCCCTTAAATCAACCCTCGAAATTTGTAAGAATCATGTCTCGTAGATAGACATTTGAAAGGAATTTTTGTACAAGCATTGAATTTTTTTGAAACAAGCATGTAGTGTGGGATACGTTCTACAAACTTGCTTCATGAGGAGAGCTTTGTTCAAAGTAGATGGACATCTTTTTCCCTATTCGCGAAGAAGATGCATAGTATCCATATTAACACAATGCAATTCTTTGTTATCTTTAGTCGCCCAGAATAAGCGTAAATGTTAGGAATGACAAGCTCAAAGCAAGAAAGTACAAGAGAAGTCATCATTATATGGACAGAGTTAATATGAAAATTAACGTTTGTGTTTTGAGAAAGCTTAGGAGAATTCCAGAATTTAGTTGATGTTAAACTAGAAGTTATCTTTTTATCTTTCCTAAAAAGTCAATGAGAGTACCCAAATGGGTGGTCAAAGACCTTTACATGCTTCATACGAAAGATTAGTTGATTTTAATTCGTTTGGAGCAAATTGATATTGATACTTACAATGAATAGTTAATATTGCTTTAAGCCTTTTTTCTGAAAGAATTGTTTAAATAATCCAGCTACATTCAATTAGTAGCTAGAATGTTTGGTATGTATATATTCACACTTACATAAAACCGACTTTACAACTTATCTGTATTTCTAACATTCCAGGGACTATTAATTTGAATTTTGTTATCCAACATCGAACCGATAACCTTTCAACCAACACTATTTCAGCCAGTATAAACATCTTTGTACTTAGTGTAGGTCAAATGCTGGTTTCATAAAAAAAATTAATATACATTATGCAACATGAGCATGAGAATGACCATTTCCCATAGGTTGATTATCAAGGGGTTGTTCTTGAGGAATTCCTTCATCAAACTCTTGAATTTCCAAAATCTCCACCCTTCGATTCATCCTTTTCCTAATCTTTATGGCCACATCAGATGGCCTGAATCTCCCGCATACGCTTACTCTGTTGTATTGTCTTTCTATCACATGTGTTTCCAACTCTTCCAATACCAAAAAAAAAAAAAAAAAAAAAAAAACGATGAGGTAATTATAATTTAATAAGAAGCTAAAAAAATAAAATAATAGGAAAAAATTAACATTAAGGGTAATGCTATACCTAGCCCTTAGGGCTATATATAAGCATTGAATTTACTCTTGAAAAATGTATAAAGTTAGGAATTCATGATAAAAACACGCGCAGATCGGTGTAATTAGTGTGTTTTTGTCATGATTTTCACGTGATTTTGTCATGAATTCTCAACTTAATTCCATTTTAGGAAGTATATTTAATGATATATGTAGCCCTATTTAGCTTATTTAGCTTATTTAGAATGACTAGTAACCTATTATCCGTGATTTTAAACTCTTTATTTATCAAAAAAGTTTACAAAGTTGCATCCCAAAAGCCAACAACAAACCAATAATCATGTAACTAAAACAATCCGTTATGAACTCAATTCGACCTCACCTTTCATATTGAGAAGAGTTCGTCTTAGTTTTTTGTAACACCCTTTGCAGTCAATTGAGATTCTCATTAACATGCAACAATACTGCAACAACATAATCTCACATAAAAATTTTAAGATAATGGAGTAAAAAAAAATAAAAAAAATAAAATCCAAGAACAAAAAATAAAAATAAAAAAAAATGGTTTGAGGTTCAACTTGCCTTTGTTGACATAGACATTTCATGAGGGTTGGACCAAATAACTGGAGCAACTTGCCCTGTAACTTTTGTTTTATTATTAGGATTTGAGCAGGAGAAATTTAAGAATTTACTGAAGAAATTCTGTTTTACTTTTTGGGGTTTCATTTTGGAATCTGATTCTTCTTCTATTTGATAGAGATTATTAACATGAAATTATGTGCTGCATATATATATGGTCTAGGTATTTTGTGTCATATCATAGTGTATTGGTAAGTAATTAGAATATCCTCCTAGATGGGCTAAGGTTTTCTTAAGTATTCCTTTATGTTTCTTGGTCCATAAACTTGGCCTCCTGTACAAAACCTATAACAAAATTTTGAGTTTGGTTATTCCTAAGAATCTGGCTTGCCTAGCCTAATCATTCTCGAGACTGCATGTCTGCATGTAGCGCGTTACATTGGCATCTACCTTGAGGCTAGCGCCTGTATTTTTCCGTGTTACAATAGCACAAAAGATGTAAAGATTGTACAAATTTGGTTTCGGAAGTAAGTTTCAGACACCCCCTTAGCTAAGAGGTCCGAAAATACCAAAGAGACGTGATATCCAGCATAAGAATAACAATTGAAACAAAGAATTGACATCTGAAATTGATCAATTTTTTAACACTGAAGTAACAAACCTTCACACAGTACACCCAAAAAGAAGAAAATGAGAGATGCTTATACAAATAAGTTTTGAAAGATAAGAAAAGGAAGAGTTTTCACTATACAGGTACCCTGCTCTACTCCAATCTGTCTACTTACATTACTACTGTATGACGGCGCTTCATGGATGATTCAGACAAGAAAATTTAAGTCCTTGAAGATCCAAATATTCGCTTAATCAAAGCAACCTTGCCAAAGGTAATCTTTTGACGGGCAATAATTTGTTTCTTTGAGCCTTTGATGTACTTACAAGTGATAGCCACTTTCTTTTCTGACAAATTCACCACCACAGATTCTGTTTCTGTATTAAGAAAAACAACGAACATGCATATATTCACCCTGTACTGTCAAGAGCTACTACGACAACTACAAGTCTACAACAACATCGAATTCAGACTAAAAGAAAGAACTCACCATCAAAACGAGAGATCATGTCGAGAATCCTCTTCTGACAGTCTGAGCATCTCACGTCTGCTGATATAACAACCTCCTGAACCTGTTAGCAAAATGAAAGCTGATATAACTGTCATTTAGAAAACTGAATGCATTTACAGAAAAAAATCAGTACAGGTTTCGCCGACTAACATCAGGCATGGTTAGGGACTCCATAAACCCAAGGCTAGTTTGAGGAAAAAGAACAGCAGACTGATCACTTCTGATAACCTCTGTCGCCTCCGTTGCAGATTCATAATCAACATCAAATGCCTTCATTCTTTCTATTACAATATAACGAAAGTTACCTAACAAACACTATGCCTGCTGGCCCTCCACAGTTTTTATAATACGCGTAATTAAGACCGAAAATTCATACTTACGTTAACAAATCTCAATCCCACAAGCTGATAAAAAAAACTGAAAAGGAACTAATAGCAGATTATCCTACATTGAAAGAGGAGTACCATCTTTTTTTTTCCTACCTAAAATTCAGAAATAATACATAATTTGATGAAGCAGAAAAGTCAGTATCTAATATGATTAGACAGACGAAAGTAATAGGAGCGTAGGAAAGTGTACTTTATATATAATACGGAGTATACATTATTTTACAATATGCTTAAGTGCATAGTTGATATATAGATGCTTTGAAAAAGAGTGGTAAAATGACCCCACAAAACTATGTATAATTGGTTGTTTGGTAAATTTCATAAGGCCAACGTCTTGATTTTAGTCTTCGTCATTATTTGTTTTACACAACAGAAATAAATGCCCTACAGCTGCAAATTTGGGGTATTAAGCTGATTCTAGACGATTTTACAGATTTAAGATAGTACTGAGAATAATTTTAAGTTTAAACATTGGTTCCGAAATCAATTGTCATGCTCGAAATGAAGAATGAAGAATTTTAAGTTAAGACAATCTTTTTAGAAACGGAAAATAGTTATTAAGATTATAATACCGCCACTAAAATGGAATGATGAATAGAAGAATGAAGAATTTTTTTATATTATACTCATAATTATTTTTATATAAACAAGGATACAATCTTTGATCATGAAGGATGGGGTTGGGACCCAAAAGTCAAAATAGAAAATGCACCCTTCCACTATTATAAAGAATTAAAGAGTAAAGCAAAAGCTGGAGCATCTTAGCCTATGCTTTAATTGAGGTAATCAAAGCAATTATCTTGCATGAGCACTTTCTTTTCAGCACTGTTCTGTACCTCAGCCATATAAATCACCACCTGATTATACTGGTCATCTTTGGTTCTATCAGACCCCAGTATTCTTCGCCCCAGAGCTACCAGTCCATGGACCACAACTGTTAAAATCATTAAAATTGTAGAATCCCTGCTCGAAACCCACTTAGATGAGACAGGAAAGACTGAGATTTCAAGTGAAGGTGTGAAATCTGCAGTATCCAGAGACTTATCTCGTTGGATTGCTAGCCATTGCAGCTCGAGTTTCTTAATGGTCCTCAAATCCTCAATGACCAGCTTGCTCAAATTCAGAAAAATGAGATCGTTCTCATAGGAGATAACCATCCCGTTTAAGGCAAGTCCTACAGCATGGTACAAATCTATCAAGAAGGCAACTGTTTAACCACCTGCTCTTCGAAGAGCTGTTTGTTCAATTGAGGGGTCTCTCTTGGAAGCAAGCAAGCGAATCCCACTAATCGGTCTCAACATAGTAGGATGATATGAAAGCCATTTATGCTTACGCCCAACGTAATCTTCCAAAATAAGAGATGTCAAGTTAGACAAATCTTACCAATATTGCTCAATAACTGGCCCACAGAAATAGTGTCAGATCTGCATCCTCCCTTTGCTGCACAGGCATAAAAGACCTAGGAGCACGAGGATAGGGACAATTAGAACTGTAATTACTCCAAAATATTCAATAGCATGAGCATGATTAGTCAATTACTCAATAGCTATAACAAACAGCGCATTTTTAATAATATAAAGAATTCATGTCCATGATTAACACACAAATACACCATCAGTCAGATCACTAAAATGCCATATATCTTCATTTCAGTGAGGACAATACAAACGATACAAGCTGTGAGATCTTTATTACTTAACGGTAATATACAAAACTAACAGAATCCTAGGCAAAGTAAAAAGTTACGCCTTCAGAGGTTAAAGACTGCATAATTAAGCAAAAAAGAGATAAGAAAACCTAGCATCCTAACCTAAATAAATACTCCTACTTGTTATTCTAAATCTTACTCAAAACTACTTCCCAACAGTTTCAAAATCAATTCGCACCTGTGGGTCCTTGTTAAATATGAGTTGATACACATCTTTGCTCTATCACCACGCCCTTGTCTAGGATGACAATCCTATTTCCCCACCAGTTTTGTAGCAAGGAGAACGGAGATGGTTATCTTCACATGGATGAGCACAAAAGAAAATACTGCCATGACCTAAATGCCTTGTTAAAGATAGATTCACAAGCATAGAAAATAAACTATCTGGACATAACAAGACTGGTTAAAGACGGCACTACAGATGGGCTGAAAATAGCATCAGTTATGTACTTGCAGTTGTCACGGTCAACTTTAACAGACTTGCGATGCTCTTTTTCAGCTTTTAAGGTGGAAGGTACACGGAACACCTCACGATTGTCACGTCTTCTTTCAGGGGTAAACCCATAGCTCCTACGAGGATGCAGCTTCTGAACAAGTCCACTGCGCTTTCTCTTACATGATGACTCCCACTTCAAGTGTGAAAGGTAATCATCTTTCAAAAGATCAGTCACAGCTGTACTGTTTTCCTTCTTGTACATTGTACTTATACGGAAAGTATTAGAAAAATCTTGAGACCCACGCTCATCTTTACCGATATCACACTCAGGATGTTTGGAAACACAAGCTTGCAAATGCTTTTCGGGGCCATGCTTCAGACCTTTTCCCACTTTCAGGTCAGACACTATGGACATTGCAATATCTGCCCTTGCGCTAAATTCTTTCCAAGCACCCTTTACCCACTCTTGGGAATGTCTCAAATCACTTCGAGAGAAGACAGCTTCTCGCTTTTCACCTAATATGAGAGTTATCCTTCGTTAGTTTATAATTTAGATATAGTTATAATAATTTAAATAAATATACAGAGAAACCGAATACCAAGATATCACAAGAATGCTTCTTACCTGGAAAATAAACTAAGAGTTTCTCATTAGCTTCTTTCCTGATAACAATACCCTCCCACCAGCCATCATGCCACCAAGCATCAACAATGGTGCCGACGTTGATGGCCCACATGACTTTGCCATCACTTATCGGAGAAGGCCTGATAGTTGTCCTACCTTCAAGTCGAAGGCCCATTGCATCACTAACAGCAATTCTAGATGCTAATACCCATTCCTGAAAATATAATCAATTCCTTAGTTAATTGAAAACACATAATATATACTTGTATGTGACAAAGAAAACAAAAACTAAGACACAAATCGGTTGTCATATAAGAGGGGAACAATTACAATTACAAAAGCTGACAGGAATAATTTTACCTTTTCCCTCCCACCAAAATTCTACATTATTTATTTTAATACAAGTACAAATGTACAATATCAATATGATAAAGGCTACCAAATGTGGTTTCACAACCAAAATTAAGCACAAATAATTCACCTAAGAAATTTTGTGAAAAGGACAGACTGATAAACAAAAAATTCTAAAATTTCATAGATAACAGTACTCCACAAAAATGAGATTTATTCAAACATAAAAAATGCAAGCAAATATCTCAATATAAAAGAGTTGCAGTCTATTCCCAATTTATTTATCAGTTTTCCCAGACAAATATTGGTCTAGATGCTGAAAATTACCTCAAGGCATTTAGCTTCATCCTCTGCATCCTTGATGTCATGATAACGTAGCTTTACTTTGTTCTTGTGCTTCTTAATGATGGTTGCTCTAAACCAACAACCAAACATCCCACTATCCTGCGACAAATTCTCAACCACTGAACCCACAGCTGTGTGTTGCGCTACAACTTCAACATTCTCTTTTCTATATACAGTGAAGCCAGAACCCTGCGCTACACCGGCACTGGTATGACCTGTTGCGGGAACAGTGTCCAAAGAACCTCTTACAGTAGCACATTGCATGTCCTCTTTGAACTCTCTTGATAAACGCAGTCTCTTCCTTGGTTTACTACCATTGAAAGCACTGATATCTTCCTTTTTCCAGGAATCCTCAGGCAGACAAGTATTCTCAATAACCCTTGCTGAAGGAAGAGAAGCTATGTATCTGACAGCATCCTGCTCCCAGTAACCTTTCACTTGAGTTATGTCCAAAGGCTTGAGATCATCACTGTCATATTGCTGACAGCACATATATGGTCGAAGCATAGCATGCTGGGCTTCAGACACAAACTTGGAATAGTGCCGGGGACTTAGAACCATGGCAAATCCGTCAATGCATTCAACACTGAGATCTTGAAGGCAAAGAGAAAACAAAATCTCTCTGTCATTAAAATTGGGAGGCAAATCAATACCAACCTCGTCAATTTTATGAAACCACCGTACCACAACCATCCTGTTTCCTTTCACATCTTCATACATATCATCCAAGTAGGCTACAAGTCTTTTGTTCTCCTCAGCCAATACACGAACAAACTGATTAACCTATTAATAAAGATTATAGAATAATGTTAAACTTGCAGAATCGCACAATATTTCAGATGAATACAAACAAGAATGTGAAATATCCAAGCAGATAACATAACTAAATCTCACCATGACTTTAACTCCATTACGATGGAAAGCTTTATAGTGCTTTCTCTTCTTTTTGCATGTCCATTGGGAGCCTAACCATTGAAACTCTTTGGTATGATGACCTAGCTTCTTTAGTTGGATGGCCTTGACAATTAAAAAATATATATATATATAAGAAATCATAAACCCTAGTAAAAAACATCCAAACATTAAATCACTTTCGACATCACAAGTAAATAAAAAGTCTCAAGATAGGTACCTTAATTGTTTCTATATCTAATACATCAGGTTCACTTCCTTCAGAAGATCCACCACTTAACTGGGGAGTGACAGGAGTTTGTGATTCTGTAATCAATCATCAGATAAATTACAATTAGCATTGATTTCAATAAGACATCATTCACAATAGTTAAAAGAGAAGAGAAAACATCACACCACGCCAATTAAAGCTACACTATCCTAACAAGTGATTACTGAAACACAGCATTCATCTGAGAACTACATACCAAAAACAAGAGGCTATAGTTAACAGCAAAATACACAAATGCGGTTTTGATGTAGGAGGAGAGGCAGCAGAAAAAGAACATTTAGATCATAACCTATAAATGATGAGGGCATGAGGATGCCAATGCTCTCAACCAGCTCTTAATCCTGCAGCCCAGATCATAATAAGCTATTATTAAGCGCAAGGCAAGGGCTTACATAATAAGGAAGCAATTTTTAAAGAACAACTTAAAACGGCAACACAAAAGGAAATGGAAACATCCGGGGAGAGAATTACTGAACAAATTTAAAATAACACATAAAACCATCCTTAAACCTGTAATAACTTAACTGCAATACCAGATCACAAGCAAAAAGAACCTGAACCTCCTAAAAACTAGCTCTAAACTTCAAAGCAAATATTAACAGGATTTCCAATTCAATCAACTCAATAAGCAATCATACAACTCAAAGGAATAGAAACAACAGGATTTTTAATCAATTAACTCAATATGTGACAAGCCAATTAAAAGAATAGAACCAACAGGAATCCACGTCAATCAAGCCGAGATAAAGTATCCCAATTTAAAAGAATAGAATAAATAAGTTTCCAATGCAAATAACTTGAGAGTGCAACCATTCAAAAGAATAAACCACCAGGAATCATAAAAACTGAACTCAATAAGCAATCAACAAAATCATAAAAATAAAAAATTAAGATAAAAAAAACCCAAAGATTACAATCTAAAAAAAAACCCAAAAACACCCTAATCACATATACCCACCAACAAACATACAACCATTTAAACAATGAAAATAATACTCTGTATAGTATCACAAAAATAATAACAGATCAATTGGAGTAATTATCGCATATAATTCAATTCAATTCTAATAAATGCTCCTGACAAACGTTATAACTATAAGATCTGATACCTCATCCCCAAAATATATCTATTCCTTAAAAAAAAAAAAATCACTCCTAATTCTTAATTCTTAAATCAGATGTTTATTCTCTGAGGAAAATGTAATACTTCTTTTTTTTTTTTTTTTTTTGAGGCAATAATAAGGGAAATCTTAGAGATAAGATAGGGGCCAAAAAAATAAAGGATTCAATACCTCGGCATAAAACATTCAACACGGAAATCCCTTTATTCAGCTCACCTCTCTAGTCCAAAATCAAGGCAAAAGATTCAATCTTTTCCATTAAGAACACTATTCACGCCACATATTTCAAACTTATAATAATTCTATAAATTATGTAGGAAAAAATGAGCGGAAAAATAGAATTTCAGATCTAGAACGCTTCTTATAAAAAAATATAATTAAATTTGCCTCAAACATCTCAATCCTCATCATGGCTCAATTTGTAGAAAAAAGAAAAGAAATCCATGATTCTCAAAATTTGATGAAGAACGCAGGAAAACCGCACAAATTTCAAATTTTGCAACTTAAACCGAAAAATCTCAAAATTCCAATTATTTCACAAATTTGGAGAAAACCTCCAAATCTCTCAAAATATAGAGTAAAAAAAAACAGAATATCAGATCTGAACATGACCTAGAACAATTGACTCAAATTCATCCTAAACCACCTCCCAAATCCCAGAAAAAACAAATATTACATTGATAATAACAATAAAATAAAAAATAAAATCTTTCCAATAAACATTGTAATCCTCATAAAGGCTGAATTTATTTTTTATAAAAAAAATGATTTTCAAATTTAAATGAAAAAGGCAAAGGAGGAAGAAAAATTAGCTGAAAATGCAAAATTTTGCAACTTTCAAAAACAATCAACAAACAAATTAACAAACCCAAAAAACAAAGTTGAAGAAAATAAAGCTCCGTAAAATTAACCAACCCTAAATTCCCATTATCCTCTACAAAATTGGAAAAAAAAAAAAAAAAAAAAACTCAAATCTCCCAAAAATTAGACTAAAAACCACTAAATCAGATCTAAAATTAACCTCGAACAAATTAAACCACCTCCCTAACCCAGAAAAAATCAATCAAAAACAACACCATGAATTAACCCCAAACCCAATCCCAGAAAAAAAAAATCAATAAAAACCTAAAACAACAACAAAATCAAAATAAAAAAATACCTGGAATAAAGGAATTCAGCCAATCAACAACTTCTTTCTTCGATTTAGGCTTAACAAAAGATGAATAATCCAGCAAAAATCGATAAGTCATATGCCTCAAACTCTTCTCTTTAGCAATAACAGCAAGATCAGAACCTCCATCTTTTCTCTTCAGCACATAATGAATCTCTCTCCTCCCTTTCTCCCTACACACATACACCTCTTCCCACCCCACATACACCACCTCCTTCGTCGCCGTCTTCGCCGTCGCCGGCAATTTCTCCATTTTCACCAAAAATTAAATTAAATTAAATTAATTTTTATATTTTAATTGAAGAAGAAGAATCCAGAAGCTCTTCTCGCTTTATCTTTTACTTTAATTTTTTATTTATTTTCTTTTTTTATTTTTTTGGGTGTGAAGAAAAAAAGGGGGAGAGTAGGAAGAGAGTAATGTGAGTTATATATGTAGGAGAGAGAAAAAGGAGGAGAGAGAAAGAGCGGAAAATTGAAATTAGGGTTTTTTTTCAAATCAACGGTTGTGATTGATTTGGATAGAGACGGTTGAGATTGAGTTTGTCCTACTCGATGACACGTAAGAAACTCTGTAGGAAATTGCGGGTTAACTTTGAATTTTTGTAAGGGAAATTACGATTTTATCCTTGGATATTATTTTGATTATTTAAAAATGAGAAATTTTATAATTGTATTGTATCTTATCTGCAATTGGAAGTAAATTATTTGTGTATCAGAATTTATTTTGTGAGATTTGATATAATTTTATTTTTGGGAAGAAATTAAATTAAAATAAAGGATGGGTATTACTGGAATAAAGTCAAGGTCACCAAAGTTGACTAAAATTAGTGGTAAGTTGGCGCGGAGTTTTTTGGTTTAAAGGTTTGGTTAAAATTTTAAATGTTAGTTACCTCCTACTTGCTTAGATATTTTATGGCCAACTTGGACGTGTGTTTAACTTTCGAGGAAGTTACAATATGTACTGAACTGAGAAATTATTGAAACTTGAAAGTTGCAGTTTCATAACAACTCAATGGGCATAACCGCATAAGCGTGCTCTCGAAGCCCAAATGTGATGCTAGTGTGTCTTGTATTCAGGTGGATCGCGTTTAAAATAGATCATGAGAAAAGTCATATTGAGCTCGTGTAGTTCATAGAATCATAGGGTTTGTTTTGATTTACTGAAATGAATATCTTATGAGAGAAAAAAATTAGAAACTGAACTAAATTGATTGGAGCTGAATTAAACTGAAATTAAAATAAAGAGAATAGGCTCATAGTATACACCACTTATTTACAATCCATGCGTACCTTGTCCCAGTGGCGGATCTTGAAATCTTTTCTTTCGGGGGCCAATAATATCTAGCATAAGTATACGTCTAAAACAATAATAACAAGGAGTATAAGAATACTAAATATAATAAATATTACCAAACAATTAAAAAAAATGCAAGTGTCACAATCTAATTATTTCTCATACAAATGTCACAATTTATTTCTTCAGCACACTATTAAAGTAAGGCTCGTCTTTCTTTTAATAATTTGAAATCATCAATTATTGACTTAGTACTAAATGACTTAGAAATCTTCCTTTCAATGGAAATAACTAAACTATCTGCCAAAAACTCATCCTCCATCTTGTTACGTAGTCTTGTTTTCATGATCTTCATTGCTGAAAATGCTCTTTCAGTGGTAGCTGTGGAGACAGGAAGGGTCAAAACTAGACGTATTAGTCTATCAAATAAAAAGTATACATTTGATTTTCCTGTTTGTGCCAAGTGTTCGCAAAATTCCTCCAAGGTAGAATGATGAGTCAAACTAGGATCAGTTTTTGCTTCACAAAAAAAGTGTTGCAATTGATACCTCAAATTGTAACTTTCTTGCTCCGTAAAATCCATGGGGTAAAACTTTTCTGCAATCAAGCAAACCTTCTCAAGATCAAAATTTTTAAATCCGTCTTTGGGCTCTAACAATGATGATAAAGTTAAGAGCTCTAAAGCGTCATCATTAAATCTGCAATTTAGCTCTTGTAATTGTTTGTCAATTGCACCTAAAAATATTTCAACTCGATAAAAATGATTCATTGTAACTCGATCTTGTTGATGACGAGCTGGACCCCTACGAGCTATATAAGGAGAATTCATATCAGGTATTAAAATATCATGTTGGTGACAAAATAATACCACCGACTCTAAAAAACTTTCCCATCCATTTTCTCTTATTTCCTGAATTAGTGCATGATTTGTAGACACTAATTTCACAGCACTGACAATATTTTGGGACTTTTGTTGTAACGCTTGACATAGAACATTAGCAATTCCCAAAATTTCTTCCATTAAACGGGCAATGAACACAAAATCAAAGGAAATCATTAGATCTAAAGCAGCATCAGCATCCCCACGTTGAGAAGAATTACAAGACTTATCATTCGAGATGTGTTCAAGTACTAACACTGTTGCATCAAACATTTTCATCAAGCTACGAATAGAGTAAAGATGTGAACCCCAACGTGTATCTCCAGCTTTTTTTAAAGTACTAGTCTGATTAGCTCCTCTACCACTGTCTATTTCACCAATAGATAATAGCCTTTTTATTTCATCAGATTTGATGGATTGCAATTGGTCAACACGTTTAGGAGATGAAACAATGACATTGATAATGAAAGTCAAATTTGAAAAAAACTGATGTATTACTCTAACATCTCTAGATGCGGCAACCAATGCTAATTGTAAACGATGAGCAAAACAATGGACATAATAAGCATATGGACAATCAGAAAGAAATAATGCTTGCAAACCATTCCACTCACCTCTCATGTTACTAGCACCATCTGATTAGGGGATTTTGCTCCCACCAATCGGAATGCGCCACGTGGGCCAATCAGGTCCTGCCAAGTGTCCCCCAGTTGGAACTGTCAGGGCTTGCCACGTGGCACACGCTTATTCATCCACCTCGGACCTGTTATGTCATGACACGTGGCATACTCCATGCCTAATGGAGAAACCGGCCACCCAGGCCCAACTTCCGAGGGAAGCCCAATCAGCCCTAGGTTAACCTAAACCTAGGATTGACACGTTTCCCAAGGTTATAAATACCTCCCTTAATCCTCATTAAGGGGGGATTACAGAGATTACACATACATTAATTACACAGATAACAGGCTGATCACGCTAACAAAGAACATTATCTACATTAAACACTCTCACCTAGAGAGACCCAATCACTTTAAATTTCCGCATTAATTACTCCTTAATCAAGTACTAACTTGACCGTCGGAGGCGGAACTCCCATCACCAGGAGTCTCCGTTATTTTGCAGGTACAGGCGTCCGGTTCCAGTCTCGGAATTGTAACTCTCCCGCAGGACATCAGAAAACCCCGAAACATTTGGCGCCGTCTGTGGGGAGAGTACTTCTGAGATGGCATCCAAGTCTGTACCGACTCCTGAAGAGAGGCGTCCCCTAGACGACCCTCAAGTTCAGTCGGACCACGATACTGAGAGTGAATTTGAAGTTGAAGCTCACACAGCTTCAGACGGGACCCTAAGGGCCCGACGTACCCGTCATACCGAAAGGAGGGAACGGGAACATCTTCATACAGGAAGCGAGCCAGCAGGCGCACCGCCTGTTCGGCAACAGCCGACTGATGGGTCTGCTCCCATCACAAGGAACGAACTCATGACCTTCATGAGGGACTTCAAGGGAGAGATTCAAGAGTTGATCAACAAGAAGCCGCCTGCTCTGGTCAAGGAGCAGTCGGCTAAGAAACCCTCCACTTCACTGAAGAGGAAGCCAGTTCAAGGGCGAGAGGCGACTCCTCATCCTAAATCTAGGAAGCGGGAGCCACCTGCCCTTGATTTCACAAAATTCCGTTTTCCTACAGGAAATAGGAAACATGTTCGTCATATTCAGGCGGACGGGTCGAAGAAATCATACACAGACGCTCGGCTACTGCTAGAGCAGAAGAAGAGTGACCGATTGTCAGAGTCGGCCTCTACTTCAAACTTCCAAGACAGTCTGCAAAATACCTCAATGAGGCATACGCAGTCGTATCATGAGAGTCAGTCAGGCGGTACCTCCCGTCAGTCCGGCTTTCATAGCGACCAGGCGGTACTAAACTTACCGTTTGTACCGCAACAACAGTATTTTTTACAGCCACCTCCGTTTGGTGGACATGCAGCAAAAAATGTCCAACCTATGGACTGGAAGCTACGGTTGCTTAGACTTGGTGAACAGCCGTTGGCCTTCTCCAAGGAAATTACTGAAACCGCTCAGCCGGCCAAAGTGAAAAATGTATTAGTAGGCGCCTATGACGGCACTACTAACCCAGAAGACCATCTGATGGCATTCACCAACCTGATGTACCTTCAAGGGTTGGATGATCCCATTTGGTGCAAGTGTTTCCCAGCGACTCTCAAAGGAATCGCACAACAATGGTTCGGCAACCTGCCGACTGGTTGTATAAATAGCTTCAGGACGCTTGCTTACTTATTCACCTCCAACTTCTCCATGAACATCCCTGCGAAGAAAACGACCCTTGATTTAGGAACAATTCAGCAGGGCGAGAAGGAGGGGCTTCGTTCTTACATCAGGCAGTTTAACCTGATGAGAATACAGATTCAAGGGTTACCGGATGAGGTAGCCTATACTGACTTTTTCAGAGGTCTCAAAGACGGGTCTACCTTCAAATTTGATTTGGTTCGAAAGAGGGTGGCGACTCTTCAAGAGGCCTTGATTGAAGCGGAAGCCTATATACAGGCAACTGATCTTTGTACGGTAAAACAGTCGGACGGGAAAAGGTTCGACAAAAGAGAAGGACGACAGAAACAGTCGTCAAACAAAGATGAGAAGAGAAAAGAGGTCTGGGCGGCTGATTCCTCTAAACATCCGGCCCAGAAAAAGAAAAAAGAATTCAAACCATACTCCCCAAAGTATGCGTTTAACAAGGATAACCAGTTTATCCTAAAAGAAATCAAGGGACGGATCTCAATTGAGAAGTCGGTCCCCATGAAGGGTTCTGCAAACAATCAAAACCAAGATAAATTCTGTGCTTATCATGATGATGTTGGTCATCACACCAATGACTGCATCAGTCTCATGCGGTATCTGGACCGCCTGGCTGAGCAAGGTGATCTTGACACTTATGTCAAGAAATTTACGGGGAACACTTCCTCAAAAAAGCAGTCGGCCAAAAAGAATCAACAGGCCGACAGCTCCGATACAGATGATGCAGTCGTCTACACCATTGCAGGCGGCTTCTCAGGAGGCGGCCCCACTATTAGGGGCAACAAAGACAATATCAGGCGGTTAGATGTAAATTCCGTTCACCAAGAACGGCCGTCCAAATATTCATTTCCTGAGATTGTCATCACTGAAGAAGATCTAGGAGGGGTAAGAGGGCCGCATGACGACCCTATCGTTATTGAATGTAAAGTGGCCAACCAGAGAGTTGGCCGAATCCTCATAGATACCGGAAGCTCCTCAAATCTCATCAGTAGCAAATGTTTGTCGAAACTAAAATATCAGACTGATTGCATACATCCGGCCTCCCACCCTTTAGTAGGGTTTGGAGGAGGAGTCGTCCACCCACTGGGACGAGTGGATTTACCCATCGGCCTGGGCGAAAAAGGGGAAGGACGACACATGGTAGTCCGGTTCCTGGTAGTAGAAGAACTCTCGGCCTACAACATGATTCTGGGACGACCAACCCTGAATAATTCCAAGGCTTTTATAATCCCATCTCTTATGTTGCTCAAGTTTAAGAGGGATAATGGAACAGTCGGGTCCCTAAGGGGAGATCAGAAGATGGCCCGAGAGTGCTATCTCTCGGATGTCAAGCCCACTGTTATGGCCACTGGGTCAAGTGGTGGAAAAACAGACCTTGACAATGTCAAGGAGATTGCGCCTGTCCAAGAAGCAGGCGGCAAGAAGAGAAAGGCATCCCAGACAGAGGCCGCAAGAAAAGAAAGAAAATAGCAATCATTGGCAGAGGAGCGGTCGGATGAGTTCCGCCCTCAGCCGGCTGGTGAGCATACGGACCTGATCTTAGACGACTCGCGTCCTGATCGAACAGTCAAAGTTGGGACGACTGCTCTGAGAGACCTTGGTGACAACTTTCATAAACTATTGAAAGAATACAAGGACATCTTTGCATTCGAAGTCCATGAAATGCCAGACATTAGTCCTGATCTGGCGGTACATAAACTGGCCGTGGATCCGAAAAAGAAGCCGGTACGGCAGAAGAAGCGGAACCATGGCGACAAAAGAAGTCAGGCGGCAGCTGCCGAAGTTAAAAAATTACTTGATGAAGGGTTCATTCGGCAATGTTACTTCCCAGACTGGGTTGCAAATGTGGTGCTTGTTAAAAAGCCAAATGGCACCTGGCGAATGTGTGTAGACTACACAGACTTAAACAAGGCGTGCCCCAAAGACAGTTACCCTCTGCCTAAAATTGATAATCTGGTCGACTCAACAGCCGGCCATGCTTTGATGAGCTTTATGGACGCCTACTCTGGTTTCCATCAAATTCCTTTGTGGAAGAAAGATCAGGAGAAGACGGCCTTCATCACTGATCAAGGGTTATACTGTTACACGGTCATGCCGTTTGGTCTTAAGAATGCCCCGGCTACCTTCCAGCGAATGATAAACACTGTGTTCTTTGATCAGATTGGGAGAAATGTCGAGGCATACATTGATGATATGATTGTCAAGACTAAACTTCAGAAAGATCATCTGTCGGACCTCCGAGAAACTTTCGCCACACTCAGGCGGCACCATGTCATGCTCAATCCCAAGAAATGTGTATTTGGGGTTGAGTCTGGGAAATTTCTCGGATTCCTTATCAATCAGAGAGGAATAGAGGCGAACCCTGAGAAGGTGCAGGCGGTCATTGACATGAAGTCACCTCGTACCATTCGAGAGGTTCAGAAGTTAACAATTCTGCCCCGAGAAAGATCATCTGTCGGACCTCCGAGAAACTTTTGCCACACTCAGGCGGCACCATGTCATGCTCAATCCTAAGAAATGTGTATTTGGGGTTGAGTGTGGGAAATTTCTTGGATTCCTTATCAATCAGAGAGGAATAGAGGCGAACCCTGAGAAGGTGCAGGCGGTCATTGACATGCAGTCGCCTCGTACCATCCGAGAGGTTCAGAAGTTAACAGGCTGTCTGGCGGCCTTGGGAAGATTTCTAAGCCGATCAGGCGACAAATGCTTATACTTTTTCCAGGCAATTAAGAAAAAGGCAAGGTTTGAATGGGGGCCGGATGCTGAGGCCGCCTTCTAGAAATTGAAAGTTCACTTGCATTCCTTGCCGAGGCTGGTCAGCCCTTTGCCCAAAGAAGTACTCTACATGTACCTAGCCGTCTCTGATCATGCGTTAAGCGCTGTTCTCCTTGCTGAAAGAGACGGTTGTCAGCTCCCGGTCTACTTTGTCAGTCATGTACTGAAAAATGCCGAGTTGAGGTATCCCCTAGTGGAGAAATTTGGTCTTGCACTCTTCATGGCTGTTAAAAAATTGAAGCCCTACTTTTTGGCACATGCAGTCGTCGTGTATACAGACCAACCTATCAAGCTCAAAATTAGCATCATCCGCCTCCTCTGATACTCCTCGAACTGTTTTTTGGGAAGTAATGGAGAAGAGAAGCATCGAGGAAGATCCTATTGGAATCCTAGACAGAAGCTCAACCTGGATGGATCCAATCAGGGCATATCTGACAAACGGTACACTGCCGGATGATCATTAACAGGCGGCAGCACTGAAAAACGAGCCACCAGTTTTGAAATAATAAAGGGAGAACTTCACAAAAAGGGGTACCTTCAACCCTTCTTAAAGTGTGTTACTCCAGAAAAGGGACGAGAGATACTAGACGATCTTCACTCTGGTTACTGTGCTTCTCATATAGGCGGTAGGACGCTTGGTCAACGGGCAAGGCGGCAGGGCTACTTTTGGCCTACTTTAGAAGCAGATGCAATGGAGATGGTGAAAAAATGTGACAAGTGCCAAAGGTTTGGCAAGCTAATTCACCGTCCGGCTACTGACCTCACTACCATTCATAGCCCACTACCGTTTGCTAAGTGGGGCATGGACATTCTGGGTCCATATACGCCTGCTACAGGCGGAAGGAGGTACATACTTGTTGTCGTCGACTACTTCACTAAATGGGTAGAGGCGGAGGCTGTAAAGGGAATCAAGACGAAGGATGTAATTTCATTCATTTGGAAAAATGTCGTCACTCGGTTCGGGGTTCCCATGTCTATGGTTTTTGATAATGGTCCCCAATTTGAGACGTCTGTTCTCAAAAGTTGGTTAGGTGACCAAGGAATTGCAAACTACTTTGCATCTGTCGGCCGTCCACAAGCAAACGGCCAGGTAGAAGCCTTTAATAAAATCATCTCAGACGGTCTCAAGAAAAAGATTGAACGAGCAGGCGGCCTATGGGCGGATGAATTACCACATGTTCTCTGGGCCATTAGGACGACTGAAAAAGGGGCGACTGGAGAAACTCCATTCCTCCTAACTTATGGTGCGGAAGCTGTTCTTCCAATAGAACACTACGAGCCGACTCTTCGAGTAATGCTATATGACGAAGAGGCAAACTGGGAAGCCATGCGCCTGGCATTAGACTCACTTCCTGAAAGGAGGGGCAATGCTGTCTTGCGCCATGAAATCTACCGCCTGAGAATGACTAGATCATACAACAAAAAAGTACACAGACGTCCACTCAAAGCGGGGGACTTTGTACTTAGAAAAATGGAAGCAGTTGGTAGGGCTAATGAATCTGGCAAACTAACTCCCAACTGGGAAGGACCCTACCGAATCTGTGAAGAGGTCAGGGACGGTACCTACCGTCTGGAAACACCAGACGGACGACCGTTGCCTCGAACTTGGAATGTAGACAATCTTAAGAAATATTTCTTTTGAATGATGTAAATAGTCAAGGGCTACTTAATAAAAGTTTGCACTTAATGATCAATTTTGTACTAAGAGGGGCATGCCTGCTGAAAAACAGTCGGCTACTCTCCATGTTTAATTTTTATTTAAGAGGGGCATGCCGTCTGTATCTTTACAGTCGGCTACTCTCCATTGAGTATTTCACTCTATCTTCAGAGGGGCATGCCGTCTGTACCTTTACAGTCGGCTACTCTCCATTGAGTATTTTATTATCTTCAAAGGGGCATGCCGTCTGTACCTTTACAGTCGGCTACTCTCCATTGAGTATTTTACTCACAATAGGGGCATGTCGTCTGGACATATAGTCGGCTACTTTCCATAAGAAGATGGCCGACTAGTTCCAAACACATAGCCACCCCCCTAATACTTAGCTAAAAAGATTAGGGCCTGGCCGACCCTGTGCCTAACAGGCGGCTACCCTCCTTTTACTTAGCACCTTCGTTCACAAAGAACAAACCAAGGCCACAGGCCGAATGATCAGACCAGGCGCCAAGCCAACTGATCCAATCTTCAAAACTAATACGACCTGTCCCAACATCATAGCAGGCGTCCGGCGGCATCCCTCCGGATGAAATTCGTCGCAGAGAGCAGCTCCCTTTTGGGTGGAACATTGCTCTATAAACTAATTACACGGCACCTATACGACTGCCCCCAAGGGCAACCACGTAGCCGTTTCTGAGACAAGGATAACTCTATCACTAACCAAACCAGTGGTAGCAGTTGACATCTGAGTCAGATGACCGCCTGTATTACTTGGGATAAATGCAGGGGGTACCTCTTGAGTTAATAGCCAACAAACATTGGCGAATCAAGGGGTCTAGCCGGCCTCCGCCGCCTGGTACCTCTACTTCTCAAACAAGAGTGACGGCGACTGAGTAACACCAACGTTAACTCATAGTCACTCCCACAAACTTGGTTAGAACTTAAAAGGTTTGAGTAGACCGCCTGTTTTTTGGCAAACAGCGGCACTCAAACCCCTATTCCTACTAGGTAACCTCTTGAGTTAATAGCCAACAAACATTGGCGAATCAAGGGGTCTAGCCGGCCTCCGCCGCCTGGTACCTCTACTACTCAAGCAAGAGTGACGGCGACTGAGTAACACCAACGTTAACTCATAGTCACTCCCTCAAACTTGGTATGGAACTTAAAAGGTTTGAGTAGACCGCCTGTTTTTTGGCAAACAGTGGCACTCAAACCCCTATTCCTACTAGGTAACCTCATAGCCAACAAACATTGGCGAATCAAAAGGATCAGCCGGCCTCCGCCGCCTGGTACCTTTACTACTCAAGCAGGAGTGACGGCGATTGAGTAACTCCAAAGTTAACTTATAGTCACTCCCTCAAACTTAGTATGGAGCCTAAAAGGTATGAGTCGTCCGCCTGTTTTTTTTTTTTTTTTGCAAACAGGGGCTCTCAACCACTACTCCTGCTAGGTTAACAACTTATGAGTTAAAAGCTAACAAACATTAGCGAATAAAGGGGAACAACCGGTACCCATCGCTTGATACCTCTACTATGTTCCTTGGCAACTAAGTAACAATCATGTTCACTTGGTCAGACCCCTTTCCTACTTGGTTAAATTTACAAATGACAGGACCGCCTGCCTAAAAAGGATCCAGTCTTTAAAATAGTTCGAATACCGATTGGATAAATGGCCGACTGATCGTCTATCCTGGAAACAGACAACCAGTCGTCCAGGGGCATAGGCGGCGTGACTAACTATTCGTACCTGTCTGCAACTATCGGCCATGTAAAACAGTCGGTCTAGTGAACAATTGGATATTAGAATATTCAATACTTGGACAAATTTGAAGCAAAACAAAAATTCATTAAAAAGAAGTCGGTCATTAAAGACCGGCAAAATATTCAAAGCCCCGGCCCCCTGGCCGGGTAAATACAAAACAAACGGCACGCAGGCCGTGGAAAGAATACATAAATTTTAAGAAAGGGGCAGATCTTCAATATTAGCAGCTGCCGCCTGGTCAGCACTCTTCTTGCTGGACTCGGCTTCAGCTGCATCCTTTTTTGATGCATTACCCCCAAGCGGCACAAGCGCCACTACCGGCTCCTCCTCCTCCAACGCTTCCTCCAACGCCTCTTCCTCAGCAGCCGCCAGGATCTCTTGATTATATGTATCAGAACACTGGCGGTACATTTTTTCCCATGAGGCAAAGTCGGCATTGGGGAAGAGGCGGCCCCAAGTCATGCGCTGGATTTGAGCGGAGTCTTCCATCATCTCCCGGACCAGCTCTTTCTTCTCTTGCTCGGCCTTTTCCGAGAGCTCCTGAGTAAGACTCTTCTCCTAGGTCACCAGGCGTTCCTTTACGTTGGCCAAGGATTTCTCCAAGGCTTCGTACGAGTACATCTTTAGGCGAAAAGGTTTCAGCTCGGCCTTGAGATTGGTGATGGTCGCCTCCAGCTCGCCATTCCTCTTCTGGGCCGCCTCTAACTGAGCCCGAACAGCGGTGGTAGCCTGCGCCTGATAATAAAGAATATCAATGGTCAGAACTTCATTTTGGGCAATTTGAAACATTGCCTTATCACAGTCAGAGGCGGCCATAGCTTTTGCAGCCTTTACCTCTTTGTTATTCCGGTCAAGCGGCTTGCGAAGGCCGTTCACTCGAAGCAGGGCCTAAGTACAAAGGAACAGGCGTCAGTTTCCAAACAAAAAGAAAACAGGCGTCCTGGAATTCAAATACTCAAAAATATGCTAAGTATACCTCAGCAAGGACCCCTGAAATCCCGTCTAGGTCAAGGGTGCCGACACCCCTGACGGCCTCCCTTTCAGCTGGAGGAACGGCCCTGATCATAGACTTGGCCACCTCTACCAAGTCAGGCTCCTGAGGGCCGGCTGCATCAAGCATAAACAAAAGGATTAGACCTAGTAAAAAAGGGAGCAAGTCTAAAATTTACAAGGACAACTTCATACTTCTAGGCGGCCCAGTTGGAGTTTTAGAAGAAGTGGTCGGCTGTTGGGAACCAGGAGAACCAGGAGAGCTCGCAACAGTCGTCCTCCGGGCCTTGGGGTCCGGCTGTTGGGAAGATGAAGCTCTTGGAGCACCCGTCTAAAAAAGAAGAAAAAAGTCAGTATATGCATAAACACAACTCCAAAAAGAGGGTGAAAGGTTCGGAGCTCACCAAGGGTGCCCCCTTCTTGGGGGAGTCGGTTGAAGCTTGTTGCATGATGGAGGCTCGCAACATGGCCGCCGCAGTCTTGGAGGCGGTAATTTTGCTCATGGCGTCAGCTGCAAAAACAAACAGCAAAGTTAATAAAAGTCATAACAAGAAATGAATGGAACAACAGAGTATTCGACAGGCCGACTACCTCTTGAGCACCGACTGCTGAGGCCACAGGCGGCCAAAAAGTACTCGTCGTAGAGCCATTTGAAGCTCGGGACGCAGTGCAGGGGTACTTGCTCTCGTACTCCTGAAGTAGAGTCGACCCTCGACTCTACTTTAAAGAGTCCTTTATCAAGGATCTCTTTCTTAGCCTTGGGGGGAACAGGCGGCATGCTACGGCTGCCTACAAGAAGGGGCGGATTCTTGTTCCACCTATTGAAGCGCTTGTTCAGCTCAGTGTCTGAACTCTCAATGATGAGGAAGGTGCTCCGCCAGTCCTTCTACTTGTTTGCTTTACCTCTCGTCATGAGGTAGCCCCTGTGGCTTGTCAATTGATACCAGCCGGTACCGCCTGCCTTAGGGGTCCGGCTGAGATAGTTCATATGGGCGAAAGCCTCGAAGCTCGGCTCCACCCCGTGCAGTTCGCACCCGGCCACATAGCCGAGTACGTTGACCCAGGAGTTTGGGGCTAACTGCCATAACCCCAACTCATACCCATCCAAGATCCGCTGAACAGCCGGATGTAATGGGAAGCGCAGCCCAGCCTTGATGGCCGCCTCGTAGCAGCCAAAGCAGGCGCTATCATAACTGGTACCAGCCGGCCAGACGACTGTGTCTTCTGGATCCGGCACAAACACTAAAAAGTCGGGGCTCATTGTGTGGTTTGCGATAAAGCTCTCCACTTTCTCTTGCATGACTGTGATCCGGCCCCGAGGTACCGTGCAGTAGTAGGGGGTATTTTGCTCTCGGTAAGAGGCGGATGGCTCCGCCCAATTGTCCCCCTTCTTAACTGCGTGAGAAAGCCTCGCCTCTTGCAGGCGGCTGTTTTTCTCCTCTGTGTCCAGAGAAGCATGGCCAGAAGAGCTAGACTCGGAATCACCCTCTGACGAGTCCGAAGAGGACGACTCCTCCCCTCTCCCGGAGGGGCCCGCCTCCTCTCTTTGAAAAGGAGCAGAATTGTTAACTGTAAAATGGGAAGGGGTCACTATGACTCCTCCCTCAGAATTGCCGGCTTTCAGGCCGCCTTGTTTCACTTCCACATCTGGCGCCTGGTCAGATGTTTCACTAATCGGCACCCTGTGGGAGGAGCCGTCTGAATTTGAGATCCTAGCAGTCTTTTTTGTTCTGGCCATCCTGCTCTGCATAGACACAGATACAGTCGGACTTTGTATAAAGGGCAAAGATGGGTCCGGAAAAGGGCAGGCGGCACTCCTAGTCCTAGATTCAGCCGTCCCCGGTGACCGGCTGATCACTAACCTAGGTCGTGTCGTGTGCTTCCGTGGTGCCATTTCAAAAAAGAATAAAAAGAAAATTAAGAGTAAGAGAACCGACAGTTACCTGAACGAGTGACGGTTGATGAAGTTCTGAAAATCCTTTGCAGGCGGCTTGTCAGAACAAGCGGTAGGCAGAAAGGGTCCAAAATGTCAGAGCAAGTTCAGGGGTCCGAATGTTCTCAAAAAGTTCTCAAGTGTGAAAATGACTGAAGTCAACACTCCCTTATATAGGCAAAGTGAGAAGGCGAAGGGTCACTTTGAGAATTCAAAATTTGGGCGGGAAAATCTCTCGGCCTTTCGCCGACTGACACCTGTAGCAGGCCGTCGCCTGTTACAGTGCGGCACCTGTCACAGGTAACACGTGACCAGACACGTGCCACCTGTGAGGGGCAAATGATTAGGGGATTTTGCTCCCACCAATCGGAATGCGCCACGTGGGCCAATCAGGTCCTGCCAAGTGTCCCCCAGTTGGAACTGTCAGGGCTTGCCACGTGGCAACGCTTATTCGTCCACCTTGGACCTGTTATGTCATGACACGTGGCATACTCCATGCCTAATGGAGAAACCGGCCACCCAGGCCCAACTTCCGAGGGAAGCCCAATCAGCCCTAGGTTAACCTAAACCTAGGATTGGCACGTTTCCCAAGGTTATAAATACCTCCCTTAATCCTCATTAAGGGGGGATTACAGAGATTACACATACATTAATTACACAGATAAAAAGCTGATCACGCTAACAAAGCAGATTACCTACGTTAAACACTCTCACCTAGAGAGACCTAATCACTTTAAATTTCCGCATTAATTACTCCTTAATCAAGTACTAACTTGACCGTCGGAGGCGGAGCTCCCATCACCAGGAGTCTCCGTTATTTTGCAGGTACAGGCGTCCGGTTCCAGTCTCGGAATTGTAACTCTCCCGCAGGACATCAGAAAACCCCGAAACACCATCATATCCTTGCCCTCGAATATTTTCAACAAATAAATTATGTCGAGCAGGAACTGAACACAATTCTCTTTTAAGTGTTGCTGCCGTGGTATCGGAAACTCGTATAAGGTCAAAAAATCGCTCCCTAATTGTTCCATATTTGTCAACAAACCTTAAAACAAGACCCATTTGCTCTCTTTTAGATTCATCTCGAGCCTCATCAACTATAATACAAAATTTAGAGTTACCAATTTCTTCTCTAATATAGTTGCGAACCATATTTGAAATAATATGGAGAATCTCTTTTTGAATCGAGGGAGCAGTATATTTGGCATTATAAGGAGCTTGTCGTATAGCTTTGGAAACATCTTTATTATATGCAGCCAACACCTTTCTGAATTCAAGATAGTTTCCTTGATTCTCAGAATTATTTGTTTCATTGTGACCTCTTAAAGGACAAGATTGTGTAGTCAACAAGCGGAGGACATCGATAGAGGCCTTTAAACGTAATCGATTTTGCTTGATTTGCATTTCACTTTGTTTGTATAAAACATTACGAATCTTTGCTTTTTGCTTTGGAAGAGTCCTGTATAATTGAACCGCATTTCGATGAGTTGTACATGGACCTTCTCCAATATGAGCAAGGAACCCACAACGTTTCCCGTCATTGACTTTTTTCCAATTTTTGAATCCGGTCAAAGTAAACGATTTTACCCGAGAATTTGGTGTTTCGGTAAACAGATAACAAGTTAGACAAAATGCAGCATCTTTAGAAGGTGAATATTCCAACCAATCTGGGAACTTAGCAAACCAAGTAGATTGAAATCGGCGACGATGCTTTGTAGGCCCTGAAAATGGATATTCTGCCAATTGAGGTTGATAAGGCCCCAATTTAATATAAGCACGTCTTATTTCATTTCGTTTTCCAATTGGATAAGCCCATATTGGAGGACGTAACCCTGGATCACGTTCTAAAGAATTAATATCCACATTGTCAATATCAATAATCGATGGACCTTCTTCATGATTATGTGTCCGGGTAGGGGTATCTTCATTCACTGGATTATTTTCGTCGGGTGTTGTGTCATTTTCTGGCTCTTTTCATTTGAAAAAGGAGGTAATAGATTTTTGTTTGTTCATATTTGTTTACCTGAAATTAATTATATGTTAAATTTATTTTAGAAATGTCAACAATTATGTTTTAATTAATTATTTAATTCTAACAAGTAGCAACCAATCAAAGAAAACAATATGAAAGAAAACAAGAAACTAACTTTAAGCAATCAAGCTTACATTCATAAGCGACTAATTTGTTAATCATCAATGCAATACAATTCACAAATCACAAATATAAATCAAAAGTTAAAAATAACTTATCAATCGATAAATATTAATAGAGAAATAAAGAACGACGTACCGAAGGCAAAACATGCTCTATACTTTGAACTAAGTAATTAATTAACTTTGATAACGTCTTGTCACCTAAAATTATCAATTTGTTTATTAATGCTCAAATTAATCATTAGTACATAGTATAATAACATAAAAAAAAATTAATTGCAAAAAGTAAAAAAAATTAATCGAAAACAAAAACTTAAAAACAAAAAATTGAGAAAGTAGTCGAGTATATACCTGATATAGTGATATTGTAAATTTGTAATTTGTTCTTGGAATCTTTGAAGTTGTAATTGAATTGGAACAAAAAAGTAAATTGTTTAATGGAATATTTACTATGTAATACGGAGGAGTTAAAGGAGGGGAAAGACCAATGGTTTGTCAATTGTTGGGAATTGGGAATTGGGAAGGAATCTTCCTTTTCTTTGATTTAACTGCCGCCTAGAAGATAGAAAGCATCAGTTTTGTTTTTTTTTTTCTTTTTTTTTTAATTTTTAAATGGGCTTTAAAAAAATTTCTTCAAAAGTTATTAGTGGCCAGGCCCCGTTTCGCCCCTATTAAGGTCCGCCATTGCCTTGTCCCATGTCATGCTGGGAAAGTAATATGCCACTAATGTTTAAAGTCCACTAGAACTCTAATAACATGACGTTGGTATTAAATTGTGTTTAGATGGTATCATTTAAATACCAAAAATTCATTAGTGAATGCAAAAAAACTTTGTTGGTATCAATATAATTCCTTGATGGTATTTAGATAATACGTATCATCCAAACGTAAATTAATACCGACACGATGTATCCAACCACATATGAAAATTTGTCTTCACATTTTATATTACTCCGTAAAATATTAAAAGATATACTACGTTAAACGAATAAAATAACAAAATTTATCACATAAATACTAAAAATATTTATTTTAAGAAAATACAAGCAAATCGTGCATCGCACGGACTAAAAATAAAAGCGGTCAATTAGAGCTAAATATCGTGCTCGTGTTTGGTTTTGTACTAACTTTCAAAAATGATTTGATAGCTATTATTATGAATATAATTCTTCCGTTCACTTTTAGTTGCAACAATTAGAAATTAACACTATTCACATTCTCACAATTGACTTTCGTTTTTTATTTATATGTTGAGCAAAATATAGTCATATGAGATCTTGTTAGATACGTCTAAATTTATACTTTCATGGAATCTAATTTTATAATTTTACCTATCTACAATTAGTGATATGGAGAGTTAAAAATTATGCATTGACAAACGTAAAAGTCAAAATGTTACAATTAAAAGTAGATGAAAGATGTTTTCTTAGAGCATTAACACTCGTGGTATAATTTTATAACACGGTGTAAACATTCATCCAAAAGTTGCAAATTTTTACTACATTGGTGGCATAAAACTATACCATCAAATGTTTGTTCCACGTGAAACATGAACCAATTAAGTCACGCCATGTGGCCTGGTTGTCATACATCTTTTATTTATTTATTTTCAATTGCATTTTAAGAAAAAATTATAAAGTAAAAAATTATAAAAAAAATTACCATTGTTCATAATTTTTCAAGACATACACATAAACACCCATATTGATATAGTTTTATATATTTTTGAAATTCACTTTTTTCTACCTAAATTGCTTATTTTTATTTAATTAACTTTATAAATAGTAATTAGTTATTTTCAACATCAAACAAAATATAATTATAATTTAATTAAGTGTATAATTCATACATATAGGAGAGAGAAAGTGTGTTGGTAAACTTTTTTTATACCATGGGTGGGGTGATTTTTGAAGAAAGTATATTGTATTGTGGTATAGATGATGTGGAGGAGTGAGAAAGTGGTAGAGAGAGAGGGGTGGTATAAATTTTTATACCATGAGTGATGATGGTCTTAAGAGTTGTGCTTCCATAATACTCCCTGTGAAGTAAAAGATTAGGTTACAAAATATCATACACTCTGTATGCCAACCTTATTTGGCTAAGGTTTCATAAGGGATTTGAGAACTTTGTTATGTAAAATCCCTTATAAAATTAATCACTAAATGCAATGTGTGATGTTTCTTTAAGGTGCTCTTATTTTATAAGATAGATTTTTTTTCTTCTTTTTTGACAAGAGTGAAATTAAGGGTGTGTTCACACTAGGTGAAAAAATGAAATTGGCACCGCCCTAAGGCCACTGGTTCTTAAGAACCGGTGGGGAAAAAAGTGGGAAAAAACGAGGGAAGAGAATTGCCATCGGTTCACTTTGAACCGGTGGATAAAATATTAAACCCACCGGTTCAAAACCGGCGGCTTGATTATTTTTTTTAAAAAAAACCCCCATATAAACCCTAACTCACCACTCTCTCCTCAGCCGCTCCACTTCTCTTTCTTTCTCCCTTTCTCTCTTCTCTGTTCATCTCATTCTTTCTCCTTGTTTCCTTCGATCTCATCTCCTTCTCTCTCTCTCTCTCTCTCTCTCTCTCTCTTTCTCTTTCTCTTTCGTTCTTCCCCGATTCACGTCCCCTTCTCTTTCGTTTCCACCACCACGAAAACCACCAAAAGCCACCACCGAAGACCAACACCCAAGACCACCAAGAACACTACCGAAGACATCAACATACAACACCGAATTTAATCGAGGTGGCTTTAATTTTTCTAGGTTTGATTTTTGGTTTAATTAATCGATTTTTCTGGGTACATGCATGTGTTTTTTGGGTTCATCTTTTTTTTTTTTTTTGAGAATTCTGGGTTTAATTAATCGAGTTTTGAGTTTAATTGGATTTTTCTGGGTTTAATTAATCGATTAAAATCGATTTTTGGATTTTAATTCTTTTTTTCTGGGTTCGGATTTTATTTTGCTTTTTCTTGGTTAATTTTCGATTAAAATAATTGTTTTTTTGGGTTAGTTAATCGAGTTCTGGATTAATTTTCGATTTTTCTTGGTTAATTAATCGAGTTCTAGTTATGGCTAGCATTTATATTTTTCTTGGTTAATTTTCGATTAAAATAATCGTTTTTTTTGGTCCATGCATGCGTTTTTGGGGTTGGTTTTTTTTTTTTTTAATTTTCAGTTTTCTGGTTTTTTGGGTTTTTTTTGGGGGGGTTTTCTGGGTTCGTACGTTTTATTAATTTTTTTTGTTTTAATTGATGCAGGTATATTTCAAGAAGCAAGAATATAAATCGAAGAATAAGATGTTGTATAGGGTTTTTTCATTTTGATGTTGTAATTTTTTTTTTATATTGTAATTTTTTTTTATTATACCGCTGTAATTGTTTGATTATATTGATTTGTATTGTCATTTTTTTTATTAAATGTTGTAATGAATGAAATAGTTCGATTTATATTTGATGTTGGAAAATTTTTTTTAGTTAATTGCTTTCGATTATATTTAAAGTGAAAAATACAAAAAATAAAAAATAAAAAAAATTATATACATGTTATTGCCACTGGTTAACCGGTGGCATTTATGTTAAATATTAAAAAAAAAATTATGGCTAGCATTTTTGCCACCGGTTAACCGGTGGCAATTCTTGTTTTTGCCACTGGTTTTGAACCAGTGGATTTTTAGTGGAATATTGCCACCCCCCAATTAGGCACCGGTGGGTTATGGGGGGTTTGAGCTGGTGCCTAATTCGATTTTTCTACTAGTGTCACTTTAGCTTAATTTCAGTTCAGTTCAGTTCAGCTCCAATTAGTTCAGTTTAATTCAGCTCCTAATTTTCTTCTCTCTTAAAATATTCATTCATTTCAGCTCTATTTAGTCAATACAGTTCAGTTCAACTTCAATCATTTCAATTCAGCTCAATTCAGTAAATTTGAACAAACCCATTTTCTGAAGTGTATAGATTTTTTTACTTATAACACCAAAAAAAAAAAATTGACTAAAACTTTTTTTTTTTAGTAAATTCAAGTTACTCAATTTGAGTAACAAATAAGAGCATGTTGGTAATTTGCACTAGCATTAGGAAGGGTATTTTTGACTTTTGCATAATAACCATTCAACTTTCTCTCTCCTCACTCCTCTTCTACCTCGACCATCCAACCACCACCATATGACTTCTATTCAGTCCATTTTCTACCTTTCTTGTAAAATCACTTTTTTATTTTTCATAGGTCAATGTTGGGTAATATTAGGTGTCTAAGGCTAAAAATCACATCAATATAGCATTTCATTAAGTTTAACAACGCATTTTAATCAAAATGGCCCAAATGACTTCTATGTAGCCCATTTCCTACATTACTTATCAAATGAACTATTTCTTTCTCATAACATGTCAATGTCACCTAGTTTTATGTGTCTAAGCCCTAAAATTGAATCAAAAGAGCATTTTATTAAGGTTTAAGACGCTTTTTACTCAAAATGGCCCGAATATGGCCTATATGACTTTGCTTTGCCCATTTCCTACATTTCTTATTAAATGAACTTTATTTACCTCATAACATGTCAATATTATCTAGTTATAGGTGTATAAGAAAAGAAATCACATCAAAAGAGCATATTAACACAAAATGGCCCAAATATGGCTCATATGACTTCTATTCAGCCCATTTTCTACCTTTCTTGTCAAATCACCTTTTTAGTTCTCATAACATGTCAATGTTGGGTAATATTAGGTGTCTAAGGCTAAAAATCACATCAATAAGCATTTCATTAATTTTAACAACGCATTTTACTCAAAATGACCCAAATATGGCCTATATGACTTCTATGTAGCCCATTTCCTACATTACTTATCAAATGAACTATTTCTTTCTCATAACATGTCAATGTCACCTAGTTTTATGTGTCTAAGCCCTAAAAATGAATCAAAAGAGCATTTTATTAAGGTTTAAGACGCTTTTTACTCAAAATGGCCCGAATATGGCCTATATGACTTTACTTTGCCCATTTCCTACATTTCTTATTAAATGAACTTTATTTATCTCATAACATGTCAATATTATCTAGTTATAGGTGTATAAGAAAAGAAATCACATCAAAAGAGCATATTAACACAAAATGGCCCAAATATGGCCCATATGACTTCTATTCAACCCATTTCCTACCTTTCTTGTCAAATGACCTTTTATTTCTCATAACATGTCAATATTGGGTAATATTAGGTGTCTAAGGCTAGAAATCACATCAATATAGCATTTCATTAAGTTTTAGGACTTACCTCATCAAGCTGTTGAGTGTCCGTACAATGAGTCACAATGTCAAGCATGAATCTCATCACATACAAAGCACAATCAAGTCCATTTTCTTATTGTGCGCACTAGCATATGACAAATAAATCACATCAGTGAAACATGCAAAGGAAATTAGCAAATATTTACTAACATAGATTTTGAGGATAATCACAATATCATGTAAATTACCAACGGTGACTTCCATGTTGGACCCTTTGGAGCACGACAATGTAGCTTCTTCATAACACTGTAGTAAATAAAGTACATTCAAATTTGATTAGTTGTATGACTACTAAATTAGTTATTATTAGCAATAATCATCATTAGGTAGCTATATATATTTACTTTTGCAATATAGACTTCACGAGCCACTTCTCCGATGATCGAGCTGAATTAAGGTGATAAATTGTGTTATTGGAATTACAAAACACCATGAGGCTCCAATGCTCCCTACATAAGTTCACAATAGACACGCAAGTAATATTTAGGAGTCAACATATAATTGAATTTGACATGGTTAGACCTACTCTTTATAACATGGGGCGAATATGAACTTGTCTCCCGCACACACTGATTCCCTGATACTTTGCTCAACATAGTAAAACACGTCATGGGGGTTGCCTATGATTCTAGTAGTGGATAACTGCTCGGGGCATAACCACCCAACTTTACAAGGAGAATCAGTTTCAGTTAAGTGCTCCTGTAGTGCTCTGCGTGCATGAACATTGAATAATTAATCACATGTAGGATAATCACCATAAATTTGAATAACTTGAAAAAAGTGTAGATTATGTGGGCATTGAAGTACCTCATGAATGTATGAATGAGGGAAATGTTAAGCTTTGCACCACGTAGAAATTCCTTCACATCTTCTTTGCTGATCCATGCAACTGCATCCTCATCATAGTGGAACATTGCCTTAGGAAGTGCAACTTCCATGGATCGACCAAATGACAAGCACGGTTGTGAAGAAAGGTCATGTCAGTAGAGAGCGATTGAAGAACAATGTCTTCAACTAGTGGAGTAGGTTGCATGGGTGAACCTTTCGAAGAGTGCAACTTCGACGCTTGTTCACTCTTGGACCTTTGTTCACTTAGCTTCTTCTTAGGTTGATCAATGCTTTTAGGCTTCTTCACCGTCTTTATCTTTGAAGTTTTTCTTCCATGCGAAATCTGAAATAGTTTGAGAAAGAATAAGTTTATTAGTTAAGAAATGAAGAAAATAGGCATATTATAAGTTAATTCGGCTCAAAATGGCTTTATTTTGATGAAATGGGCCCAAAAACTTAGAACTTTGCTTCTTTTATGTAATTTCAACTCACAATAACTTATAAATATGTAATTATGAGATGGTTTGAGAATGAATAAGTTTATAAGTTGAGAAATGAAGAAAATAGGCAAGTGATAAGCCATTTCGGCTCAAAATGGCTTTATTTTGATGAAATGGGCCCAAAAACTTATAGAATTTTGCTTCTTTTACGTAATTTCAACTCATAATCACTTATAAATATGTAATTATGAGATGGTTTGAGATTGAATAAGTTTATAAGTTGAGAAATGAAGAAAATAGGCAAGTGAGAAGCCATTTCGGCTAAAAATGGCTTTATTGTGATGAAATAGGCCCAAAAACTTAGAACTTTGCTTCTTTTATGTAATTTCAACTCACAATCACTTATAAATATGTAATTATGATATGGTTTGAGAATGAATACGTTTATAAGTTGAGAAATGAAGAAAATAGGCAAGTGAGTAGCCATTTCGGCTCAAAATGGCTTTATTCACTAGTACAAAACTAACCTCAAGTAACACCCAAAAGGTGTTACATAAAGTGGTAAAAGTGTTATTATAGATAATAGGTAACACTTTATTGGGTGATACTTCCGCCCATGTTACCTAAGGCCTTATGTAACACTTTGGGTATTGTATGGTAACACTTTCAAAAGTGTTACAATAAGCCCTCTTATGTAACACTTTTTATATTATTAGTATCATTTTTAAAGTGTTACTTTTTAATTCTTATATAACACTTACTTATCCTTAGTAACATTTTTCAATCATATAGTATCTTTTTATCCGACATTATGTATCACTTTTTCGAATAAATGTAACACTTTGTTGATTATTAGGTAACATTTCTCAATCATCTTTTGACATACAGAGCACTTTATTTGACATTATGTATCACTTTTTACAAACTAATGTAACACTCTATTAATTAATAGGTAACATTTATTATTATTATTATTATTATTATTATTATTATTATTATTATTATTATTATTGAATATTTACAACTACTATGAATGAGAAATTAACATACAAGTATATGATAATATAAACAACAATTTGGATTGAAATAATTTCATAATTCTTACAAAAAAAAAAAAAATCCATACACACCAATTTTAATGTTTGGCTAAACAATATAATAACTCAAACAAAAAGAAAATCAACTTTGATCTTTAGCTTGGAAAAGTAAGGAAAAGAAAAACTTCTGAATTTCAAAAAAAAAAAAGTCGGCGATAGCAGTAAACAAGAACAACATCAGCATTAACAAAAGCTACCAACAGTAGTATGTAGCAGCAATCAACAGTAGCAGACACCAGTGGCAGCAACCAACAGTAGGACAAGCAGTGGCAGCATACAGCAGTAGCAGGAGTCAGCATCAGACAACAGTAGTAGCAAAAAAACAGCAGTAACAGCAAAAAACAACAGTAGCTGACACCAATGGCAGCAACCAATAGTAGGACAAGCAGTGGCAGCATACAGTAATAGCAGGAGTCAGCACCAGCACCAGACTACAGTAGCAGCAAAAATACAACATTAACAGCAAAAAACAGCAGTAGTAGTAGCCTGCTCCTATTTTTGCTGGCTGATGCAGTTTGTGGTGTAGTGGTAGGAGAGGTCGTTCCTAGGGAGGTGCACACCCTCTCTGATTTCTCTTGTCTTCCTCAATTTGCTTTGCTAGCTTGTTAAATCTTCTTATACCTACAAGCATAAACACAAACACACACAAAAGAGGCGGCAATGCCAAAATACAACTTCTATATATACAAAAGGAATTAGAGAGAGGAGAAAAGTAGAAGAAATGATTATAAAAGCTGGTTAAGATTACTACAATCAGTGGACAAATAAACCACTTAGCAATCATGAACCAGACCATGTTTAGATTTCTAATCAAACATAAGAGAGGTATCTGCCCAAGTAAATTGAAGACATTTAGAGGAACAAATGCTCAATAGTCAGCTTATAATATATTAACCAAATGGAATACAAACCTAAATTAAATAAAGCAACCTTGTCATCAAACTGCATAAACAAGAACACTTTTAAGAAACTAAGAATTAAATCCCTGCACCAATAAAAGGAAAGGGAAAGCAAAACTACCATAATTCCTACACGTTCTCTACTGAGCATTGATTAAAACTTCACTACCCACATTGTTGAATTGAAATAGTAATATCATCCAAGAATATTAATCAATAAAAAGATCCAAGAATCAAATTGAGATTGACCATGCTAGGAAGGTTTGAGAAATCAAGCGGAATGCAATTACGGATACTTTAGGGGAGGGGGTGATTCAACAATAACCACACAACTTACCTAAAGGTGAATGATCCTTCGTTGCAGACAAAAAAGAAGGTTAAAGTTATGCAACTATCAATATCAACTACGTTTTAATATAATGATAGATAAGCATATACTTAATTTCCCTGCCACATTGTACTTTCTCATTTGCAATACCAATGGTGGATAATCAGGTTTTATAGTAATTTTTTTATAAAAAATGGAAACAAATATAAAAAATACAAAAAAAGAAAGTAAGAATATGACACAAAATTGGTGGAAGAACAAAAAGATTTCCCAGTCACCATAGCAAACCCAATAATTTCTTTCATAACAAACTAAGCTACAGAAGACGTGTTAGAGTAAGGCCTAGAGATTACATCAGAAAGCTAGCATCTATCACCAATTCATAGATAATTTAGATGGTAACAGAGTAAAACTTGGCTCTATGGCTAGATCCCATACTTCTGCAACAGACTCAATTTGGTGCTCTTGTGGTTCATGAAAATCAATGGTTATTGAACCCACAACACATAATATACAACCAAGTACCTCGAACATATGAAGTCTCTCTCTCAAAATAATATGTGTAAGGGTAGAACTAAAGCAATAACATAAGAAAAACACTTCAGTAAAAAAAATCAACATATACCTGAAAATTAAGCCTTCAAGAACACATCGAATCCAACTACTTACTTTATAATGATAAAAACTTGCACCAAGTGGAGTCACCAAAATAGCTGGTGCAAAAGCATAGGATGCAAATTAGCAATTTCCCCAACAACCACTGCAAAAAAGTCATTTACATCACATATCTTGGAAGGCAAGGCCTTGATGAACAAATTACAAATTCAAGTCATTATGTGGGATGCACATGTCACTTGATCATATCTATAAATGTCCATGCCTAGACAAAATACAAGTAAGCAATAAAACTACTATGAATTATACTAATTAAGTTAAGACTAATACTATTTAACCAATAAAACTACTAAATAAGACTACTCTGAATTCAACAAGAATAAAACTACTTTGAATTCTACAAGTAAGCAATAAAACTACGAAGTACTAATTAAGATAAGAATATTACTATATAACCAATGTTTTAGTTAATTAGTAGTCTTGATATGCTAACAAGCAGCAACATACAAGCAATGAGTAAAAAAAAAAAAAAGAAAAAAGAAATAATTGTCAATTATATAGTCGGGCACCCGAACAGTTGAGCATAGATATAAAACTCTCATTCCAATTATATACCTCTTTAAATAGACATTTTATACACAATCAAGTTTCAAAATGCATCAACAATAATTGTCACAACCAAGTATTTGCCTAAACCTTCCAATTATCAAGCATATAAGAGTATAGTGCATTGACAATTATATAAACTATTAAATTTAATATTGGTTGATACCTCCTTTGAGCTCTTTGTCAATGCCTTTGCAAAAGTTTGCCTGAAAATACTCTTTGTCAGTATTATAGAAATATAACTCAAAAGTTAATTTACTACTCCCAGCAAACTAATCTATAACCCTTAATAAAAGTGGGAACTTAGTAACAGTAACTTGTGGCGTTTATTACACTAACACCCCCGAAATTAATGGAATTCCGAAAATGCCCTTTATTCTAATTGGTTGATGCTTCATGCTTGACAGCTTGAGTGCTTTCTCACGCCGACTTCCCTTACCTACTCCCTTAGCTCTCTTTCTTCTCATCTCAGAAAAAAGCTCAGAGTTTTTATGGAAACAAGGAGAGAGAAAGCTAGAGAGAGAAAATATGTCTTCCTTCAACAACAATGGCGATGAGCTCAAAACCACCAATCATCCCTTCGATGATGGTTATGGGAGCTTGTGGAAGATGATTCTTGATGTCGTTTGCTCCGATCTTCAGGTATAATTCTACTCCTTTCTTAATATTAAACTACCAACTAATATAACAAAAACCCCATTTGTAATTCAATTTTCTTAAAAAAAATATACGGAATCATTTCTGGTAGAATTCGGTTTAATAGAAGGTCGTGATTTGGGAATTGAGCTATCAGCTATGGGAATTAAGTTTTGCAAATTAAGCTAATGGAATTATGTGAAAATTGATGCGTGACAAGCTGAATTAATGTGGTATGATCTAATGACTTCTTCTTTGTTATCAGGTTTCGCGGGGGAGGTGATATTTTGAATCAATTATACTATGAATCAATTTTTATATCATTTTTTCCAACCTAGATCCAATAAGGTACGGCCCATTTCCTTGGATTTTTTTTTTTCAATACTTCTACTAATTTATGATTAGTGTATATAATTTATGGTTTGGGTATCTGTTGATTTTATTGTATTTTGATTATTCAATTGTTAATTGCTGGTTTCGATGTTATTAATGTCATAGTTGGGTGGTTTTGAGTGGATCGGTGTAGCACTGTAGCTTGCTTTATTGTTGGAATTTAGTTTTCTAAACCGTGGTTTTGAATGTTATAGAAATTACTGTTAATTGAGCTATCTGATATAATTTGTAATTACATGATAAGATTTATGATTGATGCTGCAAAAGTGTGCATGCAATTTTTGTTTTGAATTGTTTTTTGGGTGATTATTAGTGTGTTTTATAGTGTAAAATTTAGTTGTTATGGGCTTTCTCCAATTTTGTGAAAGTACTCAAAGTAGTAGTATAATGCGATAAAGATAATGTTTGTAGGTCTACTAGGGTGTTTGAATGATGCTAATTTAAGTTTATTTGCTATAATTGAAACAAGATTATTGATTACAGACTTACGGTTGTGGAAGATGAGTTTCCGATCTTCAGGTATAATTATCTCTCTTTTCTCTTTCTTGTTCTAATAATTGATCCAATTTTCATCTCTTCTCTTCAATTAGATTTTACCTTTTATATATGAATGTTGACTGTTTTTTTTGTTTTTTGGTTAATTTCTCCTCTTTTTTCGCCCTTTTTTTTTTTCTTCTCGTCCTCCTGTTTCTCTATTTTCTCTCTAAAATAGGCAAAAGGAGAAGATGGAACCAGGTTTGGTGGACTTGAGTTTGAGGTGAATATATTGAGGTATTATTGGATGTTCAGTCTGTTAATTTTAGAATACTTATCTGATGTTGTTGATGTTTGTTTGTGTTTTGTGGAATTGATGGAATTTTACTTTGATTGATTGAGAAATTTGAACCGTGAAATTTGAACTGTTTTGAGTAAATTGGCAAGTGAATTGGTGAGAGTTTTGAGTGGTTATATTACACATTAAAGAAGTATTTTGTTGTTAAAGAGTTTTGGGTAATGCTTAAATTAGGGTTTATTTGCACCGTTATTGTTTAATTCGGTTTGGAATTTTGTTTATTATTACGTGTTCTTTTGTTAAACCCACTGAAGTAACTTCTGAACTTCCCTCTTTATTGAAGCAGCTTGAGAGGTAATTTGTTGATTCTCCAATGCTGTTATCTCTGATCTCCAGGTATAATTTTGTCTCCTTTCACTTTCGTGTTCTAATTGGTTTAATATTTAGCTCTTTGATTAGATTTTTCCTTTTGTTTGAATGTTGACTGATTTAATTTTTGTTAATTTCTGATTTTTTTCCACAAATGGATTTTCTGGTTCTTTTTCTATTTCTTTTTTCTAAAAAAAAAAAAAAAAAAAAAATTGCTTCTGAGTTTCATTCAGTTTTTTGCTGAGTGTCAATTTCCTCCTCCATAGAAGCAGCTTCTTGATATAAGATCTGTATCCTTCTTATAATCATCTAATATGAATTTGACAATATAGGGTATAGCTTTTGTATCGAATTGTCTATCTATGCCCATATTACTTTACTTCCATAAAAAGAGGAAAGACTGTTTGATTACTAATAATTTAAGTATTTGTGTAGTGAGTATTGAAGGGTTTATTTTTTGATGATGTTTATACAGATTTGTGGATTATGGGTTGTTTGTATTTGTATCGTTCATTATTGATTTTGTTGTGATTATGACTAATTTTATAGTTGTAATAAGATTGAGTTAGTGATGCTTGTGTTATTTTAGAATTTCTGAATTACATTCATTAGTATTGATAATTAGTGACCTGTTTTAAATTTGGTTGAAAATTTGCTATTTAATTTATTACCTTTTGTTCTGCTAAGATAATTGGGGTACTGTTCTAGAAAATAGGAATACATATGTCAATGAATAAGTGAAATGTTAAAGTTTGAATATATTTGATTGTTCTATTTGTAGGATTTTGTGTAGGTTGTATGCAAATGGCTTTTAAATCCTTTATGCAGAGTTGCTCAAATCTGTCAGCTAGCCCTGATACAACTAAGTTGTAGTTCTCGCTTGCTCGCCCTGCTTTGTTGAGTTACAGGGGAAAAGAGGAGGAGATCGAGGAGATCGAGAAGATCGAAGATAATCTCAGAGAAGTTCTCAAGCATTCCGCTCAAATGCTTTCTGAACTCTGAACTTCATAAGTATCTTGAACTCTGTGAGTGACTTCTTGCTTTTATGCAAAATAGTAATGTTACTGGGAACCTAATTCTAATAATTGTGATTCCCGCCTAGACGATTGTCTGGCTAATCAATGTTTTTGAGATCCAATATATTGATCATTCTTTATATTGAGTTGTGGTTGTTGGATTAATGTTAATTTGTAACCTATTGTGCAGCTTAACGTTGATAAGAGCCCTTTTCAATGAACAATTGTGAATCAGGTACCTTTTTAATGCCTAGGCAGCATTTCTGTTTTTGCCTATGTACTTTAGAAGGCTTCTTTTAAGTAATGCTCAAACGGCTAAGCTTATGAAAAGATGCAAGAAGCAAGGAGCTGTCTACTTGGGGGGACATTTCCTTTTAAGCTTATTATAGGCATTGATAGTTGAAAATGAATACAAATTTATGCTCAATTGTGGCTATGTGTTACATAGTATGTTTATATACCCTTGTTTAATGAAACTCCTTTATCATATTTACTTATTTATTTCTTATTTTGAAGAAAAGATGAATAGGATAACAAGGTATAGTGCTGAGAGGACCATTCCAAATTTTCACTGGCTAGGCCTATAGCAAAAAGAACCCCATATTTTAACGATTGTGATGTGTATTTGATTAAGAAATCTAATCCTAGAGTAAAAAAGAAAATATTTTATTTCTATTTTATTTAATGTATTTGTATAAATATCTTATAGAATAAGGACTATCTTTTTTTTTTTTTTTTTTTTTTTTAATAAGATAGAATAAGGACTATCCTCATATCAGTGTTAGTTTCCTAGAATTTTCTTGATATGTCTGCTATATGCATGCCTTGAGAGGCTGAGATCCATACCCTATGACTGACTAACATAGATTTCGAGCTACTGCTATAGGTGAAGTGATGTGCAGAGATGTCAAGAAATTAGAGGTTTTTCAAAGATCAAATCAGCAAAGCTGGCTTGTTAGTTTCTGGTCATCCTGGGATGCAATCTGATGGTCTTGATCTTGAGTTAGAGGTTAACCATATATCTTTAAAATAATTTACAATTCACAAATATTAGTGATGCTAGAAACTGTTAATTGCTGCTTTGTCTTCAACAACATTTCATTAGTTAAATCTTCTGTTATTTTAGCTTTATTTGAATTTTTCTTGTCTTAATTAGAAAGATAGGCAAAATGAGGTTAGATGTAATGTTACTTCATTCCTAGATAAGTCGCACAATCACACTTGGTTTGGAGATTAATTAAGGACAATTTATTTTTCATGAATTAAATTTTTAGAAATGGGTGTAGACTATAGAAACAAACGAAAGGGATAAAGCACATAGAAGGCATTTGGTGGAAAACATTTTCATCATTTGTCTGCACTATATTAGGCTTACTACCTGAGTTGTGGTTTTATCGTGATAGTTAAGTATATTGATAAAAGGCTCAAATTTTGTATGAGCAACATCAACTTTGAATTGAATTAGCAAAAAGAGAGAAACAAGATAATGAAGTGGCAGCTGCACAACAAAGACAACAACAACAAGTCTCAGAGTTTAGGGAAGATACAAAAAATGAATTTAGTTGTGCAATTTAATCCAAAATGCTCATAGTTAAATAGATAACATTATTCTTTTGTGAAGTAATTTGGTAAATCTGTTTAATTACATTGTAATTTATTTAGTTTATTAATATAGCCTCCATTGTGGATCGTTGAGTCCATTCTCGTGTGTTGATGTATTTTTCTTTAGAGGGAAAATAAGTAGGAGCTGAGTGGCACATGATTTCTTATAAATTGTTTCACAGATGCATTTTTAGAATATACCTTACTATAAAATTATGATATTTAATTTAATGTCTCAATAATTTTTATGAAGGAATAGGAAGCTGAATGCAAGTAAAGGTTGGTCATGAAAAAAGTTGTGAGTCTATTTTACGAAGACTTAGGGGAAAGAAATTTGATATAGCTCATGAAGCAGCTCAAATCAAAGTAATACACATCATTCAATAGAGTATTAGAGAACTTAAACTACTTGAATTTGTCTTATTATTCAACCTACAAACTAAACTTAATCATTTAGAAATTACATGACCTGATGTTAACATATACGGAGTATTATAACTTCAAAATTGATCTAACCCAAATAAAAAATCATTGTGACATATACTCGGTTTCATGATTACTACAGATCTACCCAGGAGGAATGGGAGGGATACCATTTGTTATAATGTCAGAGGTAGACTTTCTTCTCTTCTTGGTTTCTTCAGTTTCCTAAATTTGTTTCTTAAATTTATTGCAACAGAATACTAATAAGTGGTGTTATTTTCATCACAATATTAGTACTTATATCCAATTGTCTTAGGGACATTGGGTTCTTTATGGTATAAGTGGTTGTGTCTTTCTAGGTTAGTGAATTGTATTGATTGATGAGTGATATTATATGTATGGAAAGGCACTACCGCCACCAATGCTGGAATGTCCAATTTGGCAATTTTGCATTATTAGTGATGGGGGCAGGTGTGAGGGTGACCTGGTTGATGCTATTTGAGTGTGACCATATATGTTGTTTATGTTTAGTTGATGCTGCTTAATGAATTTGATTCAAATTTAGCATCTTTCCTTAACTATATGTACCCTTTTAAAGAATTTAGAAGAAAGAATGTTAGAGATGAGTCATAGTCTTTGTATATTCAATGGAATATAGCTATTTTAGCTTTGCCTTATTTGCTATTCAATTGTTTTGTATCTGTAGTGGGGCTCTGTATGGACATGATATTGAATGTTGTTATATTTGTCTATTTTGGTTGATATATGAATGTGTAAGGTAATGTTGTATTTGTATTTTTACTGAAATCTGTTGCTATGTCTTATAAACATACTGTATGCTGAATTTACTGTAATGTGGGTGGTTTTGCAGATGCATGCATAAAGTTTGCTTAGATTTTTTTATTTTTTTGGGTTTAGTGAGCCGTTGATTGTTTATGCAGGTAAGCCATGGTAATGCATAATAATGTTGTGTGTGCCTAATGCCCGTTTCTAGAAGAACTAACAAAAGACTAACAAAACTATGTCAAGACTTGGTTCAATCAGCCTGCTCGTAAAACTAGAAGAGTGCGTAAGTTTACTTGCATGTAAGTGTGACATATTGTGTATGTGATCTGTGTGACTGTGTCTCATTCCTGCTCCCCTTCCAGTGAAAGGATTAATAATCAATGTGTTATGTTTGTATTTTTCAGCTCATTAGAAGAAGGTCGAGGTCTGGGGTATCTGCTTATGGAAACAATTGATTGGTTTTGTTGGGTTTTAATAATAAATTATGGGTACCGGATAATTTTTGCCAGACTGTTAATTTTTTTTTTCTTTTTTTGGTGAAGATAAGTAGGTAATCCATTTCAGTGTTTTAGTTTAAGATAGCTTTAAAATGTCCTTGAATAGTTTCTTACATTTGATGTTACTCAGATGGATATTTTGAGAATTTAAGATTAATCATAATTAGTGGCTTTGTTCTTCCATTTGTATGAATGTTACATATCACGTTATGTATACAATTTCAATTTTATTATGTGCGGACGCATTTTTCTATATAGCAACAGGTGAATTGCACAAATAACATAAATAAAACAAGCCAACAAACAAGCTAAATAACCATACAAACCATGTAACTTCAATTTTTTTTAATTGTTCATTGTTTTGTTGGATGAATATCAACGTGTGTATGCTGAGAACATTATGTAGAAGAGTATCATAATCAAGGGTCATTGTACTACTTTCGGCTTCTTATTGATGTATAAGAGTTCTTACAAGTTATTTCGGTATTCGTTCACTTTTCCTTGGGGCAATTATAACCGATTGGGTGTTTAATGAAAGCATGTAGTTGCAAAATTGTTACTTTTTCTCAATAACAAGTAGAATAAGGAGTTGAAAACTTAAACAAAATTTAGGGTTGGAGTAAGGGATACCCAAGATACCAATAAGAACGTAGAACTGTAGATGAGAGGATAGAGGTGAAAACACCAAAAAATAACCCATTGAAAAGGGGAGAGAGAGAAGAGGGAGAGAGCGAGTGACCTATAAGTTATGAGTCCATTTAAAAGGAGCAAAAAGAAAAGAGAGAGAGCGAGTTTTGGGAATTAAAGGAATAAGGAGATGACACTACTTTTTTAAATAGTCAAAATTACAAAAGATGAGTGAAATATCGAGGAAGCTAATGGGAGGGAATAAAGAGATAGCAAGATAGGGGGACTAGATTTTGACAACTAGATTTGGACACGCTTCTTTTAATAATTAGTAAAGGTTACTTCCTCAGTCTCCAAATGATAGTCCCCTATTGTCTATTTTTAGTCTCAAATTGATAGTCCCATTTGTTTTTTTTTGTCATTAATATCAATTTTTTTTATCAAAATTCCTTCCAATTGCAACAATATTTGTGCAAATTTAACTTTCCCATGTAAATTTTGTTTTTTCAATGTTGCCTAAAAAAAAAAAGAAAGAAAAAAAAAGTTTTTCAATGTACTTTTATTACTTACTCTCTCTATTATTTTACATATCCAATGTAAAATTTATCTTTTCAGTGTAATAATACTACTTTTATTTAAGTTTCTTAATTCCCGTGATTTTCGCACATAAGGGACTATTATTTGGGGACAGAGGGAATATTAATTAAACAACGTGATTTTTGTGACAATTGAGGCATCAAACTGATTAATATCACCTTCAGAATAAACTTTTCAACATTATGATTAAATATCGTGTTAGATCCATGAGTAAATGCTTTTCTTAATGTTAATACAATTATAGTTATAGATAACTTTAGAAAGATAGAGGGTAAGCGATAGGAAGGGGGAGAAAGAGTGGGAGAGACTCGAGAGAGGAGAGAAAGAGAGATATATAGAGAGGAAGATATATGAGGATAGGGAGAGAAAAAAAAGAGGGGGATGGGAAAGGAAGATAGGGGTAAAGAGAAAAAAGAGAGGGAGCCAAGAATGAAAAGAGATGGAAGAGAGAGAGAAAAAGGTCGGGAGAGAAAAGAGGTTAAGAGAAACAAAAAGAATGGATAGATAGATAGAATAGGCAATGTCGAAAGAGAGAGAAAGAGAGAGGGAGGTTGAGAGATGAATGTGTTAGGAAACAGAGAGAAGGCAAGGTCGCGAGAGGAGGGGGGAGAGGGGCTAAAAGAGAAAGGTGCTATGAAAGAGAGAAAAGGTAAAATAAAAGAGAAAGAAAAAAGGCAGGCTAGAAGCTAAGAGTAAAGGGCATGTTAGGGGATAGATAGAGAAGGGCTAGGAGAGAAGAGCCAAGAGATGGGAAAAAGGATTTAGGTAAATAGAGAGAGGATAAGAAAGAGGGGTTGGGAAAAAGAGAGTGAGATATAGAGAAAATGAGGGCAAAGACTCAAGAGAAATAGAGGGGATGGGAGAGAGAGAGAGTGGCCGAAAGAGGAAGGGTAATAGAGAGAAGTGAGAGACATAAAAGGCTCAGGAGAGATAGAAAGAAAGATAATTTTTTTTTTTTTTTTGGGGGGGGGGAAGCGGCGACAAAATACAGCTTATAGTTTTAAAAGGCTATTTTTTCAAATGGAACAAGGATAAGAAGGATTATAATAAAAGAAAGAGAGAATGAAAGACTTTGGGCCAATAAAGGAAGAGATGAGTGAAATGTAAGCAAGTGAACTTATAATTTCAAAGCCATTTAAAATATATATATATATATATATATATATATATATATATATATATATATATATATATATATATATATATATATAAAAAATGGGGAGATAAAGTCAGAAAGGAGATAAATGTGTGTGAGAGAGAGAGAGAGAGAGCGAGAGAGAGAAATTATTAATTAGTACTCTTAAAAGCCATTAAGTACTTATATGAGAAAGTAAACACATTATCATGCATTTCATATTTATACATACACAACAGTACTCTTAAATACTTATTTAATCAATCAACCAAACTAGAATTCAACTTACTCTATTGTTTAAAGCCATTATCGCTCTTTCCAAAAACACAAGAACATCCTATTTATGGTAGGGAGAAAACAAATTTGAAGATAAAAATTAATTACGCGAATATAGCTTAGAATTATTATAAACTTATTAATTAAATCATAATAAACTTATATCAAGAATTAATGATTGTTATAACTCTGAAAATTCGATGATTCGATCCAAAAATTATGGATATTTGGTTCGAAAAAATCGGATATTCAAGATAATCACACACGATTAACATTAACAATACATCAATTTTTTTTTACAAAACATTAAATTAAGCTCCCCTAATCAACATGCTATTAACACCCCAAAATACGAAATATGATCACAATCACGAAACTTACATATCTTAGCGTCGGGGAGGCTCGCGCGTAGCGCGTGCTCCAACGAATAGTTTGACAAAAAAAAAGCAGTCATATTGTGAAACTTCCTTGAGAAAATCGGATACATAATTGTCGAATTTAATTTAATTAACAGAAAAATCAAATTAAGAAGTGACATCAAATAGCTTGATAGAAAAACTCATAGTCTAATGATGACGTATGATTGCAATTGAAATAAAATTGAACCAAACTATGTAAAAAATTCCAGAAATTATAAATATAGTTAAGAAATTCAACAATTGAAGAAGACAAACTAGACCTAGCAATCGTCTCCTCTTTCTATTTAGATCGTCTTTTCTCTAATTGGTGAAGCGTAGAGAAAATTCTTTTGATCTCCCTAAACCAAGCCCAAATTTCACAAATTAGGAAGAATGTTTTCGGAATTAACAACAAATTTTGTTAAGCCCTAGAATACCAAGCTAAAGAAGAGAAAATGTGAGAATTTCATAAATGAAGGCTCGCAAAACCCTAGAATACCAAGCTAGAGAAGTGAGAAAAGGAAAGAGGACAGAGAATTTGTGGGCGGCATTGGTTGCGGCTGCGGCCGTTACTTCGTGAGCCTGCACCTTCAACATCGAGGAGATAGAGATAGGCTATTTGAGATAGAAACCGCTATCTCATAAATTCATGATTAAGGGTCTGTTCATATTTACTTATTTTCAGTTCATTTCAGTTCAGTTCAGTTCAGCTCCAATCAGTTCAGTTCAGTTCAGTTCAACTCTAATCAGTTCAGTTCAGTTCAGTTCAGTTCAGTCCAGTTCAGATTTATGTATTTTAATTTTTCAGTTCAGTTCAGCTCCAATCAGTTCAGTTCAGTTCAGCTCCAATCAATTCAGTTCAGTTCAATTCAGTTCAGTTCAGTTCAATTCAGTCCATTTAAGCTCAGTTCAGTAAATATGAACATGCCCTAACTTCCCTTTTCTTTGCTGCCTTTTTTAGAAAATAAAAAATATTAGAAGTAAATAAAATATTCGGATATTTCACCAAATACTTGTGAGTTATTTTTTTTATTCACCTTATATCCAGAAAATTTTCAAATTTACTATATATCCCTAAGTTTATAAAAAATGTCAGCAATTGCCCAAATGACCAACGGATGTTAACTCCGTTAGTCATTAGGGTTAAGTACGCCACATGGCTGGATCTGATCTAATTGGTTATTTTTAAAATTATTTAACTAAATATTATATATATATATATATATATATTTTAGAAAAACTAAATTAAAATTTCAAAAAAAAAAATCACCTTTAACCCCAACCTGTCACCTTCTAACAGCGAACCCTAAGCCCAGCCACCACCCCACAACCGCCATCCATCGGCCTCCTCACTACACCGATGCCGCCCCTTCCACCAATCCCGCGCTGGTGCTCGCTCCTTCCTCGAACCACCACATTATTTTCCCTCCTTGCTTTGAATCGCAAAACCCCTCTCCGCCGAACAACCTAAGCCGAAAATCCGGCAACCACCCCCGAAACCCTTTCGTCGACAGCCCAATCCCTTCCCCCACACCGCTGCTACCCACCTAAGTCGAAAACCATCATCTTGAAACATTAAACCCCCAAAATCAAAACCCTAGGTTTTAGTTTTTAGGGTTTTTGATTTTGGTAATCGACGTGGTGTTTCATAGGGTTGGAGATGGCAGGGGGAGGGGGATTTGGGTTCACCGGTACTCTTAGCCAAAAACTACCACCCCTAAACATTAAAACCCCAAAATCGAAACCTTAAAAATCAAATCTAGGGTTTCGATCTTGGGTTTTTCATTTTGGGGTTCGGCGTGGTGGTTCAGGGGATGGATACGACTGGGGGGAGGTGCGGCTTGGGTTCGCTGGCATGGTGATGGGAATTCGGACACCGACGGTGGGGAGGAGAGGGGTTTTCGAAAAAGATATTAAGGGGCTTTTAAAATTGGGGAGTGGGTGGTTTGTGTCGGGTTTAGGGTGGCGGTGGATCAGCGGCGTAGGCTCGTTTGTGTCGGGTTTGGGGTGGCGCCGGCGCTACGGAAACCACGCCGGCGGGTGGTGGCTGGGGCTGGGCTGTGGTTGTGGTTATGGTAGGTGAGTTATGTTTTTTTTATTTGTTTATTTTTTTATAATTAATTAGATTGTTATTTTAAAATTTAAATTATATAAATAACAACTAATCGTAGGTTGCCACGTGGCAAATTTAGCCTTAATGACTAACGGAGTTAACGTCCGTTAGTCATTTGGGCATTTTGTAACATTTTTGTAAAACTTAGGGGTATACGGTGAATTTGAAAATTTTCATGGGTATATGGTGAATAAAAAAAATAGCTCAAGGGCATTTGGTGAAATTTCCGTAAAATATTTGATAAGAAAAAAAAAATGATTGAGCATAGGTGTTACGACCAAGTGTTACCTAATATCAATGTGTTACAATAAAGTGTTACCTAATATTAAAGTGTTACAAATAATGTTACCTAATATCAAAGTGTTACAAAAGCGTTACATAAAAATCAAACAACCATAAACATTTTAAAGTGTTACCATTAGATGTTACTTAAGCCCAATTTTGTAGTAGTGATTTTGATGAAATGGGCCCAAAAACTTAGAACTTTGCTTCCTTTATGTAATTTCAACTCACAATCACTTATAATTATGTAATTATGATATGGTTTGAGAAAGAATAAGTTCATAAGTTGAGAAATGAAGAAAATAGGCAAGTGAGAAGCCGTTTTGGAAAGAAATTGCTTTATTATGATGAAATGGACCCAAAATGTCACCTAATTAGCTTCTTTTATGTCATTTCAAGTGACATTCACTTATAATTATGTAATTATGATAAGGTTTGACAAATAACAATTTCATAAGTTGAAAAATGAAGAAAATAGGCATGCGAAAAGCCATTCCGCCGAGTGAGTTGAGAAAAAAAAAAACAGGCTCAAAATTTATTTTTTTAAAAAATACGCAACTTCTGCCGAGGCCGGAACACCCGAGGGAGCCGCCCCCGCTGCCGGAACAGCGAAGACAGCCCGCGCCGATGCCACAGCCCCGACAGCCGCTTACCAAGGCTGCAGCAGCCTCGACAGGTTGTTGCAAAGGCTGCAGCAGCCCTGGCACCCGCCTGCCGAGGCTGCAGCAGCCATGGCAACCAGCTGCCTGGGGTGTAGCAGCCTCAGCAGCGGCTGCTGCAGCCAAGGCAGCCACCGCCGGGGCTACTGCAGCCAAGGTAGCAGGTTGCCGGGGCTGCGTGATTCCGATGCCAGAGCAGCCCCGGCAGCGGCTCCCGAGGTCTGAGCTGCCCGGGTAGCCGCTCCGGAGGCCGGAGCAGCACAGGTAGCACCAGCCGAGGCCGCCTCTGCCTCGGCATCGGAGATGGGGGTCGGGGAGTCGTGCTATTTCGGCGGTTTTATTTTCAGAGTGCCTAACGGTTATTTAACACTAAAAAAATTGAGAAATAAATAATTTACCTCCTTATTAATCAACTTGACCCACGCACGTGGCCAATCAACGAAGCTACCTATAGCTTGCCAAAGCTTTGTTATCTCAACCTCCTCTATCGGTACGGGTAGTGGGATGTCTTCGAACCCCTCAACCACCGAATCGATCCCAACCGAGTAATGATGTGGCCCCGCCGTAGCACCGGTCGTCGCTTGGGCACTACCATACGCCACGAAACTCAACTCCATACTATTTGCATGCCCCGGGGCTAGAAGTGCACACTGGGTGTCTTCCTACACTAGTATATATAAAAAGAAGATAGTTAAATAGGTCTTTTACTACATCATAGATAATATAACAAAATTCGGTCTAAGGTAGAGGGTTACAAATCACCTGTAACTCTGGATATTCATGCGATGTTGGATTATCAAGCTCCCTCGAGTCCGCATGTGTAGGAGTAGGAACCTGCAACAGTACATCAATCATGTCACCTCAGATCTCAATTAACTCAGTATTTTAAAACTTTTAATAACCCAATCGATTTTACCTCAGGTGGCACATCTTCACCACGTATCTCATCTCCTCCATGTATATCACCTTCTCCTTGTCCTTTTGGTAGAGAACATGAGTCGACCGGTGTACCCGCGCGGAATGACAAAGTCGGTAAGTTCATCTGCTTCGCCCAAGCATTGAATTCACCTACTAACTCGTTGCGTACTTGTTCCTTAATTGATGCCACCTTGGCATCCAACTCCCCCGGTGTAGGGAATATTTTCAAGCCTTAATCCCACTAGCTTGAACCCCACTGTGATCATACACTAAAGTACGATGGCGTCCAAAAGAGAAGAAGATAGAGCAAAAGAGTCGCCAACAAGTTTTTAAGGAACTTGTAAACCGTTCATAGGATGAAGGTCACACCCCTTAACGATCCAAGAGATCGTCAACTCCATAAGGTCATGAACCAAATAAGGGTTCGGGGATGATGGTACAAATCCAACCTAAAAGAGATTGAACCTGCCCTAATAATAGGCCTCTACTTTATTCTGATCGTATTCATGTGCGCTTTCTAACTAACATACAATCAATAGGATTAACCCTAAACCTGTTTGATCTATGTTGGTTGAATTTAATGCACAAATAAACTATTATTGGCGATCACTTGAACTTATAATCACAATTAACCTAACAAGATTATTAAATATCTTATTAAGCGTGATTGCAAATACCAATTCCCATTAAACATGCAATAAAGGTGATCAAGCAATAACAATAAATAATATGTATCAAGCAACATAATAAATAATCAATATCATGAATAATAATAATAATAATCATAATCATAATAATCATAAATATTAGGAAGAACATAGGAAGCATCATACTTTTAATCATACTTGAAATTAAAGATACCCTAGACATGATACTAGGAATCATAAATAACAATCTAAGCATGATATCTACATCATAAAACAATTAATCAATTAAAGTACTTACTTGGATGCCTCGTACCTCTTTATAATTACAAATACACACGTTAGTAACTTCAAGGAAAATAATAATCAAAACAATTAAATTAAATAATTGAAAGAGAGATTTGGGACCAAACCCTCAGAAATTAAAACCTTTCACGTCTAGGGCGAAGGCAACTTCGAATATGTCTAAGTGTTTCTAGATCTTGTGAATGCGGAATTTTGTGTGAAAAAGTAAAGTATTAAAGGAAGAATGAATGAATGTTAAGAATTATTGAAAATTGATGAATGAAGAGAGTTGAAGAATAAAGAGAGTTGATGAATAATTTTGTGAATGAAGAGAGTTGATTATTGGTAATTCATAAAGAGATTGTTGATGAATGATGATTGTAGATGAATGAAAACGGAGTTTTTGATACGATATTTATAGAGAAAATCTGCCAAAAAAGATAATTTATCAAAACAGAGTCTGAAGATCGCAAAACCACCTTGGCGCCAGCCCTGGCTCATTGGAGCCAGGACTAGTCTAGGGTATCTTAAATATGAACAAATTACTCAATATTCATCGGAATTGGGCTTATAATATATCGTTGGAAAGGTCTTTGCAAACCCCATCCAACTACACCACTATTGGACCCATATCATGGACCAACAAAACTGGATTAACTTTTTTCTTAAAATAAAACAGAGAGAAGAGAAAAGAAAAGAAAAGAAATAAAACTTTCCGCAACACTAGACCTTTCCACACTTTCGTTTCATTCGATTATGATTCGACATGAAAGGCACTCATCACTAGGTTTGGTTTTGGGGAGACACAAATGGGTGTCTACAGAAGCCCCCACTTTGACTGAGTTTGGAGAAACGCAAGTTTCGAAAACAAAAGCCAAAGTATCGATAGGGACGGAGAATGATTCAGAACGTTCTGCGATCCTAAATCAATCTTATAACGCCGATACCTGCAAAACTAACATTAGTTAAACAGATAAAAGAGTTAAGAAACGCGTATCTTGCACCGTCGAGCACACGTCTCTTAAAGTAACTGATTTGTTGCTGTTGCTGTTTTGACGACCTCCTGCAAGCTAGAGATTGCCATCCCGCTTGAAAACCGCTACGCCTGTAACTGCTTCCAAATTAGAAGATTGCTTTGCCTGAAACTATCCTCTTCCGCAATGATAATATTCCACATCCTAGGGAATACTATCAAAGATTGCTTCTCTTGAAACAATCCTCATCCGCATTGATAACATTCCACGTCCAAGGGAATACTATCGAAGATTGCTTCTCATGAAACAATCCTCAGTTGTTTGTGACAACTCTCCACAATCTAGGGAACGTCACCTTGCTGTTTGTTTTGACGATCTTCCGCAATCTAGGGAACGTCGTCGATCAATGTTGCTACATCTTGAGCCTTTTCTTAAATCATAGTGACAACCTTTCCAATCATAGCAAAAGTCGTCGAAGACTGTCCATCTCGTGCTATCTTCTCAAATCTTGGGTGACAACCTCCACAATCTTAGCGAATGCCGTCGAAGACCGCCCATCTCGTGCTATTTTCTCAAATCTTTGGTGACAACCTCCACAATCTTAGCGAATGTTGTCGAAGACCGCCCATCTCGTGCTATCTTCTCAAATCTTTGGTGACAACTTCCACAATCTTAGCGAACGCTGTCGAAGACCGCCCATCTCGTGCTATCTTCTCAAATCTCTGGTGACAACTTCCATAATCTTAGCGAACGCTGTCGAGAATAACTTTACTTGAAGTCATCCTCATTTGATGCGATAATTTTCCCAAAGGAAAAATACCGAAGCCCCACGCCTGTCGATCTTTAAAAGTTCGCCTGAACTTTGCTTTTGCTATGCCTGTACCTCGGCGCTTTCGTTGCTTTGAACCTATACGTCGGTGCCTTTTCTGCTTTTGAGCCAATGCCTAGGCGCTTTAAGCTTAGTGAGACGATCTTTCATCAGGTCGATCACTTATTTGCTGTTGTAATCAAATCGACTACTCAATCATGTCAATATTGTTTATAGGGGCTAACTGGCGTACCAAGGAACCCAAAATATGTCGCAGAAGGCTAGCACAACCCCAACAGGTGGCTGGCTGCTTTGGCGTCGCTGAAAATCAATCAGCGGCAAACATATGGCATTAGCGCCAGGCGCTGGAATTAGCGTCTGGCGCCAAGCACAGAAAGTGACGCCAATGCCTAGGGATTGGCGCCAGCACGGATTCTCCTTTAAATTCAATTTTCCGTTTTATTTCTTGCTCTGTTCGTCGCGAACGCTGCGATAGGGTCTTCCTTGTTCTGCTGCACCTGTATTTATTTTGACTGTAGAACTTTGCCAATCTCTTTAATCATCTTAGGGTTGACCTAAGGTTTAGCATTGCTTGACTCATTGACTTAACACGACTCAAGGTACAAACTTGACTCGCTGTTTGACTCGAGGTTGACTCGACTCGAAGTAACATGACACGTGTGACTCATGACTCGTGTGTGCATTGTAATGTGATCGTACGACTCGAAAATGTAAAAAGAAAAATTTTTTCGTCATTTTTGTGGAGGGTACCGATTTTCTCCCAAAAAAGAAAGACGTGAAAAAGAGAATCAAAAGTTTGAAGATGCATGTTGAATGAGCTTAGTCAAATGTTGTTCGATACTATCTCTCAAGGTTCAAGGATTAATCCATCCTAGTCTATCTCAATGGTTGACTCCATAATGAAAGTATTTGGGTGACTTAGGCACGGAGGCTAAGCACTTCGTACTTCATGATGCAAAGACAATTATGAGTGATTTTGATATGATAAGGTATGCTTCAACGTTGTGTTAAGATTTCATGACAAAGGGTTCCTAAGGGAAAGACTATTTGGTCATGTATCTGTGCGGTGTGTGATAGTGACACTAAATCTAGGCCGCAAGAGCTAAGTGTGTGGGAAAAATATATTGAAAAGAGTCAAATGGTGGTGACTCTTAGGCTAGGCAAGCTAAAGATGTAAGGACCAAGCCCCCAAGTCTAGCTCTAAGTGAAAAGGGATGGGCATTGGAGATTTCTTGATATGATCATGGTGTAAGTGTGCGAATGTGAATATGAATGCATTTTTATTACGGCCGCACCTCGATGTGAGGTTGCCTACGTATCCGTTAGGAATCAGGCCGAACGTAGCTCTAGCCAAACCTCGCACAAGTGTGTGTATACCTCAAAAAGGTCTTTTAAGGGTTGTAACGTGGTTGGGCTAAAGGCTAAAGAAGAAGGGGATAAAGGCTCAAGACCCTAGATAAGCCCCCAAGGTGTGCAACTTCGCTTTTGATTCTTTGTATTTTCATGCTTGAGTTTCTACTCTTTTTTAGCTCTCTTTGCTTTAGCATTTATTTTACTTTTATAAGTGTGGACAATCCCGATCATGCGGTCTATCACTCACTTGGCATTCATGTTTCTCAGGCACGGTACCGAGCACTCGATAAGAGACGCAATCTGAGACGTGTTCTTATTGAAGATATTTTCATATCAAAGACATTGGAACACTTACCCTTTTGTACACTTGTTTTGGTTTTTTTTTTTTTTTTATTATTGTTTATTTTTTGCTATTACTTTCTTTTGAATTTTCTCAAGCTTTCTTTAGAATTGCATAATTTGCACACCATCCCATCCCAAGGTTAGGTAGATGTAGGTTGAAAAAAGGAGGGTCTATCGTTAGACGAGGCTCAAAGTGGTTTATGAAGAAAGGATTGTATAATTGAAGGGCGAAAGGAGATATGATGTGGCTACAAAGGGATGCCTTAAATCATTGGTATACGTTGTGCTTAATTCAACATGGATTTTTTTTTTTGAATGCTATGTAATGAAATGATCATATGCAAGGAAATAAATGCTCATTTTATTAAAAAGGGAAAAGAAAAGAAAAACTACAAAAATAATCCAAAGGAAAAGAAAAGGTGCCTATGCTAGACTTATTGGGGAAAGAAAAGATGAAAAAGAAATAGAAAAAGAGGCCATGAAATCTTGTCGTTGCAGCTCGCCTCTTGTCTTGTGTCATTCGCTTCATCATCACCCAGTCTTCTCTCTAGCTAGAGGCAATGGGACCTTGTTTGCTTTTATGAGGTCTTGAATGAGATTTTGAAACCTGTAGCATTCATCAGTGGTATGACCGTTTCCTCGATGGTACTTGCAATAGGAATTTGGATTCCATCTCGAAGATCGATTTTCTGGTGTTGGATCCTCGGTAGGGCCAATAGGTTTGATTAATCCTCGATCATAAAGACGATCGAAAGCAGCATCGTAGGTCATTCCAATGGGTGTGAACTCTCGCCTGGGTTTCCTTTTAGATCCTTGATTATCCATGGCTAAAACTTTACTGAGATCAAAGGTACTAACATTGTTACTAGAGTGGGCGTTTTCGGAAGAAGAAGGATTGTCGTTCTTCTTTCCTTTCCAGCCACCGTGGTTACTATTGTTAGTAGCTTTTTGCTTTGCGAGGTCATCTTCGATTTCAATTCCGATGTCATAAACGGCCTTGAAAGTATTCAAATTGTGTTGATATTTTAGGTGCTTCAAATACTTTTCTTGGAGATTCTTGATGAATATCCTCACAGATTCCTTTTCGGTGGGGACTTCAATCATCTTAGCGGAAGTTTCTCTCCATTTATTAAAGAAAGAAGTAAAGCCTTCATTCTCTTTTTGTCTTAGCATCTCAAGTTGTCTATGATCGGTTTCAACTTGAAAATTGCACTTGTACCTATCAACGAAAGCGTTTGCTATTGATTCCCAGGTAGAGGTTTTCTCCTTGTCAAGGGAGAGGAACCATTGTTGGCAAACGGTTTCAAGAGATAGTGGGAACAGAGAGGGGAAAACCTTCTTATCGATACCCTTAATGCTCATTATAGTTTCAAAAGCTCTTAGATGGAAGTAAGGGTTGTCTGTTGCCTTAAATTTAGGAATGTCAGTGGCGTTGAACTTATGCGGAAGAAGTTCCTTGTCCAGCGAGACCCCTTGTGATGTAAGCTCTTGAAACTTGTAATCGCTAGACAACTTGCTTAGGCTCTCTTGCATGAGGACCATCTGTTGTAGTTTCACGGGATCATCAACCTTGAGGGTGAGTAGCTTCAGTGTTTCAGTCATGGTAACCAATTGGTGCCTAAGCTCATTGACTTCTTCTTGAGTTGCCATTATCTTTTTAGCCTTCCTCTTTTGACGAATCGGTTTATCAAAAAGCGAGACTTGAATAAAGAGGTTGTCCTTGATTAATCACCCTTCTCACCTTGACTAAGTACTGTGAAAAGGAATTTGGGGATACTTATTGTTAATTATTTGACTCAAACTTTATTCAACATGCAATGGATGGAGGAGGTGAAGAAAGATGGAAGAATGTGAAGAAAGATTTAGATGGAGGGATATGAAGAATTAGGAATAGAATGTACCCCCTAACTCAAATGACGGAAAGACCGAGTCATGCATGGACCTAAGACATGGTCATGGTGATGTATACTCAAAGTGTGTGCTAAGACTAGTGAGTATAGGTGACATGTTGAGACTCGTGTCATGACCATGTGGCTAGACTATGTGACCAAGACTCGATTAATGACTCGACAAGGTGTTATTGACAGCGGAAATTAACCGAATTAATTAGCAAACTGGTTAATTAGACCCTAGGTGATGACTCGACCAATAATCCGAACTGTCGGCCAAGCGACAGGACTGACGTCACAATATGGTGATTGGCGCCAGACAATTAAGTAAACGTCTGGCGCTACACACCATACAGTGGCGCTACAATTCAAACTTTGGCACCAACATTAGAGCTTTAGTCTAGGACTATTTTCGGTATTATTAGTCAACTGGGGTATGCCTAAAGTCGTACTAGGTCAATTCCGATTAAAAGAAGAAAAAACTTTATTGACTCAAATTAATTAATTAGTCAAAGTTCTTTAAGTCATTAATTTTAATCTCAACACAAATCAACAAACGATTAAGAAGAGCATAGGATATATATGCACAACAAATAATGCACAATTAGGCGAGTAGGCACAATATGATGCAATGAGTTTGCAACCTAATCATGGCTCTAGTTCTCTAAAGTTCGGGATATGGTTTAGTCAAATAGGGTCCATGGTTAATTGTCCAGATGCACCACGTAGAAGCCTAACCGTGAAGGGTTAACGCGTGTGGATAGAACACCGCGAGTTTTTTTGAAAAAACTCACTTCCATGGTTTGGTGAATTCAACCTCTCAGATGTACCCTTTGTTGCCAATAGCGTTCAATCCAGTAGATAGAGCGTGAATTCCCAGAGGGTTATGTCCATATGTAGAACACAAATGGGTTTCAGAAAAGTGAGAAAAAATTCAATAAGGAAGTAGGATCGAGCAAACAATACGAAAAACCGGTCGAAATTAGAACGCATATTTCTGGCTCGGTATTGGGGGAAATTGGCGCCAGCAAACAGAGATTGGCGCCAACTTTTAACTGTAGCGCCTGGCGCTAATACTGGCGTCTGGCGCTACGGCAAAAAGTGTGGCGCCAAGCTCTGGCCCCTGATGCTACTTCCCACATGCCTCAACAGCTTTCTGTGCTCAATAAAATCATCCAGTTTCGCGCGGTGTTATTTCAGTCCTAGTTGTGAAAGACATTTCTCAAATTTCCTACGTGTAAAATCCTATGTTTTTGACTCATTACGGATGGTCTTTCCAATGAGAACCTTTTTATGCATATGCCACAATGTTAATCAAAATTACGCACATGAAATACTTAGAACTTTTCGAGTCTTATCCACTCATTCTAAATCATTGCCGAAACAAATTCAGGAATTAAAATAGAAATCCTCCCCAGTGGAGTCGCCAAAAACTGTAGGGAATATTTTCAAGCCTTAATCCCACTAGCTTGAACCCCACTGTGATCATACACTAAAGTACGGTGGCGTCCAAAAGGGAAGAAGATAGAGCAAAAGAGTCGCCAACAAGTTTTTATGGAACTTGTAAACCGTTCATAGGATGAAGGTTACACCCCTTAACGATCCAAGAGATCGTCAACTCCATAAGGTCATGAACCAAATAAGGGTTCGGGGATGATGGTACAAATCCAACCTAAAAGAGATTGAACCTGCCCTAATAATAGGCCTCTACTTTATTCTGATCGTATTCATGTGCGCTTTCTAACTAACATACAATCAATAGGATTAACCCTAAACCTGTTTGATCTATGTTGGTTGAATTTAATGCACAAATAAACTATTATTGGCGATCACTTGAATTTATAATCACAATTAACCTAACAAGATTATTAAATATCTTATTAAGCGTGATTGCAAATACCAATTCCCATTAAACATGCAATAAAGGTGATCAAGCAATAACAATAAATAATATGTATCAAGCAACATAATAAATAATCAATATCATGAATAATAATAATAATAATCATAATCATAATAATCATAAATATTAGGAAGAACATAGGAAGCATCATACTTTTAATCATACTTGAAATTAAAGATACCCTAGACATGATACTAGGAATCATAAATAACAATCTAAGCATGATATCTACATCATAAAATAATTAATCAATTAAAGTACTTACTTGGATGCCTCGTACCTCTTTATAATTACAAAATACACACGTTAGTAACTTCAAGGAAAATAATAATCAAAACAATTAAATTAAATAATTGAAAGAGAGATTTGGGACCAAACCCTCAGAAATTAAAACCTTTCACGTCTAGGGCGAAGGCAACTTCGAATATGTCTAAGTGTTTCTAGATCTTGTGAATGCGGAATTTTGTGTGAAAAAGTAAAGTATTAAAGGAAGAATGAATGAATGTTAAGAATTATTGAAAATTGATGAATGAAGAGAGTTGAAGAATAAATAGAGTTGATGAATAATTTTGTGAATGAAGAGAGTTGATTATTGGTAATTCATAAAGAGATTGTTGATGAATGATGATTGTAGATGAATGAAAACGGAGTTTTTGATACGATATTTATAGAGAAAATCTGCCAAAAAAGATAATTTATCAAAACAGAGTCTGAAGATCGCAAAACCACCTTGGCGCCAGCCCTGGCTCATTGGAGCCAGGACCAGTGGCTAGCGTCAGGCGCCAATGGCTGGCGTCTGGCGCCAATCCTGATTCCAGGCGCCAAGGCCTGGGGTTGGACTCCAATTTGGATTTTAACGCGTTTTTGAAAATCTGATAAATTTCCCGTACTGGAAGATAAAATATTATAATTTCAGTCGAAAATGCTATTTGATCTTGATTAAAACTCTGAAGAATCCTAATTGAATTAAGAATGATAAGAACTTCTAGAATGTTCTAGAAGACTAAAACCATTCCTAATTACATTAGGAATGATAAATCATATTAGGCCCTCCCCTAGATCATTGGGCCGTACTTAAAACTCAAACCGGGCCCAGTTTAGTAAATTGGCCATAAATTCCTCAATATTCATCGGAATTGGGCTTATAATATATCGTTGGAAAGGTCTTTGCAAACCCCATCCAACTACACCACTATTGGACCCATATCATGGACCAACCAAACTGGATTGGCTTTTTTCTTAAAATAAAGTTTTCAAAAACAGGGAGAAGAGAAAAGAAAAGAAAAGAAATAAAACTTTCCGCAACACTAGACCTTTCCACACTTTCGTTTCATTCGATTATGATTCGACGTGAAAGGTACTCATCACTGGGTTTGGTTTTGGGGAGACACAAATGGGTGTCTACACCCGGTGAGTTAACACTGGCTCGAGATCTACCCGATTTCGTGTATTCTGGACCCATCACCTTTTGCCATTGAAGCAATGATCCTCCCGAACCTACTACTCGTCCTGGATGGTATGACCTTCCCAAAGCCATGTGAAAGGGTCATTCTCCACACTTGGTTCAAATTTGCCCTCCACCAGCTCTTGAGTGTGCTCAAGCTGTAGCAAAAGGAAAAAGGAGGTCAGTAAGACAGTTAATGGTTTGTACAGTGATTTTAATGCAAAAGTGACTTAAAGTTCAATAGTTCATAGGTAACTTACAAGCTTATCTGCCATTTTTTTGGTTTCCGGACCCTTAATGACCCATTTTCCGGTTTCCTTATCAAACGTATGGAGAGAACAAAAGAAATCACCAGCATGACTCACCAAAGTAATGATCGTGGAACTAGAGGGTCTCTTCGATGCCACTAGAAGCGATTTAGGGTATAAACCCTTATCGACCTACAAAGGTATCTTTTCAACAAATGTCTTAGGCCCCATACGATAGACGTATTCCTTCATCTCTACATTCTTTTTATTTTGCTCTCGAAGTTCCTACATAAAAACAAATGTTAGTATCATTGCTACAAAAAGAGTCAAGCTATTATTCAATTGAGATTAGATTTACATAAACTTACAATGGCTTTCTTTTGAGTCTTCATTCTAACGAACTCTTCCCAGTCTTCTTTTGACACGGTCGGTCATTTTTTCCACGGGAGAAGGTCATCCTCAACAACTTTCTTCTTATTTGATTTCTTCTTCTTCTTGTAGATCCATCCATTAGTCAAGTTGGTCTTAAAGCCTCTGAATCTTTCCGCTAATAAAGATTCAAACACCCTTCTCTTCTCGGGATCATTAGGAATAGAAAACAGCCTCTGCAAGCACAAATTAAAACCGACTATTAGTTTCTATTTAGTAACAACCATAAGGTTAAGGTTTCTTAAATTGTCTAAATGTGCCAAAACACACTTACCCTTGTATCATCCCAAAATGTTTGAATCAAACCTAGAGGTACTGTAGACACCCATTTGTGTCTCCCCAAAACCAAACCCAGTGATGAGTGCCTTTCACGCCGAATCATAATCGAATGAAACGAAAGTGTGGAAAGGTCTAGTGTTGCGGAAAGTTTTATTTCTTTTCTTTTCTTTTCTTTTCTCTCTGTTTTTGAAAACTTTATTTTAAGAAAACAGCCAATTCAGTTTGGTTGGTCCATGATATGGGTCCAATAGTGGTGTAGTTGGATGGGGTTTGCAAAGACCTTTCCAACGATATATTATAAGCCCAATTCCGATGAATATTGAGGAATTTATGGCCAATTTACTAAACTGGACCCGGTTTGAGTTTTAAGTACGGCCCAATGATCTAGGGGAGGGACTAATATGATTTATCATTCCTAATGTAATTAGGAATGGTTTTGGTCTTCTAGAACATTCTAGAAGGTTCTTATCATTCTTAATTCAATTAGGATTCTTTAGAGTTTTAATTAGATCAAATAACATTTTCGACTGAAATTATATTATTTTATCTTCCAGTACGGTAAAATTATCAGATTTTCGAAAACGTGTTAAAAGCCGATTTGGCGTCCAACCCCAGGCCTTGGCACCTGGAACCAGGATTAGCGCCAGACGCCAGCCATTGGCGCCTGGCGCTAGCCACTGGTTCTGGCGCCAATGAGCCAGGGCTGGCGCCAAGTTGTTTTTGCGATCTCCAGACTCTGTTTTGATAAATTATCTTTTTTGGCTGATTTTCTCTATAAATATCGTATCAAAAACTCCGTTTTCATGGACGGATTATCATCTATCATTCACCACTTCTTTTATTCTTAAGTTTTAATAAATTCCGTTTTCATTCATCATCTACAATTTTCAATCGTCAACAAATTAGTTTATGAATCATTAATCTTTCATTCATTCTTTCTAAACTTTATTCTTTAACACAAAATTCCGCATTCACAAGATCTAGAAACACCTAGCCATATTCGAAGTTGCCTTCGCCTTAGACGTGAAAGGTTTTAATTTCTGAGGGTTTGGTCCCAAATCTCTATTTCAATTATTTAATTTAATTGCTTTGTTTATTACTTTCCTTGAAGTTACTAACTTGTGTATTTTTTAATTAGAAAGAGGTACGAGGCATCCAAGTGAGTACTTTAATGATTTAATTGATTTTATGATGTAGATATCATGCTTAAATTGTTATTTTGATATTCCTAGTATCATGTCTAGAGTATTTTTAATATTAAGCGTGATTAAAAGTATGATGCTTCCTATGTTCTTTCTAACATTTATGATTATGATTGATGATGATTATTTATTATGTTGCTTGATATATATTATATATTGTTATTGCTTGATCAACTTTTATTGCAGGTTAACGGGAATTGGTATTTGCAATCACGCTTGATAAGATAATTAATAATCTTGTTAGGTTAATTGTGATTTAAATTCAAGTGATCGCCAATAATAGTTTATTTGTGCATTAAATTCAACCAACATAGATTAAACAGGTTTAGGGTTAATCCTATTGATTGTATGTTAATCAGAAAGCGCACATGAATACGAGCAGAATAAAGTAGAGGCCTATTATTAGGGCAGGTTCAATCTCTTTTAGGTTGGATTTGTACCATCATCCCCGAACCCTTATTTGGTTCATGACCTTATGGAGTTGACGATCTCTTTTATCGTTAAGGGGTGTAACCTTTACCTCGTGAACGGTTTACAAGTTCCTTAAAAACTTGTTGGCGACTCTTTTGCTCTATCTTCTTCCCTTTTGGACGCCACCATACTTTAGTGTATGATCACAGTGGGGTTCAAGCTAGTGGGATTTTTAAAGGCTTGAAACTATTCCCTACAGTTTTTTACAGGTACTTGCCGCATTACAAGTGTAATGGGGATTTTCCGTGCACACATGCCAACTTGATTAGCATATTTTTGACGCCATTTGGGCCCGGGTTGGCCGTTGTTGTCATACTCCATGACCATGGGACCGTCCGGTTTCTTAAAACTTCTCGTCGGACACCTTCCTTTTCTTTGAGACGGTGCTTTTACCCCCCCTCCACCACTTGTGTTGTTTTGATCTTGTCCTTGGCAATGATTTTCAGGAGTCGGGTTCTCACCAAAAATCTCACGTGCTGTATTTTCAATAGGCGGTGCACGTTCAGCTGAAATTTCAAATTCTTCAAGCCTACGCTCGAACTCATCTTGAGCCCGATCCTCTGGCTCACCCAAGTCATCCTCCTTATTCACATCATAAGGCTCATCATCGTCCTCGTCCTCATCCTCGTACTCGTCCTCATACTCATCATCGTCAATGTTCTCTACACAATGAGGGTCATGATCGTCCGCCATGAGATATAAGCACCTGTCAAAGCAATCATAAAACAATATTAGTGTATAATAAAGTATGAGTGCAAATGAGTACACTTAGGAAATTTCAAAGTACAAACATGTTAAATATAATGAATATGGGTTGTTAGAATGAATAAATGTTAGTTCATACACAAAACAAAGGAATTGGGTTAAGTAGAAGCTATTTAAGCCATTTTCACCTACTTATGGTCCTATAACCTTGTATATGCATGATAATGAGCACACATAGGAAATTTCAAACTAAAAAATGTTAAATATAATGAATATGGGTTGTTATGATGAATAAATGTTAGTTCATACACAAAACAAAGGAATCGGGTTAAGTAGAGGCTATTTAAGCCATTTTCACCTACTGATGGTCCTATAACCTTGTATACGCATGATAATTAGTACACTTAGGCAATTTCAAACTAAAAACATGTTAAATATAATGAATATAGGTTGTTAGAATGAATAAATGTCATTTCATACACAAAACAAAGGAATTGGGTTAAGTAGAAGCTATTTAAGCCATTTTCACCTACTTATGGTCCTATAACCTTGTATATGCATGATAATGAGTACACTTAGGCAATTTCAAACTACAAACATGTTAGTTTATATACAAAACAAATGATTTGGGTCAAAGACAAGCTCATTTATGTCATTTATGGTCATTTTCGCCTACTTATGCTCCTATATACATGATAACTAAACTATATTTGCAATGAAACCATTACTAACTTTTAATCAAACTACCTCAATCTGAAATTCCTTCGTTGTGGTCTGATCTCATATAACCTGCTTCGTTGTCTATGTCATTTAATACAATAGGTCTAGGAACAGTGAAAGGTGCTGAATCATCAAACACATCATATTCTTCCTCATCCTTAACATCTCCAATGCCTAGGATTCTTCTTTTGCCAGCTAGCACTATAGACCATTTTGAATCCACTGGGTCAGTTACGTAGAACACTTGCTTAGCTTGAGATGCAAGGATAAATGGTTCCGCACTATCATTCAAGTGGCCAAGATCTACAAGAGTAAAGTCCTCATATTTGACGTTACGCCTGATATTATTAACCCACTTACACTTGAAAAGAGCAATCGTGAATTCACAATAATTAAGCTACTATATTTCTTGAATTCGACCATAGTATGACAACTCTACATAGACAGGTGATTTATCCTTAGCACTTGCAAACTCCCTTGACGATGTCACAAGCGTTACACCACTGTTTTCGGTGGAGGAAGATTTCAAATCACGACCCTCGGTCTAAAAAGTGTACCCATTGATATCATATCCCTCAAATGAACGGACATCATCCCTAGGACCGTACACAAGCCACCGTACTGTATCGGTCATATTAGTATCATCCAATCCACTTATTACTCGATCACGAAACCAATTAACAAACCTCTTATTATGAAACTGCATAAGTGCCCTTTCACCTTTTGATGGAAATTCATCACGCAAACTAGCCATGTGCTCGTCTAAATATGGGTGCACATCTGAAACATGGTGCAACACATAAAGGTGTGCTTGTAAGAACTGATCTCGGTCTGGTAACATTCGTTTTGACCCAATTGTGTCATGACCATCAAGTCTACCTTCATGTCGAGAAGTAGGAAGACCAATAGGTAGTGTAAGGGCTATGTAGTCTGCCACAAAGTTACCTATCTCCTCACCCACGGTCCCTTGCATCATACTTCCTTCAGGGTGAGCCCGGTTCCATACTTTATCTTGTAATGTACCCATGTGTCTTTCAAAAGGGTAGCACCACCTCATGAACACTGGACCGCACAACTTAATCTCACGCACCAAATGAAGAACCAGATGAACCATTATGTCAAAAAATGAGGGTGGGAAATACATCTCAAATTTGCACAAAGTCGCAACCACATCTTCTTGCAAAGCATCTAGTGTACAAGGATCAAGCACTTTGCTACAAATTGTATTGAAAAATGAACAAAGGCTTGTAATAGCTTCCCTCACGTGTTTCGGTAGAATACCACGGATTGCAATCGGTAGGAATACTTGCATCATAATGTGACAATCATGGGATTTCATACTTGTTAGCTTCAATTCTCCATTTAAGGTTACAAATCTTTTCATGTTAGATGAGTACCCTGATGAAACCTTAATGTCGTACAGACATGCACAAAACATACGTTTCTCTACCCTTGACAGTGTCTAGCAAGTCGGGGGTAAATAATTCTTTTCATCCTTCCCTTTACCCTCAACTTTCTTCTTTGACGAATATTTGGCCTTTCCCTTTCCCTTGATCTTCTCCTCCCTTTTTTTCGAAACATTTTCATCTTCTTTTCTCGGTTCCTTCCCTTTTCTAACCTTTTCTTGAGGCCACAATTCTGGACGAATCCCCATCTCTTTCAAATCTAACCGTGCACCCTTTCCGTCCTTTGTTTTGCCTTGGATATTCATAAGTGTTCCCAAAAGAGCATCACACACATTCTTCTCTATATGCATCACATTAAGACAATGCCTAACGTCATGTTCTCTCCAGTACGGAAGCTTCCAAAAGATTGATTCTTTCTTAAACAGAGCAGCTGAGACCACAGTTTTTTTTTTATTTTCCAAATACTGTTCGTAACCCTTTCACCCGAGCAAAAATCTCAGCACCAGTCAATGGTCTAGGCGCAGTATCCTCTTCCAATGTTCCATTGAAAGCCTTTTTCTGCCTACGGTACGGTAATCACGCCTAAGGAACCTTCGAGTCTGTAGGTAGACATCTTTGTGAGAATGAGTAAGGTATACGCTTGATGTGTCATCAATACATGAGGGGCATGCTTTTTTCCCTTTAACCTTGTACCCACACAAGTTACCATATGCAGGGAAGTCATTCATGGTCCACATAAGGGCTGCACGCAATGTGAACATCTCGTTCTAATGAGCATCGAAAACGGAAACCCCTTCGTCCCACATCTTTCACAAGTCGTCAATAAGCGGCGCAAAGTAAACATCTATGTCATTTCCAGGTTGCCTAGGCCCCGTTATTAGCAATGAAAGCATTACATACTTACGTTTCATGCACAGCCAAGGAGGCAAATTATAAATCACTAAAAGTACCGGCCATGTGTTGTGTTGGGTACTAAGAGTGCCCAATGGATTCATCCCATCCGTGCTTAACCCAAGCCTTAAATTTCTGACTTCATCACCAAATTTCTCAAACTTCAAATCAATGTTCTTCCACTGTGGAGAGTCAGTTGGATGCTTCAGCATTCTGTTTTTCTTTCTTCCCTCTACATGCCACCTCAAGTTTTTAAAGTCTTTTGGTATTGAGAGCAGACGCTGGAATAATGGGAAGATACCACAACACCTTAGTAGGAGGTCCCTCCGTACCAGGATTGCAACTCATGCGCTTGTAGCACGACCGCTTGCATCGTGGACACTCCTGTAATTGTTCATACTCATTTCGATACAGAATACAGTCATTTGGACATGCATGTATCTTCTTATACTCCAAACCAAAGGGACACATGAGCTTCTTTGCGTAATAGTAAGACTTAGGAATTTCATTCCCATCAGGCAACATATCACTTAATGTGGTCAACAAAGAAGTAAAACTAATGTCCGTCCACCCATGCTTCGACTTAATGTTGAAAAGTGTTAGCACGGCCGATAGTTTGGAGTATTTTTTTCACCCAGGATACAAAGGCTTTTTGGAAGCCTCCGATAATAACTCAAACACTCCACCTTCAACACCATGCAACATCTCATCCACTTGTTCATCCTCGACATCATCCTCCTGATCATCATCGGCTCCATCCTCACCATTATCAAAATATAGTCATCATTCTCGTATTCCTCGTCCACATGAATCTCATTGCTTCTAACACGCACATCATTCCGATCAAGATCCCCACTGTACTCTCCACTTTCTCCGTGCCAAATCCACACATGGTATAAATGCCTAAACCCACGACATAATACATGATCTCTAACGATTTCAACACTATCGACCACATTTACATTATTACAATCAACACAAGGACAATAAAGACCTTTGCCACCCAATTTTCGTTGATAAGCTAAAGCCCTCTCGCAAAACTCTTGAACCCCATTCCAAAATTCCAATGTATCGCGTCTACCATACATCCAACCACGATCCTTATCCATTTAGTAAATTGTCTCTAAACATATATAGCAACATATAATGAAAAATGTGTAATAGCTACATATTTTATGTAAATCAAATTCAAGTACAAAACGTGAATATACCATTCATATAGTGAAAAAATGCATGTTTCCAAAGGGTCCTTATCACTCCAACCTAACCCATCCTTGAATGTCTACTCTCACTAGTGAATGTATGTCAACTTTCTAATTTTAAGGAAAATCCGGCAGCATTTCCCCCTAGTTCTCGAAGTACACGATGTAGATAATTAATTACCCACATATGTATCCAGAGAACATAGTGAGGAAATGGTAAGCCAATATGTTCCTTAAAATCGAAAAGAAAACATACATTCACCGCCTAAGTGAGAGTACACATTCAAGAACAGTCCCAACCGGGGACTATTAAAGACTTTCTCCTAATGAGAAAGCCTTGAACGGGTATCTAGGCATATGATGATGCAAGTATTCTATATATTGTTGTATTTTTTTGCAATTAAACAAGGAAAATTTGTCAAAAATAAGCCAACCTTTGTCCGGTTCGCTTAAAATAAGTCAACCTTTTGATTAACTCATAATAATCCAACCTTTATAGGGTATTAACTTTAAATGAGTCAAAACCTGTTGTAACCGGTTATTAAGGTTAATTGTGACACGTGTTAAATATGATTCGTCATTTTTCTATTAATAATTAATTAGGATATATTATATGATTAATTATAAAAAAAACTAATAATTATAAATTTAAAAAAAATAAATAAAAAAAGGAAAAAACCCCTACCCCCTCACCTGCCAGCTCACCCCCCTCCCCTACCAGGCCGCCGGTAGTCGGCAACCACAAATTCCCCGGCGCCGGCACCGACGGCCTCTCCACCCACCCACGACGCCCCCATCCTTCCCCTTTCCTTTCCTTTCCCCTTTCCCCATCCCCTTTTCCCCACCCCGTTACCCCCGTCCCCACCGTCAATCGACACCCCAAAACCCTTGAACCCCGATTCCGATTTTGTTAGGGTTTCGTTAGGGTGGGTTAAAGGGTTTGGGGGGTCGACAGATGGTAAGGAAGGGGAGGGAGGGGTCGAATTCTACAGGAAGACGGGGGAGGGGGGTTGTTTCCGGCTGGGGGTGAAGGGGAGGGGGTGGTGTCGTGTCGGGGTGGGGAAAGGTGAATGGGGAAGGGGAAGAAGTGGGGTTGGGTGGGAGCATCGTGGGTGGGCGATAGAGGCCGTCGGTGTCGGCGCCGGGGAATTTTGTGGTTGCCGGCCAACGGCGGCCTGGCTGGGGGGTGAGCTGGGGTTAGGGTTTTTTTCTTTTCTTTTTTTTTATAAATTTATAATTATTAGATTTTTAATAATTAATTATATAATAATTCCTAATTAATTATTATAAGAAAAATGATGAACCACATGCTGACACGTGTCACAAATAACATTAATAACCGGTTAATAAACAGTTGCAAGTCACTTGACTCATTAAAAGTGGATACCCTATAAAGGTTGGATTATTCTGAGTTAATCGAAAGGTTGGCTTATTTTGAGCGAACCGGACAAATGTTGGCTTATTCTTGACAAATTTTCCATTAAACAATACACAAGTTGCCATTTCATGAATAAACTTTTATTAAATGGATAAATAGAAAGAAATATAGCTTAGTAAAGTTTATAAGTCGTACCAATATAGCAACTACCCACTTGAGCTCAATATGTAGTCCTCAAGCTAAACTCGTGCTTCAATTAACAAATCTATTAAAAAAAAACAATAAACAAAAATTAGGTTAAATATTATATATGTAATATTTCTTTCTCATAACATGTCAATTCACTAATTTATTTATAAGTTAAAACTCAACATTCATCGAACTAACAATTGCTAAACTATGTATTCACTACTTTAATTCATCTAATTTATTCAAAATTGCTAAACTAACAAGGTTACTAATCTCTAATTATTTCAAAATTACCCATCAAAACAACTTAAAAGTAACCATTAAAACATTCCAAAATTCATCTACTTTAGTAACAAGGTTACTAATCTCTAATTTATTCAAATATACCCATCAAAACAACTGAATATTAACCATTTAAACATTCCAAAATTCAACTAATTTAAGAACAAGGTTTTAATCTCTAACTTATTCAAAATAACCCATCAAAACAACTTCAAATTAACCATTAAAAGTAGAATACCAAATTTCAACTATTTAAGTACCAAGGTTAATATATATTCTATAATTAATTCAAAATTATCCACCAAAACAAATTAAATTAACCATTAAAACATAAAAAAAAATCCAACTAATTGATAAAAATCACTAATATTTTCACAAATTCCAAATAAAACAACCTAAAATTGAGAAAAATTGGAGCATAATTATATTTAAACCTAAATTTTAATTTGAAAACAATGATTCAACATGGCAAACACATTAATATAAGTACATAATTGGAAATTAATTGTGAAATAAAAAAAAGGAAAAACCTTGAGGGAAGATGGAGGGCAGCAGCTCGGTGGTGGAGGAGGGCAGCAACAGCAGGTGGCGCGACGAGGCTTCAACACCTTCATAGTGAGTGAAGGGCAGGGGAAAAAGAGAAGGTGGTGGGGGGGCTAGTGGCCGGCTTGTGTTGGCGGGGCAGGGGAGAAAGAGAAGGTGGTGGCGGGGTTGGTGGCCGGCGTCGGTGGCGGCTCTAATGGTGGGAAAATGGAGAGTGTAGTGAGGGTTTGGCCCTCGAATGCAACAGTGAAGGCTTGAATGAAAATGAAAGAGACAAGGAAGAAGAAAGAAGAAGTAGGTCGCGATTTTTTTCTTAATACACCGGTTCAGTGGCACCGGTTCAAACCGGTGCCCTTTTGATTTTTTAGCACTGGTTTAAGCTGAACCGGTGCCTTTTCTCTTTGTATAAAATTGTGCCCAATTTTAGGCCAGTTATGACACCGATTTGGCCTGAACTGGTGCCTTTATGGGGATGCCTTTTTGTATTTTTCTACTAGTGATTAATATTCAACCAACATAGATAAACAGGTTTAGGGTTAACCTAATATTGTATGTTAGTCGGAAAACGCACATGACTATGAGAAGAATAAAGTAGAGGCCTATTTTTAGGGCATGTTCAATCTCTTTTTGGTTGGTTTTGTACCTTCATCCCCGAATATCCAGTCATGGTTCCAGACCACTATGGAGTTAGCGATCTCATGGATCGTGAAGGAATGTAATCTTCACCCTGTGAACGGTTTACAAGTTCCTAAAACTTGTTGGCGATTCTTTTACTCTAGCTTCCTTCTCTTTGGATGCCACCATACTTAAGTGTATGATCATAGTGGGGCCCAAGTGTGGGATGCTTGAAATATTCCCTACACCTTTAAAAAATATATATATAGAAACATTAAAACCTTTATCAAAGGTCTAACCATCTAAAAGAGCATCAATAATGCACTAGTTCTTAAAATGTAGTTCTTATTCTCTCTCTTACTCCGTATCATCAAGAGTTCTTATTAAAAGCTACCCTCAATGTAACCTAATAAATGCACTAGTTCTTAACACTACATCTTAATCTCTCTCTTCTTTCTCTCTCTTACTTTCAATAATTGCCCCATCATTACTTTATTTCTCCAACACTTTTTTTAAATAGAATTATTATTATTATTATTATTATTATTATTATTATTATTATTATTATTATTATTATATCTCAAAAACAAAAAGTCATACAACCTACAATAAATTAGTGGGAAGCCGAGATACAATCTGGGCCCCCACTCCTCTAGCTATAGCAAAGCCTACCCTAGTAAAAATATAAGCTGCAACACGTGCTCTAATGTCTTGCGTCGTCGAGAACCTCTGAATTCGCTTAAGCAACGCAACAACCTCCTTCTCTAATTCACAAAACGAAGAAAAGAAGAAGGGAATGAACCCATATCCAATCGCCTGACAACGAGCCTCATACTTAACCCGCTTCCGATGAGCTGCATCAGGCACAACCCGTCCAGGAATAATGTCAGATAGCCCTGACTGTGTCAAAGGAGAAGATCATGTCAAATCTACACAGACATCGCGACCACGATCCCAAGAATAAAGTAACACATCAGCAGGTCTGGGGCCTCGTCGTTCCCTCCAGACAACCCAATGTCAACCTCTTTCCCTGCTGAAATCCCAGAACGATAGCAATTGGAAAAATGGCATTATTATTATTATTATTATTATTATTATTATTAATGCAAATATAAAAAATGGCATTAATGCTAAAAATAGAGATAACAATTTTTGCATACAAAAATACCTTAACAATTGGAAAAATAACGCAATAAAACATTCATACAGAAATACATACAAAAAAATTAAAAGTAAAGGGAATAAAAATACATTTTACTGATCATCACCACCATGACCAAACCGATCCCAAATATGTTCCGTCAAGTCGTCTCGCGGTTGATTATATGTTTCCCTATTTCGAACTCTCATTCTATTCCTTAGGTAGGATTGCATATCGGCACGCCAACGTATATTATAATTAGTTGTTGAGTCACCATCATACTGTGCTTGATTAGACTGACTAAAATCTCCATATTTTTTGTTGTGAAGTTAACCTTGTCATTCATCTTCAACAATCATGTTATGCAATGTAATACAAGCTATCATTATTTTTTGCACAACTTCTATTTTCCATATTAGTGTTGGGTTTTGAATAATAGCAAATCTTGCCTAGAGAACTCCAAAAGCACGCTCAACATCTTTTCGCGCCGACTCTTGGCGTTGTGAAAATAATTTTTCCTTTGGAACTTTAGGAAATCGATATGCTTGTACAAAAGTTAACCATTCTGGATATATACCATCTGCTTGGTAATATCACATTCTATTGGTGACCATTTACTTTAAAAATCACTGGTGGTGCTCGTCCTTCAAATATATCGTTAAAAACTGGCGAACGATTTAGTACATTAATGTCGTTTGCTGAACCCGGAACTCCAAAAAAAGCATGCCATAGCCATAAATCTACCGATGCAAATGCTTCTAGTATGATTGTAGCTTTACCATCTCGGCCTTGAAATTGTCCTTGCCAAGTAGTAGGACAATTTTTCCACTTCCAATGCATACAATCTATACTTCCCAACATGCCTGGGAATCCACGCACCTCTCCAATGTATAGTAGCCTTTGTACGTCATCTTGATTTGGCTTTCTCAAATACACGTGTTGAAAGTCAACAATTATAACATCAATAAATCTACTTAAGGCATTGAGTGAGATTTTCTCACTAATTCTAACGTACTCATCAATTTGGTCAGCTGCTACTCCATATGCTAACAATCTCACAACTGCAGTGCATTTTTGTAATGGTGAAAAATCCGGCTTAACAACTACATTATATTTTTGTTGAAACCATGGATCACGTTGTTTGACTCTGTCAACTATATGAAGAAATAACGACCTTCTCATTCTAAACCCTCGTCGAAATTGACCATCAGTATATACAAGATTCTCAGCAAAATAATCTAAGAACAAGCGACTGTGACCAGCAACACGATCTCTTGCTCAATTGGGAGAGCAATTCTTCCTTTGCCTTCGAGAAGTTGAACCCCTTCTAGTGAGCTCAGCAACTATTTGAGCTACAATTTCATTGCGGAGTGGCATTGTCATGACCCAATTACGAACCATTTGTCGAACTTGTGAACGGGGGTTTGCATTTTCAGAATCTGAGCTCCTAGAGCTCGAACTTGAACTTCAACTATAAGGCATAATTATTTAGAGAATAGATTATATTGTATGTTGTGACAACACTACAAGAAATTCTACTTTGGGCAACGACTAAACTCGAAGCCCAAAACCAATATCTCGTCGCCCAAAGTCTTGGGCGACGAATTTGGTCTAGACATGGGTCTGAAGCCCAAAGGTCGAAGCCCATTACATATTGGGCGACAAATTTGTATTTCGTTGCACAAAGGTTATTTTGTGTAACGATCAAGTTAGTTGCCTATGTGCTGTTCATTTCGTCGCCCATAATATTTTGGGCGACGAACAAGTTCGTTGCCCTATCTTTGATACGTTGGGCGACAAAGTATTTTTCGTTGCCCATAATGTTTTGGGCAACGAACTTATTCGACGCCCATCTTTGCCCCAATACGTGTTATGTCTTTGCCCATAGTACTTTGTGCCACGAAGTTACTCGTTGTCCATATTTGTTGGTTTTTTTTTACTACGGGTACAACCTATTAAAAAACAAACTAATCTGAAAATATATTCAAATACAAAACATTTTGAATAATGACTATATGAAATAAATTTAATTTATAAATAACATACAAAGAAAATGTGTAAATTATAAAATAATCTCACTTTGTCAACAAGGTACATGATCCTTTAAAAATTAAATAACATAACACTAATTACAGACTTAATTACATCGACCCCTTCTCAACGCTGCTCATATATATCACCTTCAATAGTTGTGATCATCCATATTTCATTGCTAGACCATGTTATTCCTATGTAAGTGAAACATAAGTTAGTAACATCAAAATAATTATTGAGAGCATCCGAAATTTTAGAATATAAATCATGCTCAAAATCTAAAATGAAACTTTAATTTGAAGAACACTTTTGTTCTTTAGATTATTGACAGATAGTAAATTTATTCAAGTTTCCTGTCAAACAGCAACTTCAGACTGCATAGTTTGGCTCATAATAATGACCTCAGTATTAAGAATCATTTTCTGCTATATTACCAATGGTAATTTACCATCCATGCATACTAACAACGTTTTTTTGCCCATCACTCTCAAAACTAAATTAGCTCCCTTTATTCCTCCATTAAGCTCGCAAATGCATTGAAATTATGAAAGGAGTTTGTTAAATATGTACATCATATGCATTCACAATCTTAGCACTCAACGTGTGGACCTCTTACAAAATTTTTAAGGGTCCTTGGTTTTCACATATCACTAGATCAATCCTATAGTAATAACTAACATTTTTTCAAATCGAACTCTATATAATCACATTTTGGAATGTTTGATTAACGAATACATCATTTACGCATATAAGGAGAACACTATATAATCCTTAAGGTACTGCAGAAGTGGTTGTGGCCCTGGTCTTATGTTCTAAGCCTTATCTGATGAGGACGATGGTTACAGGAGAAGGTGCAAAAGGCACAATCTGCACAGAAGAGATGGCAGGGAGATGCAAGAAGAAAGAAGAACCTGTCAAGATTCTCGTTTTAATATATCAGAGGGGAGCACTGATGGTCAGGGATATGTAGCTTCCATAAAGAGAAGCTAAAAAAAGAGGGCAAGAGAGAGATTGTTTACAGACCAAGACAACAAAAGTAGAAAAGTTGATGCTACTTCTTCCAAAGGCGAGATTGCAGAGGGAGGAGTAAGTGACAGATACCATAAACACAAGAATATAAGCTCAAGTAGGCAGAACGGAGTTGCAGAGTTAGCTCGTAAATGTTGCCACAATAAAGTTGACAAATCTGATGTGGGAAAGAGTCCTTATGGAGAAAAGAATCATGATGAATTTAATAGGTATAAAGATAAATGTGTCACTGCAAAGAAAAATGAAGCAGCCTCCATAAAAGGATAAGACACGTGCTAAAAAGGATGTAAGAAAAAGCTCAAAACTACATAAACAATCAGGCTCTACAGAAACAAAGAGTGATGGGGATGATGATAGACACCACAAACATAGTAGACAGAGAGTCAGCACCTGAAAGAGCCCACAAAAGGCCTGATGAAGAATGTATGTTACAGGTTTATAGAAGTGAATTCTATTTGACTGCATACTCCATCCAAATATTCAGTATGCTTGCTTCATAAACTTCATAAAAAGCTACTAGACACTACCAAGAACCATGACAACAACAACACGCAGCAACATATTGTTTTGATTATAACTAAAAATATATATCTCAAATAGAAGATGAGAAAGTGTCATACCTAAGTTGTTCAAACATTTTCATCATATCGTCTCTGAGCTTCTTTTCACGTTTTTGAGCTTCTATGTTGATTCTAGATACAGTCGCTTTAAGCTCATCATTTGATGCTATAAGCTCTTCATTTGAGGTTTTAAGCTCTTCATTAGATTCCTTCATAGATTCAATTTGAGATACAAGTGCACCCTCACGTGTTGCGGCATCCTCTTTTAATTGTTGAATCTCAACTGATAATGCCACTCTAACTTCATCAGTTTCTCGTTCAACTCTTCTTTTCTTTGGTGGACGAGCTCCAGGACCAAGTCCCTTAACATATCCAGACTTTGGTTTGAAAACCTCCATGTATGCTGCTTTGACACTTAGTGTATCTTCACCATGCTCCTCCACTTCTTTTTCATGAAGGTTTCTAAGTGCTTCATAGTCTTTTTCAGCATTAGGTTCAAATCCCCTATCTTTATGCCTAGCATATTAATTCACGCACAACAAGAAACAACTCAATTCAATCTATTATATAATTAAAAAAAACTTATATAAAAAGATACTAAAAAAAACCACCAAGGGAACATTAAGTACTTTTTAGTTTTCTCAAATAAGGTGATGTACAGAGGATCCTGCTGAGTTTCAAGAGGATCATCTGATGATCCTTCATGTTCTTGACTACCTTGAGTTTGTTGCACATTCATCTTCATTGTTGATAAGCAATGATAAATTATACAATGAAATGTGATTAGTGCTCAAATAATAGTAACAGTCCAAAATCTAGCAGAACTGATCTACCATGAAATAATTCATTTTCCATTAAGCATAAGTTATTTTATAAAAAATTTATGAGATTTTCCTAAAGCAGACATGCACCACTTTAAACAAATTATTATATAAATCAATGCAAAAATATAGAAGTCGGACCAATTCATGGAAAATTCTTGCGGTAGACTTTGCACCATTTGCAGGAGTTTCAGTTTGCTTAAGCTTATTTTCCGTGTTAACTTTACTAATACGCTACAAGCCACAAGAAAATAAGCAAAACACTCATTGTTAATAAGGAAATATAACCGCAATTAACGATTAAGTAAAAAAATTAATTTTTTTTTTTACCTTTTGCTTCTCATCATTCCAATACTCACAAACTAGCCATGTCCATTGGTTAGCGTTAATAGTATCAGGTCTACTATTTATAGCATCTGTAACTGACTTGTTTCTAAAGTATTGCTCTTTAAGCCTAAATCTCCAATGTTTGTACAACATGGAGCACTGAAAGCTCAACGCTTCAGTAACATTAGCACCAGCAACCATATCAGGTAAATCATATTTACTCTGCCAATAAGCATAATCCATAAACTAGTTATCAAACTTGAATTAAAATGAATATCCATGCATGCTCAATTCTATCATACATTTTACTGGTGTACATACTTAAAACTTACCCTGATCTTTTTATATAACCTTTCTTTTGCACCTGAATCCATCTTAGACCAATTTCTGTCATGAATGTATAGTTAGAGTCATGAAATATAACTTTAGGATCATATATTAAAAAAGCTTGTTAGTTATAAAACATACAAAGATTTAAGGGGACAAAATTCTTTCACCCAATTGCTCCAGTCACATATGAATTCATTAGCCTTTTTGCCAACCACACGTCGAAGCTCATCCATGAAATTGATCTTAATCTTTTCTTCAGAATTAGAATTCCACACTCTACTTGCATATTTCTTACCCCTAGTAGGCCCACGCCGCTTACGATCAGGAAATTTAAGTCGAAGTTCAGCTTGTTCAAGCCTTCGTTTCTCCCGATATGTCAAATTAGTCATAGTAGCTTGTTCATTGGTTGATGCTTCTTCGCCATGTTGTTGCGTCTCATTTGTGTCCATGTTTCAACCATTCAGAATTTGTATCTTTGTGGCAATTAGGACAAGCCGTGGCTCCTTTAGTGCTCCAGCCAGAAAGATTGGCATATGCAGGAAAATCACTTATTGTCCACATTAGCAATGCTCGCATATTAAATGTCTCCTTAGAATGGGAATCAAAATTTTGTACCCCAGTCTCCCATAGCTCCTTTAATTCATCTATTAGAGGTTGCAAAAATACATCTATGTCATTGCCAGGAGATTTAGGGCTAGGAATTAATAATGATAACATCATGTTGTCACTTTTCATGCATATCCAAGGAGGTAAATTATAAGGTACTAACATCACTGGCCATATGCTATATCTACTACTCATGTTCGCCGCAGGATTAAACCCATCACTAGCTAAAGCCAGACGTACATTACGTGCATCCGCAGCAAAGTCTGGATATAGCTCATCTAAAGACTTCCACGATTTCGAATCTCTTGGGTGTCTCATAATCCCATCATCATCATCACTAAAATGCTTTTTCTTGTGCCATCTCATATGCATTGCTATCTTGGAGCACATAAACATTCTTTGGAGCCTTGGAATAAGTGGAAAATGATGCAAGACTAATTGAGGTACTCGTGTTTTCCTCTTGGCACCCTCATCTTCATATGAACCCTCATCATCTTGAGATACATCCTGCTTCCATCTAGGGGCTAAACACTTAGGACATTTAACTTCATTAGCGTACTCCTTTCGAAACAAAACACAATGGTTGACACATGCATCAATCCTAACATAGTCTAACCCTAGCGCTTTTGTATATTTTTTTGCTTCATAGGAACTTGAAGGTAAATTGTTATCATAATTAAAGGACATATGCAAAGCATTCAATAACATTGAAAAGGACTTATCACTCCACTTGTTACTAACTTTAATGTGCAACAATGACATAATAAACTCCAATCTCTTAAACGTCTTACAACCTGGATATAAATCAGCCTCCATATCCTCCATTAATTTTTGGAGCAAGCTAGGAGTTTCATGAGTGCCACTATTTAATCCTATATTTGTGGTTCCCTCATTTTCATTGACGGGTGTAGAATTTATGGAATTCCACGCGTTTGTTGCATCGAAAACAAATGGAGCCATGTCATCAAAAGGCATTTCATCAATCTCATCATCATTATCTGAAACCTCCTCTCTATACCCATCTTCATTGTTATTAGTTTGCTCTGCACTTTCTCCATGACTCACCCATGGTTTGTAACTTTGATCAATGCCATATACTAGTAAGTGACATTGCATATTTTTACGATTTTGAGACAAAACCAATCTACAATTAAGACAAGGACATTTTAACATTGTTTCACCACTTTTCCCCCTAAAAGCAAACTTTAGAAATTCATTTACACCAGCTATGTACTTCGGTTGTTTTCTATCCTTTACACCATTATGATTCATCCAACTTTGATCCATATTTGTCTTAAAAACAATAAAGATAATTAGTTACAAAAAAAGATTTTTTTTATTTCTCAATAAGATTTAACTTTAAACATGAATTATATGTCATATATTTAAAAAGAATGGGAAACACAAGATTATCAAATGCATGAGTTAGAAGAATTGCAAAGAAGTGATATATTTAACAAGAATGGGAAACAAGATTATCAAATGCATGAGTTAGAAGAATTGCAAAGAAACGAAAATTCTAAGATACATTTATACTTTAACATGCATTTATATAATATGAAGAACAAATTTATATTCTGACTCATATTCATCTTAGGCAAAGCAAATTCCACTAATAAAATATGCTAGCAAACATACACTTGGTTATATAGTACATTGCTACTCTGATCAGAAAGGAGCAAAAGTCCTTTAGTTTAATCAAATTACACGAGTCATAGCTATAATTGATATAGGTTATAAATAAAAAAAAATTACTTACCTACCTCATAGAGCACGTGTATGATCATAACCCAAACAAAAGTTAGAAATTTCATATTGATATTTATCAATAGATCCTAATACCAATTACAAACAACCCAAGGCATCAATTAAACAACTCATGGTTTAATTAAATCAAACAAGATAACTTTTTTTTTCTTTTTAATTAAATTAAACAACCCAACGATCAGATATAGACTTGAACACTAGATCAGACTAGTCAAACCCAATTTAATTTTCTTGAAAGCACAGTTAAACAAACTACACCAGTTAACTTGCACACTTACCAATAATTTGCTCAAACTATACTTCAATATTTTAAAGCTAGTTCTAATTGTATTCACCCCTGCCAATATACGCCTACTACTCTGTATATTCATTCTTGGTTGCACAACATGAAAAGTATATCCTCTAATCATATTAATTTGCAAAATCTGATACATGCACACAAAAGAAATATTGAAATCTATACTTTTCCTTCTGAAATAAACACACATTAAAATTGACACCATATAATTAAATTTCTACGACACCCTAACTCTCTACTTTCCCAATCAAAACAAGTCAAACTCTCCAAATTACCAACAAATAAAATCATATATGCAGAAAATTTACTACCAACAATTGCTCCAAAATAACAACCAACAACAGAATTAGGTAAATTCATACTAATTATGAATCGTTTAAACAACCAGCGATTGATTGGGGATAATCAATTCACACAAAATTATAGGGATCAAATTACCCACAATTGAATCCAAGAACCAGAAAAACACCAAATGTAACCATAAATATAAGGAAAAACAACTGAATTAAAGGCTTAAATTACCTGGGAAAAAGTGGATGACGCTGTTGTTGTAAGTGTGTTGAGGCCGCCGGAAAAACCCACGCCAGTCTTGAGTTAACAGAGTAGCATCAGTAAATTGAGGTGACTCAGGTACTAGGGTTTAACTGACATTAAACTAGGAATTGAGGAAATATGAAGTGAAGTAGGAATAGAATTATTTGGGCAAATTAGAGAAACCGCGAGACTCTTATGTGAAAGTGGGAATTTTGCAAGGTAGAAAATTAATTTTCCGCCTTTTTTTGGGTTTTGGGCGTCAAATGTATTAATATAACTAGTCGCCTTATTAGATTTGGGCAATGAAGAAAAAACTAGTAGCCTGTACAATTATATTCGTAGCCCAAAGTAGATTTTGGGCTTCGACTTTATATTTCGTCGCACAATACACATATTTGTGCGACAAAATTAATTTAGATGCCCATTAAAAGTGTTTGGGCTACGGAGAAACATTCGGTCGCCCATGCTAAAATGACTCGTCGCCCAAACTCATTTTTGTTGTAGTGCAACATTGATGTACAAGAAGATGGTGTTATATAAATTTGAAAAGTAATGGTTGTAAATAATTAATTTGCCATGAAAGATACTTGACACACCATGCAATGTCACACCACAGTCATATCAGGTCTGTATAATACTATTCATGTCAGCGAAAGAGTTCATAGACTGCATCAATAAATCACCTGCAAAAGGTGATATGAAAAAGACAATACAATGTCACAACAAGATAATAGTAGCTAATACATTATTTTTGCAATACAACGTCAACTTACCAGATTAAGAGTTAAACTAATACATCCACTAGTGGTAACTAATTTAACATAACAATCACTAGTGATCTACAATTACATTAAATTAACAATGATATTTAATGCCATCATACGGTCATTAATTCGTTCCATAACTTATTTTTACGAGCTTCACCTTCTTCTAATAAATTATCTCGACTTAGTAACTAACACTACTAAAATTCACTCTAATTGTGACTGTTTTTTTACGGCCGTCATTAAAACGGTCGCAAAATATGAAATTTGCGACCGTCTGAGACGCATTCGCACTTTTGCGACCGTTTTTTATAGCGGTCGCAGATTTGCGACCATTTTTTATCTTTTTAACGGTCGCAAGTTAATTTGAACATTTTTTAAAAAAATTATATTAAAAAAAGCCCTTTGCGATCGCCAAAAAGGGTCGTAAATTGCGACCGTTTCTTAAACGGTCGCAAAGGTTTTTTTTTTAAAAAAAAAAATCGTGTATAAAAAGAAAAATTCACCCTAACCCTAATGCTGACTTTACCCCTTACGCCGCTCTCATCCTTCTCTCTTTTCTCTTTCCTTCTCTTTATTCTTTCTCCTCTTTCTTCTCTCTCCTCCTGTTTCCTTCCTTTCCCTTTCCTCATCCTCCATCTCTTTCCTAAGAATTGAAGAATCAGAAGTTGATAAATTTTCTACTCGTGAAGCTAAGTATTTTTCCTCTACGCTTCTCATTCAAGCTTTGGCTCAAATCGGAAGCTTCACTTGTGGTGTTGATGCCGACGCTTGCTCTCTCCTCTGCGCTGCTCGTCACGACTGCACACTCGAGCCACCATCACGACCTCCACCATCATAAGAACGAACCTAAAACAAGTCAAGGTTTTCTAGGTCTGATATTTAAATTAGGTAGATTGTAGATATAGTTTTATTGTTTCTAAATTCTGATTATGTATAATTGTTATATTGTAATTTTAGTTTATAAATTTTGAAAAATTTTCATTATTGTTTCATTTCAAATTTATGGGTAATATTTTGTATTTTGTATAATTGTTTCATTTCGAATTTATGGGTAATTTTCTATATTTTGTACAATTGTTGTATTTCTGATTTTGTGGGTTTTTTTTTTCAATTTTTGATAATTTTGTGGCCGGTGGTGGTGGGTAAGGGTGGTTTTGGGTCAGAGGTGTTTGGTGGGTAAAGGTGGTTTTGGGTGAGAGGCGGTTGGTGGTTGTGGGTTGAGGGTTTTTCGGCTGAGAGGCGGTTGGTGGTTTTGTGTTGAGGTTGTTTCAGGTGAGAGCCGGTGGGTTGAGGTGAAGTGGCGGTGGTGGCTGTTTGGGTGAGCGACGATGGTGGGTCAGTGTTGTATAGGGTGGTGGTGGTTTGGGTGGGAAAGGATGGTGGTGGGTAGTAGCGTTGGGTACAGTTTGTTTTGGTGGTGGGACAGTTGGCTGCGGGGTATAGGATGTGGGTGGGTTTTTTATTTTTTGTTTTTGTTTTTTTTAAACTTTTCAGCGACCGCCTTTGGTCATTTCTAATTCTCAAATTTGCGACTGCTTATAAAAATTGTCGTAAAATTTATTTTTTGCGACTATTTACCTAACGGTCGTTGATTATATTAAAAACGGTCGCAAAAAATCTGCGACCGTCAAACAGTCGTAATTATTCTTTTCTGCGACCATGTAAATAACGACCACCACGTTACGACCGTTGTCGGTCGCAATTATTTTCAACGACCGTTTTTGCTATTTTCAACGATCGTCAGAGGCGGTCGCAATTTAGCCGAATTTTAGTGGTGTAACTTTTGTGATAACTGATATTTTAGTTCTCTTTCTTTTAGAATTTGGGCTTTATTTTTTCTTTCTTCTCTAAATCGTTCAACTTCAACAAAGTCCTTCATCGCCTTTGCAGTTTCTTCATTTGAATGTTGCATACTTGCAACTTTTTCTTACAAAGGATCAATACCATCAGTTGCCTTCATTTTCAGTTTCCTTTTTGCTTGCTTTTGACCCCCTGGTCGTGTTAGGGGTTAGCACTTTGTGATGTTCTTTCTGCAGATGATGAAGAGAAATTTCCAATTTTGTCTAGTCTTGTTCTTTTTTCACTCTTTCCATTACCTCCAGATTGATTGATAGCACTTGTAGTTTGATAATTTGGAGGATCAAATAAGGGTGTTGAAGAATTGGTTGTGTAGACAAATTCATTCATAAATTTAGTTTGGTTTTTTAACCTTTCATATGCAAAGTCAAACTTAAAATCTTCCTTCATATCAGAAAAATAAATTGCATTATCTTCATTAGTGACATCTAAAGTACACTCGCTCACCGCTTTTTCATTGTTTGCATTGATCAACACATGCTGCATATTTTGCGACCGCGGGTCGTATTTTATGCCGACGATTCTTGAGTTGTTAAAGTTCTTTTGGCCTTCCTTCGTTGCGATGCTTGTTGTAGTAGTTTACTATCTTAGTCCAAAATGCTCCACTAGTTTGATTTGTACCATGTATCTTTTCAGGCGCATAATTCAGCCACCCATTAATTAGAAGGTTATCTTGGGCTTTAATCCAAGATACCCTCCTCCCTTTATTATTTGAAGGTGTTGGTGTTGATTGGTCATTATCAACTTCATTTTCTTCTTGAGATTCCATGGCATTAATGTTAATGTTACTAAGTGAAATACCGGACCCCGAACCTTCACCACCATGATCAGCGCCATCTTCACCTTGAGAATCCCCGGTATTTGGTAAATTTGGACTGTTTAACATATTTGTAAAATAATTTGAAGAATTTTGTGTGGAGTACGGAGCAAAAGATGAAGGTAACATACTATTCCCCATGTTTTGGTGATGGTTAAAAGATGGATGCAAATTTGGATATACTTGAAAATTTGGGTTTGTTGGGTAATTTAGATGGGTGGGAAAATTTGGATTATTAGGATAATTGTGATAGTTAGGGTAATTTTTATTATTAGAGTAATTATGAGTGTTTGGATAATATTGAAAATTTTGATTGTCTATTGTGAAAATTGGATTTGTTGGATAATTTGGAATTGTTGAGTAATTTGGTAATCTATAATTTGGATTATTTTTATCCATAATGAAAAATATGTGTTTGAAAGAGTTTATCACAAGAAAAAAAAATAACAGATTGAGTATGGTGAAATTTCATGAAGGTTTCTACTTTTATAAATAAGAAAAATAAGTAATTAACCGTTGAACATATTACACTTTATGTTTTTTTTTCTTTATTTTTACAATATAAATTTTGGTAAAAAGTTAAAAAAAAATGAAAATATCATAAAAATACAATCGTTGAAATTTGGTGGAGAATGCATGCATGCATGCTATAGACCCACGTGGGATGTAGAGATTATTCTCCTCTGCCAAAGTTGGAGGTAACTTTATTAAAAGAAAAGCAAAGCCAGGCAAAACGCAAATACTACAGCTATTGCAAGTGTCGTTTTGATCCCACTCATCATTGGTTCTTATTTGTAATAGTTATTCCTTATTTCAGAAGCCCCAAGCTCAATTACTAAATAAGAAACTCCCATTTCTCAGCTAAGAACTATTTCTTAATTTTTCTCTCCTTAAGAACCACCTAAGAACCCCCCATTATTGATGCTCTAAGTACCAACCTTCAAGAATTAGTGTCCCACCCATTACAATAAAAAACGTTCTCCATGGAAGAATTAAAGGAATAGAATTAAAAGATAAATTTGCGTTTGAAAGAATAGGTAGAACTTGCAAAGGCCATGATTCCTAAAATATAACTCTGTTTTAAGTGATTCTTGTGCTTAACCTCATGGATTTTTTTAGAAGAACAACTTTATGAGAAATAGCAAAATGCTAAAAATGACCAAATGTGTCCGAAAGCTGACTTTAATTGTATACAATGGCAGATGTATATTGGTGCACAGTGGTGCACGTGACTCACCAGTAAAAAAAATGAAGTTTAATTAAACGTGACCCATTCGCATTGAACGTTATTGCTTACTCTCATTTTAGACAAAAAAAGGAGGAAAAAAATGGAGAAACTCCATTGAAACCGACAAGTTCTTCTGATCCCAGCCAATAAAAAAATGTAGATGTTTTTTCCATTTTTTATAAAAAACAAAAAGTAATTATATTCAAGTTTGTATAACTATATAAGTTGGTGGGTCGTGGAGCGTGGGACAGTTTCCCATAACAGATGGATATACTATATATATATATTTTTTTGTTTGATTGTTTTGCCCTTTTCCCTTTCTTTTCTAAGGATAAACTCACGAGCTACTAGTTGTAATTTAATACAGTACTTTGTATGCATTTGGTTATTTTTGCAAGGGTAATATAATTTGTAATTCCCCATTATTAAATAAAAAAATACAAATTTTGGTATTCTTATTTGACGAAATATAAAATTATTACTTAACCGAAATACATTTTAGAACTATTTTCCTTATTTATCTTTTTGAAAATAATGTATTGTTAAAATAATATTAAGATCAATACAATACACTTGTAGTTGTGAAAACAAAGATTAAAATTTTGAATTTAAAAAGATATAAAATAATATGTTGTTAAAATATTGATCAATAAAAATCATTCATCAAGGATATTACTATAGACACCTTTAAACAAAAATGTAGTCTTCAGATCCTCTATCACATACCTTATTTTTTTTTTTGGATACTTCACATGTGTTATATATTTTTTTTTTGAGGAAATCACATATGTTATATTTGGGACAAGACTTAGGGCATGTTCTCTTCCGTTGAAATTCAGTTCAGTTCAGTTCAGTTCAGCTCTTAATTTACGTCTAATGATATTGCTAATGATATAAAGCCAAGTTCATTCTTTTAAGCTCTTATTACAACGACGACGACAACAACAACAACAACAACAACAACTACAACAACAACAACAACAATAACAACTACAACAACAACAACAACAACAACAATAATAATATTAACAATAATAATAATAATAATAATAATAATAATATTAATAATAATAATCAATAAGTAATAAATAATAAATAATAATAAAAATAATAATCATCAATAAATAATAATAATAATAATAATAATCAATAAATAATAATAATAATCATCAATAATTAATAATAATAATAATAATAATAATTATATTATTATTATTATTATTAATATGTACATTTGTATATACACATATGTATAGTAATAAATAATCAATAAATAATCAACGATCACTAATCCGTAGTTAAAAATCACTAATTAATAAGTTCAGTTCAGTTCAGTTCAGCTCAGTTTAGTTTAGTTCAGTTCAGTTCAGTTCAGTTCAGTTCAGCTGAGTTCAGTCAATCGGAACAGGCCCTTACATATGTTAATTAAAGTGATCAACATTTTAAAATCATGTCAGCTTATTTTTAATCTATTACTCTCAGACGACATACTCTTCTTTTTTGGGGCTAACAATACTGCATCCTGTAATAATTTCGTCGACATCATCCAATGCGTTACAAATTAAATATATATTTTTGTAGGGGCTTAACTTGTATAAATAAGTCCTTTATCAAGTTTAGTAAGAATACTACTCTCTTTGCTCATGATGAATTTAAATCGATCTTTTGAATGTGAACGTAAAGATCTTTGATCATCATCTTAATTATCCCATTAACTTTTTAGGAATGAAGAAAGAACACTTAGCTTCCAATTCATTAAGGACAATATTCTTGGGTGTGGATTCTCTTAACTTTGTATCAAGTTTTTCTCAAACGCAAAAGTCAATTTTCATTAAAATTTATCCTTGTAGCTATGGCTTCTCATGTGTCTTGCATGCTTTAAGCTATCGATCTAAAAACAAAATCCTTACTTTTAATTTACGTTTATTTTGAGTTAATAAAGATAACAAAGGAATACACTTGGTTAATAGGGATTTCACTATGCATCTTAGGATGGGCGTTTTGGGAATTATATATCTATCTACTTTCCTAAGCGCGTTGTCTTTATGAAACAAGTGTGGAAATTTGTTACACATCCATAACTTATTGTTTCAATTAAAAATTTACAAGTGTTAGCACAACTTCTCTCTCCATAAATACTATTAAACACTTCACAAGTCTCAGGGCCGCCCTAAACATTTTCGAGGCCCTGTTCTAATTTTTAAAATGAGCCCTAATATTTTAATTTTAAAACAAATTTGAGAGGCAATGTAATTTTAATAATTAAAAATCTTTCTTTCACTTTCTTCATAAAAAAATCAAACTTTCTTTCACCATAATATCAAAAAAAAATATCATCTTTGCCTATAATGTCGTTAGGAACCAGCGGTTGAACATCCTCACCAACAATTATAATATACTCTGTATCAATATTTCATATCAAACCAACAATATAAGTTTGATGGTTCAGATTTTTAGTGGCAAATCAATCTTTTTTTTTTTTTTTTTTTTTTTTTTTTATCTCCACAACAAATTATTCAATCAATATTTTTTGTATGGAATGATTGAAATTTGGTAGGACGTAGGAGTATATATTTTGGATGTAAAATTATAACTGTTGAAATGACGAAAAAACGGATTCAAATTGCTCCATTCATTCACAATTACGATGTAAATTAACATAAAATAAAACAAAGATTATGGAAGGGTCAGATTTTTGGTGGCAATTGCAGCAATCAGAGAGTAATTAGAGGGGTTCTGTTTTTAATTGGGAAATTTAAGGAAGTTAAAGAATTAGAATATGGAAAATTAAAATATTTTGTTGAAAACCAGGAAGTTAATTAGAGATTTGTTTTTACGAGTAAACTAGGAGCTGTTACTTTTTTTTGAGGAAAAAGCCGTGATTTCTTGAATGTCATTAGTGATTTAATGCAACTATGCAAGAGATGAAGTTCCATGAGAATCAATTTTAACACTTAAAAAAAATAAATCGGGCCCCTTTGGTTTTGGGGCCCTGTGCAGCAGGTCTGCTTGCACAGGCCCAAAACCGGCCCTACAAGTCGTAACTCTTAAGGCTTTCGAGGAGCGTTTAGAGGATGCAAACAACTATTATAGGGATGCAATTAGACTGTAGGAAAAAGAATTGTTCTATTATAGCAAGATGGTCTATAGGTAACGACATTCTCGAGTTCAAACTAGGAATTTTACTCAACAATGCTGTGGATTGGACAATAATTTATATCATCAATCCCCAAACTCAATATAGGGATACTAACAAAGTGTTATATAGTTTACAATATATTGTCGTTGCTATAGTCTTTGATGAGGAATCTTAATTAGTTACAAAAGAAGAATTTTGTTACCAGTCTCATACCTCCCCTGAAAGTACTTATTTAAAACTGGTTATATATGCAATATATATGCTATGTTGCAAGAAGATAACATAAAAATAAAGTGAAAACTTTTCTTAAGGAATTGCTTCATAACACACTAGCAATTAAAGAGCAATTAAAGTTGAGCTTCACCTACCGCAAGGGTATTCTGAAACAAGATGTGTTTTGCAATACACGAACTAAGGATATTCATCATCTTTTCAAAATCTTTTATAGCTAGAATAGATTGGAGGGGTGGAAGCCTTGGTATACACTCAAAACTCCATTGAGATCTTTTCTCTTTTAGATTGGATCCAATATTATGTTTGATTTATTATTAGTCAAGAAAATATTTGCAGTTTTCAAATTTGTACCTTCATTGGTAGTCTTTGGAGTATATGATATTTTAGAAATAATAGGGTTTTTAGATGAGATTCGCCTATCAATAAACCACAAACACCTTTCAAGTTTCAGGTGTTCTAGACTAAATACACATAACATTTTTATAGATGTGGATCTTACTATAGGAACCCTTTTCTCTCTTTACATTGATGATGGGTTGTCCTTATCTGGGTTTGCGCTACTCATTAAGGACTGTGTCAATAGGGTATGATTTAGTTATAGTACAGATAAATATGTCATGGTTTAACGACACATATGCATGGAAGAGTAAGTGCTTTGATAATATGATCCTTTAGGATGTAGAATTATCAGTGGAAGCAGTTACAGATTCAGTACTTATGCATTACATTTTAAGGCTTTGGCTTGTTTGTACTCATTATAATGGGCTTCAAATTTAAACATTCTTTCAACTACAGTGTTTACAGATCTTATAACCTCGTAACTCTTCTTCAGGGGATGGTCAAGGAAATATGAATTACATGTTGCTGAATTATAAGATTCAACTGATTGATTCAAGTATTTAATCTTACAGTAAAAGTGGGATGGTCAAGGAAACATGAATTACATTTGGCTGAATTATAAGATTCAACTGATTGGTTCAAATATTTAATCTTATAGTAAAAGTGGGATAGTCAAGGAAACATGAATTACATTTGGCTGAATTATAAGATTCAACTAATTGATTCAAGTATTTAATCTTACAGTAAAAGTAGATAGGTTACTAGTTCATTGTCCACATCAAATAGTCAGAGAAGTTGCACTCATTTGATTTGTTTAAATATTTATATACAAGTTCTAACAAGAGGTGATCAAAGGAAGGCCGGGCCGAGGGTACAAAAACCAACCCACCTTGACCTGACCCTATTCAACTTTGGGTTGAAAATTTCTGTTCAAAGCATGTCTAAAATCACACCGGGTTGAGCCGTGCCTAATATGATTGGCTGTACTAGTTTAAACCTTTTTGTTAAAAAAATAAACACAAGAACTATGTTATGGTAGGCCAACCATAAAGCAATTACCTTGAAAAAAAAAATTCATAGACAATTTGTTTTGGAAACAAGACCCCCAAATTTCTACTCCTGCAATTGCTCAACTAACACTCCACCCTCGTCTTCTCCGCCCATTCCCTTCCCTTCCCTTCCCTTTTCTTCATCACACTCCCCTTCTCCATTCTCATTCATCATTCTCCCCATTTCCTCTCTTTCTCTCTCCTCCAAACCATCCTGCTTCCTTCAATGGCGTCTCTCACTAAGCTATCCCTCTCCAATACCAATTCCCCTGCCATCTCCTTCTCATCTTCCCTCTCCTCCACCACCCCTCTCCAATGGCGTCGCACCACTGCACTTCCCCCCAATCCTCGCCGGAAACCCATGAGAGTCTCCGCCAAAATCCGCGAGATCTTCATGCCGGCACTCAGCTCAACGATGACAGAAGGGAAGATCGTGTCGTGGTCGAAATCGGAGGGTGATGTTCTTCGTAAGGGTGAATCGGTTGTTGTTGTTGAGTCCGATAAAGCTGATATGGATGTCGAGACTTTCTATGATGGGATTCTTGCCGCCATTGTTGTTGGTGAAGGTGAGAGTGCTCCTGTTGGAGCTCCGATTGGGATATTGGCGGAATCTGAGGAGGAAATTGAGGAGGCTAAAGCTAGGGCTTCGCAATCAGGATCGAATTCCGAGGTGAAAGCTGAAGTTCCTCCTTCTCCGGTGACTGCTCCGGTGGAAACTCCGGCGACTACTCCGGCGGTTGCGCCGACGGAGGGTGGGAGGAAGGGGGTGGCGACGCCGTTTGCGAAGAAATTGGCGAAGCAGCATAAGGTGGATTTGAAATCGGTTTCCGGGACCGGGCCATTCGGGAGGATCACGCCGGAGGATGTGGAGAAGGCGGCTGGAATCGTGAAGCCGGCGCCTGCGGTCCCTTCTACATCTGCTCCTATGCCTTCGCCGGCTCCTGCGAAGGTTAGTGGTGGAAATTTTACTGAAATTGAGGGATCATCTGTAGTGCCATTCACTACAATGCAGGCAGCTGTGGCCAAGAATATGATGGAGAGTCTATCAGTGCCCACTTTTCGGGTTGGATATCCGATTGTGACCGATGCTCTTGACGCTCTGTATGCCAAGGTATATATATATAGTGTACCTACATTTTGTATTTGCATTAGTAAAGATGACAAATGTTGAGTTGTGTTTTTGAAAATTTTGTATTACTTTGTGTGTGATCAGGTTAAGAAGAAGGGTGTGACAATGAGTGCTTTGCTAGCGAAAGCTACAGCAATGGCGCTTGTTCAGCACCCTGCGCTAAATTCTACATGTAAAGATGGGAAGAGCTTTACTTATAATAGCAGTATTAACATTGCTGTTGCTGTGGCAATCAATGGAGGATTAATCACACCTGTGTTACAGGATGCAGACAAGGTATGTAGGGTTTATTAGTGCCTATGATCGCGTACTTGATTGATTTTACCAGTTTGTTGCAATGATTTGTCTATGGATATATAATTATGTGGAGTTGCATTGTTGATTGTTTCTAAATTAAGGGTTTCTGCTTATGTGCAGTTGGATCTTTATTTGTTGTCCCAAAAATGGAAAGAACTAGTAGAGAAGGCTCGTTCGAAACAATTGCAGCCTCACGAGTATAATTCAGGTTTGAAATATGTGATTTTATTCATGGTTTATGTTGTCTATGTGCTTAATGTCTCGTTTTTGAAATGAATGAATGAAATTATGCTGGTTATGCATGCTAGGTACTTTCACCTTGTCCAATTTGGGCATGTTTGGAGTTGATAGATTTGACGCTATCCTTCCTCCTGGCCAGGTTAGTTATTGGACCTAAGTTAATCCTTAGTAGTCATTTTTGAATAAAATCCTTCCCTTGCATTGATTTGCTATTATAAAATATTAAATGCCACTTCAAAAAACCAACAATCTAATGTATGTCATCAGGGAGCTATCATGGCCGTGGGAGCATCAAAGCCTACTGTTGTTGCTGATGCTGACGGTTTCTTCTCAGTAAAGAATAAAATGCTGGTGAGTGTAATTCCTTCCTTTGCACACTGTTTTTCAGTTCTAGCTGATTAATTGAAACTTTGAATGATTATATACTGGTATAGGTGTTTGGAATTAGTTTAGCTTTATGTACATGAACATATAGTAGCCACAATTCTTACACAACGATGATCTAGAGCCTTCTATAGCATCTTAATTCCTGTCAGTGTCTGAGTTTATATACCAAAGTGGGGTGTTGGGGGGATAAAACTTGCAACCCCTCAATTTTCCCAGTGTACTTGACAATTCTCTTACCAGACACGAGATTCATACCAAAGTTTGTGTAGGGAGTATTAGGTTCATAGTTCAGTTTACGTAATACTAGTTAGTAGTACACTTTTCAAGTTAATGAAGTTGAATGAGGCTGCTAATAATTTAATTACAATTCTGATTATTTGAAGATGATTCGATCCCTCATGTTTCTGTAATTTTTTTTTTTTTTGGGTGAAATGTTTCAGCATTTTTATTCCTTCTTCTGTCGTTAACTTTGTCCTTATTTCCTTGGTCATGTCTTAACTTCATAGCCCATGCTAACTACGGATTACAAGGTATTAGAGTATGTCTAATTTTAAGGCTTAAAGTTTTCTCTGGAATGACTGTAATCACCGTAATTGCTATTCATGGTCAAACCAGTTTCATGGAAACCATCTTAGTGTGCTACAGTGCTGTAAAAGGCATGAGGTGCCCTAAACCACTAAGGCGATAATATGCTCGTATATTAAGAAAGATCTGTCCACATATTAGATCTTGATCGAATTTTCTATTTGAGTTAAAATGAATCTCAATTTAGTCATATGTTTGAAATAAGAAATTCAATGAAAAACCAAACTTGAGTCTACTCACCTCTGGGATGACTGTTTGATACTAGATTTGAGTATTATGGAGTAAATACATAAGGTATTATAAGAACAAACTCTTTTCCTGCAATAGCAAGATATACTGACATTGGTGGAGCAGGCTTGGGTCCAGTGATCCTACTTCACATTATGTGAATCAGATTTTATTTTATTTCATTTTTCCAGGCCTGATATATTAATTAACTAGTGATAGAAAGGGTGGTTCATATATCTCTCTCTATCTTACCTGGGACCAATGTATAAAAAGCTGTGCCTAGCAGTTAAGGTGCAAGGTGGTTAGGGTTCAGCGCTTTTCTTGGCCTAGGCTTGGTGATTTCAAAGTAATGCTGAGGTGCATAGCAGTTTTTATTCCAAACTTTTATTTTTTTAATAATTTTTATTGATAATGCTTTACTCCGATGAGGAGCACCAAGGTGCAAAGCAGTCTTAATACCAAATTTAAAATTAGTTTGATAGCTTTATTAAGGTCGCTTTACTCAATTGCAGCGACGTGCAAAAAGGATCCCTCTCATATTACTGCGCCTTGAGCTTTTTTATACATTATCTTACACCCATTAAACAAATATTGTTTCTCTTCTTCATCTTCTTTTCTAGTAAGATTAATTATATTGTCAACACCATCTTATTTGATTTTTATAAATTTTAACAATAATTGCTGTTAACTTTACTGGCAAATTTGTCTACTTTTGTGTTTGAAGAGGTTTTTTTTTCCTATTTGAATTAAACATACTTTGTTATCAAGTTGTTAGGGAGAGGAAGGGTGGTAAGTGAAAGAAAAAAAAGGCTTCTTGGTTTGCAAACATAATCAATTGAAAAAAGGGTGACACAAATTATGATAAGGGGGCTGCCTGGGTAAGTTATTAGAAGAAGAAGAAGAAGAGAAGAGAGGGGGGGGGGGGGGGGAGGGATTAAATTGGCTTCAATGAAAATGTGCAATTGAGTATGGCAAAACAAGTTTCCAATAGGGAGGTAGTGATTATTGTGGTGAAATATCAAGAAAGGTGGATGTTCTTCACATCTTTGTTAGTAGTTTTAGATGGTCTTTTGTTGTATGTGTGTGTGTGTTGTAAAACATCATTGCCATCTCATGATTCATGAACCAAGGCTGTTCATGGGTAGGGTATACCATATGGCTAGGTCCATCAGTCATGGAATAATTCTATACATGAACACATAAATGTTTCTATTTGGTAATTCATAATTGTAGTTTTGATCTTTTTGGAAGAATTTTGTTTTTGAGCTCTTTCCAAGACTTCTGGTTTCCTTGGCCTTTTCCCTTTGTTCCCTATTACACGTCTTCAGGGAAATGACACTTTGATTTTGGTGGTGGGGATTGTGGGAAACTTTTTTTATTTTATTGAAGAGAAAAAGTATATGTCTAAAATTAGGGTGGAATGTAATGCCGTAGTGCCCGACAACTTAAAAAAGGGTGAATAGCAGTGCAGAACTGAGGGAGTATAATACATCTTAGGCTTGACTAATGTTTGACTTGAGCCTGTATCTGACAAGGTCGTTGGACTTAGCAATATGTATTATTTCTCCAAGTGGGTCAGTGGAAGATCTATAGCTCATTATACTTTTTTCTTTAAAGTTTTTACTTTGTATATTTTATTTTTTAATTAAGATATTAAGCGTTTTGCTGAAGAAGTTATGATGTTTGATTAAATGTTAATTGGTGAACTTCCTAGTAGGCTATTAACTATTTTAGTGAATGGATTTTGGGCATTTCAGCCCCATGAGCATTGTAACATCAATGACTAGTACTTGCACATCATCCAGGGCTTGTAGAGGTTTCTTTATGCCTATCTTACCATTTTTGCTACAATTTCATTGATGCCATTCTGTAATACTTATTGCTTTTAATCTATGTATCTTGTCTGCAACAATATCATTGCTATTAAGGTTGTGCTATTGAAACTAAGTGTTTGGCAGTTTGAGCATGTGACAAATGGAGTTATTCTCCAAATCTTTACTATCACCTGGGTTTCAACATACTCGTACATGAAATCCTAACAGCTTAACATTCCGTGGTTCAGCAGACAAGATTATATTTGGATGGGTTTTTATGAATAGTTTGACTCAAGCTGTTAAATTTTTTGTGCAGGTGAATGTCACAGCTGATCACAGAATCATCTATGGGGCTGATTTAGCTGCCTTCCTCCAGACCTTTTCAAATATCATCCAAAACCCAGACAGTTTAACAATGTAGACCACAAAAAGAATATCGAAAGATAACATTACTTAATTTCCAGCCTTGAGTTTATTTTGGACGAGAAGCGGAGGAGCTATTGCTGTTATACAGTACTAGAGGAATGCCGGAACAATATGGGCTACATCAGAATTCAGATACACCTTCAGGATTAGCATTTTGCTATGATTCTATTAGCAATAAATAGATTTTTTTTTTAGTTTTGATAGGATCTTACTGTACTATCACCATTTATTTATCAATTTTACAACACTGTCGTTTCCGGTACTGGACAAATAACATTTGAAGTTACGGGTCTTCGTGTTAGGTTAAACTTTTTTCGATTTCAGATGAAATCAGTTTTTCTTTGTTTCAAGTATGTGTTTGAAATCCAAATAATGTGTTCGGTATTCATTTTTTTGTAATAAAGTTCTATATAAATGCTGATAGGTTTGCAACAGAGTTGACCTTCTTCATTATTTTAAGTATCTAATCACCAATCTCATCTTAACTCCTTTCAAAGACCTATAGAGGGTTCACCATTCGAATATCCCCAGCCCCCCTTAACTCTATCGTCCCAGTGAGGTTTTGCAGGAGGCCAGGATTCCAGGGAGGACAGGACGATGAAGAGGAGAGCCCCTTGAAGCCTACCAAAGTACCAATACACACTAGCTTACCGCAGAAGAGTCAGAAAGGCAAGGTAAGAAAATAGTTATGTTACTATCAGTGATATTCAATAATGTGCTGGCTTTGTGCCAAAACAGCATAAATATAGCATGTAACAACTGTACAAATCATTGATCACCAATTGTAACCTCGCTAATTGATCCTTCTAGCTAATTCAACACATAATTTGCATTTATTTATTGGCCTGCATCATGAGGCAATTGTTGGCTTAACAGACAAAGATTCCATAACGAATGTAGAATTGTTCTACATGAAGATTTACAAAGTAAACTATAGGTAAATGTACCTGTTTATCAATAAGACAGACTTCAAACCCAAGTATGTCATGAAATGACGACCTAATAATTTTGCATTTAAACCTATTTCATGACATTGAGGACTCAGAAATTTGTCTTACAAAGTCTGAAAACTTGAGAAGACATGAAAGGAAAATTCAACGTGTATGTCAGCAAAATCTGCTATTTACAGAGATTTAATACCAAAATCTGGTAGCCATAATTTAACCTACTAAACAAATCTAATTATTTTCACTATATCTCTCTTCAGATTAAGGTGATATCAGCGGCCTGTATGAGGAGAAAGAAAGAGATCCTGCAGAAGAGAGGTACAACCCTGTTTATGATCTAAATTTCACCAATTATGCTGCTAGATCCTATCGTCATCTTAATCACTACAATGCACTCCAAATAGATACATTGGAGTATCAGATACCATTTCTAATGGCTCTACCGAAGAATGAACTCTAATGATCTCCACAATAAACAAATCATTTTACCAGTCTAACTTGATGTTTCTTGAAAGATAAAGCTTGTCGATGTACTGTATAACTGGTACTACAGCCTTGATATACCTCTTCATTCTGAATTCTGCTGATTCATCTGCAAAAGAATAAGGTAAAACAAATGAGACCTATGGACAATTTTGCAGGCCAACAGAAGAACAGGTGCCCTGTCTTGATAAGTAATAACTTGGGTTTAAAAGTCTTCTTTTTCCTTTCTCGCGCTATGGTTCTTGCAAAATTTGTTATATAGATATTTCAACTAAATGCTTAATGCGAAATGTTAGTGTTAGGCAATGGAAAATTTGAATCAAATGTTGTTTCGATTCTTGATAAAGGAATAAGCCAATGCAAACTGACCTGTTTCTTTCAGGCTTGTCAGGAGCTGGTCCCTTGACGGAAGAGCATACATTCCAGCAGCAGCAGCAGCCCGAACTGCCCACGAATGATATGGGGCACATGTTTGTCTATAGGCCGATGAAGCTGCTTCTCTTAAAGAGCAGTCACTGAAAGTTGAATTTGACAGTGTTAAAACAAGATCGAAGTTTGAAAGAGAAGATAGGAGGTAAAAAAGATCAAATCAATACTTGAAACATCATTAAGGCAACAACAAAACACCAGAAGGGCAAGGGGATCAGTACTGAAACAAATTCAACGAGATAATTTTCAGTCATCCGAATTTCAGATATTGCATTCATAGTTATTCTTGATGTTTATTGATGCAGAAAACATAAGATAGAGTTGAAGGGAGCGAACATACTAGGTGGTCAAGAACTGCTCGAACAAAGCTCTGATAAGGTCGAGACCCTGTCTAACTCTACGTAAGTTACGTGAAAGGCTTCCTGGGCATTTCACACTGCCATTTTGGACATCAACATCCAGTACATTATGTAAGGTAGGATATATCTTTGATGCTTCAACAAGACCACGCACCTTGACAAACCCATCAAATAAGTTAGAAAAAGTTCAATACAATGATCATAAACTGTACTCTGCCAAATTATGGGAAAATATCAAGATAAAAGAGACTAATTAAGCATTCCAACATTTCCATACAAATCAAGAAACATTTAGATAAAATTGTGAAGTAAAAGGCCTATATAGGGTAAAGACATTAGAATAAATGTTTTATTTTGAACATTTAAATAAACATTTCCCTTTTTCTTTTGGGACGATATTCCATAGGTTTCTTAATATACTCCATGTTTTCCAAATTCAATTGTCGATATGAATTTTCTTTTTCAAAAAATAAAATAAAAAAATGTCAATATGAATTTTAAAGCGAAAAATGACTTCCTAATATGTAAAGATTCAATCTTTCTAAGAGACATTATGAACCTTCAAACATACTAACCTAGACTACAATCGAAATATCTCAATAAAAAACTTTAATAACATCACAACTTGGTTATCATGTGCAAATGATTCGTACATCCGGATATATACAATGAAATTTACGTTCTTAAAGTTGATCTTATACACAAACTTTTATTCAAACATCATGGTCTCATACATATATGATGATCATCATGATCACACAACATTATACAAGTATAAACAAATAAAATAATCAAAGGAAAAGAAGAATACCTTAGCACAATATTCCAACTCGGCAAATTTAAAAGCAAGGCCTAAAGAATTGAAGAGGACAGAAACCAAAGCACAAGCATCACAAAAGGCAATCAAGTGTAGTTCATCTTTGCCATCCTCAATGGTATCAGCCAAATACTCGAACGCCTCCGCAATCGCCGATAAAGGCGTTGCTTGCATCTCTTCATACGCCATTTCAACCACCCTCTTCTCCAACGATCACCATATCATATCATTCTCCTTTTTTTGACAAAGATGAATGATATAGAGAGATAAAAGGAGAGGAGAATAAAAGAGTTTGACACGATTATTTAAAGAAGAATTGAAGGGAAAATAAAGATGTTAAATGATTTGTTTAGAATGTAAATAATAAATCATGTAACATGGAAGGGCGGTGATTTGAGAGAGGAATGAAGCTTAACGGTTTCAAAGGAAAGCTCCTCAACCGTTGGCTGTTGTACCGTTGACCGTTCTTTCTATATTTTGTTTTCATGCACATAATAATATTCTCCGTATAAACTTTTCATTTTTGGTGGCGGATGGTAAACATAATTCGACTTTTGTGCACTTTCCACGATGTTCTTTATACGTTTATTTCACTTTTTTTTGACTTGTAGTTTACGTTGGATCAATAAGATATACAGCTACGAAATTACTTAGTCTAAATTAATACGGAGTATTACTTACTATCTCCGATTTTTATTAGTTGTAAATTTGGAATACTTTATATCTCAGAAATAATACCCTGTAGTTGCAATTAATAAAAATATATTTCTTTTGGTTATTTATCCTTGTAACTTTGCAAGTTTTCTATTAAATAGAAATGTCACGATATTTGCAACACACAACTCTCTTTAATATTTTACCTCATTACAAAAATATGAGTTAGACTTAAAATTTTTTTACCATAAAATACTCCTAATCTATAAGTGATAATATAGTATGTGAGATCAATCTTATTGGATTCCTCTCCTTGTATGTTTTATTAATATTAATATCTAGTTTTTATAAGTTTTACACGTAAGAAAATAGAGATAAAACCGTTTTAAGATGGGTCTTGAAGACTGTAAGAAGTCAAATCGAGTAAAATATAAAGGGGACTAGCTACAGAAGAAAGATAAATTCCTTAAATGAATCCCATAAGATTGATCAATGGTCCCTATAACTTAGGATTACAAGGGAAAAAAATGTCACTAATCTACCACCTACGTTTAGGAGCCAAAACGACCTTATTCAAATTTGTCCTAAAGTAACCGAAACAACATTACCGTTGGAATTGAACATAAAAAGAGCCTGGTATGGCCAAAAAATTAAAGTAGACTATCAAAGCCCAATATAGCAACAACACAAGCCCAAATTGATACGTCACTATATTTTTTGTACCCCTCTATTAGAGGTTATCAATGGGGCCGGGGTCAAAAAAATTTGCCCGGGCCGGGCCAAGCTTCGGGCCAGAAAATGTGTGCCCAAACCCGCTTAAACTAGTCAGGTTATATGGCCTTTTTGGACCAATTTAGGATCGGGCCAAAAAATCAACTAAAAATGCAAAAAATCCATTTTCCAAACCCGTCCAAACTTTTTTAAAAATCAGGCCGGGCCGGAAAATTCTGCCCAAAACCCGCCCAAAATCGCCGAGCTTAGTGTGATCAGCATCATCAGCTCTATCCTCTATCTCTATATACACCAAAGAGAAAATAGTACTATTATTAAGTTTTTAATGAAATTATGGCACAATATCTTATTCTTTACATAAGATGAAATATAACTACATACATAACTCATTCTAATTATTCTTCAGTAGTTACAAGCTCTAACTCATTCTTACTTCCATCACTATCTCTCATTTGCAATTGAACAGGCTTAAAAGTGTAAAACTTAGCACAAACTACATAGTAGATAAAATTAAACACTTGCATTAACGTGATCAACCAATAAAAGTAGTCCAACTTTCCCTTGTTAAGGTTATCATCCGGCAGCCAATTCAACCCGTCTTTAGTAGCTGTAAACTTGTGCACCATCGAAACCATAAAAGTACTCAAGTAATTCCCTAGAGAAATCGCGGTCCAAAACAAAGCCATCGCGGTGCTCTTCATGCTTTCGGGTGCTTGATCATAGAAAAACTCTAGGTGACCAATAGACATAAATGCCTCAGCCATACCATGAAGGGCATACTGAGGCACAAGCCAAACATAAGACAGAGGAATAATGGCATGTGGGTCGTCGACTAGGCCATGAACAATTGCCGTATGTTTTCTCTTTTGTTCAACAAAACCAGCAACAAAAGTAGCCATTATAGAGATAACAAACCCTACCCCCATACGGTGTATGAAGGTTATACCGCGATCAAGGCCTGTAAGTCTACGCATTATAGGGATGAGGACACGATCATACAACGCAATTGTGGTTAACATTGAGGATATGGTGAAAAAGGACATTGAACCTGCCGGTATTTGAAATGTTTTAGTTAGGTGTCTATCCATTGTTTTGGCTTGTTGTAAGGAGAATGTGCTTTGTTGTGCATAAGCTGTGATCAGTATGATCCCAGCAGCCCATATCGGTCCCATTCGAATGATCGATTTCAGTTCTTCTACGCGGTGAACTGTGTTTAGCCTCCATAGGTTTGGTGTCTTTGGGTTGTCTTCTTCGGTCACTATGGCTGCCTTGTCAAGAAATCTGTACATTTATATTAGTGATTAGTAATTTAGTATGATGATAGTGTGATCTACATTCTCAATCTTGAAATAAGAATTACTGCTCTGTTTCTTAATAATCGCAACACTTTGACTTTTGCACTTTCATATGTTTACTTTGATTATGTTTTTTTTTACCAATATATAGTCCATATATATAAAACATTTGTTGCCATGTAAAATATTTTTGGATTAGTCTTTCATTATATTAACCTTTTATTCTTCTTAATAATATTGGAAATTTTGTGAAAAACTACCTATTATAGTTCAGAATTTGCGGGAAACTACCTATTAAAAAAAATGTTGTAATTGACTACCTAATTTTCGAAAAATGTTGTAATTTACTACCTTACGCCGGATTATGAAGGAGTTTGACCAAAGTTCTCCGGTGTTGACTTAGTCACGTGACCATCACGTGACACTTAATGACCCTTTTCTTTCACCAAGTGTCACGTGACCAAGTCAACACCGGAGAATTTTGGTCAAACTCCTTCATAATCCGGCGTAAAGGTAGTAAATTACAACATTTTTCAAAAATTAGGTAGTCAATTACAACATTTTTTTTAATAGGTAGTTTTTCGCAAATTCTGGATTATAATAGGTAGTTTTTTTACAAAATTTCCGAATATTTAATTACAAATGTTAATAGTCAAAATTGTGCATTGACATGTGTGCCGCTCAAAGTGTTGCGATTATATATTATAAAACAGCGGGAGTATATATTTATTTTTAGAGTTATCAGCTATCACAATTTCTAAATTAGCAATGGTTTGTAATTGAGTTTTCAAAGGTGGCTTATTACTTAAGGTTGTGTTCTCCTCAATTTATATTTTATGTTAAGGTTTTGTTCAACTAAACTAATTTTTGATAAACATAACTCATTTTTAGAGCATCCACAATGGTAGTATAAAAGGACTTGCTTGCAATTTATAAATAGTTGGAGCTACATGTTCACCATTGTAGAGCTACATGCTCACCATTAGGGAGCTACAAAGGTTGTAGCTAAGCCCAAAACTTGTAGCTTCATGGATCGGAGCTTTTGCTCCACTCAATGCACTTATATTGATTTGTTTAATATTTGTATGTATTTGTTTTATGTTTATTTTTTGTTTATTACTATTATTCTCAATTATAAAAATAAATAACTAACCATTGTGAAGGTTGTAGCTTAGATGTTGTAGCTTCTTTTAACTAAGAAAATAATGATGTGACAGCTATACACACATGTAGCTAGTCATTGTGGTTGCTATTACGTACTGAATTAAAGTTAATATTGTAACACTTATATACTCCAAGTCATATAGAATTAATTGAATTATAACATAAAAGTAGAATTAAACAATGACCCAACCATAAATCGCTAATCACACATAGTTATTTTGGAAATGACGCGCACTATGTGACAGATATATACAAATTGACACACAAGTTATTATTAATCACCTATTTTATGTCTCTAGCCTAACGTTTTTTATGCCTAGAATTCAAGCATACCATAAAGCCCACAAAAGAACATGCACATAAACCAAAATTGTTACATGAAAAAACCTCACAATATTTCAAATTTCAGTCGTAATTCTTATTGGGACCATATTTGACCCAAAGTCTTTTGCTGTTTTCTGATAATTTAGAAGCTCATTTGACACTTCTTATAGTATAGTATTGAAAAGTTTGCGGTATATATCATACTAGAACGAACATACAATAATTCAGTTTATGTAGCCCTCACCTTGATCACTTGGTGTTACGTACTAGCTACTTGCCTACTTTGTATTAATTTCATTTTGTACGGTACTGAAGTCAAGGTGATCAATTATCAACTTGCAATGATATGTAAGAAAAGTATTATTAGGGATTTTCTATCAACTTGATCCAATACCAAGCAATGGAAAGACTTCAATTCGATACGTATCACATGATTTAATATAGGTATCTAACAACGAATTGAACCCATCTCGCTAATTAGTGATATATCTCATGGAATTAATGACCGGGAGAATGTAGATACATAGCTTAAGTAGTGAGAGGATTGCCTCAAATCCTTAGATACTTTTATTGAATATATAGTCTAATAGTTTCATGCACGACATTAGTTATTGTATTTGTTCATTTTGTTATTGTATCTATCCTTCTATTTTATCAGTTGTTAGGACCTTTAAATTTCTCTTAAATTGGAGATTTATTTTTAAAATTAAATGATTACGAAAAAGACTGAATACATACGCATATGAAAACATAATATAAAGGACAATAATAATAAAAAGAAACAAATCACAATAGAGAGAGGAATGAAAGACTCACTTCATATGCTTGGTGTGAATAAGCTTTCCTGCAAAAGAAATAGGAGCATCAAGCCCCTCATTCTCATAGAGTAACCTAGGGTCATTTACCATAGGCAATTTCCTCTTCTTGTAGGCAGCCACACATACTTGAGCAAGCCGGGTAAACGGGCTCCCGGACGGATCCAAATGCCGGTAAAGCCGGTATCCAAATACAAAACTAGTTATAGAGACAACCATCAAGATAGTTGGTATACCAAGGCCAATTCCCCATCCAATATTTTCTTGGACATAAACCAAAACCGTTACTGCCACTAACATGGATGCACCCATAGCAAAATAATACCAATTGAAGTACTTCCATGTGCTATTCTTTTGCTTAGGATCCGATTCGTCGAATTGCTCCGCCCCGAATGCCACGACACAGGGTCGGATCCCACCCGAACCTAATGCTGCAAGATAGATGGAAATGTACAAAATTGCAAGTTGTCCTCCACTTGCCTCTTCCCCGGGTGGTGGCCTTAGCTTTGGTACTATTGCTGATATTGTCAAGCTTATCATGCCCTATTTTTGTCGTACAATACATTGTTATTATTGTACAAAAATGGACTTAGATTTTACTCCATCCGTTTTTAAATACTTGCTCCATTTCTCCATGTGCAGAATTTTAGGAGAAATTGGAGAAAATAATAAAATATGGAGGTAGTAGGGTAGTTGAGAAAATAAAAAGTTGTAAAAAGCAAAAGTAGTGGAAGAATAAGAAGAGAGAGTATTATGTTGGGTCCACTAACTATGAGAAATGAATTAAATATTGTAAAAGCTTTCCAAAATAGGAAATGAGGCAAGTATTTAAAAACGGCCGGAAAAAGAAAGTAGAGCAAGTATTTTAAAAACGGAGGGAATATATGACTATATAAAGTAAACAAATTTTTTTAAAAACATCATAAATGACATAATTATTATATGAACCGAAAAATTAATAAAAGTCTCCACATAATTTCGTCTAAATTACCTATTTTTAGTATTCTCTTGAACGTGATTTGGTAATTTAGTTACATGGTTTGTACTACATGATTTGGTAAATAGTTATGGGGCCTATATTTCGTGTATGATATTTCATTTTAAGTGCATTTTATGTGATCTTCCTACTAAACGTATTAATTGTCTATGAATAATGGACAACAATGACATTTTTACTCAATTTAGCCTTGCTTTTTATTAATTGAGTTAATGTCAACTAATTTTGAGTACAATTCTATGATGATATTTTCTTTTCATGTAATCAAATCAGCTAAGATTAACGAGTTCATTAATTGATACAAATAGAGTACAAAGTACATATTTTTTTTTGGACACCAATTATGAAAGAAGATCAAATATGTCCAATATTTTACTTATTTTCTACTCTCTTACGTTATTTTTGTTTTTAGAAATTGAACATACAAGTTTATACTCTTTTTAACGTTAAACTAGCGTAGAACATGAATTATCTCAATTTATATTTCACCTTCTTACAAAATTCTCTTCTTTAGTCTACGTAATAATATTTAGTGATTTAAGATTTGAGGACAACTTTTAAATATTTTAAAACATTATTTTTCTTACATACAACAAGCCTATAAAAAAACAAGAAAGACAAGACAAAAACTAGTTTGGACTATATTAAAAAAGCCCCGCTACTTAAACTTGCATCGGATCCTTATTTTTAACTCAATTATCAAAATATAAGATTGAAAGGACGGATGTTATTATATCAAATTTGTTTTAATAAATAAACTTAATTAGCTAAATTAGAAACTATGGCCCTGTTTGATTCACCTTAATTTTGCTGAACTAAAATTATTTTTACTGAACTGAACTTAATTTTACTGAACTGAAATTATTTTTACTGAACTTAAATTATTTTTACTGATTTTCTATTATAATTCTTCTTTAAGAAAATTGAATTTTGCTGAACTGAACTTATTTTTACTGAACTGAAATTATTTTTACTGAACTAAAATTAATTTTACTGAACTAAACTTATTTTTACTGAACTGAAATTATTTTTACTTAATATTATTTTTTTAAAGTGAATCAAACAGGACCTATATATGAACAAATTCTATGTAATTTTATAATAATATGACATTCATTTTCATAATAGAGTAATATAATTAATTAGTTGGATAAAAATACGTTAATTATAAACTATGTAATCATTAAAATATTATGAAAGTCATATTTCAAACGACCACTATAGAATTTTCAAAAAGTGAAGTATCAGTGTACTAATATTGTAGATAATATTTAAAGAGAGAAGATGGTTTACGTACCAATTGGTAGATGATTGAAGCAATGGTTATAGTCCAGAATTTGCCGGCGATGGAGTCGGCGAGGAAGGCACCTAGCAACGGCGTCAAGCTTCCGGTGCCTCCGAAGTTAGTAAGAGTGTTGGCAGCTTTGGTTAATGGCATATGAAGCTGTTCAGTTAAATAGCTTATCATATTTGTCTGAAATCCTACCACGGCCAACTTCTCACACACTTCATTTGCTGCAAAACATGAAAATATAATCATTTAAAGACGATGAAAATAAAAGTATCATATAAAAAACACAGGATAGAAAAAGTACTACCTCCATCCCTAAATAAGGTCGCCTTGGCATGGCCTTAGATAAGGGACAGAGGGAGTACTTATTAAAGACCTAACTCGGGTGAAGAAATCGTACCAAAGATGAATGGCATTGTAATAAGGCCACCCTTAGGCCTTTGGTTAGATTTGGTGGTTCTTCTACCCTGTTGATGATCCATATTTTCCATGCTGTTCATCACTCTCTAGTCTCTGTGCTATTGCACCGTAGAGTATATATGATCTTATATACTGGCTTGTCCCTTTATTTTATAGGCTTTTTGAGGGATTTTTTTTTTGTTTTTTTTTTGTTTGAAAAGTCTATGTAATGATAGGAGGGTAGAGATATTGGTAGTCAATTTTTACAATCCGAAGCGTACGAGTAACTAACAAACATAGTATCTATCATTCAATTATACATAGAACACATGTAAATTAAAAATTACATTTCAAATCCATAAAACAAAGGAAAAATTGACATTTATTACCATCGAAAGCACCCTCTATCACCTTTGCTATCCGTTTAAAAAAAGTTTTATTTTGCTACCATACAAATTCCTAAAATATATATTTCACTACCAAAGACTAAGTCATTACAGTTTCCGTTAGCCACCGTTCAACCACCTTGCAGCCACCCCTCCACTTCACTGCCACCCACCCCCTCAACTGCCACCCCCTCCCCCCTGTCGACGCCGGCACGACCCCACCCCTCCCCCCAGCCGGTGCTACCCCACCCTGCCTTTCCCCCACCTACGCCCCCTCCCTTTTCCCGTTCTTGCTGCCCCGATCCCCACCCCAAATTGAAAACACCCCCTTTCCCTTCTCCCCAGCGGAAATCCCCCCCTCCCTATTCCCCCCCACTGAAATCGACCCCCCCTCCCCTTCCCTTACCCTTTCGGCCATTCCTAGTCCTTAACCTTATGAGTTCTCATATGACACCGTTTTGAAAACCATATGTACAACTGTACAAGTAACTAATTAACTATTTTTATGTGTCTTCGCCACACACTCATTTATTATTAACTAAAGGTTTGTTTGACATTGTTTTTTGTTTCATATTTTTTTTAAAACCAAAAACAAGAAACTAGAAAAAGGTTATTTTGTTTTTCTGTTATCAGTTTAAAAAATTATCATGATTTTAATAAGTCTGATTAATTTTTTTTATTTATTCATTATATGACATATATTATATGAATTTGTATAATAAAAAACCAAAAAACAGAAAACTAAATTTATTAATTAAAAAATCATAAATATCTTCCAAAAATGATAACCCAAAGAATGTACTACTACCTCCGGAACGTAATATATGCAACTTTGGGGTATTATTTGTGAGATATAAAAAATTCCAAAGTTGTATATAATATGATCCGAGGTAGTATATTAGCAAAAAAAAAAAAAAAAAAAAAAAACAACTATATATTAACCCAAAAGCATATATATGAATCATAAGGAAATTATAACCATTAACATGAAACCATAACTATCCCGACGTTGTCCAAATCTTAAAAACACAAAACCTAAAAAACCATTAAAAAAATTGACTAGAAAACTATAAGGGCCTATTCACATTTACTTAATTTCAGTTCAGTTCAGCTCCAATCAGTTCAGTTCACTTCAGTTCAGTTCCAATCAGTTCAGTTCAGTTCAGCTCTTAATTTCCCTCTCACATAAAATATTCATTTCAGCTCAATTCAGTTCAGTTCAGTTCCAATCAGTTCAGTTCAGTTCAGTTCAGCTCCAATCAGTTCAGTTCAGTTCAGTTCAGCTCAGTTCAGTAAATATGAGCAGGCCCTAAATGACTAGTATTTGTTTACAAATAGAATAGTTTTTGTTTAAATAATATAACTATTTAAATAGGCTAGCATAGTATTTGATCACAATGTATACCATCTTTATTAGAATTAGAAACTATAATTAATTGAATACAAGTACAAAACCATTTGAACACACAGTGTCATATTTATTTTTTAGGTAAAATTAACCGCAACATTTCAAATTATGGCTTAGGTGCACCTAAGCACCCTGAAATATGTGTAGTAGCAAAAACACCATCAACTATGATGTTAAGTGCGACGCGTGCCTTAAATGAAAATTTTCGACCACTTATTTTTAACTATGGTGTTAGGCCAATTAATAATGATCAAAGACAAACGTGAAAATCAAATTAGACAAGGGAAATAATGTTGATGACGAAGATGATGACGATAGTTTCTATCAATAGAAGTAGTAGTGATAGGAAAATAACACTCTTGACTTGAGATGCTATGGGACTAAGGGAGTAAATGTCATATGAAATGACGAAAATACTTTTAAATAAATCTTGGGACTTAGCCTAATTTGATTTTGGTTAATTTTTTATTTATATTTTTATATTTTTATTTATTTTTTATTTATTTATTTATTTTTTATAAAAAATTTGGTGTATAAAGATAATATAAATCTTGTGGTGTGGCCGTGTGGCGATTCAATTGCGGTAAAAATTGTGTGTCACAATCGTATCCATTATGGAGGCCATGAGATTTGCTCTTGTTGTTTTTTGATGTATTTGCACTTCTTCTCACCCCCTCTTTTTTTTGTTTCCTTTATTTTGGACATGAGAATGCATTGTACATATTTTTGTGATAAGTATGTTGGTTTATATGATTTGTGTTCAATTTATAGGCATATTAACTAAATATGTATCTTAATTTCGTCATATATTTTTTTTTTTTTTATCTTGAATCTTATTTGTGGATGAAAGATAATCGAGACTAAAAAAACAAAAATTAGAAAAAATTGGAAGACTTTGGAAGCACATGTTTTCAAGACAATTTAACTTAAATGACTTAATCCACTTTAACTAACGTATAAACATTAAGGAAATTGATGCACTTATGAATTGTGTGGATGTCAACTAATTTAGTTTATTAAAGTCTTGGGGATGGTACCCAAGACTCGAGATCGAATCCGATCCCAAGCCATTTGCATTATTAATTTTGCAGTTCTCTCAACACCAAATTAAAAAATACTTGTATATGTAAGGTCACAGTAAACGGAACCTCTTATTTATCACAGGGTATCATATCCTCCAATTTAATTTGTTTGCAATTATGGCGAGTCAACCTCCTTCTACCTTGATACGAACAATTTCAACTGATTTTTCTAATGTTTCGACAATTGGATTATCCTCCAGCCGATCATCATGCTATTTGATGAAGTTTTAACCTGAAAAAAATAATCAACATCATTCTGCTCCAACAATCAAATTGAACTTTTGGTTAAGTGGGTCCTATTAGTCTCGGGTCACCCATCGCACGCACGCACGCACGCTTTACTCCACATTAGTTTGATATTGTCCGCTTTGAGCCTAACCTGAACGAATTTGTTTTTTAAACACCTTTCAAAAGCAGGGCCGTCGCTGGACCAGGTGGGGCAACCGCCCTGGGCCTAATATTGTAATGCTCTGTTTTTGTTATTAAAGGGCCTCCAAAAAAAAAATGAACCTTTGATCTCCATATGATTAGATTAACAATTTCGTAATGATAAAAAAATAAAAAAAAATTTCAAATCTTCAATTCCCTTGATTTTCGTTCCCAATATTTAGTTTTTTCCTAAATATGCTCTAAGACATCAATTACATCCCACCCAGACTTTTCCAATACCCAAAATTTAATTTTTTTTTTCTATACAAAAATCCCTAATAAAATCAATAAACAATGATATTTTTCGCTGGGGCATATTACTAGTTATATTTATATCTATGCATCATTTGAAGTCCATAATTCACCTATATAATTTGTTTATTTATTTATTTTTTCTTCTTACAATATTTACTTAGTTTCTGTATATTTGAGTGATACCATAACAATCTGAATTTTTGATAAAAGTATCACATCTTTGATTATCTTTCACCGAATTGATGTGGCATTGTTTAATTTTGTAAGGTTTGTGTTCAATCTTTATTATTTCTTTCATTTTTGAATTTTTATATCTGAAATTTTCATTTATAAAAACAAAATAAGATAAATTGGTAGGAGAATTTTGATAAATTAACTACTTATCACTTTATCGGAGTGACAGAGTTATCAGTACCGTAAAGTCCGTAATACATTTTTTATTTTTCAAAATTTGATATGAGAATTTGGAGTTAAAATTGGGTGAAATCATACATTTTGCATACCCAACTCAAATATTTTTAATACTTACATAGGGCCTCAATTAATATGTCCGCCCTAGGCCACCAAAATCTCAGAAACGGGCCTGTTCAAAAGATCTTATACTAATGGAGTGTGCTTTTACTCATAAGGAAATCTCATCCTTATTTCTTTCATGTAGGACTTGGGATGATAGCAAAAAGAAACAGATTATACTAAGACATTAAACACGGTTTGTTGATAAACATCTTATAATATGACATTCTCTTTTCTCACAACGCACAAGCATTATGAATATCATGATTACCAAAATTAGAATCCCATAAGAACAAGATATAAAAGGGAGAAACGTGAACAGAGAAATACAAAAAACACTCAATTAAAAAGTAAACACTAACTAAAAGATATATTAAAATAATAAGTTCAAAATTAAGTTGACATTCTAATTAATTACATGTTGGTTGTTACTAATGTGTAACCATATCTAAATGAGTTGTACCATTTGTCTACCATAACTTTTTGCAAGACAATAGGGCCTAAAATCAACAATGCCTTATGATAAAATGGAGTGTGTACTCATTTTGAAATAGTGTTTGGTAAGGTTTTCCCTTAAAGTTGTTCAATGAATATTGAATAATCATTTGCCACATTTTTTTGACAGTCCAATTTAATGCAAAAGAAGATTATCACGGCAATAGTTTTGCGACACCAAGCTTAGCATGACTTATGATATCCCAAAATCGAAAACCATGGAAAGTGCTCTTTGACGCTAGAAATGACGCAAATATTCATTTTTACTTTGGTTTCTTTTCTTTCTATTTTGTGGTAATTTGTATGGTTTACTCTTTTTCTCTCTAATTATTTGCTTAGATTTTCTTTTTGGCCTTTCTCGATTTATTTGCTTCTTAGAATCATAGTGGAGTATCTTACTTCGTAGTTCGTACTTGGTAAACATATTTCCCCCCCCCCCTTTTTTTTTATTTTTTTTTTAATATTTTTATTTTTTATTTTATTTTAAGTTTATCCCCACACCTCCTTGAGGCTTGACACATCTTCCCTAGGAGGAAGTAGTGAGGGAGGTTAGTTATGCATTTGCAAATGCATAACAAACACTAAAATATTAAAAAGCACATGGGGATGAGAGAAAGGAGGAGAGAGATGGGTAAGTGGGGCCATTTTTTAAATATACCGTTGAAAACTTAGATAGTACCATTGACTATGTAGTGATACTATTTTGTTGAGTAATTAGGTTTTGATGATTGTAAACTAATGATGATTATCTATCTAACGTGTTTGTTAAGTTATGCGTAGAAAGAACAAGTTATTCTTGGAACAGGATACAAGGAACCTGAGCAATGTCACACACACACACACACACACATACACACACACACACACACACACACATATACACACACACACACACACACACACACATACACACACACACACACACACACATATACACACACACACACACACACACACACACACACACATATATATATATATATATATATATATATATATATATATATATATATATATATATATATGATAAGCAATAGAGAAACAAGAACAATGATGAGTGTTATGGTTGATAAACATGATGATGGCTAAAGAACCATGAAGGTAACTATGTAAATAGGTGTTTGCATATGTTAGCTTCATAAGGTAAGTACACTATGCATACATGAGTTGTATATGTGTAGGAGTATTAACATAAGCTTTAAGTTTAATTAGTTCTCTCACTTGAAGTTTGTTTATGACAAACAAACTTCAATCTAATGTTTCTCTTAAGTGTTTATGTGAAGACAGGAACTGACTTAGGTGATGTCAATGGGTTGGAACATTGAAGACTTCAAGAGGAACATGAGAGAATGAATGAACCTAAAGCAGGTTCTCCCACAAGAACCAAACCACGAAGGAACCAAAAGATATTCTCTAACGAGATGCAGAAGGAACCTTTGGCAAGCTTTCCCACGAGAGCCGGAGCATGTTCTCTAACAGGTACATGAAGGGTTCCATGTTCCCTAACAGGTACATGAAGAGTTCCCTAACAGGAACTTAGTTCTCTAACAAGAACTATCTAAGTTCCCTAACAGGAACTTAACGTTCCCTAACAAGAACTATTTAAGTTCCCTAACAGGAACTTAACGTTGCCCCGATATTTAGAATACATCAATACTACAAGATTCCAGAACAAGAGTTTCAAAGAAACAACATGAAGACAGAGAAATCGAAGTATATCGCTCTAGGATTCATGTAAGTATGTTGGACATAAAAGTCAGTCTGGAACAAGTCTAAAGAACCAAGGAGAACTCATGATAGTCAATGAAATTAGAGTTACTGACTTGTCAGGAACTCAGAGACTGTCAGAGTTCTGAAACCTAATCGGAACATAGGTCTGCATGTCGTTAAAGGTCGCAGGTCGAATTTAATGATATAAATATTTACCTAATATGTGCATATCTTTTCGGGATTTGGTTTTACAGAATAAAAGTATTTATTTTCTAATAAATCCCATTTGGAAAAAGATAGGTTATTTTTGGAAAATATTTTCAGTAAAATAAGTTTTAAATAAAATCTAATTTTATGGCAAGTATATCTTTTGTTAAAAGATATGGTAAATATATCTTTTGTAAAAAGATATGGTAAGTATATTGTAGACACCCATTTGTGTCTCCCCAAAACCAAACCCGATGATGAGTATCTTTCACGTTGAACCATAATCGAATGAAGCGAAAGTGTGGAAAGTCTAGTGTTGCGGATAGTTTTAATTTCTTTTCTTTTCTCTCTGTTTTTGAAAACCTATTTTAAGAAAACAGCCAATCCAATTTGGTTGGTCCATTATAATGGGTCCAATAGTAGTGTAGTTGGATGGGGCTTGTAAAGACCTTTCCAACGATATATTGTAAGCCCAATTCCGATGACTATTGAGGAAATTATGGCCAATTTACTAAACTGGGCCTGGTTTGAGCCTTATATGCGGCCCGATGATCTAGGGGAGGGCCTAATATAATTTATCATTCCTAATGCAATTAGGAATGGTTTTAGTCTTCTAGATTCTTCTAGAAGGTTCTTTTCGTTCCTAATTCAATTAGCATTGATAAATTGACTTTTGTTGACTTTTCAGAGTTTTAATTAAAATCAAAAAGCATTTTCGAGGAAAAGATACGATTTTATCCTCTAGTACGGCAAACTTATCTGATTTTTGAAAACGCGTCAAAAACAGGCCTGGCGCCTGACTCCAGGCATTGGCGCCTGGAACCAGGCCTGGCGCCAGCCATTGGCGCCTGGCGCCAATTAGCTGGTGCTGGCGCCAACTCTATTTTGCGTGCGCCAACCTCGTTTTACGTGCGCTAAGTGCTTTGTTTTGATATTTTATCTTTTTGGATGATTTTCTCTATAAATAACGTATTAAAAATCCGTTTTCATTCACCAATTCTCACTAATATTCACCTACAATCAGTTTTCATTCGCAATCATTAATTCTCTAATTCTCTCTTAATCATTCACCAATTCTCATCAAGTTTTCTTGATTATTTTCTTTCATCTCTCTTTTCTAAAATTGCTTTTTACATACAAAATTCCGCATTTATAAGATCTAGAAACACCTAGCCATATTCGAAGTTGCCTTCGCCCTAGACGTGAAAGGTTTTAATTTCTGAGGGTTTGGTCCCAAATCTCTATTTCAATTATTTAATTTAATTGTTTTGATTTTACATTTTCCTTGAAGTTACTAACGTTTGTATTTTGTTATTAGAAAGAGGTACGAGGCATCAAAGTAAGTACTTTAATGTTTTTATTGATATTATGATGTAGACATCATGTTTATATTGTTATTATGATATTCCTAGTATCATGTCTAGGGTAATTTTAATATTAAATATGATTGTTACGATGCTTCCTATTTTCTTCCTAATATTTATGATTGTTAGTATCATGTTAGGGTTAAAGCTTTGATTTTTATTGCTTAGTGACATGCTAGGGTTTGTTATTAATCTTGTTAGTATCATGTCTAGGATCTTGCTATTATTATGCTTTAATATCAACCTGAACATAATTATGATTATAATTGTTATAATTTATGATGATTATGAATATTATTATTATTATTATTTTGATGATGATTATTTTATTTATGATTATTATTGTTTTGATTATGATTATAATTTTATAAAGATGATTATTATTATTTTTATGATTATAATGTTATTATCATGATATTTATTATTATTATGTTTCTTGATATTTATTTTTATTGTTTGATCACGCCTTTATTGCATGTTTAAAGGGAATTAGTATTTGTACGTAATAAGATAATTAATAATCTTGTTTAGGGTTAATTTGATTATAATTTCAAGTGATCGCCAATAATAGATTTATTTGTGCATTAAATTTAACCAACATAGATGAACAGGTTTAGGGTTAATCCTATTGATTTCATGTTAATTAGAAAGCGCACATGAATACGATCAGAATAAAGTAGAGGCTTATTATTAGGGCAGGTTCAATCTCTTTTAGGTTGGATTTGTACCTTCATCCTTGAACCCTTATTTGGTTCTAGACCTTATGGAGTTGACGATCTCTTGGATCGTTAAGGGTGTGACCTTCACCTCGTGAACGGTTTACAAGTTCCTAAAACTTGTTGGCGACTCTTTTGCTCTGTCTTATTCCCTTTTGGACGCCACCGTACTTTAGTGTATGATCACAGTGGGGTTCAAGCAAAGGGTTTAACGCTTGAAATTATTCCCTACATATATCTTTTATAAAAATATATGGCAAGTATATCTTTTGTAAAAATATATGGTAAATATATCTTTTGTTAAAAGATATATTAGTATATTTGGAAAATATAAGATTTAGATAAAATATGATTTTATGGTAAATATATTTTATTATTATTGATAGAATATATTCTTTACAAAAGATATATTTTTAACAAAAGATATATTTTTGGAAAACTTATTTTTGGAAAATATCTTTTATTTCTATCTTTTAATAAAACTTATCTTTTACGAAAAGAATAATTTGGGTGTACTATAAATATGCTCATATGTATTCATTCAAAGTCGAGGTTGACGAAGTGCAGTGGTCGTGCTTAATGGTTTCATCCTTCACCACGAAGCTAAGTCAAACCTCCTGGTCGAAGTTCCAGTCAGGTTACGGCTACAGTTCGTCCAGTAAGTTCCAGACAGATCTCGAGTGTCCAGCATATTAGTTTTATCTCTTTATTCATTGGTATGTATTTAAAGTTATTCTTTGAGATATTGTAATTGGGAAAAAGGGTTTTGAGTGTTTTATGTATTGGGGTGTGAGAGTTCGTGAGGATTCTCGTTATAATTGTATAGTAAGAGTGCAATGTGTGAGCTTCTAGGTGAAGCTGTGAGTTTTGTACTTAGGTGGTACAAGTATTTTGTACTTTGGCAGTATGTGTAGTACTTTGGTGGTACGAGTGAATCTAAGTGTGGTGCTTAGATTGGGTAGGATAGGGTCCTATCAAGTAGCAAGTCCAGTGAGGAACTTGTGAAATAAAGGTCCGTGTCTTATAGGTTGTAACTTGGTGTTTTCCCTATTATAGTGAAGTGGTTTGTGTTTGAAATCCCTAAGGTAGGGTCGAGGTTTTACTTCCAGTTGGGCCCTGGATGATTTCCTCGTAAAATCCGCTTTGCATTGCCTAAGTTCCTAACAGCAATCAGTTTTATATTCCGCAAAAAGTAGGCACTAGGAACATACTACAATTCCCCCCCTCTTGTAGTATATCATCCGAAATAACAATTGGTATCAGAGCCAATGCTCTACCGGGCAACCCCGAGGAGCAAGTTCCAGGCTAGGATGGATATCTACGAGGAATGCAGCGATTGGAACTCAGACCCAGAATGTTCCCGACACCATATGTAGACCAAAATCTGCTTGTAAAGCATAAGTAATTCAAAGATTAACATATTGGAGGTAAGTGTCTCGTCTTTGAATTCTTTGTTATATGCATGTTATTATGTGTGCGAGTTCCTTGTAGTATTTCTAGTTAAATTGTTGATTTTATTGTTAATGTTTTAAAATTAATTTTGTGTAACCTCAAATCTGATTTATAGTGTGAAAAGATTTTTCAGATTTACAAATTGATTAACTTTCAGTTTACTAGAAATAGTTCAAGGAACTTATTGTGTAGAATTATGCATATTTGGTCTCTTGGAACCTGGCATTACCTTGAATGGAAAATTAATTCTTTAGGCAAGGTAATGAACGTATATTTTGAATATTTGCCAAAGAATGACCTTATCATGTGTCCTTATTATTCTGAATATTTATTATGTAGACACATGATGTTAATGGTTAGTAAAGATAGTTGGTTTAATAGTATTTGTTTTAATTATGGATTATTGACGTCTATTACTAACATGAAGGTACCCAATATATATTGGGTAACCAAAGCCAAAAGGTGATAATTTTGCAGGCTATGTGAGTAGAGACAACTTATTAATAACAATGATTTTTGGTTGTTTGTATATATAGAATTATATGCAAGTTCCTCTCACTACAAAGCCTTTATAAGTGGTATGTAGTAGGTGAAGCGATAATATGGATAAGTGTGTAAGTCACCTATACATTTCTCTATATATATTGGTCATGTGCTTTTGGTATGTATTGATCCTCCACAAATTCCTATTAAAATTCAATTCCCCATTTCTATATCAAGGTGCTATAAGATTTAGTGTACAAGTTCTTGTTCAACTTCTTATGCAAGTTCCAGTCAAGTTCCTATTGTTCAAAGTTCTTTGGAACCAAGCATAAATTCCTGTAGCAGACTCTTATGAAGGATGATGAGTTACAATGACTATCTTTGACTACGTGTTGGAGATACATAATTTCGTTTATGGAAGGACATCCAAAAGGGAGTATTCTTACTGGAACTTTATGTTTCAATATTTTTATGCTTTAGATTTTATCTATCTCTCTTGACTAACCTACTAACCTTTTGAAAGCACAAAAGAATTCTCTTGGGTTTTGATTTTTCAGGTTATATCTTCAGAATGAATATTTGAGGAACTTTGACAAGGTGTTGAAGAACTTGAGATTAAACCAACACGTTCCTCTACCCAAGATACAATGGTCAAAAGGACTAGAAGGGCATGTTCCAACCTGATATCAATAGGAACATGAACAGTTGAAGGTGCATAGTAGGAAGGAACTCGTAGTATCTCGACAGTGAGGTTCCAAAGGGATGATGATTGTTAAATCAAGATATTTACTGCTATAAACCTACAATGGAAGAACTTTGACTTATAAGACTAACACAGAAGGTAAAATTGTTGCATAACAGGTGATTAGTAAGTCAAGTTCATATACCATTGTGAACATTTTTCTTGTCGAGTTTTTGATGCACTTTTTGGTGTTTAAATGCTTGTAACTCTAGATGTTTTAAGAAATAATTCTATGCTTCAAACTGTAAACATGTTAATATTTTTATGCTTGATAAACCTATTAGGAACTCGATAATAGGTATATGTATACGTAAGTTCCAAACAGGTGAAGATCGAGAAGCATGAGAATTAAAACATGTTATATTCTCTTTCAACATCGGGTAGATGGTAAGCAACACTAATCCATTGGGTCTTAGTGATATGGATCTGTTTATCATGTGATATTTAGAGACTAATTGAAAGAGATGTCTTGTTTATAAGTAATGAACGCAAATGGACACTTGGTTACTTTTCTTAATAGAAGAGATGATGAACTGTTTGTTGAAAGTCTTTTCTATCATAGGGTATGTGGCTAAGTGTTAATTATTTATGAAGTTTTAGATCTAATGATGGAACCTAGTTCAAGTCATGTTTGATGTTTGTTGCAGGAACACAGGATTGACAACTAATATTCAACCTTGAATCATGAAAGACACGAAGAGAACAAAGTTATATGTTAATGGTCTTTGCGGGTTCTTTGGAATAGTTTTAAATACCTCTTTCTACATCATCAACACTGAAGTAATAGATCTTTGATTAACAAGACATCCTACGTTCTACTTAGGGATGTTTGATGATAGAAGTGCCAAGGCGATTTATCCATAAACGACTATGTAGACACCCATTTGTGTCTCCCCAAAACCAAACCCAGTGATGAGTACCTTTCACGTCGAATCATAATCGAATGAAGTGAAAGTGTGGAAAGTTTAGTGTTGCGGAAAGTTTTGATTTCTTTTCTCTTCTCTCTGTTTTTGAAAACTTATTTTAAGAAAACAGCCAATCCAATTTGTTTGGTCCGTGATATGGGTTCAATAGTAGTGTAGTTTGATGGAGCTTGCAAAAACCTTTCCAACGATATATTATAAGCCCAATTCCGATGAATATTGAGGAAATTATGACCAATTTACTAAACCGGGCCCGGTTTGAGCTTTATATGCGGCCTAATGATCTAGGGGAGGGCCTAATATGATTTATCATTCCTAATGCAATTAGGAATGGTTTTAGTCTTCTAGATTCTTCTAGAAGGTTCTTTTAATTCCTAATTCAATTAGCATTGATAAATTGACTTTTGTTGACTTTTCAGAGTTTTAATTAAAATCAAAAAGCATTTTCGAGGAAAAGATACGATTTTATCCTCCAGTACGGCAAACTTATCTGATTTTCGAAAACGCGTCAAAAACAGGCCTAACGCCTGACTCCAGCCATTGGCGCCTGGAACCTTGCCATTGGCGCCTGGCGCTAATAAGCTGGTGCTGGCGCCAGCTCTGTTTTGCGTGCGCCAATCTCGTTTTGCGTGCGCCAAGTGCTCTGTTTTGATATTTTATCTTTTTGGCTGATTTTCTCTATAAATTACGTATTAAAAACTCCGTTTTGATACACCAATTCACCTACAATCAGTTTTCATTCCAAGTGCTCTGTTTTGATATTTTATCTTTTTGGCTGATTTTCTCTATAAATTACGTATTAAAAACTCCGTTTTGATACACCAATTCACCTACAATCAGTTTTCATTCGCAATCATTAATTCTTTAATTCTCTCTTAATCATTCACCAATTCTCATCAAGTTTTCTTGATTGTTTCATCTCTCTCTCTTTCTCTTTTCTAAACTTGCTTTTTTCATACAAAATTCCGCATTCACAAGATCTAGAAACACCTAGCCATATTCGAAGTTGCTTTTCACCCTAGACGTGAAAGGTTTAATTTCTGAGGGGTTGGTCCCAAATCTCTCTTTCAATTATTTGATTTAATTGTTAGATTTATTATTTTCCTTGAAGTTACTAACGTGTGTATTTTGTTATTAGAAAGAGGTATGAGGCATCAAAGTAAGTGCTTTAATTGGTTTTATTGATATTATGATTTAGAAATCATGTTTATATTATTCCTAGTATCATGTCTAGGGTAACTTTAATACTAAATATGATTGTCACGATGCTTCCTATGTTCTTCCTAATATTTGTGATTGTTAGTATCATGTTAGGGTTAAAGATTTTATTTTTATTGCTTAGTGACATGCTAGGGTTTGTTATTTATCTTGTTAGTATCATGCCTAGGATATTGCTATTATTATTATGCTTTAATGTTAACATGAACATGATTATGATTATAATTGTTATGATGATTATGAATATTATTATTATTATTATTATTTTGATGATGATTTTATCTATGATGATTATTATTATGATTATAATTTTATTGTCATGATTATTATTGTGTTGCTTGTTATTCATTGTTATTGCTTGATCACACCTTTTATGCATGTTTAAAGGGAATTTGGTACTTGTAATCATGCTTAATAAGATATTAATAATCTTGTTAGGGTTAATGTGATTATAATTCAAGTGATCGCCAATAATAGTATTATTTGTGCATTAAAATTCAACCAACATAGAGAAACAGGTTTAGGGTTAAACCTATTAATTGTATGTTAATTAAAAAGCGCACATGAATACGATCAGAATAAAGTAGAAGCCTATTATTAGGGCAGGTTCAATCTCTTTTAGGTTGGATTTTTACCTTCATCCCCGAACCCTTATTTGGTTCTAGACCTTATGGAGTTGAAGATCTCTTGGATCGTTAAGGGGTGTAACCTTCACCCTGTGAACGGTTTATAAGTTCCTAAAACTTGTTGGCGACTCTTTTGCTCTATCTTATTCCCCTTTGGACGCCATCGTACTTTAGTGTATGATCACAGTGGGGTTCAAGCTAGGGGTTAACGCTTGAAATTTATTCCTTACAGTTTTTGGCGACTCCACTGGGGAGGATTTCTATTTTAATTCCTGAATTTGTTTCGGCAATGATTTAGAATGAGTGGATGAGACTCGAAACGTTCTAAGTATTTCATGTGCGTAATTTTGATTAACATTATTGTCATATGCATAAAAAAGATCTCATTGGAAAGACCATCCGTAATGAGTTAAAATCATAGGATTTTACACGTAAGAAATTTTAGAAATATCTTTCACAACTAGGACCGAAATAACACCGCGCGAAACTGGAAAATTTTATCGAGCACATAAAGCTGCTGAGGCATGTGGGAAGTAGCGCCAATGACCAGAGCATTGGCGCCAGCATTTTAGTCGTAGTGTCAGACGCCAGTATTGAAGCCAGGCGCTACAGTTAAAAGCTTGCGCCAGTCTCTGATTGCTGGCGCCAATGTCCCCCAATACCGAGCCAGAAATATGCGTTCTAATTTCGACCGGTTTTTCGTATTGTTTGCTCGATCCTACTTCCTGATTGATTTTTTTCTCACTTTTCTGAAACCCATATGTGTTCTACATATGGACATAACCCTCTGGGAATTCATGCTCCATCTACCTGATTGAACGCTCCGTGCAACAAAGAGTACATCCGAGAATGTTGAATTCACCAAACCATGGAAGCGAGTTTTTTCTAAAGCTCGCGGTGTCCCATCCACTCGCGCCAACCCTTCACGGTTAGGCTTCCGCGCGGTGCATCCGGAAAATTAACCGTGGACCCTCTATTGACTAAACCATATCCCGAACTTTAGAGAACTAGAGCCATGGTTAGGTTGCAAACTCATTGCATCATATTGTGCCTACTTGACTAATTGTGCATTATTTGTTGTGCATACTCTATGTGATTTTTCTTAACCGTTTGTTTGACTTGTGTTAAGACTAAATAAACTGATTAATGACTAAAGGACTTTGTTTAATTAATTAATTAATTAATTTGAGCTAATAAATAAACATAAAATCGAGTCATAGTTCCTTTAAGTCAACCCAGATTTTTATTCCCGTATACTGCACAAGCGTTAAACTGTTTTGGTCATAGCCGGAGTTCTAGGAAGAACTACGAGTCGTAACACCTATGGATCTGTATCCCCGAGTTTTATCTTTAATTTGGAGTTGGTTTTATTCAAATCAGAGTCACAGATAAAAAGTTATGACTAAAATACCACAGTCTATCCAGTTTAATGCATATACGTGAAGTCTTAACTTAGTCTTTGCTTGAGTCTAGTCACATAGTCTAGCCACATGGTCATGACACGAGTCTTAACATGTCACCTACAGTCACTAGTCTTAGCACACACTTTGAGTACACATCACCATGACCATGTCTTAGGTTCACGTATGGGTCGGTCTTTTCCGTCATTTAAGTTGGGGGTATATTCTATTCCTAATTCTTCATATCCCTCCACCTCCATCATTATTTTTCACATTCTATTCCATTTTTCTTCACTTCCTCTATCCATTGCATGTCGAATAAAGCTTGAGTCAAATAATTAACAATAAGTATCCCCAAATTCCTTTTCCACAATACATGGTCGAGGAGAGAAGGGAAACCTCTTTATTCAAGTCTCGCTTTTTGATAAACCGATTCGTCAAAAGAAGAAGGCTAAGAAGATAATGGCAACTCAAGAGGAAGTCAATGAGCTTAGGAACCAATTGGTTACCATGACTGAGACACTGAAGCTACTCACACTCAAGATCAATGATCCCGTGAAGCAACAACAAATGAACCTCATGCAAGAAAGTCTAAGAAAGCTATCTAGTGACTATAAATTTCAGGGCATGAGTTCACAAGGGGTCTCGCTGGACATGGAACTTCTTCCGCATAAGTTCAACGCCACTGACATCCCTAAATTCAAGGCAACATATTACCCTTACTTTCATCTAAGATCTTTTGAAACTATAATGAGCATTAAGGGTATCGATAAGAAGGTTTTCCCCTCTCTGTTCCCACTATCTCTCGAGACCGTTTGCCAACAATGGTTCTTTTCTCTCGAAAAAGAAAAAACCTCTACCTGGGAATCAATAGTAAATACTTTCATAGATAGATATAAGTGCAACATCCAAGATGAAACAGACCATAGACAACTCGAGATGTTAAAACAAAAAGAAAACGAAGGATTCACGGCTTTCTTCAATAAATGGAGGGAAACTTCTGCTAATATAGTCAAGGCTCCCACTGAAAAAGAATCTGTGAGGATGTTTATCAAGAATATCCAAGGGAAGTATTCAAGGCACTTAAAGTACCAACACAATTTGAATACTTTCAAGGCTGTGTATAACATAGGCATTGACATTGAAGATGACCTTCTGAAAGAAAATGGTGCGAGAGGAAAGAAGAACGACCATCCTTCTTCTTCCTCTCCTATTAATGAAGTATATGCCACAAACGCCTCTAAACCACGAATCCAAAGGTCAAAAAGGGTGTTCACTCCACTTGGTATGAGTTATGAAACGACTTTCGAGAAGCTACATCACAAAGGACTAGTCATTCCCATAGGGCCCATCAAAGATCCAGTTCCAGAATCCAGGCCACCCAAGTGGGACCCTAATAAGCACTGCAAATATCACCAAGGAAAGGGTCACGACACCGAGGAGTGTTGGAAACTCAAAGAAGTTATTCAAGATCTGATCGATAACAGTGAAACTTCCGAGATTCTAACCACCGAAGATGACCAAGCATCTTTCGATCCATCACTTCTTATCACACTTGTAGGAGAGCCCATAATCGGGACAACTTATATGACCTCTCTCGATGAAGTGGCCATGATTGGGGAGGATGAAAGTCTTTTCTTAGATAATACCAGGGAGGACTCGTCAAGTCTAAAAGAGGACGTTCAAAAATTGCAAGATGTCGTTGCCATGATCTTGAATGTGGTAGAAGGATTAGCAAATCGGGTGATGGCCATCGAACAAAATTCTCGCCAAGGGTTTAATGAAGAACTAAATGCTCCTAAGCCTCAGGCAAAACAGACCATTGAAGGATACACACCAATAGAAACGACTTACAATGAAGCTTTTGACTGTCTACATGATCAAGGTCGTATTCGCTCCATTGGTCCCAGTCCAGACCCTCTATCTGAAAAACGTCTTCCCAATTGGGATTCAAATTCCTATTGTCGATACCATAGAGGTTGCGGTCACACTACTGAAAAGTGCCTCGCCCTCAAGGATCGTGTTCAAGACTTCATTGATGCAAATCTCCTTCATGTTCCCCCGCGCGAAAAGAAGGCCAAGATTAGTAACGATTGTAACAGTGGCTGTAAAGGGAAGAAGAACGACTATCCTTCTTCTCCCGAAAACACCTACTCTAGTAATAGTGTTGGTACTTTCGACCTTAGTGAGATCCTAGCCATGGGTAATCGGAAGCAACCGAAAAGGGAATTTACCCCTATTGGAATTAGCTACGATGAGGCTTTCGACTGACTCCATGCCAAGGGAATCATTACTCCCATTGGACATATTCAAGATCCCCCACTTAAGAAAATATTGCCTAGTTGGAATCCAAACGAACACTGCAAATACCATCAAGGTAGGGGTCATGCTACTGAGACCTGTTAGAAGCTAAAGGAGGCTATCCAACATTTGATTGATAATAACAAGCTTCCCATGCCTCCAGTTAACAAGAAGAGCGAGTGATGATAAGGAAAACAACACAAGACAAAAGGCGAGCTTCAACGACAAGATTTCGTGACCTCTTTCTTCTATTTATTTTTTTATTTACCCTTTACCCAATAAGTCTAGCATAGGCACCTTTCTTTTCCTTTAGATTAATTTTGTAGATTCTTTCTTTTCCTTTAATAAAAATGAGCATTTATTTCCTTGCATATGATCATTTCATTACGTTGCATTAAAAAAAAACATGTCGAATTAAGCACAAGGTATACCAATGATTTGAGGCACCCCTTGTAGCCACATCATATCTCCTTTCACCTTTCAAATTTACAATCCTTTCTTCATAAACCACTTTGAGCCTCGTCTAACGATAGACCTTTCTTTTTTTTCAACCTACATCTACCTAACCTTGGGATGGGATGGTGTGCAACTTATGCAATTCTAAAGAAATCTTGAACAAATTCAAAAGATTAAAATAGAAAAGATAAGCAAAAACAAAAAAATAATAAAAGTGTACAAAAGGGCAAGTGTTCCAATGTCTTTAATATGAAAATATCTTTGATATGAACACATCTCAGATTGCGTCTCTGTTGAGTGCTCGGTACAGTGCCTGAGAAACATGAATGCCAAGTGAGTGATAGACCGCATGATCGGGATTTCCCACACTTTCAAAAATAAAATAGATGTTAAAGCAAAAGATAAAAGTGAGCTAAAAAAGAGTAGAAACTCAAGCATAAAAATATACGGATTCAAAAGCAAGGTTGCACACCTTGGGGGCTTATCTAGGGTTTTGAGCCTTTATCCCCTTCTTCTTCTTCAAACCTTTAGCCTAACCACGTTACAACCCTTAAAAAGACCTTTTTGATGTATACATACTTGTGCGTGGTTCGGCTAGAGCTACGTTCGGCCTGATTCCTAACGGATACGTAGACAACTTCACATCGAGGTGCGGCCGTAATAAAAATGCATTCATATTCACATTCACACACTTGCACCATGATCATATCAAGGGATCTCCAATGCTCATCCCTATTCACTTAGAGCTAGACTTGGGGGCTTGATCCCTACATCATTAGCTTACCTAGCCTAAGAGTCACCACCATTTGACTCTTTTAACAAATAATATCTTTCCACACACTTAGATCTTGTGGCCTAACTTTAGTGTCACTATCACACACATCACACATACATGACCAAATGTATTTCCCTTAGGAACCCTTTGTCATGAAATCATAACGTTGAAGCATGCCTTGTCACATCACTCATCAATCGTAATTGTCATTGCATCGCGAAGTATGAAGTGCTTAGCCTCCGTGCCGAAGTTACCTAAATACTTTCATCATTGAGTCAACCATTGGGATAGCCTAGGATGGATTAATCCTTGCACCTTGAGAGATAATATCAAATAACATTTGACTAAGCTCATTCAACATGAATTCGAAAACTTCGATTCTTTTTCACGTCTTTCTTTTTCGGGAGAAAGTCGGTACCCTCCACAAAAATGATAGAAAATTTTTGCGTTTTTGCATTTTTGAGTCGCACGATCACATTACAATGCATACACGGGTCACGAGTCACACGTGTCATTTCACTTCGAGTCGATTCAACCTCGAGTCAATCATAGCGAGTCAAGTTTATACCTTGAGTCGTGTCAAGTTATTGAGTCAAGCAACGTTAAACCTTAGGTCAACCCTAAGATAATTAAAGAAATTGGCAAAGTTCTATAGTAAAAAATAAATACAGGTGCAGTAGAACAGGGAAGACTCTACTCCAATTCCTGGCGCCAGAGATATCTCAACAGCGACAGAATAGCAATTTCGGGTTCCTTGGTACGCCAGTTAGCCCCTATAAGCAATTTGACATGATTGAGTAGTCGATTTGATTACAACCGCAAATAAGTGATCGACCTGACGAAAGATCGTCTTACTTAGCTTAAAGCGCCTAAGAATTGGCTCATCACGGAGACACCGACATACTGGTTTTAGCGGAAGCAAAGTTCAGGCGAGCTTTAGAGATCGACAAACGTTGGTCTTCGGAAATTTTTCTTCAGAATATTATCGCAACAAACGCTCAAGTACCAGAGCTCTATTGTTCAGAGACGCGTGAACATCTCCATCAAGCTCTTTTGCTCCAGAGACGCGTGGGCATATCATCAAAGCTCTTTGTTCAGAGACGCGTGGACATTTCTTTCAAGCTCTTTTGCTCTGAGACGCGTGGGCATCCTATTTTCAAGCTCTTTTGTTCAGAGACGCGTGGACATTTCTTTCAAAGCTCCTTGCTCTAGAGATGTGTGGGCATATTATTCAAGCTCTTTTGTTCAGAGACACGTGGACAATCCTTTTCAAAGCTCTTTGCTCCAGAGATGCGTGGGCATATCATTCAAAAGCTCTTTGTTCAGAGACGCGTGGACATATCATTAAAGATCTCCTATTTACAAGCTCTTTTGCTCAGAGACGCGTAGGCATCCTATTATCAAGCTCTTTGTTCAGAGACGCGTGGACATATCCAAAAAAAAGAAAAGAAGCTCTTTGTTCAGAGGCACGTGAACATATAAAAAAGAAGCTCTTTGTTCAGAGACGAGTGAACATCGAAACAGCAAGGTTGCATTCCCTAGATTGTGGAGAGTTGTCACAAACAACTGAGGATTGTTTCAAGAGAGACAATCTTCGATAGTATTCCCTTGGATGTGGAATATTATCAAAGCGGAGGAGGATCGTTTCAGGCGAAGCAATCTTCCAAATTGGAAGCAGTTACAGGCGTAGCAGTTTTCAAGCGGGATGACATTCTCTAGCTTGCAGGAGGTCATCAAAACAATAGGATACAACATCGAATCGGCTACTTTTAGAGACGTGTGCTCGACGGTGCAAGATACGCATTTCTTAACTCTTTTATCTGTTTAAATAACGCTAGTTTTGCAGGTATCGGCATTACAAGAGTGGTTTAGGATCGCATAACGTTCTGAATCATTCTCCGTCCCTATCGATACTTTGACTTTTGTTTTCGAAATAGGCGTTTCTCCAAACTCAGTCAAAGTGGGGGCTTCTGTAGACACCCATTTGTGTCTCCCCAAAACCAAGCCCACTGATGAGTACCTTTCACGTCGAACCATAATCGAATGAAGTGAAAGTGTGGAAAGTCTAGTGTTGCGGAAAGTTTTGATTTCTTTTCTTTTCTCTCTGTTTTTGAAAACTTATTTTAAGAAAATAGCCAATCCAGTTTGTTTGGTCCGTGATATGGGTCCAAAAGTAGTGTATTTGGATGGGGCTTGCAAAGACCTTTCCAACGATATATTATAAGCCCAATTCCGATGAATATTGAGGAAATTATGGCCAATTTACTAAACTGGGCCCGGTTTGAGCTTTATATGCGGCCCAATGATCTAGGGGAGGGCCTAATATGATTTATCATTCCTAATGCAATTAGGAATGGTTTTAGTCTTCTAGATTCTTCTAGAAAGTTCTTTTCATTCCTAATTCAATTAGCATTGATAAATTGACTTTTGTTGACTTTTCAGAGTTTTAATTAAAATCAAAAAGCATTTTCGAGGAAAAGATACGATTTTATCCTCCAGTACGGCAAACTTATCTGATTTTCAAAAACGCGTCAAAAACAGGCCTGACGCCTGACTCCAGGCATTGGCGCCTGGAACCAGGCCTAGCGCCTGGCGCCAGCCATTGGCGCCTAGTGCTAGCCATTGGCGCCTGGCGCTAATAAGCTGGTGCTGGCGCCAGCTCTGTTTTGCGTGCGCCAAGTGCTCTGTTTTGATATTTTACCTTTTTGGCTGATTTTCTCTATAAATTACGTATTAAAAACTCCGTTTTCATACACCAATTCACCTACATTCAGGTTTCATTCGCAATCATTAATTCTTTAATTCTCTCTTAATCATTCACCAATTCTCATCAAATTTTCTTGATTTTTTCATCTCTCTCTCTTTCTCTTTTCTAAACTTGCTTTTTTAATACAAAATTCCGCATTCACAAGATCTAGAAACACCAAGCCATATTCGAAGTTGCCTTCGCCCTAGACGTGAAAGGTTTAATTTCTGAGGGGTTTGGTCCCAAATCTCTCTTTCAATTATTTGATTTAATTGTTTGATTTATTATTTTCCTTGAAGTTACTAACGTGTGTATTTTGTTATTAGAAAGATGTACGAGGCATCAAAGTAAGTGCTTTAATTGGTTTTATTGATATTATGATTTAGAAATCATGTTTATATCATTCCTAGTATCATGTCTAGGGTAACTTTAATACTAAATATGATTGTCACGATACTTCCTACGTTCTTCCTAATATTTGTGATTGTTAGTATCATGTTAGGGTTAAAGATTTGATTTTTATTGCTTAGTGACATGCTAGGGTTTGTTATATATCTTGTTAGTATCATGCCTAGGATCTTGCTATTATTATTATGCTTTAATGTTAACATGAACATGACTATGATTATAATTGTTATGATGATTATGAATATTATTATTATTATTATTTTGATGATGATTTTATCTATGATGATTATTATTATGATTATAATTTTATTGTCATGATTATTATCGTGTTTCTTGTTATTCATTGTTATTGCTTGATCACACCTTTTATGCACGTTTAAAGGGAATTTGGTACTTGTAATCATGCTTAATAAGATATTAATAATCTTGTTAGGGTTAATTTGATTATAATTCAAGTGTTTGCCAATAATAGTTTTATTTGTGCATTAAAATTCAACCAACATAGATAAACAGGTTTAGGGTTAAACCTATTGATTGTATGTTAATTAAAAAGCGCACATGAATACGATCAGAATAAAGTAGAAGCCTATTATTAGGGCAGGTTCAATCTCTTTTAGGTTGGATTTGTACCTTCATCCCCGAACCCTTATTTGGTTCTAGACCTTATGGAGTTGACGATCTCTTGGATCGTTAAGGGTGTAACCTTCACCCTGTGAACGGTTTACAAGTTCCTAAAACTTGTTGGTGACTCTTTTGCTCTATCTTCTTCCCTTTTGGACGCCATCGTACTTTAGTGTATGATCACAGTGGGGTTCAAGATAGGGGTTAACGCTTGAAATTTATTCCCTATAGCCGAGAATAGTAAAACATAAAGAGTTTACTCTATTGTAGACACCCATTTGTGTCTCCCCAAAACCAAACCCAGTGATGAGTACCTTTCACGACGAATCATAATCGAATGAAGTGAAAGTGTGGAAAGTCTAGTGTTGCGGATAGTTTTAATTTCTTTTCTCTTCTCTCTGTTTTTGAAAACTTATTTTAAGAAAATAGCCAATCCAGTTTGGTTGGTCCATGATATGGGTCCAATAGTAGTGTAGTTGGATGGGGCTTGACAAGAGATTTCCAACGATATGTTATAAGCCCAATTCCGATGAATATTGAGGAAGTTATGGCCAATTTACTAAACTGGGCCCGGTTTGAGCCTGATGTGCGGCCCAATGATCTAGAGGAGGGCCTAATATGATTTATCATTCCTAATGCAATTAGGAGTGGTTTTAGTCTTCTAGATTCTTCTAGAAGGTTCTTTTCATTCCTAATTCAATTAGCATTGATAAATTGACTTTTGTTGACTTTTTTAGAGTTTTAGTTAAAATCAAAGAGCATTTTTTGAGGAAAGATACGATTTTATCCTCCTGTACGGCAAAATTTATCTGATTTTAGAAGACGCGTCAAAAACGGCATTGGCGCCTGGCGCTAACGTTGGCGCCTGACGCCAATGGCCAATTCCTAGCGCCAATCTCGTTTTGCGTGCGCCAGACTCTGTTTTGATATTTTATCTTTTTGGCTGATTTTCTCTATAAATAACGTATTAAAAACTCCGTTTTCATTAAACAATAACTAGATTTTCAATTATAATCATCTAAAACCAATTTTCACCTATAATCATCAATTCTCATCAATACCAATTCTCTCTATTCTCTTTTCATCAATTCTTATCAATTCTTATTCATTCGCTTACAACCAGTTTTCATTCATCAATTCTCTCATTCTCTTTAATCATTCACCATCTCTCTCTCTCCCTTTTTCTAAACTTGCTTTTTACATACAAAATTCCGCATTCATTAGATCTAGAAACACCTAGCCATATTCGAAGGTGCCTTCGCCCTAGACGTGAAAGGTTTAATTTCTGAGGGTTTGCTCCCAAATCTCTATTTTAATTATTTATATTGATTGTTTGTTTATTATTTTCCTTGAAGTTACTAACGTGTGTACTTTGTTATTAGAAAGAGGTACGAGGCATCCAATTAAGTGCTTTAATGGTTTTAATTGATATTACGATGTAGAAATCATGTTTAAATTGTTATTAAGATATTCCTAGTATCATGTTTAGGGAAAAGGTTATAATATTAAATATGCTTATTATGATTCTTGCGATGCTTCCTATATTCTTTCCTAACATGCATGTTAGTATCATGTTAGGGTTAAAGCTATGATTCTTATTGCTTAGTGACATGCTAGGGTTTGTTATTAATCTTGTTAGTATCATGCCTAGGATCTTGCTATTATTATTATGCTTTAATATTAATATGAACATGATTATGATTATAATTCTTATAATTTATGATGATTATGATTATTATTATTATTATTTTTATGATGATAATTATTATTTTGATTATTCATTATGTTGCTTGATATTTATTTTTATTGCTTGATCACACTTTTTATGCATGTTTAAAGGGAATTGGTACTTGTAATCATGCTTAATAAGTTAATTGATAATCTTGTTAGGGTTAATTTGATTATAATTTCAAGTGATCGCCAATACTAGATTTATTTGCGCATTATATTCAACCAACATAGATAAACAGGTTTAGGGTTAATCCTATTGATTGCATCTTAGTCAGAAAGCGCACATGAATACGATCAGAATAAAGTAGAGGCCTATTATTAGGGCAGATTCAATCTCTTTTAGGTTGGATTTGTACCTTCATCCCCGAACCCTTATTTGGTTCAAGACCTTATGGAGTTGACGATCTCTTGGATCGTTAAGGGGTGTAACCTTCACCTCGTGAACGGTTTACAAGTTCCTAAAACTTGTTGGCGACTCTTTTGCTCTATCTTCTTCCCTTTTGGACGCCACCGTACTTTAGTGTATGATCACAGTGGGGTTCAAGCTAGGGGTTAACGATTTAAATTATTCCCTAAAACTATCATGTTTAATGTGCAATATGTGAACATATTTTGAGACTAACAGGTTTGTTCCCATCAAACAGGTTATAAAAGATGAACTCACAAGTTCTTGTAGAACTAACCGAGTTCCTAGTAAAGAAATATGTCACTAAGGATAACAGCAAGGGTTAGCTACACATGTTGAGGAACTTTTAGATGTTAAGTTCCAACTCATGCAACAAAATTCAATGAACTCAATACAAGAAAGCAAGTTCCGACGAAGTTCTAGAGCTGAGATAATATTTGTTCCGACCAGCAAAATCTCAACAAACTATGGAGCTACAGTGTCTTATATGCATATGTAACTAAGGCCGAGCCTCAAGACATTGAAGCATTTGAGGATGGAACTTGAAGGTTAGATGTGTAACAAGAACTCAATGAGCTTAAAAGGAAGAAGGTGTTTGTTACATCCTGAACCTATTCTAGAACACCTAAAAAGGGTCGGAGATTAAAAAGGGTGTTCTGTAAAAAGCTTGTTGAGTAAGGCACGTGATTGGAACAAGGCCATGTTGGTTCTTATAGGAAACAACCAATACAGAGGTATGTATTGTTTTTCAGGAACTTGTTGCTCGTATAGCTAGACTTGAAGGTAATTGAATATTATTTTATCTTGCTGTTTATATGGGATTAGAGTTGTACCACATGGATGTCATGGATGTCTTTTGTATAACTTTCTGTTATAGATGTCTATGTGGAACATACTCTAAGATAGATTGCTATCCAAGTTCCTTCTTGAAAATTGAGCTTTAAAATTGTCAATTTTTGTTTTCAAGATGGACTAAGGTATTAGTTGTACTTATTTTCATTGATTATAATTTTTGGTACAACTAACGAGCCATTGTGCATTGGTTTTTGATAATTCTATGATGAGAAAATATATTTGTAAGCATTAACCATTGACAATGGAACTTGAGTTAGAAGTGGAAGTTCATATTAGATTTGAGATCATCAAGGAACAAAACAACCACTTCAAGAACTCCAAGGTAAGCCATCATGTCAACCAATGTTTTAAAAGTTATATTTTTACTGGTTATAGACTACATAAGATATAAGTTCCTTTTCACATGTCGGCATTAAATAAATTGAATTGATATATTTTTGGTATGAATGCAATATGTGAATTTGTGAATGGATTCTCTTATGGTTTTGTCTTGACTTGTCATATTCTTGTATATTGCTTAATGGAACAAGACTTGATGAAACATAACATGAGTATAAAGTATTTTTCCCTTAAGTTATGTCAAGTTGGGGTTCCTATGCATGTAAAACTTGAAGTAAAGAATGTGCGCTTATTGTTTATGTGTCCCACTTAGTTCTTATGTTGTAAAAGACATACTCACTTGCCTAAGAGTATTAGAGGTCTCATAATAGAACTATGGGTGCTGTCAAACACGAAGTTCCTAAGTTGCCAAAGGAAAAATGGAAGAAACTTTGATGGAACAAGACAGGTAAGTTCCTAGACCGTTTGTACCTCACTTGTTTAAATTTCAGAGGGAACTAACCTATCTTTTACCCAACTTTCAAGCATCCACACCATATTTCTTCGAATGCAACATTATTCTACAACTTTTGGTTGTGTGTCCGTGTTGCGCTATACTTATTTCATATTTTCATATATTCAAAGATTCTATCGACCCTATTTCCTTATCTTTTCATATAGCCATACTTCTTATTCTTAATTCACATGTGCTCTAAGTTTGTTCATAATCTTTTTATGGATCAATGAAACATGAAGAATGGTGATTACATGTTGAGGGGGAAGTTGAAGAAAAAGAAAAGAAGTAAGCACTTGAAAAGGAAGAAGAATGGTAAGGAACTCAGGGGGAATAAGGTAGGAACCAAGAAATCAAAATGGTTCAAAGCTGGTTGTGGAACTCAAGTGTATGAGTAAGTATTATCTTCATTGATTTAAAATGTGTTATTCTAAGAAATCATGCAAAATCTGTGTAATGACACCCTAAAAAAAAAAGAAGAAGAAGAAGAAGAAGAAGAATAAGGGTGATCCAATATTTAATTTCCTAGATATCTAAATATGAAGAATATTGACTATGTTGATGTCGTGTACTCATATACTTGGTAAGCTAGCTAGTGAAGGAGCAACATTAAACGTTGAAGGAACTTGACTATGAAGCTGAAATCTGTTTAAGTTCCAGTAAGCAGAATGTTTCTCAAAGAAGTTGGTAGTTGAAGTAAGGGAACTTGGTTATCAATTAGCAAGATGTATATGTGTTGTGTTTAGCAGGAGGTTCAAGAGTATGAAATGAAGAACAAATGTGATGAATCTTATCATCTCAAAAGGTCTAAACGAAGAGCACAAATTCCACTTCATGTTCCCTCTACTTATTTTGTTCCGTATGTTTCTTTATATATCCTTTGAGCTTGCGCTTTCATTTGCCTATTTATGCAATCCATTTCTAACTTTTTAGCTCTGTTATTTACTTGATTTTTAACTTCTTATTTGTCAAGTTCAATTAAGGGTTTTGAAGTTGGGCCTTTGGATTGTGAGTTGGAAATTAGTGTGGAAATGGTATCCGTGTTTGAATAGTGAGTACCTTGAGAATTTTAGGAACAACAAGTGTTTAACCATTATATATTTACTTATTATATGGTGGTAGGTGTGACATATATGACTTTACGCGTGTGTATTTTACGGAAAACAAATGTGTGGAACAATACCCTTTTTGATAATGACAAAAGGGGGAAGAATATGTATGATGTTTATGGTATGCAATAGTTAAGTTTAAAGTTCTAACATCATTATCGTTGGAAGTATATATATATTAATAATGGTGTTTATTGCTAAGTTCCAAACTGTGTGAAGTTCCTTTGTATGTTCCTAACTTGTTCTAATGTTATCTCGTTGAAGAATTAAGGTGGAATAAATGTACATCGATTTATTCTTTAATGTGTGATAAGAATCATTAGTTTGTCATCATCAAAAAGGGGGAAATTGTTGAGTAATTAGGTTTTGATGATTGTAAACTAATGATGATTATCTATCTAACGTGTTTGTTAAGTTATGCGTAGAAAGAACAAGTTATTCTTGGAACAGGATACAAGGAACCTGAGCAATGTCACACACACACACACACACACACACATATATATATATATATGTAAGGAACCTGAGCAATATATGATAAGCAATAGAGAAACAAGAACAATGATGAGTGTTATGGTTGATAAACATGATGATGGCTAAAGAACCATGAAGGTAACTATGTAAATAGGTGTTTGCATATGTTAGATTCATAAGATAAGTACACTATGCATACATGAGTTGTATATGTGTAGGAGTATTTACATAAGCTTTAAGTTTAATTAGTTCTCTCACTTGAAGTTTGTTTATGACAAACAAACTTCAATCTAATGTTTCTCTTAAGTGTTTATGTGAAGACAGGAACTGACTTAGGTGATGTCAATGGGTTGGAACATAGAAGACTTCAAGAGGAACATGAGAGAATGAATGAACCTAAAACAGGTTCTCCCACAAGAACCAAACCACGAAGGAACCAGAAGATATTCTCTAACGAGATGCAGAAGGAACCTTTGGCAGGCTTTCCCATGAGAGCCGGAGCATGTTCCCTAACAGGTACATGAAGAGTTCCATGTTCCCTAACAGGTACATGAAATGTTCCCTAACAGGAACTTAGTTCTCTAACAGGAACTATCTAAGTTCCCTAAACTTAACGTTCCCTAACAAGAACTATCTAAGTTCCCTAACAGGAACTTAAAGTGGCCCTGAGATCAAGAATACATCAATACTACAAGATTCCAGAACAAGAGTTTCAAAAAAACAACATGAAGACAGAGAAATCGAAGTATATCGCTCTAGGATTCATGTAAGTATGTTGGACATAAAAGTCAGTCTGGAACAAGTCTAAAGAATTAAGGAGAACTCATGATAGTCAATGAAATTAGAGTTACTGACTTGTCAGGACCTCAGAAACTGTCAGAGTGGAACTTAGGTCTGCACGTCGTTAAAGGTCGCAGGTCGAATTTAATGATATAAATATTTACCTAATTGTAGGGAATAATTTCAAGCCTTTAAAAATCCCACTAGCTCAAACCCCATTGTGATCATACACTAAAGTACGGTGGCGTCCAAAATGGAAGAAGATAGAGCAAAAGAGTCGCCAACAAGTTTTTAAGGAACTTGTAAACCGTTCACGAGGTGAAGGTTACACCCCTTAACGATCCAAGAGATCGTCAACTCCATAAGGTCATGAACCAAAAAGGGGTTCGGGGATGAAGGTACAAATCCAACCTAAAAGAGATTGAACCTGCCCTAATAATAGGCATCTACTTTATTCTGCTCGTATTCATGTGCGCTTTCTGATTAACATACAATCAATAGGATTAACCCTAAACCTGTTTAATCTATGTTGGTTGAATTTAATGCACAAATAAACTATTATTGGCGATCACTTGAATTTATAATCACAATTAACCTAACAAGATTATTAATTATCTTATCGAGCGTGATTGCAAATACCAATTCCCTTTAACCTACAATAAAAGGTGATCAAGTAATAACAATATATAATATATATCAAGCAACATAATAAATAATCATAAATGTTAGAAAGAACATAGGAAGCATCATACTTTTAATCACGCTTAATATTAAAAATACCCTAGACATGATACTAAGAATCATCAAAATAACAATTTAAGCATGATATCTACATCATGAAATCAATTAAACCATTAAATTACTTACTTGGATGCCTCGTACCTCTTTCTAATTACAAAATACACACGTTAGTAACTTCAAGGAAAGTAATAAACAAAGCAATTAAATTAAATAATTGAAATAGAGATTTGGGACCAAACCCTCAGAAATTAAAACCTTTCACGTCTAGGGCGAAGGCAACTTCGAATATGGCTAGGTGTTTCTAGATCTTGTGAATGCGGAATTTTGTGTTAAAGAATAAAGTTTAGAAAGAATGAATGAAAGATTAATGATTCATAAACTAATTTGTTGACGATTGAAGATTGTAGATGATGAATGAAAACGGAATTTATTAAAACTTAAGAATAAAAGAAGTGGTGAATGATAGATGATAATCCGTCAATGAAAACGGAGTTTTTGATACGATATTTATAGAGAAAATCAGCCAAAAAAGATAATTTATCAAAACAGAGTCTGAAGATCGCAAAAACAACTTGGCGCCAGCCCTGGCTCATTGGCGCCAGGACCAGTGGCTAGCGCCAGGCGCCAATGGCTGGCGTCTGGCGCCAATCATGGTTCCAGGCGCCAAGGCCTGGGGTTGGACGCCAAACCGGTTTTTAACACATTTTCGAAAATCTGATAATTTTACCGTACTGGAAGATAAAATAATATAATTTCAGTCGAAAATGCTATTTGATCTAATTAAAACTCTAAAGAATCCTAATTGAATTAAGAATGATAAGAACCTTCTAGAATGTTCTAGAAGACCAAAACCATTCATAATTACATTAGGAATGATAAATCATATTAGGCCCTCCCCTAGATCATTGGGCCGTACTTAAAACTCAAACCGGGCACAGTTTAGTAAATTGGCCATAAATTCCTCAATATTCATCGGAATTGGGCTTATAATATATCGTTTGAAAGTTCTTTGCAAGCCCCATCTAACTATACCACTATTGGACCCATATCATGGACCAACCAAACTGGATTGGCTGTTTTCTTAAAATAAAGTTTTCAAAAACAGAGAGAAGAGAAAAGAAAAGAAAAGAAATAAAACTTTCCGCAACACTAGACCTTTCCACACTTTCGTTTCATTCGATTATGATTCGACGTGAAAGGCACTCATCACTGGGTTTGGTTTTGGGGAGACACAAATGGGTGTCTACACTAATACGTGCATATCTTTTAGGGATTTTGTTTTACAGAATAAAAATATTTATTTTCTAATAAATCCCTTTTGGAAAAAGATAAGTTATTTTTGGAAAATATTTTTAGTAAAATAAGTTTTAAATAAAATATAATTTTATGGCAAGTATATCTTTTGTTAAAAGATATGGTAAATATATCTTTTGTAAAAAGATATGGTAAGTATATCTTTTATAAAAAGATATGGCAAGTATATCTTTTGTAAAAAGATATGGTAAGTATATCTTTTGTTAAAAGATATATTAGTATATTTGGAAAATATAAGATTTAGATAAAATCTGATTTTATGGTAAATATATCTTATTATTATTGATAGAATATATTCTTAACAAAAGATATATTTTTGGATAACCAAATTCCAAAATAACTGACAAAAACTAGCCGTTACACACAAAAGTGGCTATATATATTGTTGTTGGTAGCCATTAAAACCATATGAACATTAAGCAAAAATTCTTCCAAAGGAAAAAAAATAAATAAAACAACTGCTGCAGTGAAGAAGGAAGCTCCTGCCGAGGTATCTGCAAAAAAAATTAGTAATTAAGGTCATTAGTAATTAAGTATTTCAAGTGGGTTATGGAAGATCAGACTGATTGGCAAAAAGAAGTAATATTAGGACTAATGGAAGATAAAAGAAGGTTGATTGTTTATGTTGAGGAAGACAAGAAAAGGATAAATGAGGCAACTAAGTATGCAAGGAAGATGCAATCAGATTACATGATGTTGAAACTGAAAAGAGGCAAGGTTTTAGGTGGCTATAAGTATGAATTTTGGGGTGTAATTCTTGTAATAGTAGTAATTTGGTGTTGGTATTTGTTTAAGAAAGTAGGCAAGTAATGTAATCATATGTAGTGAAAGTAAAACCAGCCAGAAAAAAATTAAAACCAGCAAGTATGTAATGAAATGATAATTAATTAAATAAAGTTGTGGATTAACCTTAGATTTTCTTCTTTGTTAGCTCCTGTTGCTTTTCCTTTGCTAGTCCTTGAAATGCTTGACTTGAGATTGTCTGTTGTGGTTGAGATGCATTCTCTGACTGTGATTGTGAGAGGGGATACTCTTGGGAGAAAGCATATATGGTCTGTTCACCTTCATTATCAGAATAAAATGCTGCTTGTCTTTGTCTTTGTTGATTGCTTGGCTGTATGCACAAATTATAAATAGAGTTAAAAGTGCATATATAAAAAACATGATGTAATGGGAATAAATAAATAGGGTAGTTGGTACTCACATTAGCAATTCTTTGGAATCCATTAGGGTAGGTGTAAATTCCCACTCCTCTTTTATGCATAGAGACTGTGTTGGGAGTTGACCTAGGTTGTTTTTTGTTCAGATGATGAGCAGATCCACCAGCATTGCCATTTGATTCCCTAGGAGCATTCTTGCAGGTTTTTTTATTGTGTCCTTGAACTCCACCAAACTGCAAGTCATTGTAACACCTGATTTCTTCAGTTTCCCTTTTTCAGTCACTTCCCCAACACTTGGTTTTCTCTTTGTCTTAGGTCTGTGATAGACTTTTTTCAGTGGAGGGGGGATGACTGTGTTCTGTGAAGTAGGCCACTCTTATAGACCATTTAGGGGTTCAAGCAAAAACTAGTATGCATTTGCATAAGTTGATTTTCTGAAATATTCACTGACATACTCTTCAGGTTCATCAACCTTCTTCCAAATGCCAACTATGGCATGTTTACATGGAATGCCACTCACTTGCCAAGCATTGCAAGTGCAAGTCCTTTGTGACAAGTTCACCACATACTTGCATTGTGTTGACCAATCCCTGACCCCATAGCTAAATCCCCCATCCCAAAAGGCATTCCAACCTCTTGCCCACACTTTATGCTTTTCTAACTACTGCTGAATTCTAGGGCAAAGTAGCTGTCCATCATCCTTGAGCATGTCTCTCTTAGTGTGTAACCTCTCCATAAGACCCTCTCTTATGTCTTCTAACGTGGTTATGATTGGCTTGTGCCTCACCTTGAGTATATAAGCATTGAAGACCTCGCTCATATTATTATCCACACTATCACATGAAGACATAGGTGTGTAGAAAGCCTTACACCACTTCTTGTAGTCCCTATTTAACAAATCAGTAGCTGCATCCTTAGAAAGTTTTCTCATAGCATCAATTTGTTCAAGAAAACCATTTTCAGTTGTGCTCTTTTCTATGAACCAAAATTGTTTCCTTAACTCTAAGCCACCCTCGAACACACTCCTAAAATTGCAATAAACATGTCTTGCACATACCCTTGTTTCTGCTTGTGGAAACACCTCTTGCACAGCTGCAAGTAACCCTTTTTGTTGATCCGGCATAAAAGTGTACCCAGCACCTTCAACAATCCCTAGGTCAGCAGCCAAAAGATTTAAGAACCAACTCCAAGTTTCAGTCTTTTCAACATCTACAATAGCCCAGGCAATAGGGAACATTTGATTATTCCCATCCCTACCAACTGCCACTAACAACTGTCCACCATAAGGTCCCTTCAGAAAACATCCATCTAGGGAAATGAAAGGCCTGCAACCAGCCACAAAGCCTTTCCTTAATGCCTCAAAGCATATGTAAATCCTGTCAAAGACATTCCCATTCAATTTCAGCTTCACAGTGTTGGCCCTATTGCTCTTAAGTATCTCCTCTACATACCAGGGAAGTAATTCATATTGTTCCTTGTACTCCCCAATAATAATGGATTGGCCCCTCTTTCTAGCTCTGAAAGCCATGTACTTACTCACTCTAATACCCCAATCTAACCATATTAGCTCCATTATGTCATGTAGCCTCATATAAGGGTTTACCTTAAACTGATTTTGGTAGGTCTCACCAATCCATCTTATTGACATCTTCTTCACTCTTGGAGATCTACCACACTTATGCTGACTGACATGGGACTTGACTGTGAAATGAGTTTTATTCCTATCCCAAGAAGCCCATATTCTCCAAGGATACCCCTTATCTTTGTGCTCACACTCTGCCCCTACCCTTTGTTTGTGTAGACACCCATTTGTGTCTCCCCAAAACCAAACCCAGTGATGAGTACCTTTCACGTCGAATCATAATCGAATGAAACGAAAGTGTGGAAAGGTCTAGTGTTGCGGAAAGTTTTAATTCTTCTCTTCTCTCTGTTTTTTGAAAACTTTATTTTGAGAAAACAGCCAATCCAGTTTGGTTGGTCCATGATATGGGTCCAATAGTGGTGTAGTTGGATGGGGATTGCAAAGACCTTTCCAACGATATATTATAAGCCCAATTTCGATGAATATTGAGGAATTTATGGCCAATTTACTAAACTGGGCCCGGTTTGAGCTTTAAGTACGGCCCAATGATCTAGGGGAGGGCCTAATATGATTTATCATTCCTAATGCAATTAGGAATGGTTTTAGTCTTCTAGAACATTCTAGAAGGTCTTATCATTCTTAATTCAATTAGGACTCTTTAGAGTTTTAATCAAGATCAAATAGCATTTTCGACTGAAATTATATTATTTTATCTTCCACTACAGTAAAATTATCAGATTTTTGAAAACGCGTTAAAATCCGGTTTGGCGTCCAACCCCAGGCCTTGGCGCCAGACGCCAGCCATTGGCACCTGGCGCTAGCCACTGGTCCTGGCGCCAATGAGCCAGGGCTGGCGCCAAGGTGGTTTTGCGATCTTCAGACTCTGTTTTGATAAATTATCTTTTTTGGATGTTTTTATCTATAAATATCGTATCAAAAACTCCGGTTTCATTCATCAACAATCACTTCATCAATTACCAATAATCAACTCTCTTCATTCACAAAATTATTCATCAACTCTCTTTATTCTTCAACTCTCTTCATTCATCATTCATTCATCAATTTTCAATAACATTAATCTTTTAGCATTCTTTTCTAAACTTTACTTTTTCACACAAAATTCCGCATTCGCAAGATCTAGAAACACCTAGCCATATTCGAAGTTGCCTTCGCCCTAGACGTGAAAGGTTTTAATTTCTGAGGGTTTGGTCCCAAATCTTTCTTTCAATTATTTAATTTAATTGTTTTGATTATTATTTTTCCTTGAAGTTACTAACGTGTGTATTTTGTAATTAGAAAGAGGTACGAGGCATCCAAGTAAGTACTTTAATGGTTTGATTAATATTATGATGTAGATATCATGCTTAGATTGTTATTTATGATTCCTAGTATCATGTCTAGGGTATATTTAATATTAAGTATGATTAAAAGTATGATGCTTCCTATGTTCTTCTTATTATTTATGATTTTTATTATTATGTTGCTTGATATGCATATTTTTATTATTGTTATTGCTTGATCACCTTTATTGCAGGTTAAAGGGAATTGGTATTTGCAACCACACTTAATAAGATAATTTAATAATCTTGTTAGGTTAATTGTGATTATAAATTCAAGTGATCGCCAATAATAGTTTATTTGTGCATTAAATTCAACCAACATAGATTAAACAGGTTTAGGGTTAATCCTATTGATTGTATATTAGTCAGAAAGCGCACATGAATACGATCAGAATAAAGTAGAGGCCTATTATTAGGGCAGGTTCAATCTCTTTTAGGTTGGATTTGTACCTTCATCCCCGAACCCTTATTTGGTTCATGACCTTATGGAGTTGACGATCTCTTGGATCGTTAAGGGGTGTAACCTTCATCCTATGAACGGTTTACAAGTTCCTTAAAAACTTGTTGGCGACTCTTTTGCTCTATATTCTTCCCTTTTGGACGCCACCATACTTTAGTGTATGATCACAGTGGGGTTCAAGCTAGTGGGATTTTTAAAGGCTTGAAATTATTCCCTACAGGTTTTGGCGACTCCACTGGGGAGGATTTCTATTTTAATTCCTGAATATGTTTCGGCAATGATTTAGAATGAGTGGATGAGACTCGAAAAGTTCTAAGTATTTCATGTGCGTAATTTTGATTAACATTATTGTCATATGCATAAAAAGGTTCTCATTGGAAAGACCATCCGTAATGAGTCAAAAACATAGGATTTTACACGCAGGAAATTTGAGAAATGTCTTTCACAACTAGGACTGAAATAACACCGCGCGAAACTGGATGATTTTATTGAGCACAGAAAGCTGCTGATGCATGTGGGAAGTAGCGTCAGGGGCCAGAGCTTGGCGCCACACTTTTTGCCGTAGCGCCAGACGCCAGTATTGGCGCCAGGCGCTACAATTAAAAGTTAGCGCCAGTCTCTGTTTGCTGGCGCCAATTTCCCCCAATACCGAGCCAAAAATATGCGTTCTAATTTCGACCGATTTTTCGTATTGTTTGCTCGATCCTACTTCCTGATTGAATTTTTTCTCACTTTTCTGAAACCCATATGTGTTCTACATATGGACATAACCCTCTGGGAATTCATGCTCTATCTACCCGATTGAACGCTCCTGGCAACAAAGGGTACATCTGAGAGGTTGAATTCACCAAACCATGGAAGCGAGTTTTTTTTTTCTAAAAACTTGCGGTGTTCTATCCACACGCGTTAACCCTTCACGGTTAGGCTTCTACGCGGTGCATCTGGACAATTAACCATGGACCCTATTTGACCAAACCATATCCTGAACTTTAGAGAACTAGAGCCATGGTTAGGTTGCGAACTCATTGCATCATATTGTGCTTACTTGACTAATTGTGCATTATTTGTTGTGCATATATATTTTATGCTCTCTTAACCGTTTGTTGATTTGTGTTGAGATTAAAATTAATGACTTAAAGAACTTTGCCTAATTAATTAATTAATTAATTAATTTGAGTCAATAAAGTTTTTTCTTCTTTTAATCGGAATCGACCTAGTACGACTTTAGGCATACCCCAGTTGACTAATAATATCGAAAACAATCCCAGATCGAGGCTCCATTATTGGTGCCAAAATCTGGGCTGTAACGCCACTGTATGGTGTGTAGCGCCAGACATTTACTAAAAAGTCTGGCGCCAACTACCATATTGTGACGCCAGTCCTGTCGCTTTGCCGACAGTTCGGATTATTTGTCGAGTCATCACCTAATGTCTAATTAACCAGTTTACTAATTAATTCGATTATTTCCACTGTCAATAAAACCGTGTCGAGTCATTAATCGAGTCTTGGTCACATAGTCTAGCCACATGGTCATGACACGAGTCTCAACATGTCACCTACACTCACTATTCTTAGCACACACTTTGGGTACACATCACCATGACCATGTCTTAGGTTCATGCATGAGTCGGTCTTTCCGTCATTTGAGTTGAGGGTACATTCTACTCCTAATTCTTCATATCCCTTCACATAGCTCTTCTGCGACGTTTAAACATGTTCTTACCCGATTCGTATTTTTATAGGGACCTGAGGTAGTATACCAGCCATGGGGTGGTTGGATAGTCCCTGGATTAGCTGCATAGTACTCTGCTGAGCGCCGTTACTTTCTGGGGACCTACGGAGCGGTTGCGTATTTAGGAGAGAGAGTTGCTAGACAGCACTCTTCCGATGCCTTTGTCGTTCCTGCTCCTCCACCACGCCACATGTTCGACGAGAGAGAGTTGTCGAGCATGGCTGAGGAGCCTGGTTCTCTTTGGCGGTCCCATGTGATCCTTGGGCGGAGTTATGCTGAGGAGCTACTTCCTTTGTTAGCTCCAGCCCCCGTGCCGGCCGAGGATATGAGGGTAAGATTCTTGGCTTTTTGTTTTTCGCTGAGTAGCCCCCAAGTAACACCTTACTGATTTCTTTTCTGTTTTATCAGGATGGTCCCACTGAGTTTGTGCCACCCCGTATGTCCATCCACTACCAGGGGATGTACGGGCCGATCGAGGAGATGATTTCTCCGGCTCCTGAGGGCGAGCGCTTCGTGGAGCGGTCGATTCCTCGTCACCAGACCAGAGTAAGTCTAGCTCTAATTTAGAATCTTGTATTCAGTTATCATGCATTTTTACTGACTTAACTTTCCTTGACAGTTCTCACGCGAGGTGGTTTCGGCTATGGCACGATGCATAGATGCCTTCCAGAGCCAACTCGTCCGGATGAGGAACGCAACTACCTGTCGTCGAGACGACGCTGTCCGAGAGGTAACTTTTCTTTACTTATGGTTTCTGCACTATGCTTCATTTTTCACCTTGTTTCTGATTTATTTCTTTTTGCAGGGTCAGCCGATTGCTTCTCACACCCGTACGAGGCCTGAGGGGCGAAGAGAGCCGGCGAGGTCTAGCTTGAGACGTCGTCGCACTTCGTCAGGAGGTAGAGGTGGCCGTTCCGAGGCTGCTCGAGTTGACGTTGCTGAGGGCTCAGGGTCTTCTTCTGAGGAGGTTCCTGCTGCACCGTTAGGAGAGGCTACCTTGGCTTTCAGAGGTGGTGGGATGTACGAGGTTGGCTTGTCATCGCAGCAGCCTCCGCGGTCTCAGCCTCAAGTTAACCTTGGGCTGGAGCGGTCCTTATTTGAGTTTCCCTCCTCTTACGGAGACTGGAGCTGGTGGAGAGGTTGGAGCTGGTGGAGAGGTAACTCCTCGGACGACGCAGTTTTATGGCGTAATGGGCCTACGTCCTCCGGCGCCGTAGTTTATTTCTGTATATGCATTTTATTTTGACTTTTTATAGAACTTTGCCTTTGACTTGTTATTTAGACACTCTGTTCTGTAAATCTATTATTATGTATTATTATTATGTTAGTGTATGTTAGTGTGTGCAAATGTGATAACAATTTTGCGCAAAAATTCCGTCATTTTTATTATTGATGGAGGGTTTTATCCGACTCTCTCCCCCAAAAGGAAAAAATAAAAAGGAAAATAAAACGGAGAAAAAGGCTGATTTTTGAATTTTAATATAAAATCCAAAAAAAGAATAAAAAAATTAACTAAACATAATTGCTATATTTAATTATTTAAGAAAAGGATAGAAAAGTTATTTAGAAGAAATTAAAACTGGGCCATAAAGTCATTAACCGACTCTAATTTAATATCAAAACGCAAACTGAGCACGCGCGGCTATCCTGCTCACTTGGCGCCAGCTGGCGCCAGCCTGTGGCGCGTGGCGCCAGGCGCTATTGCTAGCGTGTGGCGCCAAGAGCTGTTGTGTGGCGCCAATTTCGGGTGTGTGACGCCAATTGACGCTGACTACGTATTCCAGTCAGGTTGAAATTCCTCACAATTTGTGCATAAATAGCCCCCTGCTCAGTCGATTATTCACATAATTCCAGCGAAAAAGTTATTTTTCTCTTTAGAAAAAATAATAATCATGTCTCTAGCCACTAAAACCTTCACCCAATATTCTCATGAATGGTGTCGATCTCTCAATGATAGAGAAAGAAAAGAATTGGATTTATTTCACTTGGGGGGAATATATGGCATTAAAGGGGTAGATCTAGACATAGACTTCATTCATACCGCTTTAAAATATTGGAACATTGACACACATTGTTTTAGAATAGGGTATGACGAAATTAGCCCTTTGCCAGAGGAATTTGGTGCTATTTTAGGCTTTCCTGCAATAGACCTGATAGTGATCCCTAAAGTAGATGCATATTACTATAAGGATTTTGAGCGCTTCTTTAATTTGAAGGAAAGGGATTTATCAAGGATAGTGAATGGCAACGTGGTGAACTTAAAAGAATTCGCACGCTATTATATTGATAAACCACTTTCTGAATCTCTTCACATATATAGAAGAAGGGCGTTCTTATTCTGCATGCTTAATCAATATTGTCTTAGTAGTGGTAAAACTAATGAGGGTCGATCAATTATAACCACTGTGCTAGAACAAGTTGAATCAGGGAGAAATCTGATGCCTTTAATAGTTGGAGAGACTATGATTAGTCTAGATGAGTTAAAAAGGGACCCAAAAGCACCTCTTCGCGTTCTCCAATTTTATTATAGGTAGAAAAATAATATTTTTAATTGCAGAAATTAAAAAATATATTTTTGTATTGTAATATTGATTTATTTGCATTGATTTTTTTTTTTCAGATGTGGCTAATGGAAAGGCTAGGATTAATTAGCCCTCCGGATGACATTGAAAGTTATACTCCCACTTGCTTTGTAAGAAGAAAGAAGTGCATCCCGAAAATTGGGCGCCATGGGTGGAAGAAAGTCTTTGAATCACGTGACTTTGCTATCAAGTGGGTCATCCCATGGTGGAAAATAAAAAGGATGGTTGGTGTTAACAAGCAACCTTTTTGCCGTCTTCCAAGCTTGTCTCTCATCACATATTATTATCCCTGCAGAGTAAAGAGACAATATGGCTTGCTTCAAAATATTCCTTCCGGGGATTTTCGTCCTCCCTATGAGTATCCCAGATCACAAGAAGTAGATAAATTTGACACGTACTGGAGCGCTAGACCTTTATGGGAAGTGATTACCCAAAAGGTTCCCCCTTCTTTGCCTAATGATGTAAAGAAGTGGTTGCTGAAGAAGTCTTCAATTGATCAGGGTAGAATTGATGTGAAGAATCGTCTAGGTGACAGGGTGACACCGGCCAAGGAACGCTTAGGTGCAAGAATTGAGTTCAAGACACCTATAATACCTAAGAAGAAGAATACTACTAAAGACAAGGGGAAAAGGAAAGTTATAGACAAGAAGGCTTGGGTGGAAAAGAAGCATGGGGTGCTAGCTGAAGGCGAAACAATCTATTCTAAGATTGAATGTAGGTCCTCTAAAGGATGCCTACTAGCTAAAATAATGGATGAAGAGGAGGAGGCAGAAAAGAATTGGAAAAGAGCAAAGAAGGAGAAGAAAGATTAGAACATTGCTTAGCTTTCGATTTATTAGATTCTTAGTTTTTATTTAAAGTTAATTTATTTCAGCTTTATTTAAATTCCATTAACAATGCAATTTTATTTTATTAATGAAATTTCAGCTTTCAATTAAATTGTTACTTTAAATTTGTTTTATTAAAGCAATGAAAAACCTAAAAAATTGATTTTCCAGAAATTCTTCGAGTACGGAAGTCGAAAATTTTCCGAAAAACACCGAAATTCGCCCAGATTTTATTACTGAATTGGCGTCAATAATTGCGAATTGGCGCCAGATATTGAGGTCTTGCGCCAGGCGCCAATACTGTCGTCTGGCGCTAATGGCTTTTTGCTGGCGCCAGGCTCTGTTCTGCGACGCCAGTTGCTTTTCCGACTTTTGTTGACTTTTTGTTGATTCTGGAATGCGGAGATGTCGAAAAATAAAGTGGCCGCACCCGTAATGGGTTGCCTACGTATCCTTTCCTAAGGAATCAGGCCGAACGTAGCTCTCTTGAGTGTCCTACTCAAGTAATTATTGGTAGTATTTTTTAAGTTGGTCAAGATTGGTCATGTTTGAGAATTCATTGCCATCCATGTCAGTTAATTTTGCTGCACCACCTGACAGGATTGTTTTGACAATGTAGGGGCCAGACCAATTAGGTCTAGACTTTCCCCTTGGATCTAAAACATTTTTCCTTAGTGCCTTTAATACCAAATCTCCTATTTTGATATTTCTTATCTTGACCTTCTTATTAAAATGTCTAGCCATACGAGTTTGATAACACTGAGTGTGATGTAGAGCTTCTAGTCGTTTTTCGTCGAGTAGGATCAATTCTTCATATCGTGCCCTAGTCCATTCGACTTCATCGAGTTTACTTTCTAGCGCAATACGTAGAGATGGTATTTCTAGTTCGACAGGTTGTACGGCATCCATTCCATATACCAAAGAAAATGGTGTATTTCCTGTTGACGTACGGATTGACGTACGATAACCCCACAATGCAAAGTGAAGCTTGTCAGGCCAATCCTTGTAATTTTCTGTCATTTTCTCGATGATAGTCTTTAAATTTTTATTAGCTGTCTCGACTGCTCCGTTTGCTTGAGGTCTATAAGGGGACGAATGATGATGTTGGATACCATATTTATGTAGCAGTTCTTCACATTCGGCTTGAAAGTGAGTTCCATTGTCACATATCATTTCATGTGGGACTCCATATCGACAAATGATATTTCTCTCGATAAAAAGTGCTACATGTTTTGCGGTGAGTTTAGCATATGATTGTGCTTCAACCCACTTTGTAAAGTAATCAATCGCTACTAGAATAAATTCATGGCCTCCTGTCCCTAGAGGAGCGATCTTGCCAATTATGTCAATTCCCCATGTAGAGAATGGCAATGGTGATGTGTAGGTGTAGAGCGAAGATGGAGGAACGTGCTGTAAATTGGCATAAATTTGACACTTAGGGCATCTTTTTACATATTGATGGCAATCCCTATTCATGGTAGTCCAATAATACCCTTCTCGCATTATTTTCTGGACTAACATTTTGCCATTTATATGAGTTCCAAAGATTCCTTCGTGGACCATTCTCATTATTCTTTGTGCATCCACCTTCCCTACACATAGGAGAGTTCGACCTTTAGGTACCCTTTTATGTAGCTCGTTGTCTATGAGTACATATTGAGAAGCCAAAAGTCTCAAGGCTCGCTTAGCTCTTTTGTCAGCATGAGGAGGGTATTCTCCATTGGTGACATAGTTGAGAATGTCTGTGTACCATGGTTTTTCTTCTCGTTCTTCATCTTCGTCTTGGACTGGATTGTCATCTTCTATAGCCTGTATATATGCCGGTTTGTGCCTTTTTTCGATAGTTAGAGGCATTTGATCGATATCCGTGGGAATCCTAACCATTGAGGCTAATCTTGCCAAGGCATCAGCAAATTGATTTTCTTCTCTAGGTAGATATGTGTATTCTACCTTCTCTAACTGATCGGTAAGAGTTTCCAGATTAGTTTGGTAAGGAGCTAGGCTTTCATTCCTTACTTTCCACCTTTTAGATATTTGATTGATGATTAGAGAGGAATCTCCAAATATCCTTAACTTCTTTACTCCCAATGACAGGGCTGTTTCAAGGCCTACCACACATGCTTCATATTCAGCAGCATTGTTGGTAACGACGAAATCAAGCTTTATTGAGATTGGGACGTGTTCTTCTTTAGGTGATACTAGTAGCACTCCGACACCACATCCCTTTTGGTTTGACGCTCCGTCAAAATACAAGGTCCAAGTATCATCTTCGGTGACCATCAAATCTTCATCTGGAAATTCACTGTCCTGTATTGGTGTCGAGTCTTCTATTGGAAAGTCTACCAGAAAGTCTGACACCACGGATCCTTTAATAGCTTTTTGTGGCATAAACCGTACATCGAACTGGGCTAAGTTGACTATCCATCTTGAAATACGTCCATTGAGCGTTGATTTCTCGAACAAGTATTTGAGTGGATCCAATCGAGATACCACGAAAACGGTATGCACCAACATGTAATGTCTCAACTTAGTTGTGGCCCACACCAAAGCGAGGCACAATTTCTCGAGTGGTGTATAGCGTGTTTCGTATTCGAGCATCTTCTTACTTAATTAATAGAATGCATTCTCTTTGTTTTCTACCTCTTGTGCTAGCATGGCTCCCATTGTCTCTTTGGTAACCGACAAATATGACCTACGAGGTATTCCGGGAAGTGCTGGCGCTAATACGGGAGGATTTGCGAGATAGGCTTTGATCCGGTCAAAGGCTTTTTGACACTCGTCATCCCATATTACTGGTACATTCTTCTTGAGCTTTTTGAAGATTGGTTCACATATCGTTGTTAGTTTTGATATGAACCTACTTATGTATTGTAACCGGCTAATGAATCCTCGAATCTGTTTCTCGGTCTTGGGCGGTGGCATTGACATGATTGCTTTAATCTTGGTTGGATCTATCTCTATTCCTCTAGAGCTTATGACGTATCCCAAGAGCTTGCCCGAGGTGACTCCAAAAGCACATTTTGAGGGATTTAACCTCATATTATATTTTCTTAGCCTTTTGAAAAATTTCCTTAAGGCTACTTGATGGCCTGGACGGTCTTTTGATTTCACAATCATGTCGTCTACATATACCACGACTTCTTTGTGCATCATGTCATGGAGCAAGGCAGTTGTCGCACGTTGGTAAGTAGCACCTGCGTTTTTCAACCCAAATGGCATTACCGTGTAACAGTAAGTGCCCCATGGTGTGATAAAAGTTGTCTTCTCCATGTCTTCTTCCGCCATGAGAATCTGATTGTACCCTGCGTATCCGTCCATGAATGAGAGGAGCGCGTGATTTGCTGTGTTGTCTACCAGAATATCGATGTGTGGCAAAGGGAAGTCGTCCTTTGGACTTGCCTTATTTAGATCTCGATAGTCGACACACATCCTTACCCTTCCATCTTTCTTTGGAACTGGGACGACGTTAGCGACCCATTCGGGGTATTTGGATACCTTGATGAAACCTGCAGTTATTTGTTTTAGAACTTCTTCTTTTATTTTAAGTGCTACGTCGGGTTTCATTCGACGTAACTTTTGTTTTACAGGTTTCATTCCTGGAATTAATGGTATAGTGTGTTGAGCTATTTCTCTGTTAATGCCTGGCATATCTTCATATGACCAAGCAAATACATCGATAAATTCTTTAAGCAAGTTAATTAAATCGGTTCTTTCTTGTTTATTCAATGTTAGTCCGATTTTAACTTCTCTTTTATGAGTTGAATCATTTGAGATATCAACTGTTTCAGTCTCCTCAATTACTGGTGTTTTCTTTTCAAATGTTTCCATTGCTTTAATAAATTCTTTATCTTTTTCATCGTTAGCTAAGCAATGTTCGTCATCTTGGGTTAGGGAATAACACGAGAAGTAAGGAGAGTGAGCGATATTATTATACTCTGAGATCATTACATCAAAGAGTGATATGTCCTCGGGGACTGGATCACTAACTATCCTAGGAGAAGAAATAGAAAGGGAAGGCGTTATAACTAAAGACTTAGAAGATTCTAAAGGGAAAGACTCTGACCCTGACGATTATTCAAACATTGGCCCTTGTCCTGTCGTGATTGATATCTTCCTCCCACATGGAGTAATCACCTTGATAGTCTTGCGCCACCCTTGCAATAATCCTTCAGCTGGAGTAATTAGCTTCGAGGGATCGAAGTTTTCGCTTTGTAGGACCGTTTGAATGAGTGAGGAGTTGTCTTCCTCATAAACTGGCTCATTCTTTTCTCGCCCAAACAGTAATCCCATGACGTTAAAGTCAAAGCATGGAGGTGCTTTCTCCTTATGGACGGGAGTTGGGATTTCATCAGTGAAATAGCAATCCAAGAAAATCTCGAATCCTGGTTGTCGTATGCCATTTACAAAAAATGGTTCGGGAAATTCATAGCATGGATAGTCCTCTCCTTCTTTTATAAACTGACCATTAAGCGTAAGAGGGTACTGATCCATTGGAATTGCTTTCTTTTGAATGCGAGCGTCCCTACGTGCTTTCAATTTGTCCTGGGCTCGCTTGAGATCTTTCTGAGTCGGTTCGAAACCAAGTCCGAAAGTATCTAGTTTAGGGAGGCCAGGTGACTCTATCGATTTTGCTATCCCCTTCTTCTTTCCTAAGGTCATCCCAGGGAAGTGTCCTTGTTTTTTCAGCATAGTGTTGATAATCATGTTGGAATGGGGGTCGTGGCAAAGAGATGTCCTTTCATCCTCTTGGATTAAGGAGACTTCTTCGTTAAAGCCTTATAGGTCTTCATCATCTTCGTCGTGCTCCACGTTGATGATTGGATTCTCTATTGACTTGATCCTCATTGGCGAAGCATCAATGGTGATGGGGATTCCTCCAACTATAGCTTTCACTTGTTGGTGGAGAGATGAAGGGACGGCCTTTAGATCATGGAGCCAAGGGCGTCCTAACAACAGATTGAATGAGGCTTTGATGTCTACCACTTGAAAAGTAGTAGCATGTTCTATTGCTCCTGCCGTCACATTTAGGGTTATTTTGCCAAAAGCTTGACGTCGAGTATTATCGTAGGCTCTTATTCCTTGTGTGGACGGAGTTAAATCCTTATTCTTTATGCCGAGCATCCTCGCAGTCCTAAGTGGACAGACGTTAATAGCCGATCCATTGTCTACAAGCGTCATGGGAACATTCATTCTTTTGCAGACTACTGTGAGGTTTAACGCTTTGTAGTGCTTGTCACCTTCCGAAGGTAAATCTTTATCAGAGAAGGTGATTAGATTAATTGGACTAGGGAGATCACTCGTGAGGAAGTTAGCTAGTCCCTCAGGAGTGGTGTCAGAATCTATCCCGATTTTATCCAAGGCATTCATCACAGCCAACCTATGTTCTCGAGATGTTGCTAGAAGCTTCCATACATTCATCTCAACTTTTGTCTTCTTGAATTGTTTAACAATGTCATTGTCTTCGATGATAGGTATGGGAATTTGTTGTACAGTAGGCATGGGTTGTGTTGAAACAGGAGGTTATATTCTCCCGGATCTTGTGAGGACGTCTATTGATGCATCTTCTTCAGCCCAAATGTTGTCTGTGGTGTATGATATGGAAGGTGAAGGTTCTAATATTTCTTTTAGATAGACATCTTCTTCATCACTGTCCCATACTCCATTAACATTTATATCCTCTTCTTGTTGAACTTGGACTAATTCCTTTCTATCAATCATTTTCTGCACCAAATCCTTGAATTTGAAGCAGTTTTCTATGGTGTGTCCTCCTGACTGATGGTATTGACAGTAATATCTATCTGTTCTTTTTAATGATTCAAATGGTTTCGGTTCGAGAGGTTTGACCTTGCCACTCTCGGAGAGCATTTTAAACATTTGTGCATACGGGATCCTAATTGGAGTATAAATTTTATGGCTCTTCTTGGGTCTTTCGGTGACTTGTAAGGGAAAGTGTTTTGCCTCATAAGTCGTTTTTACTGGTGTGAATTCTCTCTTAGGTTCTTGATCATATTCCTTGCGAAGTTCATTCAGAATTTTGAGAGTTTCATGTAACAGTTGTGATGTCTCCCTCAGATATAGTGTGAGTATTCGTATCTCTACCTCATTTGCTAGTTCTGGAGGATTATCCTCGACATCGAAAAAGATCTCTTCTTCTTCTTCTTCGGTCACTTTGACAGGCTTAATGAGAGATGAGGGGTCAACTTCGCTTTCTTCATCGGAGATAACCAATGTGTGAGCTAGAGGTGCATTATCAATACTCGATTTCTTACTGGCAGGAGGCAACGGCAGCTTATTACTGTCAATCAGGTCTTGGATAGCTTCCTTAAGTTTCCAACAGCTTTCAGTAGAATGGCCCCTACCTTGATGATACTTGCAATGTGCATTGGGGTTCCAATTAGGCGACCTTTTCTCGACTGGTGGATCTCCGAATGGTCCAATGGGAGTTATAAGACCTTTTGCATTTAGCCGATCAAACGCGGTGTCATAACTCATGCCAATAGGAGTGAATTTTCTCCTAAACAGTTTCTATTGTCCTTGGTTGTTCATGGCTAGGACTTCTCCTAGATTAAAGGCGCTAACATTATTTGAGTGGGCGGTTTTGGAAGAAGAAGGATTGTCGTTCTTCTTTCCTTTCCAGCCACTGTTGGAGTTATTGTTGGCAGCTTTAGATTTAGCTAAGTCATCTTCAATATTAATCCCAATATCATAAACAGCCTTAAAGGTATGAAGGTTATTTTGATATTTAAGATGTTTTGAATATTTTTCTTGGAGATTTTTAATGAACAATCTCACGGACTCTTTTTCACTTGGTACCTCAATCATTTTAGCTGAGGTTTCTCTCCACTTGTTAAAGAAAGATGTGAAGCCTTCATTCTCCTTCTGCTTGAGAATTTCAAGTTCTCTATGGTCAGTTTCGACTTGAACGTTGCACTTGTACCTATCAACGAAAGCGTTTGCTATGGATTCCCAGGTAGAGGTCTTTTCTTTTTCAAGAGAAAAGAACCATTGTTGGCAAACGGTCTCGAGAGATAGCGAGAATAGAGAAGGGAAAATTTTCTTATCGATACCCTTGATACTCATTATTGTTTCAAATGCCCTTAGATGGAAGTAGGGGTTGTCGATTGCCCTAAACTTTGGGATGTCGTTGGCACTGAACTTCTGCGGAAGAAGATCCTTATCCACCGAGACCCCTTGGGATGTGAGTTCTTGAAACTTGTAGTCGCTGGACAACTTGCTTAGGCTTTCTTGCATGAGGTCCATTTGTTGTTGCTTCGCGGGATCCTCGATCTTAAGTGCGAGAAGCTTTAGTGTCTCAGTTACAGTAGCCAATTGGTTTTTGAGATCGTTAACTTCTTCCTGAGTTGCCATTATAAATCTTGCTTTCCTCTTGCGAGCTATAGGTTTGTCGAAAAGTTGGACTTGTATGAAGAGGTTATCTTTGATTAATCGTCCTTCCTTTCTTGACCACGCGCTGTAAATTAAGCCAGTTTGCATTTTAATTACTTAACTCGAATCAATTTGACTTTATGGCTTTTGTTTTAAAAAAAAAAGTATGCATATTTTTAGGGAGCAATAATGTACATGTGTTTAGGGAACTTAAGTACTATTATTTATTGGAGGATTAATATCCGACTTACCCCCCTAAAAAAAATGACGAAAAAAAACGCGCGCACACAAGACTTCTTTAATCATGGTCAAGACATGTGTAATAGTGTGTGTATTGTGTGTAAGTGACATGCTTGGACTCTTGTGTAAGACCATGGGACTTAGTGCCTAAACTCGAATATTGATTCAATTAAGAAGAATTAACCGAATTAAACAGGAAATTGAATAATTAGACATTAGGTGATGACTCGACAAATAATCCGAACTGTCGGCCAAGCGACAAGACTGGCGTCACAATATGGTGGTTGGCGCCAGACTTTTTAGTAAATGTCTGGCGCTACACACCATACAGTGGCGCTACAGCCCAGATTTTGGCACCAACATTGGAGCCTCGGTCTGGGACTGTTTTCGATATTATTAGTCAACTTGGGTATGCCTAAAGTCGTACTAGGTCAATTCCGATTAAAAGAAGAAAAACTTTATTGACTCGAATTAATTAATTAATTAGGCAAAGTTCTTTAAGTCATTAATTATAATCACAACACAAATCAACAAACGGTTAGGAGGAGCATAGAATATATATGCGCAACAAATAATGCACAATTAGTCAAGTAGGCAAAATATGATGCAATGAGTTCGTAACCTAACCATGGCGCTAGCTCTCTAAAGTTCGGGATATGGTTTAGTCAAATAGGGTCCATGGTTAATTGTTCAGATGCACCGCGTAGAAGCCTAACCGTGAAGGGTTAATGCGTGTGGATAGAACACCGCGAGTTTTTTAGAAAAAAACTCACTTCCATGGTTTGGTGAATTCAACATCTCAGATGTACCCTTTGTTGCCAGGAGCGTTCAATCGGGTAGATAGAGCATGAATTCCCAGAGGGTTATTTCCATATGTAGAACACATATGGGTTTCAGAAAAATGAGAAAAAATTCAATCAGGAAGTAGGATCGAGCAAACAATACGAAAAACCGGTCGAAATTAGAACGCATATTTCTGGCTCGGTATTGGGGGAGATTGGCGCCAGCAAACAGAGACTGGCGCCAACTTTTAACTGTAGCGCCTGGCGCCAATACTAGCGTCTGGTGCTACGGCTAAAAACTTGGCGCCAAGCTCTGGCCCCTGACGCTACTTCCCACTTGCCTCAGCAGCTTTTTGTGCTCGATAAAATCATCCAGTTTCGCGCGGTGTTATTTCAATCCTAGTTGTGAAAAACATTTCTCAAATTTCCTACGTGTAAAATCCTATGTTTTTGACTCATTACGGATAGTCTTTCCAATGAGAACCTTTTTATGCATATGACAATAATGTTAATCAAAATTACGCACATGAAATAATTAGAACTTTTCGAGTCTCATCCACTCATTCTAAATCATTGCCGAAACAAATTCAGGAATTAAAATAGAAATCTTCCCCAGCGTAGTCGCCAAAAACTGTAGGGAATAGCTTCAAGCCTTTAAAATCCCACTAGCTTGAACCCCACTGTGATCATACACTAAAGTACGGTGGCGTTCACGAGGTGAAGGTTACACCCCTTAACGATCCAAGAGATCGTCAACTCCATAAGGTCATGAACCAAATAAGGGTTCGGGGATGATGGTACAAATCCAACCTAAAAGAGATTGAACCTGCCCTAATAATAGGCCTCTACTTTATTCTGCTCGTATTCATGTGCGCTTTCTAATTAACATACAATCAATAGGATTAACCCTAAACCTGTTTAATCTATGTTGGTTGAATTTAATGCACAAATAAACTATTATTGGCGATCACTTGAATTTCAATCACAATTAACCTAACAAGATTATTAATTATCTTATCAAGCGTGATTGCAAATACCAATTCCCTTTAACCTGCAATAAAAGGTGATCATGCAATAACAATATATAATATATATCAAGCAACATAATAAATAATCATCATCAATCATAATCATAAATGTTAGAAAGAATATAGGAAGCATCATACTTTTAATCACGCTTAATATTAAAAATACTCTAGACATGATACTAGGAATATCAAAATAACAATTTAAGCATGATATCTACATCATAAAATCAATTAAACCATTAAAGTACTTACTTGGATGCCTCGTACCTCTTTCTAATTACAAAATACACACGTTAGTAACTTCAAGGAAAGTAATAAACAAAGCAATTAAATTAAATAATTGAAATAGAGATTTGGTACCAAACCCTCAGAAATTAAAACCTTTCACGTCTAGGGCGAAGGCAACTTCGAATATGGCTAGGTGTATCAAGATCTTGTGAATGCGGAATTTTGTGTTAAAGAATAAAGTTAAGAAAGAATGAATGAAAGATTAATGATTCATAAACTAATTTGTTGACGATTGAAGATTGTAGATGATGAATGAAAACGGAATTTATTAAAACTTAAGAATAAAAGAAATGGTGAATGATAGATGATAATCCGTCCATGAAAACGGAGTTTTTGATACGATATTATAGAGAAAATCAGCCAAAAAAGATAATTTATCAAAACAGAGTCTGAAGATCGCAAAAACAACTTGGCGCCAGCCCTGGCTCATTGGCGCCAGGACTAGTGGCTAGCGTCAGGCGCCAATGGCTGGCGTCTGGCGCTAATCCTGGTTCCAGGCGCCAAGGCCTGGGGTTGGACGTCAAACCGACTTTTAACACGTTTTCGAAAATCTGATAATTTTACCGTACTGGAAGATAAAATAATATAATTTCAGTCGAAAATGCTATTTGATCTAATTAAAACTCTACAGAATCCTAATTGAATTAAGAATGATAAGAACCTTCTAGAATGTTCTAGAAGACCAAAACCATTCCTAATTACATTGGGAATGATAAATCATATTAGGCCCTCCCATCATTGGGCCGTACTTAAAACTCAAACCGGGCCCATTTTAGTAAATTGGCCATAAATTCCTCAATATTCATCGGAATTGGGCTTATAATATATCATTGGAAAGGTCTTTGCAAGCCCCATCTAACTATACCACTATTGGACCCATATCATGGACCAACCAAACTGGATTAGCTGTTTTCTTAAAAAAAAGTTTTCAAAAACAGAGAGAAGAGAAAAGAAAAGAAAAGAAATAAAACTTTCCGCAACACTAGACCTTTCCACACTTTCGTTTCATTCGATTATGATTCGGCGTGAAAGGCACTCATCACTGGGTTTGGTTTTGGGGAGACACAAATGGGTGTCTACACTAACCTGATTATTGGGGGGTGAAACTAAGTAACCACAGTCATCATCATCCTCTGACTCATTAGGGCTCTCAATGTCACTAAACTCCTCAAAATCCGTTCCTATCTCACCAAGACCCTTTGATGCAGCTACCTTCCTAAGCATATCCAATTCCTCTTCATATGAATGTTCAGTTTTTTTATCCATTGCAATTTTATCCCTAGCCTTCACAAACTCTTCATCATCCTCATCTGTTCCCTCTGTATCATAGTCTATGTCAAATTGGGTTGCCTTAGGAATTTGGGTTGGTTGAAAGACATTTTCATAAACTGAGAAAGATTGTGTTGCCTTAGGAGTTAGGATAGGTTCATCATTAACCTCAGAAACATTGTTATCTGTTAATAAGCTCATAAATTGTCCCCTTCTCCCATGATTGAACAATGGTGTGGGTGGTGGTTCATGTTCATTGTAAATGTGAATCAGTTTGTATTGAAGGAGAAGAGACAAGAAAGGATCACAAAGCCTACTTTCAAAGCTTAAGTACCTAATGGCACTACTCAAATATTTCCTTGGATCCAAAAAGTGGAGCTTCACAATGTCATTATAACCTAACCCCTCTACTAATCCTTTCACATAATGCCCATATATGTTATTGGGAACGTTATCAAAAATATTTATATTCCCACCTACATACAATGCATCAGAAGAAATTTGCCATTCACCACCATGATGTACAACCAAACATGGTTTTAGATCCATTTCTGACAATAGTAAACAACACCAAAATTAACAAACGAAGCAAGCAATAAACTGAACAAAGTCAATGAATAAATTTTTAATTTATTGCAACTCAAATTTTAATAGTTGATATAGCTCATCCACAAACCAAGGATTGAACTAAATAGCTGATTTTTTAATTATTTTAATGTATAACAGAAAAAAGGAACTGCTTTATCCTATACAATAGTAAACATATTTAATTAGCATTATTGAAATGATAATGGTGGATCATATCATGCATGATTTATTCTTGTCTTATTACAAACCTTAAAGCATAATTTAATAAGCATATACAGTAGTAAACAAAACTTTGATCATCATCATCATTATTCATTCGTTCTTAATTCATCAGCAACTAGATATGGCCGTTGATTAATTGCAACTTAAATTTTGAAAAAACAGAGCATAACCAAACCCTAACCTACTTGTAAAATCATTAGAACTCTAACCCAAAAAAATTCAATATTTACCAATCACAATTACACATAATACCACAAAATAGCAGAATCAAGCATATTTGAACCAAAATCAACCAAAATAAGCACAAATTCCAAAAAAGCCCTAATTTTTTTCGCAATAACATAGCAGGGTTTGATCATATAATTATATGGAGATTAATTTTTACGAAGACAGGATCGATGACCGTACCTTGAGCAGATGTGAGTTTCGCCATCTTCGCTCTCTCCGACGAATCACCAAATTCCCAGCCATCCATCATAAACAATGGAGTAATTGAGTTTGAAGATGAAGTGTGGGTTTTTTTTTGGGTAACCTTCTAGATTCTAGAAGTCCCTAAACTATATTACTCGTATGTTATCATGAAATATATTTTTTTCACAATTGTAAAATGATAGAAGGTCCCTAAACTTTACCCTTTCATTAATTAAATGCCAACTCATACCCACAAGGTCCTTAAACTTTGATTAAAAAAATATTTTTTTTGCCACATGGGCACTGTAGTCCCTAAATTATGCTGACTCATAATTTTTTTCACCGGAAAAGTCACGTAAGGGTGCAGAGGGACCAATTTGCTTCATTAGAAAGATGAGGGACCAAAATGCTACAAATACTATAGTTGAGGGACCGTATTTATGCTTAACTCGTTATTATCTGATAGTTGTTTTCCAGTTTTGTGAGTTTCATATGAGTATCTATTGTTTTTTTTTTAATTTTGCTAATCGATTATTTTTTATTTTTACCAATTTTGTGCGTCGTATTTAAATAATCTTAGTTTAAATAATGATCACTTCAGTGATAGTAAATGTTCATATATGTTTAATGTATTTTTTATAAAGTAAACTACTTGTATATGTTTATTGTAGTTGTATTAGAATACATATGTTGTACATGTGAATTTCAATTATTTTCATTGTTTTGTAAACACTTATATACATTTTAAGTGAATATATTTTAATATTTGCTCTGTCATAATAATGTTCATTTATGTAATTATAAATGTTGATCTATCTATTTATTTGTGTTTATAGAATTATATGTTGTACATGTGACTTTTAATGATTATCACTATTTTGTAGGTTCAAAAATAATGTTCAGTTATGTAACGATAGATGATCATTTTTATTTTTACATATGGTAATTTAACTGTAATTGACCAAATGCATCATTATAATTGAACATTATTGCTAATGTATTTGTTTATTTATTACATGTTACATTATTGCAGTGAGGAAAAAGGATATAATTATTTTTGAAGAAGCAAGTAAGTCTGAGTTGGTGGGAAACAATTTAAATCTACTGAAGATGTTTATGAAATGTGTTCAAATTCCAATTATGTGATCAAGCCAATGATCAAGTTGCTTCTAGTGCTCAAAAGATCAAGTGCTCAAATTCCTCCCATTAGCTTCCAAAAATATACAAATTCCAATAAGTGTTCAAGTGACTCCTAATATTTATAAGAATACCTTTAACCTTTTGTTATTAAGTACTATTCTTCTTATTGAAATATTTATTTATTTTTTTAATTTTTTCTATAAGTGAATATTTTCGTATTTGAAACTGATTATTTAGGGCTTGTTTGACATCAGTTTTGGTTTTCAGTTTCCTGTTTTTTTGAAAACCAAAAACAGAAAACAAGAAAAAGGTGTTTCCACTTTTCTGTTGTCAGTTTTCAAAATTATCATAATTTTAATAAGTTATATAATTTTTGATTTATTATGGGACTCATATCATATACTTTTAGAAAACAAAAAACCAAAAAACAGAAAACCACAGCAATGCCAAACGAACCCTTAGTTTCTATAAGTGATCATTAAGGACATGTTCTCATTGACTGGACTCAGCTGAACTGAACTAAACTAAACTGAATTGAACTGAACTGAACTGAACTGAACTGAACTAAATTGAGCTGAGCTGAACTGAACTGAACTGAACTAAACTGAACTGAACTGAATTTCAACGTAAGAGAACAGGCCCTAAGTTTTTGTAAAGAGTCATTTAGCTTTTGTGAATGATCAAAATTGATAAACATAATACTTTACATAAAACCCACAATTTTCATACTTGCTCTATTTTTCTTTTATTGCACCATAAGAACTTTTACACTATTCATTTAATCTTCTTTGACCATCTTTTGTGATTTATCTATTAGGAAAAACATAGTCATGTGGGATCTAGTTAGTTTCATCTCGAAATCTACTTTTTAAATATTAATTTTTTATAATTTTTACAAAAGTATAACTTAAGATATTAATAGCCAAAGTAATGCATTGGCAAGCATGAAACCCCTTATGGTCCAATAAAAAAAGAACGAAGGAAGTATAAAATTGTAAGAATTATTCAATAAACAAATAATATCTATCAAATTTTAAACGTAAAAAATTAAAAATAAAACAACATAGAGTAATTATGTTAACAAATAATATCTATAAGTTTTACCAACCAGCTAAGGACATATATCTATCCATAAGTGGACATATTATTTTATGGCGTTGCAAATCTTCTTGTTGCTATTCTATTATTCTTAGACTCATGGTTTATCTTCAATAGCATTAGTTGAGCAGTGTATTGCATCCTCAACCTTCTGATTTGGCCTACCTGTTAATGAAAACAAATTGTTATTAAACTAAACATTAAGTGCTATATAATTGAACATTATGTGCTACAAAATTGAACACTAAATAATATAACTTGTTTATTAAATTTTGCTCAAAATGTTAGCTTTAAATGCATAAACCTAGATTTCTAACTTCTCTTGTTGCCTAGTTTTTGAAGAAATTTTAAAGTTGAATTAATGATTTGTATATACTTTATGTTATGATAAGAATGAATAAGTATAACTAAGCGTCATAATCATGAAAATTTAATTAGTTATCTATATTTGAACATACTTTTTTATTATGTATGAATGTGTGTCTTGAGTTTGTTCCAATTAAAAAGTGTGTCTTGAGTTGTACGTATATCATCTCCTTTTCACTTAAAATGGTATAAAAATTACAATCCTGCTTTGTTTGTTATGAATTTATAAATTTTCATATATGTATGCAGAAATGTTCATTATATTTAAAAATAATAATGAGCATATTAATGAATGTAAAAGCACAAATATAAACTATTAAATAAACATTTAAATATATGGTATTTCAAGTGGTTGTATGCATTCATAATATTTTATACAAATGGTAGGTGCATATTATGTTAATAAACACATATTAATATGTAATTATAGGTAAACATGTGTAAATAATTTCATTATATGGAAATGAACATATTGTGCTTTGAAATTGATCATTTTACCTATACATCCGAGATATTATTTTTTCAATTGTAACACTCGACACTTGTATATCTTTAAAAGTGTTGGATCTACAATAGGACATTTTTGTTTGCATTTTTTTCTAATATTCTGTAGAGGTGGTTTATCATATCACTATTTTTACATTATATATTATTTATTAATAATTTTTTTGAAGAAATATTTGTAAATTTAAAAAGTTTGAGTAAATATATACTTGCATTTATGAAGAATAGTTGTTTTTCTTCCCTACAATAGATTTCTCCGAATTGAAAATTAAATTGAAGCACAATCACAAGCAAATTCTCAAAAAATTATGATTTGTATTTATATTTATTTATTTTTGGCTATAAACATGAACATTAATACTTACTCTTTTGATTTCCGCTTTTTTTTTTGTGAAATTTGCTTCAATTGTTTGATTTCATCTGCCATTGTTGAAGTTTTAGAGCTTAAGATGAGAGAGAAAATGGAGAGAGGAAATGTAGAGAGATTGAGATGAAATGTCAGTTTTTTTTTTTTTTTTTTTTTTTTGTGGGGTAGGAGAGGTTACTAACAGCTTTTTAAATTAGGATAGTGGGGTGTATTGTGGGGAGTTGTGGTATGCTGCGTTTTGTGGGGGTGTAGGGATAGTTCCCTACCATAGAGTCTAGCCATAAATAATTACCATGAAGCTACATTGTATTGTAGCTAGTTAGGGTGCTAGGGTGTTCTATCTACACCCCTCTTAAATTTAACAACTTGATTTTTTTTTCTTTTTTCTTCCGTTGTTAGTTTTCTTTTTTTTTTCTTCCTTCTTTTTTATTTTTTTTTAATTTATTTTCTTTACTTATCATTTAATTATCATATGCACATCTATAAGTGATATAATAATAGATTAATGTTCATTTTAAAATTGATAAATGATCATTTGTGTATACAGTTTTGTTTTTGATAATAATATATATACTACCTCCTTACACATTATGTGCAACATTTGCCAAAAAGGGATGCTACACATTATGTGCAACAAACTAATACTTTCCATTTTTAGTTCATTTTTTTGGCTGAAATTACTAACATACCCTAACTAAAGTTCAATTAATACATTAAATCAAATATTGTTAAATAATTGATCCAATTTAATTCATTGACTAACTTAACTTAACATCCCTCGTTAAGATTTAAATCTGTAACCCATATTCTCTCTCCTCCTTTCTAACCACCAGTCCACCACCAACACACTTCCTCTCTCATCTCTCTGAGCCACCAACATCAACACACTTCCTCTCTCATCTCTCTGAGCCACCACCACCAATCCACAACTACCAACTTTCTTTATCTTCTCTCACATCCACCACGTTTCCTCTCCCTTCCCTCAAAAACCACAACCACCACCACAACTACCACATTGTCGTCGTCCTTAACTGTCCTTTTTTCATGCCTAATAAAAAAGCAACTCCCTTCTAGCGCTAATTGGACCCGACTCCCTTCACCCCCTTCTAGTCGTTGCCCATGTCCCCGCTCTAGTCAGATTTGTTAATTTTGAGGGTAGGTGGGATGGTTTAGGGGTTGGTGGGTTGATTTTAGATCGGTTATGGGTGATTTCGAGGTGAGTGAGGTGGATTTTTGAGTAGATGTAGGGTGGGGAGGTAAGTTTTTAGTGTTTCGTTGCGGCTTGCAATTGCCGACAATGTTGCCGGAGTGTTCGATGGTACGTGGTTGTTTGGGTGGTGAGGTTGAAGGCGGTGGTCGATGAGGGTTTGTCGAGGGTGGTGAGATGTGGGTTGAGGGCAGTGAAGTTGAGGGCGGTGGGTTGAAGGCGGTGGGTTGAGGGTACTAAGTTTGATTATGGTGGCTTGGTGCCTTGGTGGGTGTTGCTACCAGCGGGAGAATGGCAAGGTAGTGGTGATAAGGTGGAGTCCCTTGAATATTAATATTCTCATTTCCTCTCTCATGCTCTTAATCATATACCCCTCACTTTCTTAAACAACCATTAAGAAGTTTTTTCTTGGGAATTGTGCACATGAGTTTGTTGCACTTAATATGTAACGGAGGTAGTATTTTAAAATTTGATCATGTGCAGTTTTGTTATTGAATATTTTATATATTTATAATTGATCATTTTTAAACTTGTTTAAGTTCACTTACAATAATTGTAGATTATAGATTTATGTAGTATAAAAAAGGAAAAATTGCCCACAATAATCCGAACTTTTCCTCATTCGCTGAAAATAATCCCAACTTTAGATTATTTTTTAATAATCCGAACTTTAACTTCAATTTGCTCGTAGTGGTCCTAACCGGTAAACCAACTTGTTATAACAAGTTATTGGACACTTGTCAGCACATAATTTGTTAAAAGAATTAAATTAAAAAAATAAAATTAAACTTAAACTTAAAAATAAAATTATAATTAAATAAAAAAAGTCAAACCCAGCTTGCCACCTCTGGTTGGCGGCAACCCTTGCCACTTTCGATTGGCGCAACCTCGACCACTCCGGCACCTCTTCCTTCTTGTCCTAGTTTCCGGCGCCGATAGGAGCAAGGTAGTTTGACACGAATGTAGGATCGGAGTAGTTTTTGTGGATTCAGGTGGTGGCTTCGGAGATGGATTCGAGTTTAGAGAAAGTAGAACGACCGAGGAGTTCGGTCCATGGGCTGCCTTGGGAGCGGAATGCAGGGGTAGCGATGGGTGGGTTGAAAGATTGTACGGATGGGTGGAGAACTTGAGATGGTGGTGCTGAAGTTGCCATTGATGGTTGAGCTTTTTGGTGGTTTGCGAGAATGGGGAGGAGGACAAGACGCCCAGCAGAGGAGGGGGATTTTGGCACCTGAGTGGGTGGCGGCTAAGTGCTGGTGGGGGAAAGACGGGAGATGAAGGGGGTGGCCGACACATTGTCGGGGTTGGTTTGGGTTTGTTTGATTATTTTTTAATTTTTTATAATTAATTTTTATTTTATTATAATTTAATTTTTGACAGTAAATTATTATTATTAAATTTTTTACCTATTGATCAGGTTTCCTGTCACTTGGGACTGTTAGAAGCAAATTGAAGTTAAAGTTTGGATTATTAAAGAATAATCCAAAGTTGGGATTATTTTCAGCGAATGGGAAAAAGTTCGGATTATTGTGGACAATTTTTCCTATAAAAAAAGGATGATATGGTTTATGAAGAAGCAATAATTAAGTCTGAAATTTAGGGCAAAGAGTTTAAATCTCAAGCAGAAGCTTATGAAATATATATCGAATATGCTTTTAAGAAAGATTTATAATTGACAATTGTTTTAAAATGGTAATGCTCAATCACAACTGTAAGTTATTATGAACATTTATTTTTTGTTAATGAACAAATTTCTTTTTTGGTATGACCATTGTATATATAGTAGACACTTGCTAGATCACTAGATATTTATATTTGAAGGATTTGGCTATAATATGTAGTGCTCAAGGAAAAAAAAAACGAATTACTATTCACGTGCATATCGGGGTTGCTGGTTTTGTCAGCAAAAATAATTTCACGTGTATCGGGGTTACTATAAGTTATTACTATTCACGTGTATCTAATTTCAAAGCCTTTTTTGTGCAGCAGGCCACACTAAGTCAGAAAAAATAACAGATCCAGACGCGCGCATAAAGGGGTTACTATTCACGTGCATATCGGGGTTACTGGTTTTGTCAAAGTTACTTGTATTTTTCAAGGGTTACTTGTATTTTTTTCATGGTTACTTGTATGGATTACTTAGTCAGGGGTTACTTGTATTTTTTTTCAGGGTTTACTTGTATGGATTACTTGTCTAGGGTTACTTGTATGGGTTAATTCAAGAGTTACTTATTTAAGGGCTACTTGTATGAAATACTTATTCAAGGGTTACTTGTATGAGTTACTTCAGGGGTTACTTGTATGAGAACTTATTCAAGGGTTACTTGTATGAGTTACTTATTCAAGGGTTACTTGTAGGCCCCATACCAAACCAATAACACCCTACAAGTAACCTCTGACCAAAACCAGTAACACCCTACAAGTAACCCCTGACCAAACCAGTCACATCCTACAAATATTCTACAATCTACTCATATTACTATTTTGTTTTTATTGCTGAATTTTTTATGAAGAATGTTCAATCTAAGATTCCCCGAAAAAAACCAGCTCACATTTCTCCGGTTCTCATCAATTTCACTACTTCAAATGTTGTTGATGATTTTAAGGTTAATTAATTGCAATTTTTCACAGCAATTTGACACCCATTTTCTACAATTTCGGGCTTTAATTGCAGCAATTTAGCAAAGAGGGGAGAGAAAATGGGTGGAATAGAGATATGGTTGTTGGTGATGTGTGCGGCTTAGAGAAGAAGCTAAGAAAATAGGAAAGAGAAAATGGGTGGAGTAGAGATATGTTGTTGGTGATATGCGATTTGGCTTGGAGAACAAGCTAATAAGAAAAGAGGAGAGATAAGACTTGCAGTATTTTTATAAAAAAAATTAATAGAAAGTGCGGCTGGCCAGTGTGGCCAGCCACATACAAAAATTTATGATCCAATTTAACTTAATTTATTCACCATGATTGTGTAAGAGGGGCAAGGTCAAATATGTGAATGTCATATTGAAGAACAATATATTAACCTTTAGGTAATATAGATACATAATATGACTTGGAAATGAAAATTGTAAAGACTTATATGACTAAGAGTCTATGACCATGACTATTATTTATATAGACGAGTACAAAAAATTTTGTATCTTATTTTATTATTTGAATATTATAATTTGATTTTAATATTTAGAATTTTTTTTTTACCGTATCATGCTACCATTATATTTCTAGACTTTTTTTATTTGAGAAATAATATTTCTAGACTTTACTATATAATAGATGCTCTGACCATTATGCTCGTATCAATAAGTATCATGTAATCCGAAACTACCTCCGATTTTTTTTAGTTGCAACTTGGAATATTTTATATTTCTCAAATAATACCCCAAAGTTGCAACCAAATAAAATCGGAGGTAATACTTGTATAATTCTTTCCTTTGCTCATTATGTCGCAAAAATATAGCTAGACTTTACTATAATATATGCTATGACCATTATCACGACCATCTATTATAATAACTGATTACATTATGAGCAAAGAAATATCACTCTATGTTTTTTTTCTTTTTTTGACTGGAAGAAATATCACTCTATGCCAGTATGCTATTAACAAAGGCAATTACCCAAAATATAATCCTAACACTTTATTTTTTATTTGAGATTTAATATTTCTAGACTTTACTATAATAGTTTAGTTAGTTATTTTGTAACACCCCAACTTTAAGAACAGGTTGTTACATATTTAGAATAAGATTTTTAGAATATTTTTTTTTATATGGAAACATAAATGTATAATAAAAAAAATAAAAAAATTAAAATAAGACATCGAATCATAAAGAGACATTTGTCAGCTTTACATTGAAGCGCTTGTCTTTAGTATAATATATAGATAGATATATAGATAGATTCATTTATCTAGATTTTTCAACTAGTTTGTATCATGCTAGCTTTTAAAGTGATCTAGAAAATTTTTGACATTAGAAGAAACTAGAATTTCGTGAATATTCTAGAATATTATGTTTACAAGAATTAAAGAAAGTTTTAAAATCTTCCGGTCATTTCTTCCAAGCTCTTCATTCAACTATAAATAATTTTTTTTTTTGCGTTTTTTGAGAAAAACATTCAACTATAAATATAAGTCATGGACATTCAACTAATAACAAGCCTTCCTATCCCCAACTCCTTGTATACAGTTTTTATAATTAGAGTTTGCTTGTCCTCTATTCAAGGGTTTTTGTACCCTACTATTTTCATATGTTGGATTATTTCAGATGCTCGTCATTCAGGATTTCTTTCTAAATTTTTCCCATGTTAAATATGGTGTATTTCTTTTACCATTATTTATCTTGCCTTTATTTATCTTCCTATTACTACTACTCACTCTCTACTAATTTATTTTGCTTCCGCTAGACACTCACCAACCTTAACAATATTTCCTCGGTTTAAAAGCAATATTTGACTTATATATTATTCATATACTCTATTTTCACTATACTTACGTGAGATCTTGTTAAATTTCGTCATAGTTTATATTTTATTACTATTAATTTTTTTTTATTGATAATTGAAATTACGTATTGGCGAGTATCAATGAGAAGGGTTGAATTTAAATGAAAACAAAGGAGGCATGAAATTAATCTATATACATACGATGCGTAAGATAATTAAATTATAAGTTAAATATAAAATGAAGATAGATTTCATATAACATTAGAATCATCAAATTTTGTAGACAAAAAGTTGAACATTTTGTGTTAAATCCACATTTGTTTTTTAATTGTTGTTTGAACAAATGTATTTGTTCCAACCCATTTATAAATATAGTTTATTTAATGAAAATTTGTAAATTACCACCCAAATAGGAGACCTGTTTTGAAATTACCTCTCGTTAAATATATATATTTTTATTTTACCACTCTTTAAATTAAAAAAGTATTCCGATTCCCACCCTTTTCAACAATTCGGTGGATTTTCTGTTTGAGGGCCCCAACTAAAGGCTATATTGATATTTTTGACCGATTTCCCCCCAATTTTTCTATTTAAAACAACTTCTAATTTCAATTACTATACTCTTCACCAAATTCCACCAAATTTTCTCATATTTTGTTACTTGTTGTTTGAAAACTAATTCCCACAATTGAAAACACCCAATTCGCAGTATGGTATGATTCCATTTGTTCTTAAATTAGGGTTTTTCGCCAACTATAATTGGAGTGAATGGGTAGATTTGGGAATTAAGATTCTTGGGGAAATTGAATTGGGCGTTTTAAACAATTAGGGTTCTTGGAACAATTGAATTGGCGTTTTCAACAATTTAATGTCAAAAACTTTACCAGCTTCTGGTCCCAAAGAACACCTAAAGATGGCGACTTTTCGCATTTTTTTCCCTTCACCAGTACATACAAGTACAGTAAATCAATTACTTTGTAGAAAAACAAAACTTAGGGTTTTACTTAAATAATTTTAGGGGTAGTTAAACACTTGACAGAAAATTTAAGAAGAAAGAGGGAGAAGATTGAAGATGGTTCACCGATATATTGAAGGAATTGAACGAGGGAAGTGATAGGTAGAGTTTAACATTTAGTTTTGTAGGGTTCTCAAATGAAAAATCCACCGGATTTTTGAAAAAGATGAGAATTTGAATACTTTTTTAATTTAAGGTGCGGTAAAATAAAAATAAAAAAATTAACAGGTGGTAATTTCAAAACAGTTTCACTTTTTAGATGGTAATTTTATAAATTAACCTTTATTTAATGGGTTTGGTATAAAGTTATAAGATATATTATGGTAAAACAACACTCCCTCTGTCCCAATTTACTTGCAACAGTTTGAATGAACACGCTTGCCGATGCTCAAGATTGACCATCAATATCTTTTATTATATACATATATAAGCTATAAAAAGTTTATATTAAGAAAGTATACATTAAAATAAACTCAATAACATCTTATATGATTACATTGACTTTCATATAATAGCTAAAAAAGATGGCCAGAGTGAAATGTGTGAATAGTGCAAAAAGTTAAAATGTTGCGAGTAATTTGGGACAGAGGGAGTAACTCATTTTTATATATGGAACACGTTTCACTTTGACTGGTTTATTCCTCTCTCTTATTTAATGTGTATATTATATTATGCTTGTATAGTTGTATGATGTTTTCTAAAATTTCTTTTATCGTTTAGTAGCATTAATAATTTACTCTAACATGTATATAATAGAAATTATTTTGTTAATGAGTGCCCTTGAGACGTAAGATAATAATTCAAAATATTTTCTAAAATTGTATTAATTTCAGAATGCATGTCAAAATCACGTGCTTTAATGCTTATTTCAATTTAATTTTTTTTAGTCATCTTATGCAATGCCTCCAAAATATTAGTTAATCTTTTTTCTTATGAATTATTGTTGATCAACATTAATATTTTGGTCACTAATTGTGTTTTTGGAAAATTAATGCCTATGGTTTTGATTGGTTGACAAATTAATGGTTGAATACCAAATCTAATATATATATATATAAAGGGGAGTTTTTTCCCGAGTTTTTAGAGAGCCACATAGGATTTAATTTTCTTAGTGTGCCATGTAGGATTATAAATTTTAGTAGTAACCAATTAAATAGGAGATTATTAAAATCTTTTATAATAAAATAATTCAAATGTCACGTAAGCAAAATTGGCGAATGAGATTTTTCAATTTAAGTTAATTAAATATAAAATATTATCTTTTGATATTAGGAATTTTATCTAAATATATAATAAATTTTAGCACATAAATATATATATAAAAAAAATTATTTTAAAAAATTCAAACAAACTGTGCATCGCACGGGCTTCATCTAGTTTAACTTTAATTTGTAACTATCAATTTAATGTCAATGATTTATAGTTTTCAAAATATAAACTTTGAATGATAGCTCTCAGTTAATGTCATTTGTTAATTGTATTGTTTTAATAATAAAATTTCAAAACTTTTAATTTTTTTATTATTATTGGGTACGTGCTGTTGCTCATATATTTATTAGGATATGATTTGCTATAGCTAGAGAAGTAAGGGTTCATATAGTATCTCGGCTACCCACTAACTTTTTTATAGGTTGTATGACTTCGTCGGTTTTTGAGATTTAATAGTAATAGTAATAGTAGTAGTAACAAAAACAATAACAATATTGGCTATGGACTTCACCTTTGACGCAATCGGGGTTGTCTGACTTCGTTTTTGGGTCGTGTTGTGTGGACGGCGACTCAGCGGAAGCGGGACAAGTATGGGGCGCGTTGCAAGGCTATTGGCTATGGTTTTCTTCCTTTCCCCTTTTCTTCGTTGGGGGAATTAGAGAAGGAGGCTATTGTGTTGCCAAAGCGGGTTCAGGCGTTCGTTAAGACTCAGGATATTGGTGCTCATGCAGATGCTTACATCTTCAACATGATCGGGTTCACTACAGCTAAAGGGGTGTGAGCCATATTGTATCTCGACTCCCCACCAATTTCTTGTAAATTATTTGACTTTGTAGGTTTTTTGATATTTTTATAATAATAATAATAATAATAATAATAATAATAATAATAATAATAATAATTTCTGAGAAACCTAATTCCAAAATTCCCCACACTTCAATATAGTTAACGAAATATGAGTAAAGGTATCATGGTAATTATAGGGGGATATCACAGCCTTCCCCTTGGCTTTATAATAGAGATACACTAGATGAAACTCATGCAATGCATGGTTTGCTTGGATTTTTTTTTTTTTTTTGTATTTATGTGATAAAATTTATTATATTTAGATAAATATTCATAATATCAAAAGATAATATTTTATATGTAATTAATTTAAACGTAAAAATATCATTTGCCAATTTTTCTTGCATGACATTTGAATTAACTACTTCTAAAAAAAATTAATAATCTCTTATTTAATTGGCTACAACTATAATTTATTACTCCCTCCGTTTCAATTTGTTAGTCCCATATACTATTTTGGGCGTTTCAAAAAGATATACTCATATCTAATGTATTCCACTTTTAACTTAGTTTTTATTTCCTATTTTATTCATATTAAATTCTGATTGGTTAGATTAATTGATTGTAAATTAATGACATGACTCTAAGTAAAGAAAGTACTCCCTTGATTTATGCAAATATGACTAAAACTTTCCTTAAAAAAAATCAAAAAATTAAATAAGGCAAAACTATTTATGAATTATTTTTTAATTTATTAATAGATTCCAAATATTATCCTTTTCTTATTTTATGTGATTGATTCCATATGGGACTATCATATTGAAACGGAGGGAGTATCTTACATGGCGCGCTAAAAAACTTAAATCACACGTGGCTATTTAATACCTCAGGAAAAAACTCCCCATATATATATATATATACACACTACCTCCTTCCCCGAAAGAACGACTCATTTGGGTTGATTTCGCGGGTATTAAAAAAAGTTAAATGAAAAGAAGTAAAAGTATATTGGAAAGGTAAATTTACATGGGGTTTACAAAAAAGTAGAGAGATACAGTAATAAAAGTATATGGAAAAACAAAATTTTATATGGAGAAGCTAATTTTGCACAAATATTGTTGCAAATTGGTGGGTATTTTAATGCTAATGGGTCATTCTTTTTGGGACTAAAATTAGGCCAAATGAGTCGTTCTTTCGGAGATGGAGGGAGTATATATATACCATAATTTTATAAAAGCTCATGCGTATCTCTAATTATAAGTTTTTGTAAATCTCTTTGATTAGATATTCTCATTAAATAATATGTATTATGTGTATATCTTTTGTGTAAATATGTATGGTATATTCTCATAGATTAGGTTGTCATCCCTATATATATTGTTTAATGAGAATATCTAATCAAATAGATTTACACAAACTTATAATTAGAGTTACGCATGAGCTTTTATAATAAAAATTACACAAAAGTTTAAAAAAATTACGGGTTTACAATAAGTTATTGAGTGGCCGTGATTACGGCCCAATCTACACGTGTGAAATTTAAAATTTGTTACCACTCTCATGTTTTCTCTCTCCTGCTTTATTTTCTTTTATTTCTGTTTCTTCTCTTTCCTCTGCTCTTCTTTTTCTCTCTCATCTTCTTTACCCCTCTTTCTAGTTTCTATCTCCTTTGTTCTTCAATTTCACTCTCGTTTTTCTATCTAATCTTGGTTTTCAACTTAATTTTGTAGTTTCTTTTGTTAATTCTTCTTTTACATCCAATTTTGAGGTATGTATGTTCATATTTTTTTTTTGTATTTTTGGTTATTTTAAGGTATGTTCATGTTAATTCTATTTTGATTTTAGTTTTCGAATATAATGTCAAATGTTAAGCTTTTAAAGAAGGGGAAAATTGCTCCTCCTACTACTAGTTCAAACGAAAAATTGAAGGTATATTTTCTAAATTTTGTGACCTAATTTTTTTTTTGAAGGTCGGCGGACATTAGTGCGTTTTTGTAAAATATGGGTCACTTTTGCAAAAAAAGAGGTCACTTTGTGATAAAAAAAAAGGGTCACTTTTGTGAATAAAGGATCACTCTTGCGAAAAAGGGTCATTTTTGTGAAAAAAAGGGGTCACTTTTGTGGAAAAAAGGGTCACTTTTGTAAGAAAAAAGGGTCATTTTTATAAGAAAAAGGGTCATTTTCCGCAAATTGTTCGATGTACAATAAAATTATTGTAAACCGGGTGCATGCAAAAGTTTTTGTAAAAATTATGGGATGAAATATAAATTATATTAGTTACATAAGTTAAGATAAGTTTAGATAAATTCAGTAAAGAAAAAAACAAGTTCAGATAAGTTCGTTCAAATCTAGAAAAATAAGTTATCATAAGGGTTGCCCAAAAAAACACTTTATCTTACAAAATATTAGTCATAGGATTTATGTATGAGAAAATAAAAGAAATGAGATTAATTCTTGTTAGGAATTAAGATTATAAATCCGAACTTTGTGCGGTCTGAATTAAAAAATCCGAACTTTTGATTATTAAAAATCCGAACTTTGATACCTATTTTCTTTTGGAGGACCCAACAGGTCACCAAACCTGCTACTCCAAGTTAATATGCCACGTGTCACATGTTAAGTGGTCCAAAAATAAAAAATCAGAAAAAATAAAAAAAATATCCACAAAAAATAAAAAAACAATAAAAAAAATTTAAAAATCAGAAAAAATTAAAAAAAATGAAAAACCCCACAACCCCCAGCCACCACCGTCCCCACCACCACCACCACCCGCCGGTCGTACCCCCACCCATGCCACCGTCCGGCGCCGGCGAGGGGGACCCCTGGCCCCACCCCCTCCACGACAGCCTCCCCTTCCCCATAACCACCACAAAACCCCTCAAAACCCCATAACCACCCTCGAAATACTCCCTCTACCCCACGGCCGGCGCCGGAACTCCCTCCCCGGAGTGCCGGCGAGTAGTTTTCGCCCACCCCCTGCCATGCCCACCCCCTTCCTCCCCTTAAACAACCCCCTAAAACCCTAAATCAAAAACCCCCAAATCAGCTGTGGGGTAGAGGGGTGGTGGCTGGGATTTGGGGGGTTTTCGTTTTTTTTTTCTGATTTTTTTTCTTTTTTTTATTTACTTTTATTTTTTTCTGATTTTTTTTGGACTACTTAACATGTGACACGTGGCAAATGAAATAGTATTAAAAAAAGTTAACCTGTTCTTCAGATCACCGGTTATTTGGAACCTTTAAAAGTCAATGGGTATCAAAGTTCGGATTTTTACAGAATAATCAAATGTTCGGATTTTTTTATTTCAGACCGCGCAAAGTTCGGATTTATAATCTTAAATTTTCCTTCTTGTTATTATAGATTGTTGTAAAATATACATATATGAAATTAAACATTAAATCTTCAAGTTCATGAATATGATTAACTTTTTTTAACAAACCATTGTAGATATAAAAAGTGTCATTGGAGTAGTGGTTGAAGTTAAATTACAATTAGCATGTGGTCATGGGTTTAAACATTAATGCTAACAATTCATACTTCATATTTCCTCCATTATGTTATTATTGCACCATAGGGATTGAGCACAACATTTTTGGTATTTGAAAAAAGGAGGAGTGATAATGGTAAAGATACAAAATTACCCATATATTATATACATAAACTTAAAATCAAGTTTTGAAAACTAAGGGTATATTAGGTATTTATAGTGCATACATTGATGTTAATTTTCTAAAATGGCTATAGTGTAAAATTTGTGAAACTTCTGTAAAAGCTAAGTGATGCAATATTTAAAAAAATTGAGGAATTATAAATGTATACTCCCTCCATGTATTAATAAGTGTTACACTTTAACAAATATATAGTTAAGAGGTAAGTGGGGTAGATGGAGTATTAAAAAATTGTAAAAGAAAGATAGTTAGGTTAATAGTTTATTAAAAAGTAATGAATGTGAGAGAAGAGAATTTTTTTTTTTTAAATGTAGTATTGGGTTTAGGTGGGGATCACGAGAGAGAGATATATATATAATATCAAAATGTAGCTTTTTGCCAAAAAAAAAAAAAAAAGTGTAAAACTTATTTAAACATGGCCGCATTTGATAAGTGTAACACTGTTACTTATAAAAACACGGAAGGAGTAAATTATTGAATACATCAAGTTATTTTGGAATTTTAGGTATTAGGTTAGTGAATTTATAATGATAGACGTGTTTGTTTGATTAATCATGGTAGAGGTTGTTTATGGCAAAGATTTGTATGGGATTGAAAAGAAGTTAATCTTTTGAATATATTTAGAAGAATTTTTTTTCCTGATTACAACGGATCGATAAACTCTCTCGTCGAAAAAAATTGTAAATCACAATGATGTAAAAGAGAATACAAATAATGCACGATTTGCAACTAACAATGATCATAGCTATGCAGAAAGGATGATTTTTATTTAATTCAGTTGTCATTTCTTTACGAATCAATTTCCATTTGCTTTTACCAATCAAACATGAAAGGATTACCACACATTCATTTTGATTAAACTAATCTAAACTCAACTTATCCAAAGTTATCCATTTTTCCCATTGACAACCAAACAAGCACTCAGAAACCCAGCCTACACTGTTCATTCTATCCCTTAAACAAGTATATGTCATGTCATGTCATGAGTTGAGTTTGTACTTTATGGAGGTAGTCAGTAGTGGAGGGCTTTGTCCTATCAATTAGTGGAGATGTTCATGCGCGGATATCCTTCTTAATCTCTTTCTCTTTCAAGGCCGAAAAGTGGTGTGAATTAATGAACCCCTTTTTTTGCAGTACCATAACAATGGACCATATACTGCTCCTGTAAGGTTGGAAAACATGCTAACCTAAATTAATAAACAATAGAGTTTTTACTCAAATTTCATACTCATGCTGCTTAATGTTTATTGCTTCCATAAGATTGCTGTCTGTTTGAGGATTTATGATATTGGACCATTGTATCTTTCAGCTATGGTGCGTCATATACTCTATCCAAAATTCCAAAGGCATGCTCTGATTTACTGAACTGAACTAAACTGAACTAATTGAAACTAAACTGAACTGAGTTGAACTGATTGTAGATGAACTGAACTGAAACTAAACTGAATAGAACAGGCCCTAAGTGGGAGAATGGAATGACATCCTGATATTTTAATGAACATGAAAAAGTGTCGCACTTCAATTAAGTCATTAGAATAACAGAAGCTTCGAAAATAACTTTGATACAAGTGTTTGTTATTCGAGTTTTGTACAATTAAACTAAATTGTAGTATGGAATAATGGATTATCAGTTACAAGTATATCAAAATTCACAAACTACAAATATTGTATATTTATTAGTACACTTGTTTTTATTATATATAAAATGTAGAGTCAAATAGTTGAGTGAGGGGTAATGTAAGAGAATTCTCCATTCCCAAACACAAGTGTATGATGAGACTCGAATTGGTAACCTCAATCACAATTACAAGGTAAATTCCCCACTATTTCTACCAAGCTTGCTTGGCTTATGTATTTACAATAGTAAAAGTGTCTAATTAGTAATTAATGTATTTGTGCACCATAGGAAAAAAAAAAAAAAAAAAAAATCGAAACAAATTATGTTAACAGCAGCAAAGGTACAGGGAATTATACATTTATACATACAGTGGCCATCAAATGGAAGTCTGAATGGCGTTACAGTAAGAAAATGCAAACGGCCAGCTGACTTCTTGATGAACAAGAGCTAAGGAAGCACCACCATTAGTTCTCACAACTTAATCCTCAAAAGTCATGCATATGATCTAGAAGGTAGTTAGCTGTGAGCTCTTCATTTTTGTTGCAAGCAAAATACGCCTCTAATACAGTTGACCGATCAAAACCCATAGCTTCAAGCTGCACACAGTAGGGAATGACAACATAACTCAAAATTGTTATTTGCTAAAACCTCTCACAATCACAATGGTCTTTTTCCCACCACCACACAACTGAGGTAAGCAATGTAGTGCAATATGATGTATTGATGTAGAGTCTTCTCTTCGCATTGTTACTAATTTCAGGTGAGTTTGCAAGTTTAAAAAGATCAAAAAATTTACATATAAGTATATATCATCTGAATAGAGCAGGTTTGTCCTGAACCATGTCTGCTGAACATGTCTGCTGAACATTTAACATGTTAAACCACACTTTCCCAACCACAAATTAAAATAAAAAAGTAAGAAAAATGAAAACCCGTCAATGGAGTAGAAAGACATTTAATTTAATTTATCCATATTACCTGAAATACACTGAGATTTACTGGTACAGCGAGTAATCAGAAAAGGCAGATAATTAGATTTTCAAACAATTGTATCAAACAGTGGAGCCTGGATTACTGGATATATGCTTTGGTACATGCTGGTTTAAGCAAAGTCATAACCACCCAAATATAATAATTTGCAATTGATCCAACATCCTTACATAACAAAGATTGCATGACATAATGAGCAAGCAGATAGTATATCATTCTGTCCTTCGGAATAATCTAAACTCAGGAGGAAAAACAGAAGGCCGTTGAGGACTTACCCGTTCTATGGCTGCATGCTCCCCAGCAGTAACTTGCACAGCCTGAGGCATTGCAGTGGCAAATTGCTCAAGTATATTCCTGAACGGGGTCAATATGCAACAAGATGATTAATTGGTCAGGGAAGGTGGATAGCTATCGCGGGATGGCTAAAAACATATGTATGCTGACTGCCCGGATATTCAGATATCTAATGACAGGCTCAAAATCTTTACCCTTTTTCAACTCCAATAGGCTCATTTAACAATCGGTGGAATTCAGTCTCATGCTCTTGAATAAGTTTCATCACGTTTGGATTATGTTTACCAAACTCTTGAAGCATGGGCTGTCATGAAGAAAGAAAATGAGAGCAAACAAGATACAGTAAGAGCCAAAGAGATTGATGAATAGTGCATGACAGAAAAACAAGATCTTAACAACCTCAAATCATGGGGAACAAAGTACCTGCAAAACCTGCGGGTTAGCTTGCACCATGGCTCGCAAGGCTTGAAACTGCAGAGAAAATTTTTAATTAGAGTAAGCTGTCCAACTCTCCATTTCTCAGAGCTCCAATCTACTCTAGTGTAAAGGTGATTGAGTTTTATCAAATTACAAGTAGACAACATACTTGTTCACTGTTACGCAGAAAATCCAGGGCACCAGAGGGAGCAGCACTGGAACCCACAGTAGGAAGGCCCTGCTTCCAAATACAAATTTAGACCAAGGCAATTCTCCAAAGTACTGCAGCAACAGTCATCACCCATTGCATACCTGAGGAAAGGTATTTAAAGGACCTGCATTAGGTCCACCAGATAGCACTGATGCTGGTCGTCTGGGTTGTTGAGTAACAGATGAAGTATTTGTACGCTGCCGAGTCCCAATGGACTGAACAAGAGACGGCTTTTCAGATTTCTCAGGAATACCCTATAGCATTAAGAATATCAGCATTTCATAAGAAATAATAACTGACAGATCTACTCCAACAAGCGAATAGTTCATTGAGTATGACTTAAAAATTGTTAACTAACAACTACACATCTGAGTGAAAGATGAAGTGTGGATCGTAACTCACAGAATAAAGATATTCAACAGCTATCTCAGGATTATTGGATGCAGCACGAAGGGCATGTACAACAGTGTCTCTGTCCCAAATTCCTCCACCCATATCAAGTATGTGCTGGATTGTATTCTCGTGTTCATTTCCAACAACAAGATTTGAAGCTGCCTGACCACCAACATCAGATTCTGGCCTGCTTTATAATTACATTTCAGAAAGAATCCAAGCCTAACAATAGTTTGAATTTAACCTGATAGGAGTCAAAACATATAATCTCTTGAGTTTGGCAAATAAAAACAGAGTACAGTCAGTACACACTCACACAGAAGATATACTAGGAGTTGGCACTGAAGTAGGCATAGGTGCAGGGCTGCCAAAAATACAAACATTATACCATAAGAATTCAAACTTCCAGCCAGAATTTCTTGAAAACAAAGCAGCATAGAATAGCAGAACTCACAGAGATGCATCAGTTGCAGTAATTGGAGGTTTAGTAGATGCCTCAACACCAGGACTTGCAGGAGCCTTAAAGGTGAACAAATATCAGTTGTAATCGGACTATTGCTTTCAAAATATTAGCTGGCAATTATTACAATATCACAATTAATACAGTAACTTCTACAATTGACAACATACAAAATGACAAGATCAAATAAATATAGACAAGGCTGGAAACCATGATAAAAAAAGCATCGAATATCAAATATGTAGCATACAGACTGATCCTTGATTTTCATATAAATTGGTAGGAATGTATGGCACTTAGGAGATAACAACAGCTTATACAACCAAACTAAGGGTAAAAGCTGAGACTTTGTAACCTTCAGAAGTAGGTTGTGCTAACTACTAAAACTTGATTCCTAACCAATCATTCATGCATTAACCCAAACCATCTACCAATGACTACTAAAATGCCAGAATCCTAAAGCCCAGTGATTTGTAGCCAAAGATACAAAATTAAAAATTTCCACTTCTATGTAGCTAATTTCAAAATCTACTTAGGATAAAGAAAACCAAATTGTGCTAGATCTAATTGAAGTAATCCAAGTGGAGATATGGAATTATTCTTCATTGAAATAGGACTTCAACTCTTCAAGTGTCTGCCTCAAGTCTCCTTCTCAGCCACAGTTATAGATTAGGATTTTCAATCAAAAACCACCCTAAACGAGAGGTCTATTCTCATAACCACACCTTACTAAATAAAAATTAATATTAACCACCTATAAAAATTATATGAAGTATTCTATAGGTCACCCTCCATCATAAGGTTTCTAGATAACCAATTAAGAACCCTTATTTAACACAAAAAATAAGATACGAACAAAGCAAGAAGTGACCTTTGTTTTGTGATATATGTTCATGTCAGAGCCATTAAGATGGATATATGATTGGCTGGGGATTTAATGCCAATGGAAGATATTCATAGCATGATAGTGTTGAGTTCAATCAATAAAGTATTTTAAATAAGTTAAATAAGATCAGGATCTAATAATTAATAGTTAATTATTTTAATGGTAAGAATTATTTAATAGTTGATTAGTTGGTTAGTGGTGAAGGTGGCTTTGAGATTATAATCAAAGACTTAGAGGAGCTTTGGGTTTTTTAGCTTAAAATTCTATAGATTATCTTACTTAAACAGTCAAGAGGAAGTGCCATGGTGCATGGTATATGCAGACATGCAGTAACATAGTTTTTAAGTTCCAATAGCTTTAAACTCTTTTTTTTTTTTTTTTTTTTTTTTTAATTTTTAAAGGAGCTAATATTAACAGTTTTTAACAATACAAGGGTATGATATTATATTTTAAACTCTCCAATCCCTTTCTCACAAAATGGGTTTTACTTGTTGTTGCTGCAACTGAACTGTACAGAAAACCATTGCCTGCTGCTGTTGAGACAACCCCCTTCCACCATCAATTGTAACATTGTACAAAAATTTGAAACATAAGTCATGGACATTGTAAAGCTGTTCTTACCTCAGCTGTCATAGCTGCTGCTGCCACAGAACTATCCCTAGCCAAACTCTTACTCTGAAAACACTCATTTATTCAGCATCAATGAAAATGCATATCAAATACAGACTATGAAATTGCTAACTTAACATGCATGTATCACTGGTAAAATGAAAATCCCCTTTTAACGTTATTGCTATAATTTGTCAAAAAATCCTTAACTTCACAAACCCTAATAAAGTATTTGAATAAAACAAGTTCAACCCTTTGCATTCATTTCAAATTACTTCTATGTGCTTCTATAATATATTGGAACTTTTACTGAGTCCCCAAGCCCTGCCCCACACCCATGATGTACTTCCTTGCTTTCAGGTATATCTTCTGAAAGAAAGGGTTTTCTCTCGTGTTCAGTGCTTTACACTCTTTCCTCTCAAACAGCGAGGGCCTTAAATGCATTGGTCCCTATGACTTGTTGTAATACCATGGAACTTCCCTCCATGCCACTCTCAATCATTTCATTGTCTAAGAAGGAAACATTGCTAAGGCTTTTTCAGAATTCAATGCCAGTGATGCCAGTTAATATTTATGTCAATTCAAAAATTAGGTAAGGAACGGAAAATATTTTTAAGTCAATGTAGTGCTCAACAGGGGGGAAAAGCATGAATTGTGGATATGCACCAAAAACTAAGGGCACTAGTATATTCAAACCCTGATGACGTATCACATTGCTCTAAGCCTTTAGCTCAACATCCACCACATTTGAGCTTTAGGCCTAGAGCAAAGAAAATACAGATGAAGTATTTGTAACCCAAGGCATTTCAGCTTGCTCAAGAATACCGTATAACATTAAGTATACTAGAAAGATCCTAATTAAAACCAAGTGATGAAATGGACTCCAGCCAGCAGAAACGCTGGGAATCCTCAAGGAGACAAGAATCCTTTGACTGCAACTACACAACTAAGCAAAAGATGTAAGGATCTTAACTCACAGATTTTAGATACTCAGCAGCTCTCTCTGGGTTATTAGATGAAACACGAAGTGCGCGTACAACTGCGTCTCTATCCCAAATTCCTCCACCGATATCAGTTACATGCTGGATTGTATTCTCAATGTCATTTCCAGCATCAAGACTTATAGCTGCCTGTCCACTGACATCAGATTCTGACCTGCATCAACATAAAGTTTCAGAAAAAATCCGAGCCAATAGATAATTTGAATCCAAACTAATAGGAGTCACTAGAATCTCCTTTAGATATAGCAATTTAAATGAAACTAGACACTCACACAGAAGATGAAATAATGGGAGTTGGCACTGATGTAGGCACAGATGCAGGGCTGTAAATTAAGCAGATGTACCATTAGAAAACAGAATTCCTGCCAAAAGTGCCTAAAGAAGTAAAAAGCATCGAAATACAAAACTCACAGAGCATCAATGGGCACAGTGGTTGGAGGTGTAGTAGATGCCTCAATAGGAGACTTGGGTGTTGCAGGAACCTAAAGGTAAAGAATAATGATTGTAAAAGAGAAAATCGCTTTCATGTAATTTCGCTAGAAAAATGATTTTCAAATCATAAATTCAGTCAACAAATACAATGACAGGATCAAAAGAATCAATGGACATTGGACAAGGTTGACAACTATGATACAAAAAATCAGGTATTGACTATGGAGTATATCACATACAGAGGGTCTTCTGCAGTTCTGTATGCAGTTAGAACTAGTATTATTGTCGTGCACCTAAGAAACAAAGGAGTAAAACTTTTCAACTACACTGTGTGTAAAATGTTGAGACTTTGAGACTTCATAGCCATCAACTAAAGGTTGTGCTGAATCATGTCAATGATGCATTATGCCATCAACCAATGACTATTCAAACACCAGAATTTTCAATCCTAGCAATTTGCAGCAATAGATACAAAATGAAGGATGTCTACTTCAAAGTCGCTCAATCCAAATATAGATTTTATAGCTCTGTACGCAAAATAGGCAAAGTATTTAGAAATCACATTCTTGATCTTCAAAGGTGCACTCATTTAGGCGTAAACATTTTCCAGAGTATTCTAATAGAACTACAAAATCTATTTTTTGACGTAGATGACCAAATTGTCCTAGATGAGATTTCTGTAACCTCAGGACGGAAATTAAGGACAGTATTATAACAAGGTTTCACCAAGCATTTTAACTTAAGTGTGTAATGATTAGCCTAGTGGAAAAAAAATGATGATCTAAAAATGGTACTTTTGAAATTACAGAAAATTAAGACACAAATGTCATATTGTCATGTATTTGAGAGACTGCATGTTTTTCCAAAGACAACTTAAATTTAGCTAAAATAACTTCTCAGATATTCTCAATGCCTTCTCTTCCTATCCTCCTTTCATTATATAGGCTTCCTGAGTCCCCCGTCCCTCTAATTTATTTCCTGCCCTTTTCCTCAGGCTTCCTAACTGATTTACTGAGCATTCCTCATCATAATTTCCTCCTCTTAGTCATAGTTGTGAATAAACTTACTGAAACGATCCAAGGGGAAATACCAGAGTGTATGCACTTAGAAAATAACACAGATTTGGTAAATGTGAATTAAAAATCCATCAATGATAAGTAAGATGTTAGGAGAGAAATTTTAAATCCAAGGTTTGAAGTGGAGTAGAATACAAAAAAGTATGGATATGTTTGTTTGAGATCATGGGACAGGAGCTACATATAAAGCAGAGAGCATTTTAATATATGGAGCCAGTCAATTATTCAAAAGTTTTTTATAAAGAAGAAGCACCTTGGAAGTTCTCTACAATAAGAAAAAACAATTAAAACCCAAGAGATTAAATCATGTGATAATTAGGCCAATGAAGCTAGTTCAAGCCTATAACATAAAGAGGTGTTAATAAGTGATTAGTACTTGTATGTTCCCAATAACTTATACAACTATTGAATAATTTAAAGAATTGTAGACAAACTTCATATTGTTTGATTGATTCACTTAGGTTAAGGTGTTGTGTCTTAATTAAACAAGTAATTAGGAGCAATTAGTCACTCGGTATAGAGGAAAGTATAGCAGCCCGGTTAGGGCTTGCTCCGCCCGGCGGGGCGCGAGTGGAAGGGAAGGACGGCAAGTTCGCCACCAAGCATGGCCACCGCCGTCCGGCCAGGCACGAGGGCAGCGAAGCATAATAACAGGGCTTTTGCCCAATCGGGCCTTCACCGCCTTACAGGGCACGAGAAGCCATTTCTGAGATTTGGGTTTCACTGCCCGGTAGGGTGGCCGGGCGGGCGCGTGAGGATCCAAGTTCGTCAACATATTTGCCCGGTCGGGTGGTTGCCGACCTCGTCAGGCGCAGGTGGTGCCTTGGGCTGATTTGACGGTTATTTCTTCATCGTTGCTTATTTATTGCAGTTATTATATATATGTTCAAAGAACATATGATGAAAAAAAATATTCAAGGAAAGTCCGTTTGTTTTCTTCTTCTTGAAATCTTTTGCAAACCCCAATTATCATCATCTAGGTTGCCCAGAAACAGATACGGGGACAAAAACGTGTATGGATATGGGGACGGGATACGGAAAAATCAAAATTTCAAAAAACGGGTACAGCATGGATACGGCAAAAAATAAATCAGAAAAATATAAATCTATAAAATTATTTTAAAAATATTAAAGAAAAATAGGAAAATAAAAAAATAAAAGTACAAACCTATTTACGCTACTGTCCGCTACAATCAATTGAAAGAAAAGAAATACAATCAAATAATCAGATAGCCATTAAAAATTAAAAATAAAACCAAAACTAAAATAAAAACTAAGTATTGCTAAGGTCGGAGAGAGAGAATAAAAAATTAGAACTGTAGAAATAGATTTAGAATATAAAGTAGATAGAAGTTTCGCAGTCTCCGATGTTGGGGTGGGTCGCCGGTGGTTTCCGGCAAGGAATCGTGGCCTTATGAGGTCGCAGCAGGTGGTCGCAGACAAGGAATCAAGGAATCTCGGCCTCTTAATTTCTAGGGTTTTTGAGAAATCAACCTCAAGTAAATTGGGGGATTTTTTTTAAAGAAATTGGTTGGGCTTGTAGTGGGGACGTCGAAATAGAATAGGATCCGTCCCTGAGACGTTTCCGGAGCTCCTCCCAGCCGTCCCCAAAATAGCTTTCTGTACCACATTTCAAGGGTACTCCTTGGGGACGTATTTGGGCCGTACCCGTACCGTACCCGATACGTCCCCGGTACGATAAACGACTACACTTTGGCGTACCCGTGCACCCTTGATCATCACCATAATCACTCAAATTTTGCTTACATTAGATTACACGTGCATCCTTGATCATCATCATAATCACTCAAATTTTGCTTACATTAGATTACAAACACACTACACATTGTTGTGATTGTCTTCATTGTAAATCCCAGTGAGAAAGTGATTTTGTTCACGCCTCGAAATGTTAAATTTGCCCAATTTCGTTACATTTTTGTGACCCGTTAAACCAATTTCCCAATAATCCAAAGTAATAATTTCCTACAAAGATGGCAACGATGAAAGAATTGACATCAAACTTTCAAAAGCTGGACAAGTTTAAAGGAGTGCATTTTCAAAGATGACAGAAAAAAGATGCATTTTTTGTTAACATACTTGGAGTGGCATATATTCTCACATCCTCGAAGCCAACGAAGGAGGAAAATGAGACATTGGAGGTTGATGTGTGACATTTATATAGTATTTTACTCCCGTCCCTTGGTCATAATTAGTAGTGTTTTTGGCTCTTTAGAGCCACTTTTATTACTAATTGGTGTTTTCAAGTGTTTTTTTAGTTTTGCTTAAGTTTTGTAGGAAATTGCACTTTTGAAGCGTTTTCCCAGGTTTTCATGGAGCAACTACGGACATTAGAAGAACACGACCGTTTTTGAAGCCCAAGGCCGACTAGAGTCATCAAGCCGGTGATTAAGGGCTCGGCATATGTGATACCGGGGCATTTGGACCAAGTATTAAAGACCCGAAGAGGAAATCCGGATTGGGCCGAAGAATCAAGCCCAATCGAAATCCAAGCCTCGAGGTGAAGTCGAGCCCGATCGGGTGTAGGGAGGGCGCGCAGTCAAGTGTTGCTAGCAAGGCGCACCCGATCGGGTGAGCATTGGCTCGATCGGGCGCAACTGCTTAGAAGAAGATACGAAGAAAAAGGCGGGCCCGATCAGGCGGCCCTTCGCCCGATCGGGCGCGTGTTTCTGAGAGACCTGATTTGCCGAATTTTTAGTTTCTAATTAGGATTGTTTTAGAGTTGGTTTAAGTACGATTTTAGTACTTGATTTTTGTTTACCTTCTTTTTTAGACTTTCTCTCTCTACTTAGATTATTTTCTCTCTCTAAAATTCTCTCTAACTTTTACTCTTGATCTTGACTCAACTTTGTAGTTCCATTGATTTTGGTAACGATTTCTTCTCTATTAATTTCAGCAATTTTATTCCTTTATTCTCTTATGGCTTATTTAATTGCTTTATTTAGTTTATATTAATTATGTGTGAGTAGTTTTATTTCTAGGGTTTATGGGGATTCAATAAATAATATGAAGGGGTAATTTATAATTATTGATTGTCAATGCTTAATTATTTTCCTATTGATTGATTTAATACTATACAATTAGATTAGGCCTGGTTTAATTGAATGAGTTTAACAATATTGATTCGAGATTCGAGAGATGAGAATTGATGTTTAGGCTTAGTTTTAATAGGCGAACTAATTTATAAATGGTTAAGTCGGGATTCGAGAGATGAGATTTTATACTGGTAAATTAACTCTGTAATTGTAATACGTAGCGAAAGCCTTTTATGATCTGATTAATTGATGCATTGATGGTTGATTGTTATGTTTTACCCTGAAATATTGTTTATTGGTGAACCTATGCCCTAGGCTTTTATTTCATTGAATTCCCTCTTACTTTTATTCCTTCCTACTCTTACTCTTAGTAGTTTGGTTACCCTTATAATAATAATTTGGTTACTTGATAATTTAGATTATTTTGATTAATTAGGAATAAATTAACTTGTTTCCCTATGGTTCGACCCTTCTTCCCTATCTACATAGTTAGTGGATTTATGTATTATTTTTTATTGGGTGATACGACTTTAGCCCGTCAAATTTTGGCGCCGTTGCCGGGGAAACGGTTTTATTTTTATTTTTTGATTATTTTTGTAGTCTAGATCATCCCCTCTTGTCTCAGAGTAGCAATTCTCATATTTGTCTTTTAGTTCTTTGTTTATGCCCAGGTGTTCCAGATCAGGTTACATTCCATTCGATCCTGAGATCGAGCGCTCGTTCCATAGACAAAAGAATCTCTATAGACATATCCTGGCTGGTTCTGAGGAAGACAATAATCGAAGAGACCCTCTAACTGATTCCAGTGACTCAGAAATTCCTTCAAATCCAGAATCAGAGCTGGCGATACCTAAGAAGCTCAGTGATTACTCGCTGCCAAAGCTCACAGATTTTCCACACCTTACTCCCACTCCGGCCCTTGATGGAGTGCAATTTGAAATCAAACCCCAATTTATCACAATGATAGAGAGAAAGAGTTACCATATGTAAAAGATCATCTCCCCCCAAGCCAAATCAAGCAATGCCCTCATTGACTTGGGGGTGTAGCTAGGAGTAGCTACTCGTAATCATCATCCTCTGATAGTCACCTCCATAGCTAGAGTCGGCACCACCATGGCTCGTACCAACGACACCATAACCCGAACCACCTACAAAGTAGTTAGGGTCTACATTCCCCCCAATCCTACCAAAAGGAGCATCGGCCCCATAACCATGGACCGAAGAATAGTCCACGTAAGTACCATAAGCTCCGGGGGTCGAATACCCTCCTTGGGGGTATTGGAACTAGTCGGGAACAAGAGCCTCGGGGGAATAGCCCCTCGGCGTACATAATCATCGTACATGGGGTATAAACCCCTCCCGAGGTTCCTCTCCACATACCCAACCCTCCTATCTAGAGAACCTACTCTAGAGTTCAGGTTTTGCACCATACCCTCTACTCTCCCCTGCCCCCTCTCAATCCTGTCAAGTTGGCTCCTAAAAGTCATATGGGGCATGGGGGTCAATGTTGTAATCAACGGAGGAGGTAGGGATGTCATATGTGTAAGGTTGGGGTGGTGGTTGGAATTGAGGTGATGGGTGGGGTGGTGGTTGGAATTGAGGTGATGGGTGGGGTGGTGGTGTATGGTGAGCCGCTTGAGCCTCTCCTTGACCGTCTAACACAAAAGTGTATGAAGGCTTTCCCTTCTCAAATTTGGTCAAATAAGTGGGGTTGGGTAGCTTAAAAGCTTGGCCTCTCCTTGACCGTCTAATACAAAAGTGTATGAAGGCTTTCCCTTCTCAAATTTGGTCAAAGAAGTGGGGTTGGGTAGCTTAAAAGCTTGGTCTCTCCTACCCGACTCTCGGTGGACTATCCACCATGTCTCACCTCCCATGGGTTGAACCCAGTTAAGGCCTCCTAGGTAAGCTAGATCCATAAGGGTAGAACCCTCTACTTTCCTATGGTCGGTCGGGGTCCAACCTAGATGTTTTACCGCTATGTGGGTAACCAACCCCCCAAAATAGATAGGTTCCCTAGACCTACCTCCCTCGGCCGCATTGGCCGCCCTTTGGAAGTGTTGGGCTATCCTATGCGGTATGTTAAATTTTTCGGCACTAGGGATCATGTAGGAGGCCAACAACTCAAGCTCATCCCTCCTAACATTAGTCGGCTCGTGCCTCCCAAAGACTGTGAGGCCGACAAACCGTTGCCAAAACTTTGGGACGAGATGTTGAAGGTTAGTTAAACCCTCCCCGGTGAGTCTTCTATAGACCAAGGCAATGTGGTTTTAAGAGGGTTCAATGGGTTTATCCAATTTTAGCTCAAATAATTTTCCAAATTCTTTCAAAGTCAAAACGCACATCATTATTAAGCAATCGGAATTGAACATGAGTAATCAAAGCATTAGTTTTAATCACATTGAAACTAGAAATAAATTCCAAAGTCAAATAATCATAAGTGTCATAATGCATTTGAAAAAAGCCACTCATTCCAATACCCTTGAATAATTTTTCTATTGGTTTATCAAGTCCTAATCTAGACAAAGTAGGGTGATGAATAAAGCGTGTAGAAATTACCTGCCTCTCAATAAGGTTAAGCATCCTAGTTTTTTGCTCGGTTGAGGTGATTACCACTTCGTTCCATCCCGGAATTTGGAGTTCCGGGTCAACCATTGGTTGTTGTTGTTGCCTCGAACTCTCACCCCTTTGTTGCCTTGATCTTTTGGAAGCCATTTGAGTGTAAAATGTAGGATTTTAAAGCTTTCTCTCTCTTAGGGTTTTGAGAAATCTTGAGAGAAAATAGGCGCGCAACTGCAATGTCCAGAGCTTATTTCGCCTGATTGGGCGAGGCTCTCCCGATCGGGCACGCCTATTTTCAGTCGTGCCTTTTTCTTTCTTTTTCCCTCCCTTCTTTTCTTTTCCTCCTTATTTCATCTTCTTCATTCACACTTTCTCTCTCTAAAACCTCCATTTTCATACCTTCAACCTCACTTTCTTTCCAAGATCTCCTCAAATTCATCCATCAAAATCCAAGAATTTTTACATATTCTTCATCCTTTCACCTTCCTCTACATTCTCCACTAAATTTTTACCACTTTCTCTTAAGATTTCTCAAAACCCTAAGAGAGAGAAAGCATTAAAATCCTACATTTTACACTCAAATGGCTTCCTAAAGATCAAGGCAACAAAGGGGTGAGAGTTCGAGGCAACAACAACAACCAATGGTTGACCCGGAACTCCAAATTCCGGGATGGATCGAGTGGTAATCACCTTAACCGAACTAAAAACTAGGATGCTTAACCTCATTGAGAGGCAGGTAATTTCTACACGCTTTGTTCATCACCCTACTTTGTCTAGATTAGGACTTGATAAATAGGTAGAAAAAATATTCAAAGGTATTGGAATGAGTGGCTTTTTTCAAATGCATTATGACACTTATGATTATTTAACTTTGGAATTTATTTCTAGTTTCAATGTGATTAAAACTAATGCTTTGATTACTCATGTTCAATTCCGATTGCTTAACAATGATGTGCGTTTGACTTGGAAAGAATTTGGAAAATTGTTTGAGCTAAAATCGGATAAACCCATTGAACCCTCTCAAGACCACATTGCCGTGGTCTATAGAAGACTCACCGGGGAGGGTTTAACTAACCTTCAACATCCCGTCCCAAAGTTTTGGCAACGATTTGTCGGCCTCACAATCTTTGGGAGGCACGAGCCGACAGTATTAGGAGGGATGAGCTTGAGTTGTTGGCCTCCTACATGATCCCTAGTGTCGAAAAATTTAACATACTGCATAGGATAGCCCAACACTTCCAAAGAGCGGCCAATGCGGCCGAGGGAGGTAGGTCTAAGGCACCTATCTATTTTGGGGGGTTGGTTACCCACATAGCGGTAAAACATCTAGGTTGGACCCCGACCGGCCATAGGAAAGTAGAGGGTTCTACCCTTATGGATCTAACTTACCTAGGAGGCCTTAACTGGGTTCAACCCATGGAAGGTGAGACAGGGTGGATAGTCCACCGAGAGTCGGGTAGGAGAGACCAAGCTTTTAAGCTACCCAACCCCAATTTGACCAAATTTGAGAAGGGAAAGCCTTCATACACTTTTGTGTTAGACGGTCAAGGAGAGGCTCAAGCGGCTCACCATACACCACCACCCCACCCATCACCTTAATTCCAACCACCACCCCAACCCTACACATATGACATCCCTACCTCCTCCGTTGATTACAACATTGACCCCCATGCCCCATATGACTTTTCGGCTTTTAGGAGCCAACTTGACAGGATTGAGAGAGGGCAGGGGAGAGTAGAGGGTATGGTGCAAAACCTGGACTCTAGAGTAGGTTCTCTAGATAGGAGGGTTAGGTATGTGAAGAGGAACCTCGGGAGGGGTTTATACCCCATGTACGATGATTATGCACGCCGAGGGGCTATTCCCCCCGAGGCTCTTGTTCCCGACTGGTTCCAATACCTCCAAGGAGGGTATTCGACCCCCGGAGCCTATGGTACTTACGTGGACTATTCTTCGGTCCATGGTTATGGGGCCAATGCTCCTTTTGGTAGGATTAGGGAGAATGTAGACCGTAACTAATTTGTAGGTTGTTCGGGTTATGGTGGAGCTGGTACGAGCCATGGTGGTGCCGGCTCTAGCTATGGAGGTGGCTATCAGAGGATGGATGAGGATGATGATTAGGAGTAGCTACTCCTAGCTACACCCCTAAGTCAATGAGGGCATTGTTTAATTTGGCTTGGGGGGAGATGATCTTGTATATATGGTAACTCTTTCTCTCTTTTCTCTATTTATCGCTTTCTAGTATAGATTTAATTGTTTTCTAGTGTAGTTTTTATTGCTTTCCTATTTGAAAAATACAAAAAATTAAAAAATTCAAAAATACGTTCCAATGAATTGTAAATCATGCTTCCCTGTGTCCCATATTTGAAAAAATATTGTTTTGATTCTTGGTATATGATAATGAGCTTTGTGAGTTTGTTGATCATGATTTGAAGTTTAATTGTTCAGATGCCTAAACATGCGTCAATTTTGCCAACTGTTTGTGAATATAGTGCTTGACTAGTTGATTTGATTAGGAATTGTGTGATAGTTCCTGGTATGACAAGGAATTTGAGTATTGGTTTGCAACTATTAGTAATGTTTGTATGGCTCAATATTATGCACATTGAGGAGGACGAAGGCATTTGTTCTTTTAGGTAGCCTTCAGACGATATTAGATACATTTGTTCCCTTCTTGCTACCCATGTTGTGGCTTGTGCCCTTTTTATTGATTATTTAGCCACATTACAAGTCTATATGAGCCCCATTGGTTACTAGTCCCAAGCTTGGCTTGGAGAGCTATTAGTTGGTGAGGTGAGGGAGTTGTGATGTGCACTTTATTTGCACAATGTGGGAATAAAAGAAGAGTGATTGTTCTTTTGATATTATGATTGGAAAAATGTTGATAGTTTGTGTTTCAAAGTTAAAATTTCCAATGTGAGATAAAAAGGAAAAAAAGAGCAAAGAAAAAAATTGTTTCAAATGTTCAATGTGAAGGTTGCTCAAGAAAAAAAAAAAGAAAAAAAAAAATTCATGAAAAAAAAAGTTCAAGTTTGAAAAAAAAAAAGAAAAAAAAAAATTGAGTTCAAAGTTTGTTTTAATTTACTCTAATTCTTTATTATCATATTTTTGTGAGTGAATGTATAAGTGTTGGGATTATTGTTATGTATGGGATTGTTTGGTGAACTTTTTTGTGGAGTTAAGTTGTAATTGGAGATGATTTGGTCATTACTTGTTTTTGACCTCTGGTTTTGTTAGGATATGGCTTCCTTAAGCATGGCTTTTCTCTCACATTTTCTTAAATTTATCCTACTCATTACCCTAGCCTTACGTTACAAGCTTTAAAGACCTTCTGATCGTTGTGCACAGAGTTGTATGAATGTGAAAGTGTTATTTATCAATACAAGTTATGATTTGACATATTTCGAGTCGACTAGTAGGTTGAGTGTACATCTTTTTAAACACACGAGAGAATGAGTTGGGAGGGCATTGTTCACATTAAAGGGGTTGGTTGGAGAGCGATCGAGTACATCTTTTACTCGCCACATAAATGAGAGTTGAGTTTGTGAGCACTAGTCTTGAATTCTATATGCTCATGTGGTTTGCTCTACTTGACATTGTTGGGGAGGAAGAATGATTAGATAAATGAAATTGATTGACATTAAAGCATGTTTATTAGATTTGCCTTGAATCGTTTGTGCTTGATTTTGATTACTTGGGATGAAGCGTGTTTTATATGTTCATCGATGAGCTCTTTGCTTTGGGACAAGCAAAGGTTTGGCTTGGAGGAGTTTGATGTATCTAATTTATATAGTATTTTACCCTCGTCCCTTTGTCATAATTAGTAGTGTTTTTGGCTCTTTAGAGCCACTATTATTACTAATTGGTGTTTTTGTAGTTTTGCTTGACTTTTGTAGGAAATTGCACTTTTGGAGCGTTTTCCCGGGTTTTCATGGAGCAACTACGGACATTAGAAGAACACGACCGTTTTTGAAGCCCAAGGCCAGCTAGAGTCATCAAGCCGGTGATTAAGGGCTCGACATATGTGATACCGGGGCATTTGGACCAAGTATTCAAGACCCGAAGAGGAAATCCGGATTGGGCCGAACAATCAAGCCCAATCGAAGTCCAAACCTCGAGGTGAAGCCGGGCCCGATCGGGCAAGCTTACGCCCGATCGGGCAAGCTTACGCCCGATCGGGCGGGCGCGCAGTCAAGTGTTGCTAGCAAGGCGATCCCTATCGGGTGAGCATTGGCTCGATCGGGCGCAGCTGCTTAGAAGAAGATACGAAGAAAAAGGCGGGCCCGATCAGGCGGCCCTTCGCCCGATCGGGCGCGTGTTTATGAGAGACCTGATTTGCCGAATTTTTAGTTTCTAATTAGGATTGTTTTAGAGTTGGTTTAAGTACGATTTTAGTACTTGATTTTTGTTTACCTTCTTTTTTAGACTTTTTCTCTCTACTTAGATTATTTTCTCTCTCTAAAATTCTCTCATCTTTCACTCTTGATATTGACTCAACTTTGTAGTTCCATTGATTTTGGTAACGATTTCTTCTCTATTACTTTCAGCAATTTTATTCCTTTATTCTCTTATGGCTTGTTTAATTGCTTTATTTAGTTTAGATTTAATTATGTGTGAGTAGTTTTATTTCTAGGGTTTATGGGGATCCAATAAATTATATGAAGGGTTAATTTATAATTGTTGATTGTCAATGCTTAATTATTTTCCTATTGATAGATTTAATGCTATGCAATTAAATTAAGCCTGGTTTAATTATGAGTTTAGCAATATTGATTCGAGATTCGAGAGATGAGAATTGATGTTTATGCTTAGTTTCAATAGGCGGACTAATTTATAAATGGTTAAGTCGAGATTCGAGAAATGAGATTTAATACCGGTAAATTAACTCTGTAATAGTAATACGTAGCGAAAGCCTTTTATGATCTGATTAATTGATGCATTGATGGTTGATTGTTATGTTTTACCCTGGAATATTGTTTATTGATGAACCTATGCCCTAGGCTTTTATTTCATTGAATTTCCTCTTACTTTTATTCCTTCCTACTCTTACTCTTAGTAGTTTAGTTACCCTTATAATAATAATAATTTGGTTACTTGATAATTTAGATTATTTTGATTAATTAGGAATAAATTAACTTGTTTCCCTGTGGTTCGACCCTTCTTCCTTATCTACATAGTTAGTGGATTTAGGTATTATTTTTTATTGGGCGATTACGACTTTAGCCTGTTAGAGGCTATTAGGAAATGGAACAAGTGGGAGAATGATGACTACATTTGTCGTGGGCACATCCTTAATGGTATGTCAAATGAATTGTTTGATATTTATTTGTTTTATGATCCCGCTAAAATGCTTTAAGAAGACTTAGAGTCTAAAATATGGTCGAGGATGCATCTAGCAAGAAAATCCTTGATAATAAATTTAACAATTATAAGTTTGTTGACAGTAGTCTAGTCATGGAACAATTTCATGAGGTTCAAAGGATTTTAGGGAATCTTAGGTAACATGATATTAATCTTGATGAGACCTTTATAATGTCATCTATAATGGACAAATTACCTTCCTCTTGGAAAGACTTCAAACAAAAGGGCAAAGTGGTGATGGCTAAAATCACGTGCTTGTTGGGTTTGTGGAAAACCCGGCCATTTAAAGAAGGATTGTACAATCTGTAAGAAGAAATTGAGCAAGAAAAAGTCTCAAGGTGGGAAAGGCGATGCTAGCCAATCCCAAGACAAACAAGGTAACTCTTGTGCACAAATTTCATTTAATTCATTTATAGATTATGTGTGTATTATTTCTGAAATCAATTATGTACAGGGTGATTGTTCGTGGTTTATCGATTTGGGCTCATCAAGGCATGTGTGCAAGAATAGATCATTATTCAATACCTTCACATAGATCAATGATGGAGAGATTCTCTATATGGGTAACGACTCTACCGCTAAGTTGCTAGGCAAGGGACAAGTTTAGCAAGTCTTTAGCTCGGGCAAATCTCTTATTTTAAGAAATGTGTTGTTTGCTCCCGAACTTAGGAGAAATCTTGTATCCGGTGCGATCTTAAACCGATTAAGGTTTAAAAATGGTTTATGAATCGAATAAATTTAATTTGTCTAAAAGTGGTCAATCTGTAGGACTTGGATATTTGTGTGAATGACTTGGATACAATTCTTCTCAATGGCATTTAAGACTTAGTCGTGTTAATTATAAAAAGTTATATTTTATGTCAAGCGTGATTTGATACCCATGTTTGATCCAATGATAGAGAAGTGCAAGACATGCATGTTAACAAAAATCACAAGGAAACCAATTCCTAATGTCGTTGAGGAAAATACTTCATTACTTGATTTAGTGCATAGTGGCTTTATGATTTTCACAACATACCTTCTTTAGGGAATAAGAAATATTTGGTCCTTATTAATGATTTTTCAAAGTTGTGCTATGTTTATTTGTTATTCTCTAAAGATGAAGCCCTAGACAAATTTAAAATCTATAAAAGTGAAGTAGAATTGCAAACTAATTGAAAAATTAAAAAGTTAAGAACCGATAAAGAAGGTTAATGTTGTGATCCAAGTTATTTCCAATCTATAGGTTTAGTACATGAAACTACCGCGGCATAACACCACAACAAAATGGTGTAGCAAAAAAGAAATAGGACACTAGAAGAAATGGTTAATTCTATGTTGTCTTATTTGGGTTTAAGTAATGGATTTTGGGGTGAAGCCATTAAATCGTGTTCCCATGAAAGGGAAAGATATTATCCCACATGAGCTATGGTATAAAAAGAAACCAAACTTGAGTCATCTCAAAATTTGGGGTTGTAGGGCAATTGTAAAAGCGTCGAACGTAAAAAGTTAGGTGAAAGAGGAATGGAATGCATTTTTATAGGATATGCGGAACATAGCAAATCCTATAGTTTCTATGTAATACAGCAAAATGACTTTTGGTCGGTTCATACCACCATAGAGTCTAGGGATGCATCGTTTGATGAAAGTAGATTTTCTTTAACTCCTAGACCAAAGGATATAACTCCAAATACCGAAACTCAAAGTTTTGATCAACTTTTAATTGATCAAGAGCTAGATGACCAAACTCATTTAGAGGTGGCCCCTACATCATCATCACAACCGAGGAAAAGTAAAAGGGCAAGGAAAGGAAAATCCTTTGGCCCCAATTTTTATGTGTATTTGGTTGAAGGATCAAAGGATGAAGTTTGAACACAACATACATACATTTTTAATGTAGAAGATGATCCTTTAACTTATGAATATGCTATAAAGTCGCGGAATGCTCCATTTTGGAAGGAAGCAATTAATGATGAGATGAAATCCATCATGGGAAACAATACATGGGTGTTAGCTAATTTACCACCTAACTTAAACCAATAGGGTGCAAATGGATCTTCAAAAAGAAATTGAGGATTGATGGAACTGTTGAAAAGTTCAAAGCCCGGTTAGTGGCACAAGGTTTTACACAAAAGCCTGTCTGGTATTGATTATCTGATACATATGCACCGGTAGCTAGAATCTCAGCAATTAGATTGCTGATTGCACTTGCGGCAATCAAAAATCTAGTTGATCCAACAAACGGATGTCAAGACAACGTTCTTGAATGGAGATTTGGAGGAAAATGTTTATATGCGACAAACAGAAAGGTTTGTTGTGGAAGGCCAAGAGGCAAAAGTTTGCAAGTCAATTAAATCACTATATAGGCAAAAACAAGCACATAAGCAACGGCATCAAAAGTTTGATGAGGTTGTGTTGTCTAATGGTTTTTAATTGAAGAATTCGGACAAATATGTGTAAAGAAAATTTGATGACAATGGTGAAGGTGTTGTAATTTATCTATATGTAGATGACATATTGATCCTTGGAACGAATTTGTTACAAGTTGAAATGACAAAATCCTTCCATAGATCTCATATGGGAGGAGCATATATAATCTTGGGCATAAGAACAAGGCGAGACAAAAGAAAGTTGATCTTCTCACATCTCATTACATTGAAAAAGTGCTCAAGAAATTCATTGTTAGTGAAAGTTCGACCTTTCTATATTCAACTCCTATGGATCCTAGCAAAAATTTGATACCTAATAAAGGTAATGCGATTTCACAAATGGAATATGCTAGAGTTATAGGATGTTTGATGTATGTCATTACAAGTACTAGGCCAGATATCGCAGTTGGTTAATTAAGCAGGTTCACTAGTAATCCTAGTATGCTACATTGGCAAGCAGTTCGTCGTTTGTTGAAGTACTTAGAAAACCATGGATTATGGTTTGAGCTATAGTGGATATCCTTCGGTAGTTCAAGGATATTCGGATGCAAGTTGGAACTCACATAGAGATCATTCATTCACAAGTGGATGAGTATTCCTATATGGGGGAGGCGTCATTTCATGGGCATCTAAGAAGCAAACTTGCATTATGAATTCTAGAATGACATTGGAGTTCATAGCATTACATTCCGCTGGTAAAGAAGCGGAATGCATAAGGGATTTAATTCATGAGATTCCTTTGTTACAAAAGCTAATATCGCCAATTGTGATACATTACGGTAATAATGCTACTTTGGCTAAGGCATATAGACAAGTGTATAATGATAAGTCAAGGCATATTGGAGTATGGCATAATTACATCCAAGGGCTTATCAAGAATAGTGTGATCACTATTGATTATGTTCGAAGAAATTTCAATCTAGCCGATTGTTTTATCAAGGTGTTACCGGGAGATGTGAACAATAGGATGGCAATCAATTTGGGAATGGAGCCCTAAATAATTACCAATGAGGGAGTCTTAACTTAACGCCCGATAAGACGTTGGGCCTTAATTTCAATAAGATTAACTTTCTTATTTGGTAATTCAAAACTTGTTTAATCATCAAAGGTAAAGTTCCGATTTTCTATGATAAAAAGAGGTTGTTTTAAACTTAATAGAATTCCAGATATAGTGCTTTATCAATTTGGAAGTCTACTTGTATCAGTATGAAGAAGTTTAGCTGCTTCAAGAAGCTATTAGGGCATAGTTTTGAAGTACATACGAAAAGATAGGGACACATGGCTTTATTTGTCGAGTGTTAATACGATCAAGTAATTAATCTTGTGTGTGTAATATCTTCATGAATTCAATATGAATTGTTTTTAGTTCAAACTTTTTACGATACCGAAATGGATTCGAATTATTAGAATGTATATAGCACTAAGTGGGAGTTCAAGTCTTTGTGCACTTTCATTTATGCATAAGATTGCCTTTTATGATGATGATGTTTTTACAATGAGTCTAGTTTAATTCTCTAAATGGGGGAGGATTGTTAAATAATTTAGAGAGACAAACTTCATGTTGTTTGATTGATTCACTTAGGTTAAGGTGTTGTGTCTTAATCAAACAAGTAATTAGGAGTAATTAATCACGTAGCAGCCCGATAAGGGCTTGCTCCACATGGCGTGGCGCGAGTGGAAGGAAAGGACGGCAAGTCTGCCGCCTGGCAGGCATGAGAGCAACGAAGCAAAATAGCAGGTCTTTCGCCAGTAGGCCCTACAAGGCGCGAGAAGCCATTTATGAGATTTGGGTCTCACCGCCCGGTAGGGTCTCTGCTGCCAGACTGGGCGCGTAAGGGTCCAGGATTTTTCACCCACCTGCCCGGTCGGGCACGGGCGATGCCTTGGGCTGATTTGACGGTTATTTCTTCATTTTGTTGCTTGTTTATTGCTGCTAATATATGAGAAAACATATTTAAGGAAAGTCAGTTGTTTTCTTCTTCATGAAACCTTTTGCAAACCCTAATTATCATCATCATAATCACGAAAATTTTGCTTACAAAGCCTTATTACCAAAATGATTTAGGATCAACTAGCGTGAATCGTCATAAGGAACCGTCTGACTATTGGAAAAAGGACATAACAAATTAAACAGTTGAATATGTTTGGAAAAAGGTGTGTAAAGTGAGAAAAAGAAAAGGAAAAATGGAAATGAAAAATCCAAGCTTTCCACTTTTTTCTCCTAAATCTCCAACCTTTATTTTATTCCTCTAAAATCCAACCTTTATACCCCTCCTTCTCTAACAGATCCATTTTACCTTTGAATTTATTTTTTATTTAATTCTCTCAATTTCTTTTCTCACTCCTCCTCTTTCTCTCTCCTCTCTCCTAAAAAATGAAAACAACCTACAACTACCCACCAATACGCCACCAACACCACCACAACACCATACCACCAAAACACCACCAACACCATTCAACCACCCTCTCACCACCACAACCCATCCTGTAACCACTCTCACCACCACCATGACAAGAAATCCCACCATTACCACCCCAAACAACTCGCACCAACACCATAACCCAGTCACCACCACCAAAATCCGAAACCCGAACCCACCCAATTCGCAGTGCAAACAGCTTAAAGTAGTTGGAGAAATATACACCCAATTGAAGATCTTGAATTCAAATGAAAATTTTGTTTTGGATTTTCTGAAGAATTTGCGTTTGAATTTGTATCGATTTTCATTTTTTTTTTTTTGGGATTTTTCTACATTGTTTCTGTGAATGATGTTGCTTAGGATTATGGTGCTACAATGAATTAGGGTGATGGTGGTTGTTTGGGGATTGTGGTTGGCAAATTGGTGATTGCAAGTGGCGAATTGGTGATGAGGTGGAGATGGGTCGGTGCTGCGGCTGAAGGTTTAAGGTGGTGGTGATGGTGGTGTGGCTTGTTTGGGCTGAGGAACTGTAGCGGTTTGGAGTTGGTGGCTAGGCGGTTTGGAATCGGTGGTTACGATTTGCGGGGCTGCTGAAATGGAGGGTGGAAACAGAGTTGGGCGGTGGTGCGAGCTAGGTTGTGGCTGAAAAACAGGGTGGCTGGAAAGGGAGGGTAAGGGGAGGATGGTCGCAAAGGGAGGTGGTGAAGAATGGTGGCCGATTTAACGGAGGGTGGCGAGGAATGGTGGCTGGATTTAATGGAGGTGGTGAGGATGGTGGCCGGAAAATTTGATATATACTTTTTTTTTGTCTTTTAATTTTTTTTAATTATTTTTGTTTTTTAATAATTAAAAAAAGAATTGACCTATTAATACCTGACACGTGGCATCTAACTTAAAGAAACCGGTCATCAACAGGTAATGGAACTTTAGATGAAGAGGGGGTATAAAGGTTGGATTTTAAAGGAATAAAATGAAGGTTGGATTTTTAGGAGGAAAAAGTGCAAAGGTTTGATTTTTCTTTTCCATTTTTCCAAAAGAAAAAGTATCCAAGTAAAAATTACGAGTTTTAATAGAGTACCAAGGATAAAATTTAAGAAAGTTTTAAAAGAGTGAGTGGTAAAAACATGTGAGTAAAAAAACATAATGGTTTGAGAAATCTTTAGCAATGAAAATAAAAAAAAATTAAATTATCGAATTGAGTAAAATAATAGGCAAATTTGTCAAAAAAAAACCTTTTAAAACCTTTTTGGTTAAAAAAAACCACCACGTTTATTTTTTTTCGAGAGGAAACCTATTCCTTAATTATACTCTAATTAACTTAATTAGACTCTAATTTTCTCTCATTTCTTCTAATTAACCACTAACCCACCCAATTACTTAATAAATATATTTAATTTATATAAAAATAAAAAAAAATAAAAAAAACCACCACCACAACCACCAACCAACCATCCTTTCCCTTCTTCCTCCCTTTCCCCCTCCCTTTGAAGCAACCCCCTCACCCACTGGACCCACCGCTAAGATCCCCCCCACCTCCGGCGACCTACCACCACCGCCGGTGAACCATCCCTTTCCTCCCTTATCCCCGTTGGCGACCACCACCTCCCTTTCGAATTTTTGGATCTTATATACTCAAACATGCTCAAATCAAGTCCAAATCAATTCCAATTTATTTCTCAATCACCCTAGTATCACATACATACATAATCGAAACCAAAACAAGAATCAAGTGCAAAAAAGATACACAAAATTAAAAACCCTAAATCAATTTTCTAGGGTTTTTCAAAATCAAGGAAATGGTTGTTGATGTGATTAGGGAGAAAGGGAGGGTCATCTGGCGATGGAGGAGGTCGCTGAAGGTAGGGGGATTCAGACAGCGGGTCCGGTGGGGGAGAGGTTGATTTCATGGGAGGAGGAAGGAGGAGTAAGGGGAGGGAGGAAGGGAGAAGGAAGGAGGGGGTGGTGGTTTTTTTTTATATATATTAGTTAAATCTAATCATATAACTAATATATAAAGCTAAACTTTTAGCCAGGCGACGAGGTTTTGACACTTGGCGTTCCAACTTTTCGCCAAGTGTCGTGCCACGTAGGATAGAGTTACATAGAATTCAATTTGTAGGATAAAAAAGTTAGTTTAGAATTTTATTTCAAGCAAATTTGGATAGAATTTTAGGATGAAATTGTTAATTTAGGGCTTGTTTGGCATCATTTTTTATTTTCAGTTTTCTATTTTTTTGAAAACTAAAAACCAAAAACAGGAAACAAGAAAAAGGTGTTTTCACTTTTTGGTTGTCAGTTTTCAAAATTATTATGATTTTAATAAGTTTAAATAATTTTTGATTTATTATGTGACATATATCATATACTTTTATATAACAAAAAACCAAAAAACAGAAAACCACTACAATGCCAAACAAACCGTTAGAGTTTTATTTTTGATAAAGTACAAATATTTTTATCATAGAATTTTATTTTTAAATAAAGTACAAATTGAATTATAATTTTATTGAAAAAATAATTATAATATAACTCTCATAAATTATCATATAAATTTATTTTTTATATCATAATATTTTTCTGGAGCGAAGGACTTAGTTCAAAATGTACCACATCCATTGTTTATAATATATAATCAATTAAAATAATAGCCTTCACAGACTAATATAATTTTATTACTGTGTGTAGACCTGTAAATCAGGTCGGGTTACTAGTCATTTTAGGCTGGGTCATTATTTCAAGTTACGGGTCAAGAAACATTTTTCACCAATATTATTATTATTAGTCATTACATGTCTACAAGTTTAAATCGTCACAAAAACACATCAATTCCTAACTAATTTTGTATCAATAATATGTTTTAAAATTTGACATATAGATTTAAAATATATCTAAAAATTCAATAAACAACCCGGGCATCGTACGGCACAAAACTAGTTATTTAGTAATTTGGTGGGTTAGATGTTTATTAGAAAATTTTATAGTTTAATTAAGTTAGAGGGTAATTAGGGGAATAGGTTTCCTCTCGAAAAAAAAAATGAATGATGTGGTTTTTTTACCAAAAAAATTTTAATAGGTTTTTTTTTAAAAAAAATGGTGCTTTTAAAAGGGTTTTTTTGACAAATTTGCCAAAATAATACAAGTAAATGCTAAGATTAAATGAAAAAAGCCTATATATATAATTATGACATGTCGTCGACGTGAATTTTCTCCCTCCACACCTCCATCTAAGACCTTGTTTTCCACAATCCCTAAAGCACTAATATCACTCTCAATCAACCTCTTCCAAGTTTTCTTAGGTTTTCCCCTACCCCTCGTGATTCCAACACTTTGCAACTCTTCAAGCCTCCTTACTGGAGCCTCACTTGGTCTCCTCTCTACATAGTCAAACCACCTTAAGTGATTCTCTCACATCTTGTACTCTCGATGTAACCCCTACTTTCTTCCTAACTATCTCGTTCCTCAACCGATCTTTTCTTGCATCGTTACACATCCATCACAACATACATATCTCCGCCACATTCATCTTATGCACGTGTCAATGTTTTTTAGCCCAGCATTCTATACCATATAAGAAAGCCATCCTTAATACCATTTGGTAGAATTTACCCTTCAACCTATGATGTGTAAAGATCACATAAAAACTCCCATAAAAACTCCGTCACACTCTTCCACTTCAGCCAACCTGCTTTGATCCTATGAAAGCCCAATCTTATGAATTTGATAGCCTAATTTTCTTTCATAATAGCATTTTCCAGGAAAAATAAAAAATATAAATAAATAAATAAAGAGAATTCTGCAGGTATTTTAAAACAGCCATTTTATTTTATCAGGTTGGAAAAAAAAAAAAAACTTTTATGACCTCTAGGGAATGGTTTCATATAAGGACCTCTCTAAATCCCATCTCTGAGGCAGATAATTGTTGTTGCTTTCAAACTAAAATAATCCGGTGAAGAGAAAATTCAAGAAACATATTGCATGAACAACACCCTAAAGCTGTTCTTACCTTGGATGTAGGCATAACTGCTGCTGTCACTGAACTTTCCCCAGACCAACTCTTACTCTGGCAATCCACAATCATTCAGTGTTAATGAAAATGGAAATCAAAGAGATTCGACAAGGAAAACTAGCTAGAAATGCAATCAAAGAGTTATTTTGGCATTACTGTTACGTCTTTAGTCTAATATACTTCTGCAACAGTACCTTATTACACCTAACTTTACCCCTTCTAGTCTTCTTAGATCAATATATGAATTAAAAGGTTGAAAGATCCTTCCGTGAACATAGCACACATCCCAAATGAATTATCTAATATCAGAGTTCCATATCTCCTTCATTCTGGGAAAGAAAAAAATTTGCTTCTCCATATTTGAAAAATATCTAACAAAACAATTTACTCCCAAGCGCTGAGGATTGGTGTAAATCATGGAGCCACCTCTCCCTAATATCAAAATCATTTCATAGTTAAAGAAGACAACATTGCATTGGTTTTTTCAGAATTTATTGCCATTACAAATGATATTTGTCAAATAGACAAATTCAGAAGCAACAACATAAGGCCAGAAATACATAAGAAGAAGAAAAAAAAAAAACAACCCTCACACTCCATTCTTGAGAGTTTGCCTGAATTTTTCTTTTGGGGTGTCTCAAACTGTTCTATTCAGTTTTACTTATTCTATTTTTGGCAACCACATATTACCATGTTACCCTCTTACCTCGCAATATTTTGCACCTTTTTCGGTCACCCTCTCTTAAATTATCCAAATTTTTTTACATCCCTTCACTTTTCCAAAATTTCTTAGAAACAATAGTCCGTAGTATGTAATGGAGTCAAACTTCGGGAAAGGAGGAAATAGTTAAACTTGATTACGGTATCTCAATGGGCAAGAAAGAAGTAAGAAGTGGATGTACACCAAACCTAAGGGCACTTTGATCAAACCATCGTTTCTCTAAGCCTAATACTTAACATCTTTACAACTATTTTATATCAGAAATTTTTTATGCCATATCTCCTATCTATGGGATTAAGGCTTTGATTGATTGATTGATTGATCTCCTATTTTATTTCCACTCATTTTTTTCTTAGAAATTACATGTGTCCTCCTATCTCTACCTTCCGGTCTTTTCTCTTCTCCCCTAAACATTCTCTTTGACCTTCCCCAAAATAATTATATCATCAATTTTAACTCCGGAATTCAATTCAACAATTATAAAAAAATGAAAAGAAAATCAATTCAACAATTGTCAACAAACTCCAAACTCACACTATGCCAATGGGCTAAACAACTAGTTTTGGTTAAAATAAAGCAATATAATTTACACAGCCATCAAAAGAAAGAAAAGTAGTACAAAGTGGCCCGTACAAAGTTGCATCAAAAGCACACACTAATGGAGCACTAATTGGTTACAATCAAATTGGTAATGTAAGAAAAAGAAAAGTACATAGATTGTTCGTGGAAAAAAAACCTCAAAAAGACCAAAAGTCGAAAGTGATATTGAACACATTGGCCATGTTTGGTAATTGGCTTTTTAATGCCTTTTTGGTTAGCTTTTGGCTTTTTTAGGTAGTCAAACAGCCAAAAAAATGTGTTTGGTAATTGGCTTTTTAGTCAGCAAAAAAGCTGGCTTTTAAGCCAAAATGAAAAAGCTGCTTTAAGTAGTTTTTTTGTTGGCTTTTGGCTTATTGGCCCACAAATTATCTAATAAACAGCCAACAACCAACAATTAATTTACCAAACACTTTTATAAACAGCCAATTTCAAAAGCTATTATAAACAGCCAAACATTTCAGCTAGTCAAACAAGCCAAGTGAACCAGCCAACAGCCAACCGCCAACAGCCATTTGCCAAACAAGGCCATTAGCTTGAAGAAGACTTGTCCAAATAAACTGAACAATGGACTTGCCCATCCAAGGGGTTGAAGGGGAAGAAAAGAAAGGGAACAAAGAGAAGAATGGGTCGTAGACTCATAGACCTGTGAACGAAGTGGTCAGATGAAAAAGAAACACCATCATTTATCCTCTGATTACCTAGTGTTTTTCATTCTTACTATTCACAAAAAGAAAAAAGAAAATAAACAATAAAAAATAAAAAGCATTAAAAAAAAATGGGCCTTCACTAAATCAGAAATGATAGCAACAATAGCTAATTCCTGCAGCAGCTAGGCACATATGACTTAGGGAATCAAGCGAAAAGATCTGGACAGGACATCTTGTCAACAATTTGGCTTCTCAATTATAGCAAGACAGAGTGTCACATGGCTTCCTACCAACATAATGCCCCAGCAAATAAATGAAAGGAAGGCACAAAACAAGAAAACACTCAGATTGGTACTTGGCAGGAACGCAACAAGACAACAAATAAAATGCCTGCCCTTATAAGAAGGGGGGGGGGGGGGGGCTTGTGTTATGTGGATATGTACTCATAAGCAATGAGGAGCTGTGCTAGAGGGAAAATGAGATGTCATATTATTAATTATTGATGGGACTTTCTATATCATAAATAAACAAGGTTGAAAGAAATCCTAGGAGATGGCCACACAAAGTTCTTCTGTAGATTTTTTTAAGGAAAAAAAAGAAAAAAATCTAATAGCTTACAAATAATTTGATCACTAATTTGTGTTAATGCCCTTCCTATCTGACGGACCATTTGCATTTTAAGAATGCACTTTCCTTGACAAGCTGTATTGTGAAGTCCGCATTATAGCTGGTCAAGGAAAATACAGAACATTCAATACCTAAGATTAATGATGATCCTTACAAGTTACAACAAGAGCAGAAAAAAAATACTACTTCCGTTACATATTATTTGCAACGATTTAAAGTAGAGAGGAAAAATGTCTAATCGTTGCACATAATATGTAACGGAGGTAGTATGTCAACAAGGCTACCAATTCCTGGTAACAGATTTAGCACAGTCACCACATGAATTATTTATCTAAAGCAAATGATATATGTCATATATCAAGATATGTACCTTAGACAGCATGACAACTAAAAAACTATTTTCTGCAATTTTGTTTTCCTCCAATGTAGTTCCATCTGCAAGAACTTTCCCTTGATAAATAAGCATCTGCTGAGAGGCAGGCAAGACATTTGCTCCTTGTATAGATTCAATATTTTTCTTGACGTCACCTACCTAACAAGATTCATGACCAAATGAACACCAACAATAAGATTCATAGTGATATTATATATTAGCAGTGCGAATACTGCGGAACAAGTGTATATGTCTTGATTCTTGAAATGACAATTCTCAAAACTCATATTGATCCATATTAGAGATACGTGTAACAGATTAACCTAAGGAAGGGCAACATGGATGCTGGGTAGTTAATTTTAATATAAATAGAGAGAGAGGGAAAGGAAATATTAGGCAGACTTTGGAATGAATATTTTAGGAGAGTTGTGACCTCAAGTCACTATTAGAAATTTTGTAATCTCAAGTTACACTATTAGAGAGTTGTAGGCTAAACCTACTATTTTGTAAGAAACCTTGTTTATTTCAATCAATCACGAGTTCACGACTCAAACCTTTCAGCTTAATTTCCTTTTTTAATTTGAAATTTGTCTTTTACAAGAAGTAGAATCATCATTTTTAGTCAAGCCTCAATGTTGTGTTTTCTTTGAATATTTATGTGCGAGTTTCAGTCCATTACATAACATATGCCAACAAAATGATAATATTTCCAGTTACCCAATATCTGCTATACCACAAATTCACAACAATAGCACATCCTAGATGTTCTATACAAAAAATTTAACAAAATCAGCTCCTATAAAAATCCTACATGATGCGATTACAATAAGAAACATCATTGTGATTTCAAAAATTGTCCCTTTCAAATCAACAAGCATGGCTAACTCGGTATCTTTCGGTAGAGAAACACCCTGCCTCCTCATTAAATTGAAGTCAAAACATAATGCTCAATATACATTTTCAAACACTTTCAATTTCCTCAATTTGACATAATTAATCAGCAGAAATAGTTCATAACTAAAGGGAATACAACATATTTGTATGAGGTACTCCGTCAGTTTTATTATTGGCTTGCAGTTACCAATATACCAGAAAACTTTATGTTATAACCTTCTACGAAATTTAACAATTCTAACACTTAACCCCATTTCATAATTACTAGTTTAATTAACTTTGCAATACTCAATTTCAGTTAAATTTTTGTTTTTGGCTGGTTCAATAATTCTGGCCAAAATGATTTGCAATTGCGAAATTTCCCACAACAGTGAAAAAATACCCAGAATATTTTAGGTACAAACAAGTCCATTAAACAATAAAATAGAGCAATGTGAACCAAAAAAAAGTGCAAAAATTTCTATAAAAACGTTGCAGTTGCAATCAATGTCTCAAAAAAATGAACACGATTATATTATTTAAGAAAACAAAAAGCAGATTGCATGAAAAGGAAAGAACTAAGAAGATGAAGTTGGAAATTTGGAAATATAAAATTGGAATGATTGAGATGGAATTACGAACCGTGTCTTGGGGTTTGACTTGAAGTTGAAAGTGATTTCCTTTCAAATTCTTGACAAAAATCTTCATTCTCAGTTTCTCACTATCACTCACTGAGTCTCTCCTTTAAAATGCATAAAAAGGAATTTTTCTAGGAAAAGGACTAAAGGAGAGAACTCCGTACAGTACAATAATTTTGTGGAGGGAAATAGTTGGAGTCGAGTGAGTGCAATAATTTTGGTAAAGCATGAATAATGAATTAATGAGAAATGTCTTGTTAATATGTCATATTAACATCAGTTGTTTATATGAGGGTGCGAAAGACTTTTCGTATCATTTAGTAAGGGTAAAATAGTGAAGGGGAAAAAATGTGAGTAACTGGGGGTTAACGAACGTTAACTTGGACGGGGTTAAGGATTATTTCAAAAACGTTGTAACATGTTTGCATGTGCCGTTGATTGTAACACCGTTTTGCAAATGTGTTTAATTCTTTCGACATGGAGGGAGGTTACAGGAAGCGCAAAATGTGCAGCATTCGAATTGACGATGAGGTGTACAGTTATGCTTCAAACATGGATTAGACACTTTCCCCATATAGTTTGTTTATCTAACGTGTAATTAACATGCATTTTAGGATGGAATAGGAGCAGGACCTACCATGAAGAAGCTTTCCCCCGAGGTATTCAAGGTAATTAAGCAGTTTGTATTTGGTTATGGCAACTTAAATTAGTAATGGGCCTTATGTAGTGGCTTGAACTTGTAGGATGATTCCTTAACTATTGGTGGTCGAGTGAAAAGGAGAGGTGAAGTGTTACAAAGACATGTGAAGGCAACTTGTAGGGTAAGTCCTCAATTTCATAATTGTAGTTTTAGTATTTTGTATTGAGGGGTGATTGAGTTGGTAGCAGTATTTGTTGCTTGCACGATGATACCTGTTTGTGGTTGTAGGGAATAATTTCAAGCCTTTAAAAATCCCACTAGCTCGAACCCCACTGTGATCATACACTAAAGTACGTAGCGTCCAAAAGGGAAGAAGATAGAGCAAAAGAGTCGCCAACAAGTTTTTAAGGAACTTGTAAACCGTTCACGAGGTGAAGGTTACACCCCTTAACGATCCAAGAGATCGTCAACTCCATAAGGTCATGAACCAAAAAGGGGTTCAGGGATGAAGGTACAAATCCAACCTAAAAGAGATTGAACCTACCTAATAATAGGCCTCTACTTTATTCTGCTCGTATTCATGTGCACTTTCTGATTAACATACAATCAATAGGATTAACCCTAAACTTGTTTAATCTATGTTGGTTGAATTTAATGCACAAATAAACTATTATTGGCGATCACTTGAATTTATAATCACAATTAACCTAACAAGATTATTAATTATCTTATCAAGCGTGATTGCAAATACCAATTCCCTTTAACCTGCAATAAAAGGTGATCAAGCAATAACAATATATAATATATATCAAGCAACATAATAAATAATCATCATCAATCATAATCATAAATGTTAGAAAGAACATAGGAAGAATCATAAATAATTACGCTTAATATTAAAAATACCCTAGACATGATACTAAGAATCATCAAAATAACAATTTAAGCATGATATCTACATCATGAAATCAATTAAACCATTAAAGTACTTACTTGGATGCCTCGTACCTCTTTCTAATTACAAAATACACACGTTAGTAACTTCAAGGAAAGTAATAAACAAAGCAATTAAATTAAATAATTGAAATAGAGATTTGGGACCAAACCCTCAGAAATTAAAACCTTTCACGTTTAGGGCGAAGGCAACTTCGAATATGGCTAGGTGTTTCTAGATCTTGTGAATGCGGAATTTTGTGTTAAAGAATAAAGTTTAGAAAGAATGAATGAAAGATTAATGATTCATAAACTAATTTGTTGACGATTGAAGATTGTAGATGATGAATGAAAACGGAATTTATCAAAAATTAAGAATAAAAGAAGTGGTGAATGGTAGATGATAATCCGTCCATGAAAACGGAGTTTTTGATACGATATTTATAGAGAAAATCAGCCAAAAAAGATAATTTATCAAAACAGAGTCTGAAGATCGCAAAAACAACTTGGCGCCAGCCCTGGCTCATTGGCGCCAGGACCAGTGGCTATCGCCAGGCGCCAAGGCCTGGGGTTGGACGCCAAACCGGCTTTTAACACGTTTTCGAAAATCTGATAATTTTACCGTACTGGAAGATAAAATAATATAATTTCAGTCGAAAATGCTATTTGATCTAATTAAAACTCTAAAGAATCCTAATTGAATTAAGAATGATAAGAACCTTCAAGAATGTTCGAAGACCAAAACCATTCCTAATTACATTAGGACTGATAAATCATATTAGGCCCTCCCCTAGATCATTGGGCCGTACTTAAAACTCAAACCGGGCCCAGTTTAGTAAATTGGCCATAAATTCCTCAATATTCATCGGAATTAGGCTTATAATATATCGTTGGAAAGGTCTTTGCAAGCCCCATCTAACTATACCACTATTGGACCCATATCATGGACCAACCAAACTGGATTGGCTGTTTTCTTAAAATAAAGTTTACAAAAACAGAGAGAAGAGAAAAGAAAAGAAAAGAAATAAAACTTTCCGCAACACTAGACTTTTCCACACTTTCGTTTCATTTGATTATGATTCGGCGTGAAAGGCACTCATCACTGGGTTTGGTTTTGGGGAGACACAAATGGGTGTCTACAGAAGCCCCCACTTTGACTGAGTTTGGAGAAACGCAAGTTTCGAAAACGAAAGTCAAAGTATCGATAGGGACGGAGAATGATTCAGAACGTTCTGCGATCCTAAATCAATCTTATAACGCCGATACCTGCAAAACTAGCATTAGTTAAACAGATAAAAGAGTTAAGAAACGTGTATCTTGCACCGTCGAGCACACGTCTCTGAAAGTAACCGATTGCTTTGATGACCTCCTGCAAGCTAGAGAATGTCATCCCGCTTGAAAACCGCTACGCCTTGTAACTGCTTCCGAATTAGAAGATTGCTTCGCCTAAAACTATCCTCTCCACCGTGATAATATTCCACGTCCAAGGGAATACCATCGAAGATTATTTCTCTTGAAATAATTCTCATCCGCATTATGATCACGTTCCATGCCTCAGGAACTATGATCGAAGACAATTTCGCCCGAAATTACCTTCAGACAACTTTCCGCAAGCTAGGGAATGATGTCGAAGACATCTTTCTCTTGAAGTCATCCTCATTTGATGCGATAATCTCCCAAAGGAAAATACCGAAGATCCACACCCATCGATCTTTAAAAGTTCACCTGAACTTTGATTTTTTGCTATGCTTGTACGTCGGCGCTTTTTGCTCTTGAACCTATATGTCGGTGCCCTTTTTTTGCTAATGAACCTGTATGTCAGTGCCTTTTGCTAATGAACCAATGCTTAGGCGCTTTAAGCTTAGTGAGACGATCTTTTCATCAGGTCGATCACTTCATGTAATCAAGCCGATTACCTAATCATGTCAAATTGCTAAGAGGGGCTAACTGGCGTACCAAGGAACCCAAAATATATTGCAGAAGGCTAGCACTACCCCAAAAGGTGGCTGGCTGCTTTGGCGTCGCTGAAAATCGATCAGCGCCAAACATATGGCATTAGCGCCATGCGCTGAAATTGGCGTCTGACGCCAAGCACAGAATGTGACGCCAATGCCTAGGGACTGGCGCCAGCACGGGAATCACTTTAAAATCCCGTTTTCAGTTCATTTCGTGCTACTCGAAAGAAGTCGAAACTTCAATTGATCGTTGCTCATTCATTTATCAACCGAATTTGCTCAAATTTGTTGCAAATCAAAGCTCTTTTCATCCATATTCCCGATCTATGTAAGTTTCCTTCCAACTTACACCGGTTTTTATGAATTATTGGCATGTTCATTCACGAATTTCATGAAAATTCGAAACTTATAATGCTCAATTTGCTTTATTTATCAAACTTCATACCATGAAATTGCTTGTTTATGTTTGTATATTGCTTTGGGAGTAATTTGAGACTTGTTTGACTCAAGTTGGCGAAGAAATGAGCAATCCGCCATTGTTGGACCTCCTAAGGTCGTGAAAAACAGGCTCGTTCTTGATGTTTTTGCTAGCAATTCTTGTTCAATTTGTCACAATAATCACTATAGTGTTGCAAGAAATTGTTTGATTGCTTGAAAAATGCTTATCATGCTCAATTCGAATTTGTGCTCTGTTTTAGTACTACATACTCTGTTTTTGCGAACATAGTATCATGCGGCTAGGCAAACCTTTAGATACTATAAAACCTTGATTTATGATGATTCTGCACAATGTAGCATGGCTAGACAACGAGGCTCCGGTTCACGGTCTCGAAACACTAGACGGGAGCATGAACCCGTGGAAGACGACACCACACCGTCCACCTCGCTTGGTCAGTTCCAAGAGTGGGATGAGCGGACCTTGTTCTTTGCCCCTGTCCACCATATTTCTGAGAGGGTGAGACGGGGAACCGAGCTTAGAAGGACACGGCATCACGGCTCTGGCTGCGATGGTCTCGGCGATTTGTATAGGATGCATATCGCCAGAGATCGAGAGACGAGACTCCTATGGGAGTCTTGCGGACTGGTTGCCCTGTTTGAGACCTCCGAGGCTATGGTCGCCTCCAGCGGGGGTCACCACGTAGTACGCGCTCTGGTGGAGTTCTTTTGGGACACCACCAACACATTTCATTTTCCATGGGGTGAGATGATGGTCACTCCTACAGACTTCAGTCTCATCACAAGACTGGAGTTCTCTTCTGTGCCGCTGCCATTCGACGGCGGTATCGACGTCTTTTCTCCAGAGGTCGAGGAACTATTGGGACCGATTGCTGTTCGGGCTCGAGCTGAGGTCGAGACGAATCAGTTCAGTGCTAGAGGGATCCGACGCTCAACACTTGCAGCGGCTCTTGATGACGATGCGACCACCCGAGAGCAGCGGGTGCACATCTTTGTGCTGATGTTATTGTCAGGGACATTCTCCCCTGATAGGGGTAGTAGGGCATTGCTTTACTATCTCCCTGCTGTTCGCGATCTCCGGCGGATCGAGACTTATGACTGGGCCAGCTTGGCCTATACTGACTTTGTTCGCGCACTGAGGGACTCGTGTCGCCACCGGTCTCTTAGGACGAATGTCGCTTTGTCTGCTTTCTGGAAAGTTGTAGAGGTAAACATTATTCCCTATAAAATTTAGCCCTATATGTTTAGTTAGCATTTACTCATGCTTTAGCCTTTTGTAGATCTGGTTCTATGAATACTTTCCTTCCATTGCGCCGGCGAGACCATCGCCGAGGGGGTATCCAGTGAGCGCCTCTTGGGGCGGCCACCATGTGGACCTGTCTACTGCACGCGTCCGGAGTTGGATCATCTCGGTACGATTTTTGGTGCTTATCTTGCTCTTCTGCGACGTTTTATACATGTTCTTACCCGATTGGTATTTTTATAGGGACCTGAGGTAGTATACCGGCCATGGGGTGGTTGGACAGTCCCTGGATTAGCTGCACAGTACTCTGCTGAGCGCCGTTACTTTCTAGGGACCTACGGAGCGGTTGCGTATTTAGGAGAGAGAGTTGCTAGACAGCACTCTTCCGATGCCTTTGTCGTTCCTGCTCCTCCACCACGCCACATGTTCGACGAGAGAGAGTTGTCGAGCATGGCTGAGGAGCTTGGTTCTCTTTGGCGGTCCCATGTAATCCTTGGGCGGAGTTATGCTGAGGAGCTACTTCCTTTGTTAGCTCCAGCCCCCGTGCCGGCCGAGGATATGAGGGTAAGATTCTTGGCTTTTTGTTTTTCGCTGAGTAGCCCCCAAGTAACACCTTACTGATTTCTTTTCTGTTTTATCAGGATGGTCCCACTGAGTTTGTGCCACCCCGTATGTCCATCCACTACCAGGGGATGTACGGGCCGATCGAGGAGATGATTTCTTCGGCTCCTGAGGGCGAGCGCTTCGTGGAGCGGTCGATTCCTCGCCACCAGACCAGAGTAAGTCTAGCTCTAATTCAGAATCTTGTATTCAGTTATCATGCATTTTTACTGACTTAACTTTCCTTGACAGTTCTCACGCGAGGTGGTTTCGGCTATGGCACGATGCATAGATGCCTTCCGGAGCCAACTCGTCCGGAAGAGGAACGCAGCTACCTGTCGTCGAGACGACGCTGTCCGAGAGGTAACTTTTCTTTACTTATTGTTTCTGCACTATGCTTCAGTTTTCACCTTGTTTCTGATTTATTTCTTTTTGCAGGGTCAGCCGATTGCTTCTCACACCCGTACGAGGCCTGAGGGGCGAAGAGAGCCGGCGAGGTCTAGCTCGAGACGTCGTCGCACTTCGTCAGGAGGTAGAGGCGGCCGTTCCGAGGCTGCTCGAGCCGACGTTGCTGAGGGCTCAGGGTCTTCTTCTGAGGAGGTTCCTGCTGCACCGTTAGGAGAGGCTACCTCGGCTTTCAGAGGTGGTGGGATGTACGAGGTTGGCTCGTCATCGCAACAGCCGCCGCGGTCTCAGCCTCAGGTTAACCTTGGCTGGAGCGGTCCTGTTTTGAGTTTCCCTCCTCCTACGGAGACTGGAGCTGGTGGAGAGGTTGGAGCTGGTGGAGAGGTAACTCCTCGGACGGCGCAGTTTTATGGCGTAATGGGCCTACGTCCTCCGGCGCCGTAGTTTATTTCTGTATATGCATTTTATTTTGACTTTTTATAGAACTTTGCCTTTGACTTGTTATTTAGACACTCTGTTCTGTAAATCTATTATTATGTATTATTATTTTGTTAGTGTATGTTAGTGTGTGCAGATATGATAACAATTTTGCGCAAAAATTCCTTCATTTTTATTATTGATGGAGGGTATTATCCGACTCTCTCCCCCAAAAGGAAAAAATAAAAAGGAAAAATAAAACGGAGAGAAAGGCTGATTTTTGAATTTTAATATAAAATCCAAAAAAAGAATAAAAAAATTAACTAAACATAATTGCTATATTTAATTAATTAAGAAAAGGATAGAAAGTTATTTAGAAGAAATTAAAATGGGGCCATAAAGTCATTAACCGACTCCAATTTAATATCAAAACGCAAACTGAGCACGCGCGGCTGTCCTGCTGACTACGTATTCCAGTCAGGTTGAAATTCCTCACAATTTGTGCATAAATAGCCCCCTGCTTAGTCGATTATTCACATAATTCCAGCGAAAAAATTATTCTTCTCTTTAGAAAAAATAATAATCATGTCTCTAGCCACTAAAACCTTCACCCAATATTCTCATGAATGGTGTCGATCTCTCAATGCTAGAGAAAGAAAAGAATTGGATTTATTTCACTTGGGGGGAATATATGGCATTAAAGGGGTAGATCTAGACATAGACTTCATTCATACCGCTTTAGAATATTGGAACATTGACACACATTGTTTTAGAATAGGGTATGACGAAATTATCCCTTTGCCAGAGGAATTTGGTGCTATTTTAGGCTTTCCTGCAATAGACCTGGTAGTGATCCCTAGAGTAGATGCATATTACTATAAGGATTTTGAGCGCTTCTTTAATTTGAAGGAAAGGGATTTATCAAGGATAGTAAATGGCAACGTGGTGAACTTAAAAGAATTTGCACGCTATTATTTTGATAAACCGCTTTCTGAATCTCTTCACATATATAGAAGAAGGGCGTTCTTATTCAGCATGCTTAATCAATATTGTCTTAGTAGTAGTAAAATTAATGAGGGTCGATCAATTATAACCACTGTGCTAGAACAAATTGAATCAGGGAGAAATCTGATGCCTTTAATAGTTGGAGAGACTATGATTAGTCTAGATGAGTTAAAAAGGGACTCACAAGCACCTCTTCGCGGTTCTACAATTTTATTACAGGTCGAAAAATAATATTTTTAATTGCATAAATTAAAAAATATATTTTTGTATTGTAATATTGATTTATTTGCATTGAAATTTTATTTTTTTTTTCAGATGTGGCTAATGGAAAGGCTAGGATTAATTAGCCCTTCGGACGACATTGAAAGTTATACGCCCACTTGCTTTGTAAGAAGAAAGAAGCGCATCCCTAAAATTGGGCGCCATGGGTGGAAGAAAGTCTTTGAATCACGTGACTTTGCTATCAAGTGGGTCATCCCATGGTGGAAAATAAAAAGGATGGTTGGTGTTAACAAGCAACCTTTCTACCGTCTTCCAAGCTTGTCTCTCATGACATATTATTATCCCTGCAGAGTAAAGAGACAATATGGCTTGCTTCAAAATATTCCTTCCGGGGATCTTCGTCCTCCCTATGAGTATCCCATATCTCAAGAAGTAGATAAATTTGACACGTACTGGAGCGCTAGACCTTTATGGGAAGTGATTACCCAAAAGGTTTCCCCTTCTTTACCCAATGACGTAAGGAAGTGGTTGCTGAAGAAGTCTTCAATTGATCAGGGTAGGACCGATGTGAAGAATCGTCTAGGTGACAGGGTGACACCGGCCAAGGAACGCTTAGGTGCAAGAATTGAGTTCAAGACACCTATAATGCCTAAGAAGAAGAATACTACTAAAGACAAGGGGAAAAGGAAGATTATAGACAAGAAGGCTTGGGAAGAAAAGAAGCATGGGGTGCTAGCTGAAGGCGAAACAATCTATTCTAAGATTGAATGTAGGTCCTCTAAAAGATGCCTACTAGCTAAAGTAATGGATGAAGAGGAGGAGGCAGAAAAGAATTGGAAAAGAGCAAAGAAGGAGAAGAAAGATTAGAACATTGCTTAGCTTTCGATTTATTAGATTCTTAGTTTTTATTTAAAGTTATATTTCAGCTTTATTTAAATTCCATTAACAATGCAATTTTATTTTATTAATGAAATTTCAGCTTTCAATTAAATTGTTACTTTAAATTTGTTTTATTAAAGCAATGAAAAACCGAAAAAATTGATTTTCCAGAAATTCTTCGAGTACGGAAGTCGAAAATTTTCCGAAAAACACCGAAATTCGCCCAGATTTTATTACTGAATTGGCGTCAATAATTGCGAATTGGCGCCAGATATTGAGGTCTGGCGCCAGGCGCCAATACTGTCATCTGGCGCTGATGGCTTTTTGCTGGAGCCAGGCTCTGTTCTGCGACGCCAGTTACTTTTCCGACTTTTGTTGACTTTTTGTTGATTCTGGAATGCGGAGATGTCGAAAAATAAAGTGGCCGCACCCGTAATGGGTTGCCTACGTATCCTTTCCTAAGGAATAAGGCCGAACGTAGCTCTCTTGAGTGTCCTACTCAAGTAATTATGGGTAGTAATTTTTAAGTTGGTCAAGATTGGTCATGTTTGAGAATTCATTGCCATCCATGTCAGTTAATTTTGCTGCACCACCTAACAGGATTGTTTTGACAATGTAGGGGCCAGACCAATTAGGTCTAGACTTTCCCCTTGGATCTAAAACATTTTTCCTTAGTGCCTTTAATACCAAATCTCCTATTTTGATATTTCTTATCTTGACCTTCTTATTAAAATGTCTAGCCATACGAGTTTGATAACACTGAGTGTGATGTAGAGCTTCTAGTCGTTTTTCGTCGAGTAGGATCAATTCTTCATATCGTGCCCTAGTCCATTCGACTTCATCGAGTTTACTTTCTAGCGCAATACGTAGAGATGGTATTTCTAGTTCGACAGGTTGTACGGCATCCATTCCATATACCAAAGAAAATGGTGTATTTCCTGTTGACGTACGGATTGACGTACGATAACCCCACAATGCAAAGTGAAGCTTGTCAGGCCAATCCTTGTAATTTTCTGTCATTTTCTCGATGATAGTCTTTAAATTTTTATTAGCTGCCTCGACTGCTCCGTTTGCTTGAGGTCTATAAGGGGACGAATGATGATGTTGGATACCATATTTATGTAGCAATTCTTCACATTCGGCTTGAAAGTGAGTTCCATTGTCACTTATCATTTCATGTGGGACTCCATATCGACAAATGATATTTCTCTCGATAAAAAGTGCTACATGTTTTGCGGTGAGTTTAGCATATGATTGTGCTTCAACCCACTTCGTAAAGTAATCAATCGCTACTAGAATAAATTCATGGCCTCCTGTCCCTGGAGGAGCGATCTTGCCAATTATGTCAATTCCCCATGTAGAGAATGGCCATGGTGATGTGTAGGTGTAGAGCAAAGATGGAGGAACGTGCTGTAAATTGGCATAAATTTGACACTTAGGGCATCTTTTTACATATTGATGGCAATCCCTATTCATGGTAGTCCAATAATACCATTCTCGCATTATTTTCTGGACTAACATTTTGCCATTTATATGAGTTCCACAGATTCCTTCGTGGACCATTCTCATTATTCTTTGTGCATCCACCTTCCCTACACATAGGAGGGCTCAAACTTTAGGTATCCTTTTATGTAGCTCGTTGTCTATGAGTACATATTAAGAAGCCAAAAGTCTCAAGGCTCGCTTAGCTCTTTTGTCAGCATGAGGAGGGTATTCTCCATTGGTGACATAGTTGAGAATGTCTGTGTACCATGGTTTTTCTTCTCGTTCTTCATCTTCGTCTTGGACTGGATTGTCATCTTCTATAGCCTGTATATATGCTGGTTTGTGCCTTTTTTCGATAGTTAGAGGCATTTGCTCGATATCCGTGGGAATCCTAACCATTGAGGCTAATCTTGCCAAGGCATCAGCAAATTGATTTTCTTCTCTAGGTAGATATGTGTATTCTACCTTCTCTAACTGATCGGTAAGAGTTTCCAGATAAGTTTGGTAAGGAGCTAGGCTTTCACTCCTTACTTTCCACCTTTTAAATATTTGATTGATGATTAGAGAGGAATCTCCGAATATCCTTAACTTCTTTACTCCCAATGCCAGGGCTGTTTCAAGGCCTACCACACATGCTTCATATTCAGCAGCATTGTTGGTAAAGTCAAAATCAAGCTTTATTGAGATTGGGACGTGTTCTTCTTTAGGTGATACTAGTAGCACTCCGACACCACATCCCTTTTGGTTTGAGGCTCCGTCAAAATACAAGGTCCAAGTATCATCTTCGGTGACCATCAAATCTTCTTCTGGAAATTCACTGTCCTGTATTGGTGTCGAGTCTTCTATTGGAAAGTCTGCCAGAAAGTCTGACACCACGGATCCTTTAGTAGCTTTTTGTGGCATAAACCGTACATCGAACTGGGCTAAGTTGACTATCCATCTTGAAATACGTCCATTGAGCGTTGATTTCTCGAACAAGTATTTGAGTGGATCCAATCGAGATACCACGAAAACGGTATGCACCAACATGTAATGTCTCAACTTAGTTGTGGCCCACACCAAAGCGAGGCACAATTTCTCGAGTGGTGTATAGCGTGTTTGTATTCGAGCATCTTCTTACTTAAGTAATAGACTGCATTCTCTTTGTTTTCTACCTCTTGTGCTAGCATGGCTCCCATTGTCTCTTTGGTAACCGTCAGATATAACCTAAGAGGTATTCCAGGAAGTGCTGGTGCTAATACGGGAGGATTTGCGAGATAGCCTTTGATCCGGTCAAAGGCTTTTTGACACTCGTCATCCCATGTTACTAGTACATTCTTCTTGAGCTTTTTGAAGATTTGATATGAACCTACTTATGTATTGTAACCGGCCAATGAATCCTCGAATCTGTTTCTCGGTCTTGGGCGGTGGCATTGACATGATTGCTTTAATCTTGGTTGGATCTATCTCTATTCCTCTAGAGCTTATGACGTATCCCAAGAGCTTTCCCGAGGTGACTCCAAAAGCACATTTTGAGGGATTTAACCTCATATTATATTTTCTTAGCCTTTCGAAAAATTTCCTTAAGGCTACTTGATGGCCTGGACGGTCTTTTGATTTCACAATCATGTCGTCTACATATACCTCGACTTCTTTGTGCATCATGTCATGGAGCAAGGCAGTTGCTGCACGTTGGTAAGAAGCACCTGCGATTTTCAACCCAAATGGCATTACCGTGTAACAGTAAGTGCCCCATGGTGTGATAAAAGTTGTCTTCTCCATGTCTTCATCCGCCATGAGAATCTGATTGTACCCTGCGTATCCGTCCATGAATGAGAGAAGCGCGTGGTTTGCTGTGTTGTCTACTAGAATATCGATGTGTGGCAAAGGGAAGTCGTCCTTTGGACTTGCCTTATTTAGATCTCGATAGTCGACACACATCCTTACCCTTCCATCTTTCTTTGGAACTAGGACAACGTTAGCGACCCATTCGGGGTATTTGGATACCTTGATGAAACCTGCAGTTATTTGTTTTTGAACTTCTTCTTTTATCTTAAGTGCTACGTCGGGTTTCATTCGACGTAACTTTTGTTTTACAGGTTTCATTCCTGGAATTAATGGTATAGTGTGTTGAGCTATTTCTCTGTTAATGCCTAGCATATCTTCATATGACCAAGCAAATACATCGATAAATTCTTTAAGCAAGTTAATTAAATCGGTTCTTTCTTGTTTATTCAATGTTAGTCCGATTTTAACTTCTCTTTTATGAGTTGAATCATTTGAGATGTCAACTGTTTCAGTCTCTTCAATTACTAGTGTTTTCTTTTCAAGTGTTTCCATTGCTTTAATAAATTCTTTATCTTTTTCATCGTTAGCTAAGCAATGTTTGTCATCTTGGGTTAGGGAAGAACACGAGAAGTAAGGAGACTGAGCGATATTATTATACTCTGAGATCATTACATCAAAGAGTGATATGTCCTCAGGGACTGGATCACTAACTATCCTAGGAGAAGAAATAGAAAGGGAAGGCGTTATAGCTAAAGACATAGAAGATTCTAAAGGGAAAGACTCTGACTCAGACTCAGACTCTGATCCTGACGATTCTTCAAACATTGGCCCTTGTCCTGTCGTGATTGATATCTTCCTCCCACTTGGAGTAATCACCTTGATAGTCTTGCGCCACCCTTGCAGTAATCCTTCAGCTGGAGTAATTAGCTTCGAGGGATCGAAGTTTTCGCTTTGTAGGACCGTTTGAATGAGTGAGGAGTTGTCTTCCTCATAAACTGGCTCATTATTTTCTCACCCAAACAGTAATCCCATGACGTTAAAGTCAAATCATGGAGGTGCTTTCTCCTTATGGACGGGAGTTGGGATTTCATCAGTGACATAGCAATCCAAGAAAATCTCGAATCCTGGTTGTCGTATGCCATTTACAACAAATGGTTCGGGAAATTCATAGCATGGATAGGTTTCTCCTTCTTTTATAAACTGACCATTAAGCGTAAGAGGGTACTGATCCATTGGAATTGTTTTCTTTTGAATGCGAGCGTCCCTACGTGCTTTCAATTTGTCCTGGGCTCGCTTGAGATCTTTCCGATTCGGTTCGAAACCAAGTCCGAAAGTATCTAGTTTAGGGAGGCCAGGTGACTCTATCGATTTTGCTATCCCCTTCTTCTTTCCTAAGGTCATCCCAGGGAAGTGTCCTTGTTTTTTCAGCATAATGCTGATAATCATATTGGAATGGGGTTCGTGGCAAAGAGATGTCCTTTCATCCTCTTGGATTAAGGAGACTTCTTCGTTAAAGCCCCATAGGTCTTCATCATCTTCGTCGTGCTCCACGTTGATGATTGGATTCTCTATTGACTTGATCCTCATTGGCGAAGCATCAATGGTGATGGGGATTCCTCCAACTATAGCTTTCACTTGTTGGTGGAGAGATGAAGGGACGACCTTTAGATCATGGAGCCAAGGGCGTCCTAACAACAGATTGAATGAGGCTTTGATGTCTACCACTTGAAAAGTAGTAGCATGTTTTATTGCTCCTGCCGTCACATTTAGGGTTATTTTGCCAAGAGCTTGACGTCGAGTATTATCGTAAGCTCTTATTCCTTGTGTGGACGGAGTTAAATCCTCATTCTTTATGTCGATCATCCTCGCAGTCCTAAGTGGACAGACGTTAATAGCCGATCCATTGTCTACAAGCGTCATGGGAACATTCATTCTTTTGCAGACTACTGTGAGGTTTAACGCTTTGTAGTGCTTGTCACCTTCCGGGGGTAAATCTTTATCAGAGAAGGTGATTAGATTAATTGGACTAGGGAGATCACTCGTGAGGAAGTTAGCTAGTCCCTCAAGAATGGTGTCAGAATTTATCCCGATTTTATCCAAGGCATTCATCACAACCAACCTATGTTCTCGGGATGTTGCTAGAAGCTTCCATACATTCATCTCAACTTTTGTCTTCTTAAATTGTTTAACATTGTCATTGTCTTCGATGATAGGCATGAGTTGTGTTGAAACAGGAGGTTGTATTCTCCCGGATCTTGTGAGGACGTCTATTGATGCATCTTCTTCAGCCCAAATGTCGTCTGTGGTGTATGATATGGAAGGTGAAGGTTCTAATATGTCTTTTAGATAGACATCTTCTTCATAATTGTCCCATACTCCATTAACATTTATATCCTCTTCTTGTTGAACTTGGACTAATTCCTTTCTATCAATCATTTTCTGCACCAAATCCTTGAATTTGAAGCAGTTTTCTATGGTGTGTCCTCCTGAATGATGGTATTGACAGTAATATCTATCTGTTCTTTTTAATGATTCAAATGGTCTCGGTTCGAAAGGTTTGACCTTGCCACTCTCGGAGAGCATTTTAAACATTTGTGCATACGGGATCCCAATTGGAGTATAAATTTTATTGCTCTTCTTGGGTCTTTCGGTGACTTGTAAAGGAAAGTATTTTGCCTCATAAGTCATTTTTACTGGTGTGAATTCTCTCTTAGGTTCTTGATCATATTCCTTGCGAAGTTCAATCAGAATTTTGAGAGTTTCATGTAACAGTTGTGATGTCTCCCTCAGATATAGTGTGAGTATTCGTATCTCTACCTCATTTGCTAGTTCTGGAGGATTATCCTCGACATCGAAAAAGATCTCTTCTTCTTCTTCTTCGGTCACTTTGACAGGCTTAATGAGAGATGAGGGGTCAACTTCGCTTTCTTCATCGGAGATAACCAATGTGTGAGCTAGAGGTGCATTATCAATACTCAGTTTCTTACTGGCAAGAGGCAACGACAGCTTATTACTGTCAATCAGGTCTTGGATAGCTTCCTTAAGTTTCCAACAGCTTTCAGTTGAATGGCCCCTACCTTGATGATACTTGCAATGTGCATTGGGGTTCCAATTAGGCGACCTTTTCTCGACTGGTGGATCTCCGAATGGTCCAATGGGAGTTATAAGACCTTTTGCATTTAGCCGATCAAACGCGGTGTCATAACTCATGCCAATAGGAGTGAAGTTTCTCCTAAACAGTTTCTTTTGTCCATGGTTGTTCATGGCAAGGACTTCTCCTATATTAAAGGCGCTAACATTATTTGAGTGGGCGGTTTTGGAAGAGGAAGGATTGTCGTTCTTCTTTCCTTTCCAGCCACTGTTGGAGTTATTGTTGGCAGCTTTAGATTTAGCTAAGTCATCTTCAATATTAATCCCAATATCATAAAAAGCCTTAAAGGTATGAAGGTTATTTTGATATTTAAGATGTTTTGAATATTTTTCTTGGAGATTTTTAATGAACAATCTCACGGACTCTTTTTCACTTGGTACCTCAATCATTTTAGCTGAGGTTTCTCTCCACTTGTTAAAGAAAGATGTGAAGCCTTCATTCTCCTTCTGCTTGAGAATTTCAAGTTCTCTATGGTCAGTTTCGACTTGAACGTTGCACTTGTACCTATCAACGAAAGTGTTTGCTATGGATTCCCAGGTAGAGGTCTTTTCTTTTTCAAGAGAAAAGAACCATTGTTGGCAAACGGTCTCGAGAGATAGCGAGAACAGAGAAGGGAAAATTTTCTTATCGATACCCTTGATACTCATTATTGTTTCAAATGCCCTTAGATGAAAGTAGGGGTTGTCGATTGCCCTAAACTTTGGGATGTCGTTGGCACTGAACTTCTGCGGAAGAAGATCCTTATCCACCGAGATCTCTTGGGATGTGAGTTCTTGAAACTTGTAGTCGCTGGACAACTTGCTTAGGCTTTCTTGCATGAGGTCCATTTGTTGTTGCTTCGCGGGATCCTCGATCTTAAGTGCGAGAAGCTTTAGTGTCTCAGTTACAGTAGCCAATTGGTTTTTGAGATCGTTAACTTCTTCCTGAGTTGCCATTATAACTCTTGCTTTCCTCTTGCGAGCTATAGGTTTGTCGAAAAGTTGGACTTGTACGAAGAGGTTATCTTTGATTAATCGTCCTTCCTTTCTTGACCACGCGCTGTAAATTAAGCCAGTTTGCATTTTAATTACTTAACTCGAATCAGTTTGACTTTATGGCTTTTGTTTTAAAAAAAAAGTATGCATATTTTTAGGGAGCAATAATGTACATGTGTTTAGGGAACTTAAGTACTATTATTTATTGGAGGATTAATATCCGACTTACCCCCCTAAAAAAATGACGAAAAAAAATGCGCGCACACAAGACTCCCTTAATCATGGTCAAGACATGTGTAATAGTGTGTGTATTGAGTGTAAGTGACATGCTTGGACTCTTGTGCAAGACCATGGGACTTAGTGCCTAAACTCGAATATTGATTCAATTAAGCATGATATCTACATCATGAAATCAATTAAACCATTAAAGTACTTACTTGGATGCCTCGTACCTCTTTCTAATTACAAAATACACACGTTAGTAACTTCAAGGAAAGTAATAAACAAAGCAATTAAATTAAATAATTGAAATAGAGATTTGGGACCAAACCCTCAGAAATTAAAACCTTTCACGTTTAAGGCGAAGGCAACTTCGAATATGGCTAGGTGTTTCTAGATCTTGTGAATGCGGAATTTTGTGTTAAAGAATAAAGTTTAGAAAGAATGAATGAAAGATTAATGATTCATAAACTAATTTGTTGACGATTGAAGATTGTAGATGATGAATGAAAACGAAATTTATTAAAACTTAAGAATAAAAGAAGTGGTGAATGATAGATGATAATCCGTCCATGAAAACGGAGTTTTTGATACGATATTTATAGAGAAAATCAGCCAAAAAAGATAATTTATCAAAACAGAGTCTGAAGATCGCAAAAACAACTTGGCGCCAGCCCTGGCTCATTGGCGCCAGGACCAGTGGCTATCGCCAGGCGCCAAGGCCTGGGGTTGGACGTCAAACCGGCTTTTAACACGTTTTCGAAAATCTGATAATTTTACCGTACTGGAAGATAAAATAATATAATTTCAGTCGAAAATGCTATTTGATCTAATTAAAACTCTAAAGAATCCTAATTGAATTAAGAATGATAAGAACCTTCTAGAATGTTCTAGAAGACCAAAACCATTCCTAATTACATTAGGAATGATAAATCATATTAGGCCCTCCCCTAGATCATTGGGTCGTACTTAAAACTCAAACCGGGCCCAGTTGAGTAAATTGGCCATAAATTCCTCAATATTCATCGGAATTGGGCTTATAATATATCGTTGGAAAGGTCTTTGCAAGCCCCATCTAACTATACCACTATTGGACCCATATCATGGACCAACCAAACTGAATTGGCTGTTTTCTTAAAATAAAGTTTTCAGAAACAGAGAGAAGAGAAAAGAAAAGAAAAGAAATAAAACTTTCCGCAACACTAGACCTTTCCACACTTTCGTTTCATTCGATTATGATTCGACGTGAAAGGCACTCATCACTGGGTTTGGTTTTGGGGAGACACAAATGGGTGTCTACAGTGGTTGATACCTGTTTCTTGTTATGGTTAATTCTTACAGCCAGCTAATACTAGTTGTCGCGTCCAGTCGTTTGGTAGAATATGTCAAAAGTTAGATCAGCAAAGGAAGGGTTGGGTTTTTGAAATGGGGTTTGGTGGTTTGTTAAAAATTGGAGAAATTAACCTCCCAAGATAGTTGGCTTATTGGCTGATGACTCGTATAGATCCCTTCAACTGTACTCTTACCAGTAGAGATGGTAGAGTGTTCAGGCTTTCTCAAAATCAGGTGCATTGGGTCCTTGGTATTCCCAATGGTGGACTTCCTGTTCCCACATATGAAACACTGGATAGTGAAATGCTTGATAGGGTGAAAAGTATTTTGGATAGGTATGGTAAAAACTGGAAAACTAAGTCTTCTAGAACTGGTCGTGAGTACCTATTTGAGGGTATTCAAGTTAACGCTGATTTGATTGCCCGGGTTGAGGGACAATGGGAGAAAGATCAAGCGGAAGAGTTCAAGACTATTTTCTTGTTGTTGGCGCTAGAGATGTTGTTATGTCCTAATCAATCATCTAGATTGGCTGCTGACTTAGTGCCATCATTAACGTGTGCCGCAAAAGCTGCTGAATATGACTGGTGCAGCCTAGTTTTGAAGAAGCTAATGGATAGTGTTGCGATGTTTGCACGTCGGTTTTACTCATGTGGCTATGCTAGTGGGTGTGCAGGCTGCCTAATATACATTGTGGTATGTTACTTATATGTTTTGTTTGGTTGGTATCTTTGTTTAACACATGGTTTTCCAAGTTTGAGAAAAGGTGTATCCCAACTTGACAGGTTATGTATTTGGATCGGCTAGACAGACATCCTGTGCAGTGGGGTTTTTTCCCGCGATGGGAGGTTTGGAAGATGGAAGAGATACGTAAGGCGGTTTCAGAAGATCGTTTCCCAAATGGTGGTGATTTTGGAAAGATTGGGGTAAGTAGAAGTCGTAAGCGTAATTATTTATATGTCTTACCAATTCTGATGGATGTGTTGTGGTTTGACATTATAGACTTTGGGTGTTGCTTATGGTGAAATGCATTCTATTGAGGCTAGGGATACGAATGGGCCAGAGGGGTTCAAAAAGGTAAGGGTTTAATAGTTGTTATAGTTTTAATTTATTTATCTCAATTGTGCAGATCTTCAAATTTGGAGGGTTGCTTTGTGTCAATGGTGTTTCATTATTATGTTACAGGTTCAGAACCACTCCTAGTGTTTGTTATAGGAGTAGTGGACCACGGAAAAGCGCGTTAAAAACTAAGGGTCTTAAGGGAACGAGTGTCCGGACTTTGAGTACTCCAAAGGGTAGATCCATTTACACAGACGAATGTAAAGGTGAGAAGGCAGTCAATCATCCTATTGAAGAGGATGTGGTTGTGATGAACAACACTTATGATATGTAACCATTTTTACATTAATTAGTTTTTTAATTGAATAATGGCGTTAGTGTATCGTGCTAAAGGGGATTTGGGCCCAAGTAGTTAATGGGCTGCTCTGTGTGATGGGGGGGCTAAATTTTTAAATTATTCAGGTTTTCTTGTAAGTTGGATTTTTTATATTATGAAGTGATATAAAGTGATAGAAATAAATTATTCAAGTTCTAACCTTATAATCCAAGCATGTTCAAACCTTCTAACCCATTATAATGTTGAAACCTCATCATTACATAGAATGATATAAACCTTATAATCCAAGCATGTAATGATAAACCCCTCTGTTTTGACATGTAAAACATTCACGACTACAAATTGGGCTGGATTTAAGCCCATTCACGACTACAAACATTCACGACTACAAATTGGGTTGTTCTGTGTTATGGGCTAGTTTTTAACAAACACTCATAAATATGCATTACATCTCATATTATATTTTTTCACATAACAAGTCATAATTAATGAACAAAACCCACAGTGAACAACTTAAATGTTAAAAAGATTTTACATTACAGGTCATAAGTAAATTGAACATTACAACTCATAAGTAATAACAAAAGCATAATTAAACATCATCTCATAACTAATAACAAAATTAAAGCAGAATTAAACATCACCAACACTTTATAATACTAGCATTACTACACCACATCAATTTTGCATTTCAAAAGCCCAAGAGTATTCATTAGGGAATGAGCTTATCAACTTCATTGACATATTCTTAGTAAAGGCCAGCATTACATAGCCCCCCTCGTACTCGTTGTTTGACATCCCATACACCAGCCAAAGGGTGCAAATAGGCACAAATCAGGCGTGCCATATGTACTGAAACTCGCGTTTCAGTTAAGAGCATGAAATCAGGCATATTCAACTCTATAACCGACCTCATTAACGGAAGGAAAGTGTCCCTACCCATATCACGACAGTTCCATACTACATATGTTAATCCCCTTGTGCTCACTTGACTCAAAAAACTCACATCCTCATTCAAGGAAACTTGCACTTTGACCTCTGATTTCCTTCCATCTAAAATGTTTGAGGTGATGGTGCTAGTTTGGATATGTATGTGAGACACATACATTGGATGTTGTAGTTTAAATAGCTTGAAGTCATTTCGGTAACTAGGTATCTTAATAAGATGATCACCTAGTGACAATTGACAAAATTCGATGGTAGCCGGTATTTCTGATGGAGGATCAACCACCCCCACCACAGCATTTGGAAGGATATGTTCAAACCCACAACCATCCTTGCCACCTTCGTCACATATCATCCACCTTATAAAAAGTTTGGCAGATTTCGGTAACAATGCAAGGTCTGATAAGTCCGGCAAGTGTGCTGGACTAACCTTGTTAGAGGGAGTGATGACAACAAGGTCTCCTTCCAGCTTTGTATAATCCGCGATTACTTGTGCCGCAGTAGTTGCGTCAATTAAAGAAATCGCAACCTTCCCATCTGAAGTCAAAATGGCGCTTTTAATCACCCCAACACAACTCTTTGACGGCGTACATTAGATGTTGGTTTTGGAGTAAAAGGTTGAACCATTTTCAAACCTCTGGTTTTGACAATTTGTGACTTAGGTCTGTGTAGTAGCTCTTTGTGAGAGTGCTTTTTTTGGAGTGGCTTAATCATAGTGACTGGGATAAAAATTTTCTTTTTGGCCATTGTGGGTGCGTGTAAGTGGACAGAGGCAACAAGCTCTTCATCGTATTTATATAAGGAGCTTTGAAATTATCTCAAGAATGTTTTGGCGGGCACATTTAGAATTTTTGGAGGGTAAATTGAAATGGATTGGTACCTTTTGAAAATGCTGGCGGGTAAATGAAATGCAAGCCTGAATTTCCAATAGAAAATTGTAATTGCACAGGTAATTTTGGAAAAAGGACTAATAAAACAAAAGTTGTTTATAGTGTACTTTTGGAAAATTTCTATCCCTGAACAAAGTATTGTGGCATTGATAAATCTAGTTTTTTGTCACACATATTTAATGGTTTTTGTCCATTAGTATAGGGCAATATTACATTTGATTTGCAAACAATTATTTTCTAATGTTAATCCCCTTGTGAATAAATTGTTTAGTTGTTTAATATATATTATTCTAGTTAGAAATCTATTATTCTAGACATAAATTTACTTGTGATTATTAAAATATCGGAAATTTTATTTGTAAAATGCAAATTTATGCTTGATAATTTTTACTTTTGCTAAAAAAACAAACTTGATTTATTCAATCGATTGCACGTTTTAAAATTCAACCGTTTTAAAATCACTATCCCTTAAACATAACAAAATAAACATTTTATCAATAAACAACTGCGAATTTTAGTAACACGACGTAAGTCAGACCTTAAATGAGCATAACAATCTCATAACATGAGTTCACACCATTAAACAAATATCCAGAACCACGTACACAACAACTAGAAAACACACCGGGACATAACAAGAAGTTCAACCAACATTAGTGAATTACAAACATAATAGATTCAAGATGACAGTCTTAATTTGATTTAATTGACTACAAGCAGCTCTCACATTGTCTGCTATCAACACCAGCTATCATCATGGATAGAAGGGTCATCATCAAGGCCAGAATTTGTTATCCAAGCACCAATGTAATCATAGTCGTCATCACTCTCATCCTCCTCAGGGCGACCTTCGCTATCACTTTCTAGGTTCCGGAAGCGAACAGTGGGATCAGTAGCTGGACCCGGCTGATTTTATGGTTCACATACGAAATTAGACAGCTAGTTAGGGAGAGTATAAGCCCTATTATGAATTCAAGTAAAAAATAGAGAGTAACAAAATTTTATGTAAACAATAGTAAAAAAAAAAAGAGAGTAACATAGTAATTTTAAGAGAGTAACAAAATTTAATGTAACAAATTGAAATACAAAATAAATTTATTCAAATTTATAATTTTCTATAATCAATAGTGGAAAACATGCGTTGAATGATTAAACATCAATTTAAGCAAACCTATTACACACGATACGATGTAATCAAACATAATAGGGACATTACGATGTAACAATACATAATCGATTTAATCATGTAACAATACATAATCGATTAAATCACACAGGAATACATAATCGATTAATTTAATCAAGGATGCTGAAATCAAAAATGGCGACAAAGTGATTGTGGCGCCAAACGGTCAGCCTTGATTTGGGTTATGGCAAGAGGTCTGCTGTTGGAGGGTAGGATAATGCTTTTGGTTGTCACTGGAGTCAGATGTGGGTGAACGGTGAATTGCACGACCACGCCTTTTGTTTGTAATATAGTTAAGCAATGTGGTAGTCTCTGTCTCTTAATTTCAATTCGTTGCTTCAGTGGTTGGACAATTAGTTTTCGCACCGTTGCTTGTAATATTTTGTGGCTGGCAAATTTGAACTCCATGTTTCTTAACTTTTGTGGCTTCTACGTACTTGGCCATTATGGATTTGACCCCCTCTAATTATGCTATGTATGGGTGTTAAAATGGAGATATACCATATATGTTAACTCCCATACACCACATAATATATATAGGATCATAAAGGGTTTTGTGAGATGTTTAAAAGTCCAAAACATTACATATCAATCACCACAACATATATATAGGATCATAGAGGGTTCTAGTCAACAACATTTTTTAAATGCACTAAATAATATGATGAACACCATATACCAGACCCCAGTGAAAGTGCTAAATCAAGCGGTGGTGATGTCTGCTGCAATCACAGTGTACTTAAAAGGTTTCTGAAAGTGCAGATCCCCAGTTTAACCCGTTACGCTGTACAAAGTCATCAGCCGCGCCAACATCTGCAACATATTCATAATAATTTTCAATTGTATTCTGGACCTGTACTCCATATGGTTTTTTCCTCTTAGCCTGTTAAGATGTAAAAAAAGATGTTAAAAAAAAAAATTATCACAAGATGTCCAAATAAACTCTTCTTGTAGCCCATCTCAGCTCTAGATTTATATCTAGACCCCTTCGGCCGTCCACGCGGTTTCTTCGGAACAGGATCCTTCACTACAATAGGTGCTGGAGCAGGGTGCACTTCTTCTCCATCAGATTTCGATACTGACAAAGGTGTTTGGCAGCCCTGAGGGTTGTTTGAACCTATCTCAGAGGGGGCACAAGGGTTCTCGGTAAGGTCGGTAGGGAAGGTTGTTGTTCAAAGTAATTCTCTCTACTTTTTTTAACATCCAAAGAAAGTGATTGAAGAGACTGTAAAACAAGAGCTACTGTGTCCTTGTCATCAACAGCAGCAGTAACTTCACATATAGGCTCAAACTCCGCCATCAATTTCCTATAAATCTGGATAGAGTACTCTTCACTTGGATCGTGGTAGTTAACTTAACCCGGGTATGTTTCCGAGGGACATCTTTGCGCCACCTGTCAAGTACATACTTGGAAGGAATTTCAAAAACCAAATTCTGATCATAAACTTGGATAATATGTCTGCAAAGAATACCAAAGGTTTCGAACTTCCGACAATCACAGGATACGTCCTTTGTCACTGTGTTGAATAGGACACAGTAGAATCGTCTCCTATCAGTTATCTCTTCTTCGCTCTTCCCTTCTGGGATGATCCAGACCCGATCTTCAAGTAGGTACTGAATCAAGTTCCCTTCGAGGGCACGCTCCTCCCTCCCAGAGCAATGCATAAGTCTACAACACTCTATTTCAATCTCTTGGAACTTGGTGTCAGTGTAGATGTCCCGGAAAAATTGTTCAACATAAAAACCACTCACGAGACGCCTCAAGTATTTGCCACAGCGAGCATCCGCCTCATATTCAGCTTTAACACGCCTTCCCATTGCCCTAGTGTACTTCTCCGGGAATTCGTAAAGCTTTGTCTTCCTGTTCACAAACCCATCAAAAAAACTGTTTATGCTTTCGACCCTCTGTGTTGTCTTCATCCCCGCCCAAAAGTGCTCTTTCATAAAGGCTGGGACCCACATGTGCCTTTCCTCAAACAAATCACCTAACCATTCATTCTCCTCTAGTTCAAAATGCTTCATTAAGTCTGACCAGCGACGCTCAAACTCAGCAACCGTGAAGCTCTCGTATATAAGAGCCTTAAGAGGGCTCTTGAAATCTTGGTAGCTGCAGAATTTACAGACGTAAAGGAAATCTATTCAATCGTGTAACCAACCATCAATGCATAATTCATTAGTTATTTCCACTGACACAGTCACATACTTCAACTGGTAATGATCAGGTTACTGACATAATTGACAACATCATACACAGAACAAGGTCAATATTAGCATACGTTACCACAGGTGCACATATAAAGCATGTAGTACACAGCAACACACCAGTAATCACAGCTTACTGTTATGAGTTAGAACAACAAGTATACCAGATTAAATACAGAGCAGACACATCAAAATATACAGCAATATACAATATAATCTACCATATTTAATTGCACAAGTTACTACAACATTTACACAGCAATATACAACATAATATACACATTTAAAAACAGCATAATATACCATCATCACCCCAGTTATGACTTATATAATTGCATAAGTTAAAATAACATTTACACAGCAATAAACAACATAATATAACAGCTTAACCAAGACAACTTACTGTTCACAACTTCCAAGCTTCTCTGGGATTTTCTTCATTATGTGCCAAATGAACCAACGATGTCGAGCATTAGGCATCACTTGTGCTAAAGGCTTGCGCATTGCTGCAGCTTGATCTGTCAAGATTGCCCTGGGTTGTTTATTCCCCATACAAGAGAGCCATTGCCTAAAAACCCAACCAAATGTGTCACAATCTTCATTGGACACAAGAGCGCAACCCAACAATATAGATTGGCCGTGGTGATTAACCCCTACAAAGTTGGCAAAAGGTAGCGCGTACTCGTTAGTTAAATAAGTGGCATCAAAATAAACAACATCCCCGAAATCTTCATATGCCACCCTACTACGAGCATCGACCCACATTACGTCCTTGAGTCGGCCCTCTTCATCTAAGCGGTGTGCATGATAGAAATTCTGATTATCCGCTTGCATACGATCAAAGTATGCCATCATTGCAGCCGCGTCACCACCTTCCATTTTCAACCGCTTCTCCTTACTCACTTCATGCTCAAGGTCCTTAACACTAGGTAGGTTATCAGCCCCGGTCTCCGTAGCCATACACCCATGAATTTGCCTTATAGGGACACCTTCTTCATAGTAGTTCAAAAGTTTCTTCTTCACATTCGACGTGTAGTTCTTCATTCGATATTCCTTCACCAACTTAGCATCACTAGGTTTAGGGTTATGGTTATCATGCTCATTTTTCAGTTTCCTTATAACTCACAACCCATCATTGTCAACCCCGGCATATAACATGGCACCACACTCACATTTCTTGGAGGTCCTTTTCGCCCGCTGCATGATATCTTCCCCTATTTCACCATTAACCATCCCTTCCGTGCCACATAATTCCATTGCCTTTGCCCTTTTCTTGGCCTCCCTCCTTGCCCTCATATCAGGTGGACCCCAACACTCACACTTCCATGTAGCCCCTCTACGCTCCTCCTTATCCTTCTTAGAAAATGATGATGAAACTCGGGTTACCCCAAAACCTTTCTGCTCAGCATACTCTTTGTAGTAGCTTTCTACATCTTCAAAGGATTTGAAAACCATCCCTAACCTAGGTGATTCAACATAACTGTACATGCTAATCTGATTGGTTGAGACAATTGTCTCTACCGTTTCAATAGTTTTAATTGGAGACATGGCAGCAAGTCTCTCAGCGGAGTTAGGAACTTTCAGTGTCATACAGTTCAGAGGGGGAAGAGCATCAGCCACACCACCAGAAGTTATCCCTTGCCCCCCTTCATCTGGATCACCCATTTCACCAGATTCAAAATCAGAATCCATAACCACACCTGCAATAAAACTGCTGGTCACTGTTGGACTATACTATAAGACTGACCCATGCATCAAGAATAAGATCATCATAGCAAATATTTCCCAACAATCACTAAGGATTCAAAAAAAAAACCAGCAGGTAGAATTAATCAAATAACTCTTTTTCCAAATCAACACTAGTGTTGGCAGTGACACAAATTCAGGATAAAATCACTTGCAGCAATTCATTGCCCCACCCCCCCCCCCCCCCCAATTAACTGGTACATTATTTTGCTTCAATGTAATCAATTAAATTATGCATTACACACCAACAGAATAACCCAGTATACGCATAACTTCACCAATTACAAAATCTAAAGACCTTGTAAGCTCTCAGGAAACTCTTTTTCCAAATCAACAATAGTGTTGGCAGTGACACAAATTCAGGATAAAATAACTTGCAGCAATTCATTGCCCCAACCCCCCCCCCCCCAATTAACTGGTAAAGTATTTTGCTTCAATGAAATCAACTAAATTATACATTACACACCAACAGAATAACCCAGTATACGCATAACTTCACCAATTGCAAAATCTAAAGACCTTGTAAGCTCTCAGGAAACTTCCCATTAAAACAATCAATAAATTCAACTACTTATTACTTCACTGACCAACAGAATAATCGAAAACACGAATATCTTCTCGAATTGCAATAACCGACCTCAATTAAATAAAGAAATTGCAGGATATGCGAAAACTAGGGTTTACAAGCTACAATACTTACCAATTAAGCTGTTTTTGAAGGAGTTCTGTCTTCAATAAGTGCAATTACTAGATATATCAAGGATCACTATTATGGAGATAATAAGTTCGTTCTTTTGGGTCGTCATTATCTGTTGCTAGACTATGATCATTGACCTTTGGGCTAGTTAAATAGTCCAAAGCCCACTAGAATGGATCCTATGAGGTCACACAACAAAGGTATTAGGTTAAGCAAGTTAGAGGCCTATTTATGTGCCTCATGAACAAGTAACCAATCATGAATTGGATTGGGAAGTATAGTTAGATTAGAGATAGGATTTGGGATTTGTCATGGACTCTTATTTAGAGATGAGATCTATAAATAAAGTCCATGCCTAGGGTTGTATAACATAACACAATTAACAGTTAATTGTGCACTAAGCAACCAGTAATCCAAACCTCTCTCTCTCTCTGTCTGTACCACACACCCATCTCCTCCCTTCGTGGTGGTTCGTGATTTGTTCGTTGCTCGTTCTACTCCATAGAAGGTCAATTGAAGGGTTCAATTGCAACTAACTAGCATTAGTGGAGGACTTAATCTGTGCTTGTGGACCAAGTAGAGGAATCACGCTTGAGGTTCTTTGTCTCCCTTGTTCTTGTTCGATCGCACGTGGAATCACGCTTCAAAGGTATTAATTCTAATTCTTTATGTGTTATGCATGATCTTGGGATTAGGTGCTATATGAATATGATTCATGTTTTCCGCATTCGTACCTATAAACTCCTACAGTGGTATCAGTTAGCCTATGCATGTACATATATTGAATATTAATTCTTTTATAGTCCACAATTTTAATTCAATTAGGAAGGAGAATAATTTAATTATGGTTCAATCTTTATATTAAATGAGATTTAATTTTTGGAATTGTTTAAATATGATTTAAATTGCTCAATTTTTCTAGCAAAATCCGATTTAAGCCCTAGAATTTTCGAATATTTTGATTGAAATAAAGCCCTAAATTTTGATTTTGTGCTTAATTTTGATGATTTTCGAACCCTAGATTTGAAATTGAATTGTGAATTTGATTTCAAAATTGAATTAGGCATAAATGTTATGTTTTAATTTAAAAGACCTAATTTAATTTAATTTTACAAGAGTTGTTAAATTAAATTAAAACTCTCAAAAAAAAAAGAGGGAAAAGAATTGATTTTGGGAGGGGCAGCCGTGGATAGGTGGTCGGATCACCGTCAGGTGGACCACGGCGGCTACCCAGGTGGTCGAAAGGGGTAGTGAGGGCGGCGGAAACTGGCGGCAGCATCAACGAAGTGCGACAATCAACTGATGGAGCGAGGCTGTGGTCTGCTCGTGGCTGGGCTCCGGCCTAGCTGCGATGAGGGGACACCCTCAGAAAACAGCGCCGGTGTTTGACTAGAAGTGTTCCAGTTAGGGTAAAGGTGGCGTCGTGGATGGGCTTTGTTCCTAGCCGCGGTTGTGTGTTGGTTTCCTTGGCTGACGTGCAATGCCGGTGTTGTTGCTGCGTTGGTTGGGATTTTCCCAGCTGACGTGGCAGCACATTATTAAAAAAAAATTATTTTAAAATATTTTCAAAATAAAATCTGATTTTATTTTGAGGATAATGTCAAATTTCAAAAGTTGATTTTTGATAATTATCCTTAATTAAAGTTGTTAATTTTGGATAAAGTTTGTTAAGATAATTTCAAATCTTAAAATTTGTTTTAATCTTTGAAAATTTTAAGGATTGTTGAGCAAGATTCCAAAAAGATAAAGGTTGATTTAAATAATATGATTATCCCATAATTATTTTGGATAATAATTGAATTAAAATTATGTGATTGGCTAGAAATTAGGATAGAATCTCCTAAATTAGTTAGGATAACCATGGAAGATAAATATGATTTATCTTTCATAACTAAAATATAATTTGATTCTATCTCTTACCTTAAATAAAATATATGATATTTTATGATTGGTTAGAAATAATATATTATCTAATTGCAATAATAAATTAAAAATATGAGATATTTTATGCCATGTTTCCTCAATTATGATCATTCGATGTTATAGTTTAGGAAAGCATGATGAGTGATTTATTATGTGGCACTTTATAATATATGATATTATTTATTGTTATATTTAAAGACTAGTATGGCCCATAGATTCTAAATACGATCTGCGCATCGTTTCGTATTTTTGCAATCTAAATACGGTCTGCGTACCATTAAGTATTTTTGTAATTTATTTTATTTATTTAAGTAGTAAATAGAATAGAATAGTATTACAGGTTGTCGTTAATCCAAGAAAACCATGGAGTAAAGTCCCAAAGGAGCAAGATGGATGAGATCCATGAAGGTTCAAGTGGGAGCTTTTTGCTTTATTAGTTTTTCTTAGGATTAAGGGGCCATACTATGTCATGTTTTATTTATGCATTAGTAGATTATGCATGTTAGATTTTATTTATGTTGATTGATGATGCGTTAGAGTTCACTAAATAATCACAACATAATAAATCTAGGTCCCAGTAATATTGAGGTAGCTTTTCCAATCAAAAACCCGATGAAACCTTCAATATTTATGATGGGTCATGCTAAAGTTGGGTGTCATATTATATCTTAGGGGAGTGGGGGTAAAACAAATTTTACACTTTTGATTGGTTATACTCAACGAGGTTACCTAAAGAGTTTAGAACCTTGAAGCTAAGGGTAATAATTAAACATGTGATGGGTAATTATTCAACCAAGAATTACAAAGAGTTGTAATCAATAAAGAGTTTACTCACCTTGAAAATGTAATGGTTGATGGTAGGGCTAAAGTCCGGTCAATTATTGCACAATTAAAGGATCTTGGAATCATTTTATTCAATAGGGATCAATTAAAATTGAATAAATGTTTTAAAGTTACCAACTATTAACATCGCTTATGGTACTTTAAAATTTTTAAACATTATTATTGAACTTTGCCTCGTTTTGTTTTTGTTTGTAGATGAATAACCATAACGACAACGTTATTTTTCCAACGAAACTTAATTTAAGGCTTAATCTCAGAAACTTCAGGGAATGGGAAAGCGAGTTGAGAAGAGTTCTCACAAGCCATGGGCTTGAATCTCGTTTATATATACCTGTTGAGAGCGATTATACTAAGGGTTATACAGCTGAAAGGCATGCTGAAATTGTTTCAGATGCAGAGAAAATCAGACAACTCATTTTAGAATCTATTCCAAGTTGTTGGAGAAGAAGATTCAGGCACTATGAGGTAACCAACTTGTATCAATGTCTTCGTGCTATCTGTCGAGGTGGCATTGGGGCATTAGGAAGTGGAGGCTTCAGAGATCATAATGTAAGAGAGATCGTTAATTCGATCCCTCGGATTTACTATTCCTGGACTGACAACATTAGGTATGAGGCTTACAATGTTCATTGTAAGATTATGGCTAAGAAACTCATGCCTGGTCAGTCAGAAAGGACCCATGTCCTTGAAATGATTGATTTGTTCAATCAAATGGACGTCCTTGGGAAACCGATCGATGATGACTCCGAGCATGATATAATCTTGTTCTCACTCCACTATGGTTTTGATATAGTTAGGCTCACTCATAATGATGAGGGCTCGACTGTGACATTAGTCAACCTTTTACTCAACCATGCTGAGGAGTACCTGAAGAGGAGACAAAGCGAATGCTTCTATTGTGGTGATTGGCTTCACCATACACCAGGGTGTCCCCATTATACACCAGTGAAAACAGAAGGTAAAGAGTTACTTGATGTTTTTGTTGTAGAAATTAATCTTACTTCATCTTCCACTTGGGTATTTGATACCGGTTGTGGTGCTCACATTGTTAATAACGTGAGGGCTTGAGAGAAAGTAAGAAGTTAGCAAAAGGGGAAGTAACGCTTCGAGTAGGAAATGGAGCAAAAGTTGCTGCACTTGCTGTTGGAAGTTATCACTTGAGACTTCCCTCTGGGCTTATTTTGGTGCTTAATAGCTGTTATTATGTACCAACAATAACTAAAAACATTATTTCAGTTCCTGTTTTAGATTCTGAAGGATTTTCATTTGAAATAAGAGACAAATGTTGTTTTATTTCTAAAGAAAATATGTTATATGCTAACGCAAAATTAATTAATGGTTTGTATGTCTTAGAATATACAACTCATGTCTATAGCATTGATCATAAAAAGCAAAGAACAGATGATTCAAACCCAACTTACCTATGGCATTGTAGTCTTGGTCACATCAACCAAAAGCGCATCCAGAAATTACAAAAGGATGGACTCCTTTCTTCCTTTGATTATGAATCATTTGAAAATTGTGAGTCATGCTTGCTTGGTAAAATGACTAAGTCACCCTTTACGGGTGTAGGTGAAAGAGCAAGTGACCTTTTGGGACTCATACATACGGATGTATGTGGACCAATGAGTTCAAAAGCTAGGGGTCAATATAGATACTTCATTACTTTTACTGATGATTTAAGTAGATTTGGATATGTTTACTTAATGAAGCAGAAGTTGGAAGCCTTTGAAAAGTTCAAAGAATTCCAGAATGAGGTACAAAACCAACTTGGGAAAACAATCAAGGCATTAAGATCTGATCGTGGTGGTGAATATTTAACCCAAGAATTTGATGAACATCTAATTAATTGTGGAATAATTTCACAGTTAACTCCTCCAGGGACGCCATAGTTAAATGGGGTGTCAGAAAGGAGGAATAGGACCTTACTAGATATGGTTCGGTCCATGATGAGCTTTACTGATCTTCACATATCATTCTGGGGATATGCATTAGGAGCAGCTGCGAACATACTGAGCAGAAGCCCATCCAAAGCAGTTGAGAAGACACCATATGAGTTATGGACTAGAAAAGTTCCAAAGTTGTCTTATCTCAAGATTTGGGGATGTGAAGCCTATGTAAAGCGTTTACAAGGTGATAAACTACAACCTAAATCAGACAAATGTTTCTTTGTGGGTTATCCAAAAGAAACAATGGGGTATTACTTCTACAATCACGAAGATAACAAAGTGTTTGTTGCTCGCGATGGTGTCTTTCTAGAAAAGGAATTCCTCTCTAGAAAGCCAAGTGGGAGTAAAGTGGTTCTCGAAGAAATTCGAGACGATCAACAAATGGATGTGGATGTGGGCGCATGAATCGATTAATCATGCGTCGGAGCAAGCTAATTCAAAAAGCGAGAATCCTATCGTCCCACTTGAATCTAATTCATGCGAAAATCTTCAAGAAGTTGGAGAGAACAATTCTATTGTTGCTCCTACCCCACGTAGGTCTTCCAGAATCAGAAACAAACAGTTTGTTGAAGTTCTGTTGACTAAGGATTCTGAAATCTTCTTATTGGAGAATGAGGAACCTTCTACCTACAAGCAAGCTTTGGTGAGCCCCAACTCAAATGAATGGCTTGAGGCCATGAAATCCGAAATGGAATCAATGTCTGAAAATGCTGTGTGGACCCTGGTGGACTTGCCTGATGGGGTAAAACCTAATGGTTGCAAGTGGGTTTATAAGATTAAGACAGACAAGGATGGAAATGCCTACATCTATAAAGCAAGACTGGTAGCAAAAGGATACAAACAGATTCATGGTATTGACTATGATGAAACCTTTTCTCCAGTAGCAATGCTTAAGTCCATTCAGATTCTTCTAGCGATTGCTGCATTTTTCGATTACGAAATTTGGCAGATGGATGTCAAAACCGCCTTCTTGAATGGGTTCTTGATGGAGGAAGTGTATATGACACAACCTGAGGGTTTTGAAGATCCAGAAAATCCTGGAAAGGTAGGCAAACTTTAGAAATCCATTTATGGATTGAAGCAAGCATCAAGGAGTTGGAACCTTCGTTTTGATGAAGCAATCAAACAGTTTGGTTTTCTCAAAAGCGAAGAGGAACCTTGTGTATACAAGAAGTCCAGTGGGAGCAGCATAGTTTTCTTAGTCTTGTATGTAGATGACATACTCCTCATGGGGAACGACATACCAATGCTTGAGTCAGTCAAGGACTGGTTGAAGAGTTGTTTCTCCATGAAAGACTTGGGTGACGCCGAGTACATTTTGGGAATCAAGATTCATCGAGACAGGTCTCGAAGGATGATTGGGCTGAGTCAAGAGACTTATATTGATAAGGTTCTTGATAAGTTCGAGATGTCAAAATCCAAGAGAGGATTTCTCCCCATGTCTCATGGCATTACGCTCAGTAAATCTCAATGTCCTGTTACTCCAGACGAGATGAGACGTATGGCGATTGTACCTTATGCTTCGGCAGTAGGGTCAATAATGTATGCCATGATCTGTACAAGGCCGGATGTTTCATATGCTTTAAGCATGTGTAGCAGATTTCAGGCAAATTCAGGAGAAGCACACTGAACAGCTGCCAAGAACATCCTTAAGTACTTGAGAAGGACTAAAGGAATGTTTCTAGTATATGGTGGCGAAGATGAGTTGGTTGTCAAAGGTTATACGGATGCGAGTTTCCAAACAGACAGAGATGATTTTAAATCCCAGTCTGGATACATTTTCTGTCTGAATGGAGGAGCAGTGAGCTGGAAGAGTTCGAAGCAAAGCACTGTCGCAGACTCTACAACAGAATCAGAGTATTTGGCTGCTGTTAAAGCAGCTAAGGAAGCAGTTTGGATAAAGAAGTTCCTAACTGAGCTGGATATCGTACCAAGTGCTCAAAATGGAATCGAATTGTATTGTGACAACAATGGCGCCATTGCTCAATCAAAGGAGCCTAGGTCACACTTCAAATTCAAACATGTTGAGAGGAAGTATTACCTCATTCGAGAGATCGTTGGCAGAGGAGATGTCAAGATGTGCAAAGTTCATACGGATGAGAATGTCTCTAATCCACTTACTAAACCCCTTCCATTGCCCAAGCATGAGAAGCACACTAGTGAAATTGGATTGAGGCAAATGATGTAATTAAAAGTTGTATCTGTTTTTGGAGAAAAATAAGTTACATATGTAATACATTCATTTGCAAAATTAAGTTTAACCTGAAATTTATTATTTCTCTTATTTAATTGTGGTTTCAATATTAAATAAAATGTCCAAAATAATTATGGATTGATGGGCTCGTCAGGTTAATTTATATAAATAACCTGGTGAATGAAACCCCACAGGTGAACAAAATCCATAAATTATTTTAGTTCCTAGTCTAGAATCATTAAAGTGGACATAAATGATCTCTTTGAATGGACTAGCATGTAAGATTGATTGGATAGCGCTATTTCTTGAGCTATAGGAGCGTAGTGAAGCTCGGTCAATCACATGGATATGCATGAATGATGCATGATCGAACTATAGACCTACTTTGAAGTTCAAACATAGAACTTCCGGATATATTAGTGGATTCCTTTGACATGAGTGGAACATTGATTTCATTCAATGATTGATGTAACTGTGTACATTCAAACGTCTTCCCGTAACCGGAGATTATAAAGGGTGTTTCCTGGTTACCTCATGATTTGAGTGGGAGCCTTGGTTGCCACAAGATTGGATTGAGTCTACCTATTTAATTAGAAATGTGTCTTGGCCCCTTGAGGAGGGAGAATTCAGAAAATGTATGGCCGTACTCAAATGGATTACAAAGTAATCATTTGTTTTGTAATTCTAACTCAGTTTCTCAAGAAAAGATTTGTAGATTAATATGATCACGACATGAGATGCAATCATATTATCAAATCGACACACATTAACTTAAGGAATTTGAATATTGTGCACTTGTCTCAGACAAGTAGGAGATTGAAGGAGTTCTGTCTTCGATAAGTGCAATTACTAGATATATCAAGGATCACTATTATGGAGATAATAATTTCGTTCTTTTGGGTCGTCATTATCTGTTGCTAGACTATGATCATTGACCTTTGGGCTAGTTAAATAGTCCAAAGCCCACTAAAATGGATCCTATGAGGTCACACAACAAAGGTATTGGGTTAAGCAAGTTAGAGGCCCATTTATGGGCCTCATGAACAAGTAACCAATCATGAATTGGATTGGGCAAGTATAGTTAGATTAGAGTTAGGATTTGGGCTTTGTCATGGACTCTTATTTAGAGATGAGATCTATAAATAAAGTTCATGCCTAGGGTTGTATAACATAACACAATTAACATTTAATTGTGCACCAAGCAACCAGTAATCCAAACCTCTCTCTCTCTGTCTGTACCACACGCCGATCTCCTCCCTTCGTGGTGGTTCGTGATTTGTTCGTTGCTCGTTCTACTCCATAGAAGGTCAATTGAAGGGTTCAATTGCAACTAACTAGCATTAGTGGAGGACTTAATCTGTGCCTTTGGACCAAGTAGAGGAATCACGCTTGAGGTTCTTTGTCTCCCTTGTTCTTGTTCTTGTTCGATCGCACGTGGAATCACGCTTCAAAGGTATTAATTCTAATTCTTTATGTGTTATGCATGATCTTGGGATTAGGTGATATATGAATATGATTCATGTTTTCCGCATTCGTACCTATAAACTCCTACAGTTTCTTCAGAACACCAACAACGCAGTATCAAGCTAGGTTGAGGAATCCAGTAATCAAAATCGTAAGTCGCTCCCTCAAGCTCTGGGTTGACAAAAATGGAGAAGACGACCTGGAAACATGGAGAATGGGATAGCTTGGGAATCTCCTCGAGGACGGGATCTTCTGATTCCCAATTTCAACAGTTCAACATAAAACGGGATTGAACTTCAGCGTTAACAATCAACTAACGTCGCAAGTTTTCAGCAAGTTTTCTGCCAGGTCAGCTACAGATCCAGAAAACAATTAAATATTGCAATATGCTTCAATAATAACGAAAATGCCATCATATTAACATATAACGTTAATATGACATATTAACTGGGGGAAGCTCATGAATAATAAGGTTGAATTCTCTCAGGGGTGGTATCTGGCTCACAAATTTCGGTCTAAAAAAACCACAATGGTAAAGTTTGAATAGGGTAATTTGCCTCAACAATGTCAATAGAGTAGAGGTGTTCAACATCGACTCAGCCGGCTAGCCTAGCCCAATTCGGCTCGAAAATAGGATGGCCTTACAAACCGGCTACTTTTTAGCGGATTTGGGCACAAAATATGATGTTAAAACCTGAATTTTTTATCACTTCTAAAAGGATGAGTGACAGATACCTTAATTAGTTAGAGCTTTCCCCCTAGGCTCTCAATACTAAAGATCTTAAGATCGATTCCCATCACCAATCCACTTAGTCAATTGAGTTTTAGACTAGAACTAATCCACTTTAAATGATACTTAGTATTAACATCAATATCACTTTGTTGTGGACAATTATGAGGAAGAGTATAAATGTATAATTAAAAAAATTGGATTAGATATAATAGTATAAATTAATTATTAGTGAAACAAAAAATTCTTCAAATAAAAAATCTTTCCAACAGTTGTAGCATTATAGCTTGATGATCCAACTATATTTTTAAGTTGCTACTGTGCATGCGCACTTGAATTTTTGTAATACACATAACTTCATAAGTATCATATTTGTTTTCCATGATTATGTTGTGATGATAAAGTGATAATGCAACACATCATAATATGCCTTAACAATTGCTCATTTCATGAAATGGTAGGTTTTCTTATTATTAATAATCTAATAGAACACCAAAGGCACGCTCAACATAATTACGAGCAATTTCCCGTTGTTTTGTGAACAATTTATGTTTAAATGATTTTGAGGTGATTATGACATTGTTATATGTTGCTCATTTTGGATATCCCTTTGTATGTATTTCCATGTAAATCAAACCAAATTTGTTGAGATTAAGCATTTAGAATACCATCAAAAAGGAGAATGTTATAGTTTCTTTGGGAAAAATTGAAGACCAACAATCCTATTTTTGTCATTTCTGCTCAAAATAATCTCACCGTTGAGAAATTCAGAAACAATTCCACCTTAACCTCCATATTCAACTCTGCTTTTTAGGAACCTAGATGTGCTTCAAAGCTTGTTTTGCAACAACAACAGGCTTATATGGCTTCACATAAGTTGAACAACCATGCCCTGACATTATGCATTTTTTTTTATTATTTTTTTTAGTAAGCTGGCTTCCAATCTTATGGGAAATTCTCTGTTTCTCATGAGGACATTTCGTGAGTAAATCAACAACTTTTTCATTATTGTGAGCTCCACAATTGAATAAAGTTGTTAATTCATTTACGAAAATGCCATGTGAGAAATAAATTATGTTTCTCAATATGAGAAACTTGGGCGTCCCTTAATCTTATACCACAATCTGTTTAAATTAACTCCCATTTCATCCTCAATCCAAACATGATCAAGGAGTGTTATGGTAACATCCTTTTCAACCAAAATACAGGGAAAGGAAACTCGTTTTTGTCTGGTAGTACAATCATCTGCAAATAAAGGGACACTTGGGCCCCGTTCTTTAGAGTTGTTTTGCTCTGCTAAAATCTTCTCTGCTCTGCTTAAAACTAATATTTAATCTGCTCTGCTCTCCTCTGTTTCAATCTGCTATGCTCTGCCTAAAAGCTCAAAAGAACAGGGCCTAAGAGTACTAGCAATTCAGCTCAAATAGTCAACACACCAGCAATTAAGAGGCAAATTAGGAAGTTTAATCCATAAAGGAGTAACATCAAAATTACCTTTAATCAGACTATTATATGAGCCACTAGCCATCATATCTCTATTTTCAACAAAATTGAATTAAACTATAAAATATCCATCATAATGTAATTTGGCATTTAAACTTGATTCCAGGTTGAAGCAATGTACCTTTGATTGCAGTAGTCAGTAGTCTCCATATCAAGTCGACGTGCACATGCTTGCCACTTCCGACACCTCCAATCTCTACCTAAGCGTGATTCACTTTAGCAATAACTCCCATGGAGTTTAGATGAGTTTCATCCTCAAACAGAGGAGCAGAGTCATAACCAGTAAATCTAAGTAAATTTTCCCCTGAATACCGAGATTTGGGTATTGTTTCATTGTTTTCACTATCAGAGTACCCAATGCTCGATCCTGTGCCACCAAGTTCTCATGCTCCTCCCTTGTAATAAGCCCATAATTCGGATGAACTAATGGAGATCGAATAAGCTCTAGTTCTCTACCCATTCCATCCGCAACAAACATCGACTTAAGACCATCCTTTATTCTAGACCTAGTCGTATAACTACTAGGATTACTAATTGACGTTGTTCTGATATTCTCTAATGAATTATTCAAAGTTGATTTCTTTTTCCTCACTATCTATGGAGATCAGTGCACAATAATAATCACCCTAAACATACACCAAAAACCTAGAGAGAGAGTTTTTTAATCACTACACATTAGACATTACTATTTTGGTAATGTTAAAATTGCTAACTAATAAGCACCCAACATGTTTCTACACAATTATTGACTTTAAAGTACTTGATTTCATAAAAAGTTCTTATAATGATGTTCCTCCTTTCGTCACATTAAATTTTACAATAAAGTTTTGACCTTTAATACTCTGTATAACAAGTGCTTATGAAATTGTTTTTACTACTTTATTTCACTTTGTAACATATGAGGATTTTTTTTTTCTTGAGACGTAACATGTGAGCAGTGGCGGACCTGGGCTTGTGCCTGGTGGGTCAAGTGACTCACCAGGGCCAAAAAAATTCTAAGTTTTCTTTTTTTTTAAAAAAAAAAAAAATAAAAAAAAATTAAAAAATTCTAACTTCAGCCTGTTCCCCTTTCACCTTCTCCTCGCCGCAGCTGCAACCACATTTCGCGTTCCCCTTTCATTCTCCCTCCTCATTCACTAATGGTCATGGTGGTCGTGAGAGATAACGACTGTGTGGTTTGATTTCTAGGATTTTTTTTTTGGTATTCATGGTATGAGCTTCTTTAAACTTTCCCCTTTAAATTTCAAATTTAAGGTTTCTTTGCATAATTACTAGTTCAAATCTTTGATTTTTTTTCGATTTCTAGGGTTTCGATTTGTAACTGTTGGTGGTGGTGGAGAGCAGCGATGGTGAGGTTCGATTTGTGCATATAGATATGCAAAGTAGCTAGAATTTTGAATGTGTTTGGCTTCATGTGTGTTTTTCATTTGCTAATTGCCTAATTTAATTTACAATTTGGGGATTTTTGATGTAGGTTTTCTGTATTTGATTTAATTATGTCATTTTTGTTTAAATTTGTGTTTTGTGCCAGTTTTTGCTCGGAAAGTTGAAGGGGTTTTGTTATCTACTAATGGGTAGTCAGGATTAGCTGATTTTTGTGTGAATAAGGATTGTTTTGAAGTTTAATTAGCTTAATTTATGTGGAATTTGTGCTCAAATAAAGTACTTGCTATCTGTAAAATCATTTTGTTTGCTTAAACTAAACAATTTCGTCTAAAAAAGTAGAAATTGAAGATTGGTTTTGAGTCTTTTGACTGTGTTTAGTTATAGTTTTGTCTAATTGTCTTCATTATAATTTTTAAGTCCCAAATGATTTATTTTAATATGATTAGCCGATTAGAAACTGAAGATTGGTTTTAATTAGCCGATTTGGGAATTTTTCCTCTAGAAACTGAAGTTGTGACCGGATATTTGACTATTTGAGTTGAGTAGTTGAGCCCTATAATTTTTGTATAATTGATATTGATTATTATTTCTGATTTTCTGTTTAATTGATATTAATTATTGAATTTATTATCATTCATTCTGCATTTATCATGTATGTGTCGCAATAACTGATTTGGATGATCTTTGTAAATAATTTTTCTGGGGAATATTGCTTGATTTAGTTGAATATTGCTTGATTTAGTTGAATATGAACCGTCCAACCAATTATGAATAGGGGTAATTCGTTGTTGGGGTTATTTGCATATGATTCATACTTGTGATTTCATTTGTTTTGTTAACTTTGTGTTTGATTAGGTTGTTGAATTTATATGCAGGGAAGACTCAGCTTATCAATCATTTTCTAATCAACAAGAGTTGGTATATTGTTAATTTGCCTGGATATGGGTGGGTCTCTGTAATTTTGGTTTTAATTTGGGCAATTTCTGTAATTCTTGAGTCTATTTCATGCTGGGAATATTGTATACTTGTATTGTGAATCAATTGGTATTCGTGTTTATTCCTGATCATATGCTTGAATCATATTGAAGTGCCAAAAAAGGATTGCTTTTACGCCTTGAGGCATTGCTTCAAAATTATTGATCATCCTGTAAAACATGTTGCGGACTGATATGTATTTAGGCTACATCCGTTGTAGTTAATTTGGTCTCCAATCGTGTTGTTTATTTTCAAGTTTAGGAAGTAAATGTCTCCTTACATGTCATTGTGAAATTTTATTTTACATATTTGATTATCGATTGTGACTCACCAGTCGGAAATTCCTGGGTCCGCCACTGCATGTGAGGAATAAGTATGTAGAATATTATTCACTTCATTCCTAATTAATTGTTCACTTGAAATCTTTAGAATTTTCAATACTCCGTAATGTTTATGGAATGTAAAATTCTAATATAGTCTTATGAATTTTGACTACCACAATTTTTTAAAATGGACGGTTGAGATTATTTGTTTTTTTATTTATTTTAATTAATTAATTATATACATACATACATACATACATACATACATACATACATACATACATACATACATACATACATATATATATATATATTAGAAGATAAAAATATAATTTAAATATTATTTTTATAATACAAATTACTAATTAAAAAACAATTATCTTAACCGTCCATTTTTAAAAATTATGTCATGTTTGTTAAATTTATCTTGATTATACACTAATAGGATTTATGACACTAATAGGATTGTTAAATACTTAAATTGCATTAATCCATACTTTAAAAACTTGTCAAAATTTGGAGTATTAAATGATAGAACTACTCTGTAAAACTGTAATACAAAGTAAATTTTTTAACTAACATCTGAAATTTCTTATAGATCAAGCCATATCAAGATATCATGTAATCAAACATCCCTAAACTAATTCTCACCAAAACTAAGTAAATGAAATTACATACTTCTACAGTTTCTATATATACGAAGCAACATTTTGTACATTAACTTTAAATTATTATTTTTTTCATGGTCATTTCTCAAAAATAAATTGATTCAAACAGCGGGCATGGTATCGGGTCTCCATAAAAAATCCGACCCGAAATTAACATCGGAATGATCAAATATCCCATCTAATGCCACGTAATCATTGTGGTCCTGCTCATAACCGATCGTAAGCCCAAACGAGTCATAACTCGGAAAATCCCAAAACTCACCTACCCCCGCCAACTCGGACGCAACATCACCGACACGTGTCTCACTCTCACTCTCCTTAAATAATCCGACGTCGTTTTCACAAACCTGTCCAATTTCCGGCGGGTATTCCCCGGAATCCGACGTTAAATCGACAATATTCACCGGAGAAGACCGAGATCCTGAACCGGTAATCTCCTCTTCGAAGCTCCGAATCACCGAGTCGAGATCGTGAGTCTGACTCACTGAGTCACGCTCTGGTACATGGTCCGATTCTTCGAGTATGCTCAGAAGATCCTCTCGAACCCTCTTGGCGTCGAACTCGGGTGGGTTCGAGTCGTCTAGTCGGACTCGCTTTTTCTGACTCAGTTTGAGCTCCTCCATGTTTAAAAATAGCAAGTAAAAGAAAAACACAGCAAATTAAAATTTAGAGTTTATTTTAGAGAGAGAAAGAGATATCAAATAATGCGTAGTAAAGTATGATGAAAATATGAAGAAGAGAAAGTGGTTTAAATAGTGAGGAGAGAGAAAGTGGAAAATACAAGGATGGGGTCGCTGCGTGTGGGCGCGAATCGTTTGGTCATCACGAGACGCTGCTATCTTTTTCTCATTTTTTTTTCAAAAAAATTTTCATTTTATTTTATTAATTGTTAAAAGTCGTTCTTTTTTTATTGATGGAAATGAAGAAGATGTAATGAATGAGATTCGTTTAAAATGTTGAAAATTCATCTCATCGTCCACGTACTACTCCATGTTACAGCGTTTCTTTTAAAAGATTCAATCTTTTTAATTTTTTCTTATTTGGGATTGCCGACGTATCATAATCTTCTATGTGATTCCTAAATTTAGGGAAAACATGTATTACCCCGTCTATTGTTAGAAAAGATATACCTTTGTTGATGGTCATAAATTATCTATTTTCATGAATATATGATGAGATTGATGATTTGGTATTTTATCATTAGAATGCAAGCAATAGTTATTGTACATCCATTTTAAATCTCTCTTAAAGTGATCAAAAGTTACCCCTAAAATGAATAAAAGTTACCCTAATATGTTTAAAAGTAACCCAATACAAATAAAAATAATCTACGTTTTATTGGTAAAGAATCACATTTTAAATGACTAAAATTCAATTATTAGTGATTGAAAGTAATCTTATCACCCTTATAAAACTTTTCTTGTTCGATTTATAAAAAAAAATCATATTATGTTCAAAGTTACCAAAAAAAAAGACAAAAAGTTACCCTAAATTAGCTTAAAGTTACCCCTATACTGCTCGATGTACACTAATATAAGTGTAAACCGAATGTGTATAAAAGTTTTTGAAGCATGTTTGATTTAGCAAATTTTAATTTTAACTAAACTAGTTATGATTTACAATTGATTCTAATGCAAGGTTTTGACCGTCAATCCTTTTGACTTCATAGCAACAAAAATCAAGTAAAGTTGGTATTTCAAAAGCATATATTGTATATATTTTGAGGCAAATCTAATACTCTGTAATAGGGGCGAGCAAAAATTGTGAGTACCCGGAATTGGAACCGGAACCGGTAAGGAACCGGCGGGTCCAAAATCGGAATTGGACCCGGTGGTTCCAATTCCGGGTAATAAATTAAGGACCCGGTTATAACCAATTCCAATTCCAATTCTCAACTTTTTGGAACCGGAACCGGTTGGGTACCCGGTTACCTAATATATGTTAAACTAAATAAATTTTAAATAATAAAAATAATACATTCAATGTATCTAATTTGTAAATTAAAAAAGTATTATTAATACCTAACATATATACAAATAGCTTAATGCATATATAAATATAAGTATCAAAGGCTAAAAATGAACCTAACTAAAATAAGAATTATAATTTACACTGCTAGAAAACAAGGAAATAGCGACGGACTACTTCCGACGGACCAATTATTCCGTCGGAAATATTGAATTTTCCGACGGATTTTAATTCCGTCGGATATTTCTGACGAATTCTACAAATCCGTCGGAAATCCGTCGGGAATTTCCGACAGAATAAAAATCCGTCATAATATATGTGCTTTCCGACGGATTTTTAGTCCGTCGGAATTTATTTATTTTATTTTTTTAAAAAAAAATCAACCCCTAGAAACCCTAACACTCCTCTCTTTCCGCCTCTTTTCCTTCTCCTTATCTTTCCTCTTCTCTCTCCTCCCCTTCTCTTTCGTTCTCACTCCTCTCTCTGAATCTCACTCCCCTCTCTGAATCTCCTGCTCTCTTTCCTTCTTCTTTCAATCTCGTTCTCCTTCTTCTTTCGATCTCGTTCTCCTTCTCTATCTCTCCTCTACTCTACTTTCCCCTCAAATCTCCCACCATAGCCAACACTAACCACCGAAATCAACAACGAACAACAAACAACACCAACATCAACAACACCATCGCCGGCATCAACATCAACAACAATATTCATCTTTTTCGCCCTTACTCTCTCTCTTCATGCTTAAAACAAAGGTTTTCGGGTGAAATTCGACCATGAAAACTCTAGATCTAGAGTTTTTATGGTCGAATTTGGCCTCTTAAACCCAATTTTGAGGTTATGTGTGGTCTAATTAAGGTATGTATTTCGTTTTTTTTAATTTTGATTTTATTTTGTTGTTTTATTGGATTTTTTTTTACAATTTATGGTGGTGGTGGGTGGTGACTGTTGGATGGAGATCGTGTTTGGGGGTTGCGTTCGGATTTTAATTTTTTTTTATTTTTTGTTAATTTCTGGGTTGTGATGATTTTTGGTGGTGGCGGTAGTGATTTTAGGTGGGTGGTGGGGTGGTAAATACGGTTAGGTGGTTGTGGCTGTGGCGGTGGTGGTTGTAGGTGGGTAGTGGGGTGGTGGATCTGGTGTAGGTGGCTGGTGGGTAGGGTTCTGGTGTGGGTGGTGCAACGGGCTAGTGTGGGATGGTGCTACGGTTGGTGGGGTTGGGTGTGGGTTAGGTGACTTGGTGAGTGGTTGGCTGATTGTGTGAGGTGGGGGTAGGTGGTGTGGGGTGTCGGGTTGCGGTGGTACAGCGTGGCGGTGGCCTTTTTTTTGTTTTTTTAAAGCATTTTCCGACAGACTTTGTCGGGCTTGAAAATACTCTCAACGGACTGAAATCCGTCGGAAAAGGGTGTTTTTCCGACAACAACTTTTCCGACAACCGGTTACGACGGAATGCCGTCGGAAATGGGTTTTCCGACGAAAAACAAGGTGTTTCCGACGAAAAATTTTCGTCGCAATTAACCTGTTTTCTAGTAGTGTTATATTATATTTTAACAATTACATACATAAGTGGGTACCCGGAATCGGAACCGGTACCCGGTGGTTCCAATACCAATTCCTAAATTTTAGGACTCGGTTGAACCAATTCCAATTCCGGATCCGAATTTTAGGACCTGGTTCCAACCAATTTCAAGTATGGGTCCTAAAATTTTGACCGGGTACCCGGTTTGCTCACCCCTACTCTGTAAGACTCTTTGTTATTGAAAAAACATTCCCTTCATCTCAAATTAATTATCACATTTTTTATTTTTAATATCCCAAATTACTTTCATCATTATCATTTTTGTAATTTTTTCAGTTTACCTTTTTTACAAGGGGAAATCCACATCAACGCATGTTCTAATGTTCATATTTACTTAATTTCGGTTCGGTTCAGTCAGTTCATTTCAGCTCCAATCAGTTTAGTTCAGTTCAGTTCTATTCAGCTCATAGTTTTCATCTCTCATAAAATATTCATTATAGCAGAGTTCAATTCAGTTAAGCTCCAATCAATTCAGTTCAATTCAACTCCAATCAGTTTAGTTCAGTTTAGCTCAGATTAGCTCAGTTCAGTAAATGTAAACAGACCCTCATTCTCTCTCTTTTAAAAAAATATTTTTTGCAATTTATTTGTTAAATAGCAATAGTTTATTCAAAAATAAATAAATAAATTGATTAGCAATAGTTAAATTGAGGTAAATCCAAAAGGGGTATGCAACTTAGCGTGAATTTTATTTAATTCAATACAATCTAATATCATATAACTAATATATAAAGTTGGTCTCGCAGCTAGATCACGAGACAACGACACTTGCCATTTACACTTGTCATTTGAGTTATTCACCAAGTGTCACGCTATGTAGGCCAAAAAAAAAAAAAAAAAAACAAAAAGGCATTATTGTTACACATATGATGCTAATCAATTTATTTTAAAAATAATAGTGAATATTGGTATAAAATAATTTCATTTTAGTAAAAGTAATTTAAGTTCAATAAAAATAATTTCAAGTTAATAACAACATACTTAAGTTCAGTAAAAATAATTTTAGTTTGCTAACGATACTTTCAATTCAGTAAAAACAATTTAAGTTCAATATGAATAATTTCAAGTCAATAATAACATAAATATCTATTTACAAGAAAAATTACAAAAAAAATACAATACTATATAAATTATCAAATGAGATTATATGACCGTATTTATCATTCACGTCAAAAGTTTATCCTAAATCTTAATATGCCATCATGGCATCGCACAGACACCAAACTAATTATATACAAATGGGATTTTTTCCTAGTTTTTAGAGAGCCACGTAGGATTTAATTTTCTTAGCGCGCTATGAAGGATTATAAATTTTATTGGTAGCCAATTAAATATGAGATATTTAATTTTTTTTTTTATAGAGTTAAATAATTCAAAAGTCACATAAGCAAAATTTCGAATGAGATTTTTAAGTTTATATTAATAAATATAAATATTATCTTTTAATATTAGAAATTTAATCTAAATATATACTCCCTCGATTCATGAATACTTGCTACATTTCTCCATACACGGAGTTTTAGGAGAAATTAGAGAAAGTAGTAATAATTAGGGTCTGTTCTCTTCCGTTGAAATTCAGTTCAGTTCAGTTCAGCTCTTAATTTACGTCTAATGATATTGCTAATGATATAAAGCCAAATTTCATTCTTTTAAGCTCTTATTACAACGACAACAACAACAACAACAACAACAACAACAACAACAACAACAACAAAAACAACAACAACAACAACAACAACAACAACAACAACAACAACAACAACAACAACAACAACAACAACAATAATAATAATAATAATAATAATAATAATAACAATAATAATAATAATAATAATAATAATAATAATAATAATATTAACAATAATAATAATAATAATAATCAATAAGTAATAATAATAATAATAATAATAATAATCAATAAATAATAATAATAATAACAATAGTAATTGAAATAATAATACTAATAATAATAATCAATAAATAATAATAATAATCATCAATAAATAATAATAATAAAAAAACAATAATAATTGAAATAATAATACTAATAATAATAATCATCAATAAATAATAATAACAACAACAACAACAACAACAACAACAACAACAACAACAACAACGACGACAACAACAACAACAACAACAACAACAACAACAACAACAACAACAACAACAACAACAACAACAATAATAATAATAATAATCAATAAATAATAATAATAGTCATCAATAATTAATAATAATAATAATAATATGTACATTTGTATATAAACATATACGTATAGTAATAAATAATCAATAAATAATCAAAGATCACTAATCCGTAGTTAAAAATCACTAATTAATAAGTTCAGTTCAGTTAAGTTCAGCTGAGTTCAGTCAATCGGAATAGGCCCTTACGATAATATTTTGTAAATTTTGACTTTTGGTACCTCAAAATGGACCATATGGACTTTTGGTACCCTTTTAAAATTTTATTTTACTTTAATACCCATCAAATTTCAAAATTATAGGTTTTGGTACCTCCGTCCAACTTATGTTAACTTTTCTATTAGTGATGCTCAGCTATAGTCCTGCCACCTGCCAGCCACTCTTAGCCCCCTCCCTGTGCGACTGTTGGCAACCTCGAGAGCAACCACACCTCCCAGCCCCCCTCCCCCTCCCTGTGCGGCTGACACTTCGATTCTAACACATTCCTGCCGCCACAACCACCACTCGAAACTCCCTAATTCACCTCCCCCACTTTCGAAAAACCCCAAACACTCATCCCCTACCATCAAAAACCCTAGCCACGCACTAGGGTTCGAGGTGGGGGGGAGGAGTGATTCCGGGTTTATTAGAGGGAGGAAACAATTTTGTGGTGGTTTATGTGGTTGTGATAGGGTTTCGGGAAAGGCCTTCTAATTACCCCAATCCCTAGCTAAAGCCCTCGCTTTTCGTCGTTTTCTTTGTTCAATAAATGCGCGGTGGAAAAGGATGCTAGTCGGCTCGACAAAGTTGTAGGCTCTAAGAAATCAGATTCGGAGTGATTCCTCACCTATCCTGTCAAGGGCCCAGATGAACGCTCGAGTATAGATTTTCTATGCTCGCAGGACGCGAGGCAAGGCTTATCTACTCAGGATAGACAACTTTTTACCCTTGCGCCCTGTGAAAAGGTTTGGCCCGAAAAAATACAAGCGTGTAAACGCGTTGCGGGGGAAATTGGAAGAGGGAAAGGAAGGGGTGAGTCGCCGACGCCCTCCGACGCTAGCGCCGGGGGAACGTTAGAGAATCGGCAACCGGCATAGGGAGGGGCAAGGGCGTTGGCAGTGTTTTTTGTTTTTTCTTTTCTTTTCTTTTTAAGGTTTTTTTATTATTTTTTTTATGTTTTTCCTTTTTATATAAAAAAAAATAACTCATTAAATAATTAAATAATTGGCCCCACTTAAAGGAACCCTAACGGGTTTTTTTAAGTGGTACCAAAAAATCTATATTTTGTAACTTTGATGAGTACCAAAATAAAATTAAATTTTAGATGGGTATCAAAAATCAAATGAGGCCATTTTCGAGGTACTAAAAGTCAAAATTTCCTACTACGAAGTAGTGTTCTAGATAAAGGTGAAAGAATAAAAAAAATTGTAAAAAAAAAGTATTAGAGAGAATTGAAGGAAAGATAATATGAAATTAATAAAAATACGCAGTATGATTTATGGTGGGTCCACTATGTGAGAGAAATGATTAAATATTATAAAAGTTTTCCAAGTTAGAAAATGGAACAAGTATTTAAAAACGTGCGGAAATAAAAAGTAGAGCAAGTATACACAACGAATGGAGTAACAAATTTTAGCACATAAACAAATAAAAAATTTGTTTTAAAAAATTCAAACAAAACGTGCATTGCATGGGTTTCATCAAGGATAAAAAAATTTAACACGCCATGTAAAATTATAAATTTTAGTGATAATCAATCAAATAATTAAGAGATTGATAAATTATTTTAGAATTAAATAATTCAAATGTCACGTAAACAAAATTAGCAAAAGAAATTTTTAATTTAAATTAATTAAATATAATATTATCTTTTGAAATTAGGATTTTTATTTAAATATATAACGAATGAGAGAAAATTCAGAATTAATATTTATAAAATAAAAATATTAAATGATATACTACATACAACGAATAAAATACTCTTAAGAAACGCATTGTTTTAAAAAATACAAATAAACTATGCATCGCACGGGTTTCATTCTATTTGAGTCTAAATTAAATCTTTTTTAATCAAATTTATTGAACACAATTTTTTCTTAAGTCAAACATTCAGATACACGTGTTGGGATAAAAACACCATAAACAAACTGTAATCATATTAATAGTTAATTACCTTTAAGAGTTATATTATGTTTGTATCTTAATTTTAGATTTTTATTTAAACTCTTAAGATGGTTATATATGGAATTTTAAGACTTTTGTTAGGATTGTGCCTTTTAATTTAATTTATTATCAATAATATATATATATATATATATATATATATATATATATATATATACACTACGTATTACTATTACACTGGCATTACATTTTTAAATAATATGAAACAATTCATATAGAAACAATTCATACAGGAGTATATAATATGAATCAATTATAGAAACTTTTCATAAAAATAATACCAGTATGTAACAATTACAATGACAATTCAGAACCATATACCATCAACTAATTTTTTTTCCTTACCATTTTGTTAGAAAAACTTGATAAAATTACGTTGATTTCATCTATTTAGAGATAGTTAATAAAATTGCATAGATAACTAAAAAGATCAAACATATATATAGCAATCAGGAAACTAGATCAATGAATCAATCAATCATTAATAATTAATAACTACATACTAAAAGACACACCAGCAATGACATGTGTCATTTTTTGGTGTGCCTTAGTTTTTTTTATTTTTTTTATTTTTTATTTAAAAAAAACCTATTTAAGAAACAAATCTTAAATAAAAAGAAAGTATAACAAGCTTATACATAAATAAAATATTTGATGTATTCTTGACAACTATATAAACTTACGTAAAAAGGAAAAAAAATTCAAAGTTAGCTTCAACATAAATTTTTGCCGATCATAGTGTCATGTACTTCAATAATTGCATTTTTTTTTTAATTTAATATCTTATAAAATAATGCAGTATATTTAGAGCTTCAAGAAAGTGACTATAATATCAAAAATTACTTTAAATAAAATATTTGATAAATCCTTCCATAAAAATATTAACAACTAGCTACAGAGTATAAAATTTAGGGGAAAACAACGGATTCTTAACATGTGACATATTGAGTGTAATGTACTATGTTTTTACAACACCAACTTACTTTCTAAAAAAATTAAAATAGAAATATATTTACGGGTTAAATATATAGTACATAGCTTTAAGAAATTCATTTGGTTAATAAGCAAAAAAAAAAATGATACTAATATGTTGGTTAAATATACAAATATTATAGGCCGGGTACTGTCAAATGTGTATATTAAAATACCTATCTGGCTAATGAGCTGTTTCATATAAATTTATCATACTATTTTAGACAAATTTACATTTTTGAAAAACAAATGTATGTTTAATTAAATTATAGTATTTATTTCAAAAAACATTAAATCATAGTATTTTGGTTTTTTTTAAAGCAAATTCATTATAGTATTTTTTTTGTTTTTGTTAACAAATGTATGTTTTTTAGTTAAATGACATTTTCATTCAATAATAATTATTTAAAATTACTGTGCATAGCACGGGACCTAATCTAGTTTCAAAATAAGGTTCACATGCTAAATACTTAAAAAAATGACTAGTTCTAAAGCCCTGTTTAGTTCACTTTTAAAAAAAATCTATAAAATTAATTTTAGTTCAATAAAAAATAAGTTAATTTTAGTAAAATTCCCATCAAAAAAAAAAGTTTAGTAAAATTGATTTATGAAAATAATTTTAGTTCTGTAAAATTCAGTAATTCTAAAAAGAAATGTAATAGAGAATTATTAAAAAATAATTTCAATTTAGCAAAATTAATTTCAGTTCAGTAAAAATAATTTAAGTTAAGCAACAATTATTTAAGTTCAGCAAAAATAATTTAAGTTCAGCAAAAACAATTTCAATTCAATAAAAATAATTTCATTTCAGCAAAAATAAGGTGAAGTGAACAAGTCCTAAATTGGATTAGATTTGGTGAAAATTTGCATTGGATTGGATTCAAACTCCATCCAATCAAAAACCAAATTTTATTTTCGATTGAATTAAATTTGTCAGATTATATATAAATCCAACCATGGGCTCATGGCTAGTTGGCTACTATATGTAATAGTGACAACTGAGAATTAATCCGTACAGAGTAACATCAAGCCAGCCAAATCATGTTATGCTGCTCTTTGCTTTCCAACCTTTTCAAGCTTGCAACCTTTTCAACTAATTAATTAATGTCTCTTAGAAATATACAAAAACCTTCTTTGTAATTAATACCATGCTACAATATAAATAAATCAGTCACGCACCACCTTAGATATTTTCAACTCTACAATTATTATAAAACTCCTTTTCTGAGATTTGACTGACTTGATGTAAACTTTTATTTCTAATAAATTTTTGAGAAATGTGAATGAGGGCTTATTCAAATCTACTGAATTGAATAAACTGAACTAAACTGATTAGAGCTAAATTGATATGAGCTGAAATAAATATTTCACGAGAGAATAAAATTAAGAGCTGAACTGAATTGGACTGAAATTAAGCTAAAGTGAACAGACCTTGACTTTAATTAAGAATATCATGGACTATATACTAAAGTAAATTTTTTTTTATCGGAAATTTTCCTCTTAAACCTACCAAGTCTATATTTTTATTTAATTTTAAGTCTATATATTACATCCGTTGTTGAAAGTTCGATTCACTTACTATTCATCTAGTCAAAATAAAATAATTTTGACCACATATTATGATTTATACAATAGACATAAATTAATGTGAGGGATCTTATTAGATTCTTCTTATTAAAAAAATTTCAAATAACAAGTTTTATAATTTTCACTAATACATAGTCGAAGATATTCGATGTTCATTGAAGAAATGAAGACTGCGCAAATGTAAAGTAAGCCGAACTTTCAGGAGAAAAGGAAGTATCTTAAATGCAGAGTAATAAATTTAAATCACTCATCACAAAAAACACTTCTCTTTCAGTCTCTTAACTACATGTCTATTTTTCATTTTTTACGGGAATTAAAGAAATTAGGAGTTGGAGATTTTTTTAAACCCATGATTAAAAAATACAAATATGCATGTGGGGTAAGAGAGAGATAGAGAAAAAGAAAATATAGTTGGTAATTATTGAATATAGAGAGAGATAAAATGTTGTAAAATAATGTCAAAATTAAAAATAATAAAAAATAATAATAAAAAAAGACCGCTCATAAAAAAGAGGGAATATTGTCAAAAAGTACATTCTTTTGATAGAAATAGACTTGTACTCCCTCCGTCCTAATATATACTCCCTTCGCCCACGATTATTTTCACCAAACGTTCTTTTTGCGGACTCCTAGGCAAAACTTTTAGTATAGTTTAATTAAGTTTAGGTGGGTTTAATTAAGTGGTAAAAAGGAGGAAAATAAGAGAGAGAAAGTGGTTCCATATGTTTAAGTTTGTTAGTGGGTTAAAGTGAGTGGGAAATAGGAGAGAGAAAGTGGTCTCATATGTTTAACTTTGGTAATATGGTCTTTTTACACTTTAAAATTTACTAAAAGAGGAAAGATAAAAAATTGTTGCACATAATAGAGAGCACCCATTTATGGCAAATGTTGTCCCCTCAACAAAAAAAAAATTATGGCAAATGTTGCAGATAATTGTGGGTGGAGGGGGTAGTTCTCATTTGTATTTTTTCATTGTATTTAAAAAATGAGATGAGAAAGTGGATTTTTTATTTTTATTTTTTTAGTTTAGAGATGAGAAAGTGGATGAAGTACACTAAAAGTAGAAAAAAGTTAGACAAAAGTACAAATCAAGTGGATAATTTAAGGAAGAAAAAGTAAAAAGTACAATTATAGACAAAAATTATAGAGAGAAAGTGAAAAAAAGTAGAGCACTTTTTGAAAAATATCTCCATCTTAATAGTAATTGAAAACATCAAATAATACTTTTTATTTTTAATTTCATATATTGCTAAATGCTCCTAATTATTATTGGTATACCTTTTTTATGTAGAAAATATATTATACTCCCTCCGTCCCATTTTATAATTCCTATTTTTCTATTTTGGAGATCTAAAATGTTGTTTTTTTTTCTATTTTTTGATAGTATGTAAAGAATATTATACCTTTTTTTTAATTTTTTTTTAACTTTATTCATTTAACTTCCTAATTTACCCTTAAATTATCCACTTGTCTAGTACTCGTATTTTTTTCCACTTTCTCTATCTAACTTTTATCTATAATTGTACTTTTCACTTTTTTCCTCTTAAAGTATCCACTAGTTTTGTACTTTGGCCTAGTTTTTTTTCCATTTTTAATGTATTTCATCCATTTTCTTCTCTCATTATTTAAATACGATGAAAAAACACAAACATAAACTATACATTGGAACGGAGAGATTAGATCAATTCAATACCAACTTTTCCAATTTGTGGGAAGTAAAATTTCCCAACTTAAAATCACTTCTTATATCCGAGTACATATGTTTAAGTATGCGAAACAAGCAAAACCTGAAACTATTCTTCTCTAAAATTTGTTATATACACCTGGTGCATTGTACATCCAACTAACCCAAGGATAGTTTTTTACTCTTCATTTGATAATTAAATGAAAAACAATCAAAATGAATACAAAATATCATAGGTGTACGGTACACCCGGGTGTATATAACAATCTTTCATTGTTTTTTAAGAGAATGCATTTAGATGTCAACCAAATAATCATTTTCAAAAGTGTTTGTGTTAGTAGACCAACTCAATCAAAAGTTTAAGTTTATGGTTGACGCCCATGAATGTATTTTATACTCTATCACGTCCCCTCACACGCAAATCTGTTGGGCTTGAAGTGTGGATGTAGCATAGGCCCTCCTCATACCTTGCGTTTAATATTCCACTTAAGGTGCGGTAGGGGTGGATGAGATTCAAACTTGTGGCCTCTTTGTCACGTTGGCTCTACCATGTTAGTGAACCAATGCAACCAAACCAAAAGGTTAAGGTTATGGTTGAGATCTAGGAATATGTTTTATTCTCTATCAGTTTGTACAATGTGTTTCGTAATTATATATTATTAATAGTTAAATACTCTATTATTAGTCTACTCTATTTATTTATATCATCAACTTTATTAACAAAATTGAGCATATTTTTACAAAGTCTTTGAAACATTAAACCAAGACAAAACTAAACATCATTCACAAAGTTTTTATTTGTAAATAAACTCAACAAGTAGAATTTTTCGTATAATTTAGGAAATTTTTACATTGTGGTGCCCTTCAAAATCTACATTTTCTATTTGGTGGACAAAAAAAATATCATAATTTCTAGTGGAACTAAAGATTGGTATAATTCTAATTAGTGACCTTATTTCATTAAATGGTTAGTCATTTGTGATTTTAGGCTCATTTTTTTTACATATAATCCAATAAATTATTAACCTATTCCCTAATTAATTTAACCTAAACCACTATTGACTCACCACCACTAAGTTGCCACCGCCACAACACCGTCTAACCACCTCAACTACCCTTTCTCTCTCCTCCCTCTCCAACCGCGAATCCCTTCCCTTCCGACTCCCCTCCATCCCCCAGCCACCTGGCTTGCGCCTAACCTTCCCCTGCCACTCCCTTAAATCGATGCAAACCTAACCCATAATCCCAACACTGGCTTTAGTGAGGGTTTTGAGGGTACGGTGGTTTGGGTTTCTTGGGGCCATCGGATATCGAGAAAGTTTCAAGGTGGGGTGCCAAAAATCAGAAAGGGAGAGGAAGGGCAGGGGAATGATCGGGTAGGTAAGGTGATACGGTGGTTTGCGTGAAACGGTGGTGCATTGCTTGCGTGGTATGATGGTTTAGGCTCATGTGGCGTGACGAGAAAGGGGTTAGTCGGGAACAGAAAGGGATCGAAAATCTATTCGGGGTTTTGTGGGGGTTGCTCGAGGCTGTTGTGTTGTTGGTGTGGTAAGGAGGGGAGGGGGAGGTGGAGACGGCCGGAAAAAGAAGTGGGGCAGGAGGGGAGGTGGCTGGAAAGTGGGGGCAAGAGGGGTGGCTTGAAGTTATGGAGGGAAAAGCGAAGAAGAAGAAGAAAAAGAAGAAGAAAGGGCAAAAAAAAAGTGTTTTTTTTTGTTTTTTTTTTAAAATCAAGGGTAGATTTGTAACTTAACTATATTGAGCTAAAAGGTTAACCATAATTTGTTGGTTAAACCTAATTTAATGAAATAAGGGCACTACATAGAGTTTTCCAAATGTTTAGTAACACTAGAAATTATGACATTTTTTTTGTCCATCAAATAGAAAATGTGGATTTTGAGGGTCACCATTTTTAATTCCTCTACAAATTAAGAAGATAATTAAATGATAAAATATTTCTTAAACTCCGTATATATGTGCTCCATTAACTTGGGACGTATATACTAAAGAGCGAGAATATATAACATGATATATCTTATTAGATTATTTTTTATATTCAAACTTGAGATCATTGTTTGAAAATTATACAAAATCACAGAGTAATTATTATTCTTTATTACTACGTATATTTTTTCAGACCCGTTATCAAATAACAGTAAAAATCACAAATAGATTGACTTTTATAATATACTACCATTACTCCATTAGTGTATATTGAATGTTAAATTAATGAGTGGATCAGATAAAGATTACTCCATACAAGAGTGATTGTCATTGGTCTTAACTTAATACTCTACCAAGTAATAATAATTGGTTTAGCAGCCAATAAGAATTGTATCTCATAACAATAAGGACATACACTTGAGAGTGATGCTGTGATGATTTCCTTTTTCTCCGCTTCTAGGAATCTTATCTATTAAGTTGGACAATGTTGAACCATGTAAAAGCAAATTTGGCAAGATGTCTTCTCCTTTGTTTTAAATTAACGTTTAAAACTCGCCTTTTTCTATACAGTAATAAACAAAAGTTCATAGAGCGTGCATAACATGCGTTGTTTGGGAGTACCTTTCATTGTGTACGACACAATTAGCGTCATTAAACTACTATGCCCCAAGGGGTTGTTTGGGTAACGATCAAGTACGTCTACCGTTCACGTAATTCTAAATTCAAAAATAGACCAAGTTACGTTTCATAAGCTGAACTCCAAATAAAGTAGTTGAGTGTATGTTGGTAGTGTAGACAAATCACAGAGGTAGAGTAGATAAGTTGGATAATGTGGAAGTTGAATATGGTAGTTTGCTTTTCTAGAATATAAGCTAAGGTATACTAATAATTTCATCTTTTTTCGTAAGTTGATGTAGAACTTTGGCGACTTGGCGTTGGACAACTTGTTTAGAATTAGGCCAAACTGGCGGACCTTAAATAAATCAAATCCTTTTTTATTTAATAAGAATATGAGGTATATGACTCACGAGAAGGACCGACCTTTGTATTAGAATATCCTAATTGGGAGAATTTACGTGACATATTTTTCTAATATTCTATGCCATTGAAAACTTTTAACATGAAAAGTATTGCATCAAGAATTTTATTTAGTCAATCAAGCACTACTTACTTACTCAGTCTAAATTCTCAAGATTGTACTCTATATATTACAATTTTAAAATTAGTTATTATTCTATACCATAGAAAAATTTAACATAAAAGTATTATATCAAGAATTTTATTTAGTCAATCAAGGACTACTCACTTAGTCTAAGGGCATGTTCTCATTGACTGAACTGAATTGAACTTATTTAAGCTGAACTGAACTGAACTTATTAGAGAAGGAAATTAGGAGCTGAACTGAACTTATTAGAGCTGAACTGAACTTATTAGAGCTGAACTGAATTGAACTTATTAGAGAAGGAAATTAGGAGCTAAACTGAACTGAGCTGAACTTATTAGAGCTAAACTCAACTGAACTTATTAGAACTGAACTGAACTGAAAATAATCGTATGAGAACAGGCCATATTCCTCAAGATTGTACTCCGTATATCACAATTTTAGAATTAATTTTGGGATCAACCTCATCCGAAGACAATAAGGTATTTAGATAGTGGAATTATCTTAGCATCCTTTTCCAAAAGGGTAGCTTTTGTTGGAAGTTCTTGATATAAAATAAGAGAGTTGGGGAAAACAAGAGAGAGAGAAAAACAAATGAAAGGGGAAAATCCCACATTGGTTGGGGGGAAAGGTTTTTCCTTGTTTTTATATTGTAGTGTTCTAATACTACTTAGTTGAGTGAGTGGGAGTTAAGTGTTACTCCACACACATGCGCGCGCGCCGAGCCGGGTCGGGCTCGGGCCTCGGGACTTGGGGAATGCGATCTTTGTTATCTTTTTGGAGAAATTTTATTTCCTTTTCTTTGTTAAACAGAATATTCTTTTTTGTCTGTTGGGAATATTCTTTTCTAACTGTTGGGATTACGGAATTAAGTCAGTCATTAATCCCTTCATTATAGCTGAGTGATTAATTCCTTGATTCTTGCTTCCGTTGTTGACTGGTTGAATGAATCTGGTCGTTTTCTTATCCAGATTCGTCCCTCGTTTTGCGCTTCATGTCTCCCTTCTACTGCCTATATATACTCGTTTCTTTTCCAGTCAAAAACACAAAACACAATCAGTTATCTCTCTTCTCTCAAATTATCTAAATATGAGTTTCTTCTGTTCTGTTTTCTGGGCAAGTATTCTGAGTTCCAGTCGGGTTTGTGAGTGCACATAAACTTCGGCGCCGTGCTTATCCTGGAGGGCGACCGCTTCTAGTCTACTGCATCGGGGGGTAGCGCGGAATCGTCTTTTAGGTCAGTGGTTCTCCACGACGCGGCTATTGTCACTTTGGTTCACGCATCAAGAGATAAGTAATTTCTGTTTTATTGCTTAATAGTTTAACAGCTTTGAGTCAATAACACGTACAAAGCTCCAGTCTAATGGCTTGTTCTCTTTAAATTATTTTCAGTTCAGTTCAGCTTTAATAAGTTCACTTCAGTTCAGTTCTTAATTTCATGATCTCATAAAATATTCAGTTCAGTTCACCTTCAATAAGTTCAGTTCAGTTCAAGTGAGTCAATTAGAACAGAACCTAATATAACGTATTCTTCTTATCTATTACTTTTCTCGTTTCTGAATAACCAATACACTTGACTTTTTTTAATCAATAACTTACTTGTTAATTATGTTTATTTACATAAAAGCAATAAAAGATTTTCAAAGTCGAGAAAAAAAAGTTAATTGTGTCAATTATTTAGAAACGAAGGGAGTAAAAATTCGCCTTTGTTGTCCTTTTCTTCCGATTATGTAGGAGTTGCCGAATTTCATATGTTTTTTCTTTTCTTATTTTAACCTCCAATGTTTGCGTCAAAGTAGTTGAAAATTCAATGGAATGAAATCTAATTTAGCCCACCATTGGACCATTTTTTCTAGAGTTATTATTCAACTAAAATACAAATTCTAAAAACCTAGTATGTAGCTTTTCTTAATTTTTTATTCGTAACGGAAGCTTCTATCAATTATTTACTTAAACTGTTGAACATCTTTCAAAAACGTTGTTTGTGTACGAAAGTTTTAGTAATTATTAATTCATAATTAATTTTCGGCTAAACGTGTGGGGAAAAACGACTTGGCATGTCCCTCGTTGCCGTCGTGTGTCTTATTGCGACGGCATTCGTATATTTTCAAAGCGTAAACGTTGTGGATGTGGACTCGTTCCTTCCAATGCTCATGTGTTTCTCATTTTTATTCTCCCATGATTAATTAATACATTTGTTGTTGTTTGATTGTTTAGTATCTTTGTGAATTGTGATTAACTAATGAAAAATATATCAAAGCCGTATTAAATGTTTGATATTTTTGTGATTAGCTTATGAAGAAAACCAGACTGTTCTAAACCATTTGGAGGTCCCATATGGCCATATATGCTTATCATGTACAATGTCTATCTGTAAGACTGTAACACATCTTTCGTTTTACTCGGTATTATTAAAAAAAAAATTAAAAAAAAAATTTGTGGCTGGCCACGACCATTCATCATGGAAGTTACTTCATTGTTGTTATACGACTTACTTGGTTAATGTTACAGGAATTACTTAATCATTATTAATTTGTTATAGGGGTTATTCAATCAATGTTAAGGGGTTACAGAAATTACCGTAAAACATTGACTGAATAACTCCAACATAATCCAGACCAATGACAAATTAAAAGATATCATTTAAGGGGTTAAAGTTAGTAGAAAAATAGTTAAAGTTACCCTTCAACTGGCCGTTTTACAATAAAATTGATGTACACCCACCTTATTGGAATATTGGTTGATATCAACATTGAAAATTTGTCTCTAAATTTAGCAACGAAAGTAAATTTCTATTTCTAAAAGTAGCAACAGAACCCGATCCCTATTAGCTATTCGGTTCAACCCGATCCCTTTACCAATCTGAAACTTCACTCGACTCAACTCGGCTCAACTTTGCATATAAGGCCTTTTGAATTCCCAATCTCAAGGATCACAATTGATAGGAGTTGAACCTGTGACCTCAAAGTCATATAGTAAAACTCTTACTACGTACCAACTATACCAAGTAATATTTGTTTATACGCACATATTGATATTAAGTGAAAGATATATTAGAGATGAAATTGAAAATCCGTCTCTAATTTAGAAGAGAAATTAAAATTATGTCTCTAAATTACATAATTCCATTTGTCTCTAAAGTATGGAGTACTATCAATCCTATATACTAAATTAATCACCAACATTACCCCCAAAATACACGTGTTGCATTCACAATAAAAAATTTCCCGCAAAAACCCTTTTTCTCACAAATAAGATAGCTAATAATATTTATAAAAAATAAAAATAAAAGAGAATATGCAGCCTAAACAACCTAAAAATACTACCTAAATAAATAAAATATTATTTTAATCGTTAATCTATAAAATGTATATTTTGTTGAATTTTTATCGTTTATATAAATTGTATTGTTCGTAATCTACTTAAAAAAGGGATTTTAACTCAATTTTTAATTCATAACATGTTAGCTAACTAAAATTAGAGAGAAGTACTCTAAGATATTGTATCCAATCTATAATAATTTGATAACATAAATAGATACTTCGTACAAATTAAACTAATAGTAATTTATAAAAATAATTTTTTTTGAGTATCCGAGCGTTGCTCTAGCAAAGAACTAGTTTTATATAATTTAGTGATGAAATTAAAAATCCGCCTTAAATTAAGGACGAATTTACAAATTTATTTCTAAATTTGAAAGAGAATTGCATCCGTCTCTCTAGTTTAAAACAAATTTTAATTTTGTCCCTAAATTGGAGACTAATTTAGAGACAACTTTTTAGTTCTATCACTAATTTAGAGACATATTTTTAATTCTATCTCTAAATTATTTTAGAGACGAATTATGTAATTTTTGTTTCTATATTAGAAATGGATTTGAATTCCTTCTCTAGCATTTCTGTTATTAGTAAACACTAGAAGATCTGATCTAATGAAAGAAATATAAAATAAACACCCTTAATCCAGTTATCCAAGCTAGATTTTTAAAGAACAAATATAAAACATCAGCATTTAATTAATACTATTAATACTTTAAAAATACTTCCTCTGTTAACTATTATTTGCAACAAAGGGGGTATTTGCGGACTCCTAGGCAAAATTTGTTTGTGAGAGTAAAATGGAGAGAGAAAAAGTTGGGTGCATGTGATGAGGAGAGAAATGATTACCTAAAAAGGAAAAAAAAAATTGTTGCACATAATAGTTAGCATCCATTTATGGTATATGTTGCAAATAACCGTTAACGGAGGTAGTAGCTAAAATTGAAAGACTTTCAACTCATTTCTTATTGGTCTCGATTCCAAACTACACACATTTTTATGACAAAACAAAAATATACTAGCAACTATACCTTGTTTACTTGTGACCTCAAAGTTACATGGTGAATCTCTTACCAACTATACCAAGTAATATTTGTTTACTTCTATGCATATAATTTATAATAAGTGAACGAAATTTTAGAGACGAAATTGAAAATTTTATCTCTAAATTAGGGACAAAATCAAAAATCCGCCTCTAAATTAGAGACAAAATTGAAATCCGACTCTATTTGATGTCATTATAGCAACAAATAAATTTTACATAATAGCAAAAAGTGGCCTACATATAAATTAACTACAAAATGTAACATACCTTGTTTCCAATGGCAACACATAAAAAAAATACGTTATCATTTAGCAACAATAGTTTAGAAGACTTGTTTTTAATGGCAACAATTCAAAAATTCAATGCATTTGTTTGTTTCTAAATCAATACAAATAAAATATTTGTTGTCATAGTTTGTTACTATTTGGCAACAAGAGAAAAATATGATGTCATCTAGTAACAACTAGTAAGACAATTTGTTTTAAACAGCAACAGATCAAAAACATGTAGCCATTATTTATTAAAAAACTAAAGCGTAAAATGTCGTTTTTAATTAGGCAATGAAAAAAGTTATATTCATTACTATTTAGCAACATTTTAAAAATTTGTTGCCAAACTTAATTACTAGTGTGAAACTCAAATAAGTGATGAATCCAAATGATTAAGCAGGAATAATATCGATCTTTAAACAAAGAAAATGAGTCAAAAAGAATAGATGCATAGAGCACCATATAATTGATTTAAGCATCTAGTAACCTAATAATGTCTAGACCAAATGAAAAAGTTAGTCAAAAGCATCTGGCAAACTATTTTCTACTAAGATTCTCATTATTCCCAAAATGAAGAAAATTTATAAGCACATGAATGGGAACTCATGATATGGTCCCTCATCATATAATATGAGTGTATGACTATGCAAATGTTGTTAATTTTTATATTTTTATTTATTTTTGGGGGTATTCTCTTAATCTCTAAGAAGGTGCCTAATTCCTGTTTTTTTTTTTTTTTTTTTTTTTTTTTTTTTTTTTTTTTTAAAAAAAGAAGGTGCCTAATTTTATGTTGTTTTCCAAACAACCACCTAAAAAGAGTGCAAGTGGAAATTAAATTTAGCAATGATTTATGGCATGAGTGCATGACATCTACAAGTCTACAACTACAAATGTGTTGATCAAAGCAATACTCGTATTTACCTTAAAATGGATGGAGAACAATGTGTGCTCCAACCACTCATCTCACATGGTTGAGGTTACAAACAACCTATATCAATTTTACCCCTACCACCAACCACCTAAATATTCTAAAACCATATGTCAACAAAAAATAAAAATAAATAATAAAAAAATCTCCTAAATGGTATAATTATTATTTATAGGTTACTCAGGGTTTTTTTTTTTCCTTCATTTTTTTAATTATTATTATTATTATTGTTATTGGATCCCATACTTCCCCTCGTCACTTCCAAGGTATTTTTATTTTATTTTACTACATAATTGGTAAGGATATGAGACCTTGCTGACAATCCGGCCCTAAATAAGGGTGGGTTCTATTGTCACGAATGCGCAAGAAAAATTTTCCATGAGATTACCCATCCTAAGACTACTCAAAGCCAAGCACGCTTAACTGAGAAGTATATGAGTATAGTATATTAAATTCCTTTTAAAGCAATCCCGAAGGATATTACACACACCCCCACTTGACAACGGAAACACCCTCGTTGCACCTGGAATCCTAGGGACCCTAGTATTACGCCTAATGGCATCTTGGTAGCTGTAGTGTTACATCAAGTCCATATACGACCATTATCCCCAGAATTCTCTCCTACCAAACGATTGACATAGGATTAATTATCCACGATCAGCACGCGGTCGCAAGGTTGCTCTAATACCATTTGTAACACCCCGGCCCCAAATCAGGGTGGAGCCTATTGTCAAGAAATGCGCATCCAGGGCCAACAACTGTCCTTATATACCAACACAATCATGAAGGGTATTACATACTCAAGTGAGGGTGTAAGTATATTAAGTACCTTTAAAAACAATTATGAGGCGTAATACTAGGGTCCCTAGGGTTCCAGACGCAATAAGGGACATTGTCATTCTCAAGTTGGGGTGTATGTAATACCCCTCATTCGTACAATTGGATAACGGAGATCTGCAATATCCTACCTAAAAACTTTTGAATATCCGATATAAGATTTTTTTTTGGATTGATTTGGATATCAAATACTGCAAATTTTGGACTCGGATATGTGATTTTAGGCCTACTTTCTAGGACTGCACTCGTGTATAATTCTTTTGCAACTCGGCTTTGGGTTTTTAGTAGTTTAGACAGATAGATGACTTTATAAAGTGAAACAAGTTTTTGAAGCCCAACTCCTCAAAATAAAATATGCCAACTTGGAAGTATGGACTTATAGCACAACAACTGCCCAAATAGGCAAATACTACTAAAAACCCAAGTACTCAAATCATGAAATTCCTCATCCTGCCCGCTAGAGCAAATTAACCTTTTTCCACTTTCCCGGCCGTTGGATCAATCAAATCAAATCGCAACCACTAAAGGCTTGCCAATTATTAGTTTGTGCAACCGGGTGCACAGCGTTTTATAGGGCACCTGATGAATATAAAAACTAAATTTAAACAATATGAATAAAAATAAACGTACATAAGAGTCGAAATTAAAGAACATTACCAAAAAAAAAAAAAAAGAATAGTAACAAGGACAAAAGACACAAAACTAAAGAACATGAATCACAAAAGAAACAAGCAAGTAACATGTAATTTAAAGGTAATAATTTAAATCTAAATAATATGCCTAAACTCGATGCATAGAAAATATGGTGCGTAAAGAAAATGATATAAAATAGAAGAACAAATTGCTCAAATTCATAGAAGATGTAATTCAAATTCTAAAAAAATACGTTCAAACAAGAATTAACAAGGGAAGAACTAAGAATCCAAATACATAGATCTTTAATTGTAGATGTCGTATGACTTCAATTAATGAAAATTAATTAGTGTCCTTTAGGAATACTCTTAAAAATATTTTCACTTCTATTCAAATTTTTTTAAGAAAAATATGGTTCATAATAACAATAATAATGTTTAATATTATAAATAAACATAATTTAAAGCATGCATTAGTAGATAATAAAAAAATGACAAAGAACATTATGTAGTTCAAACCAAAATAACATCCCAGTTTAACCCAATGAAAACATATGCACCTTGAGCATTATGTACCCAAGTGCATCATTTAATTTGCAATCTATAATAACTGTAGCAATAATTGGACAATTATTTTTATTTAGTAGAATTGTATTTTAGTTTATTATTTATTTTTTTATCTTTGAAAGAACATGAGTGTGAATTTGAGAAGCGCTTGAGAGTTGTTATTTGTTACAAGATAGTAGATGCTTCTTTTTTTTTTTTTTTTTTTTTTTTGACAAAGGAACGAAAAAAACATAGTACATAACTAAAGCAAACTAAAAGAACGGCAGTCTCTCCTGCAATTTGGTATTTTGGTGAGCCCTGCGAACACGCTGTCTGTCTGCCTTGTAAATGCCACAGTGTTTAAAGGTGGATCCTAGATGTGGAATCTGTTGTACCAGCCATAAAAAGGACATGTCCCCTCGGCCATCGCCCCGCAAAAGAGTGATAAGATTGTAAGAGTCCGTAAAAATAAGAGGCGACCGAATGTGATGATTTGACGCCCATTGTAAGGCATACAAACAAACTAAGGCTTCCGAATGGAGAGGAGAAGTGCAAAGTCCAAAATTACTCCCTCCAATAATCCTTTCATCGAGAGGATCTGTATTATATCAAGGCACCATCCCATTCCTCCATGTCTTGTATCCTTGTACCATGCTCCATCAATCTGAATCTGAATCAAGTTAGAGCTTGTACGAGATGACCCCACTACATGAAATCCTGGAAGGGGTAAGCCCCATGAATAGAAGAAGAAGAAGAAGAAGAGGGGGGAGGCTTCCACAACATCATCTAAAACCATATCGATAGTGTGAGAACGCAAGATGTTCACGATGTATAACTCAACTGGTTGTGTGATAGGCGTATCAGGATTGAAAACCCTGTTATCCCTTAATAACCAAATACCGCAAAGAGTACCAACGAAGGTGCTAATGTTGGGACTCGAAAGTCCATCCTGACTAATGAAAAGTCGGATATAGTCTCGGATCCAATCTGAGAGCGAAAGGTGTCCATGTGCTTCTGAGTGGATGTGTAAACTTCCACCCTTCCATGATGTCCGTGCAATGTCGCAATCCCTAAACAGATGGTTAAAATCCTCAATCTGCGTACTGCACTAGTCACAGGACACATCTTGAACTGGAACCCCCCTACGTTGAAGCTCACTTTTAACCGCTAAACCGTGATGGAGTAGCTTCCATAAAAAGAGTTTCCACTTCGGTTGTAACTAAAGGGACCAAAAGGTTTTCCAGATTGGATAAACAGAATGAGGAAAATCCTGTTGTATGAGAAGTGCGTAACCCGTCTTGATTGAATATTTTCCCGAGACAGTGCGCGCCCAAAACTGAAAGTTAGCTTCATTTACATCAGGAGCTTCCATTGAAAGAATCGTAGAAGCATCCGAGGTTTGGAAACACTAATGTACTTTATCAACATCCCAGGATAGAGTTTGCGGATGAAGAAAGTAGTTTATCGTCCAATCTGTTGCTGTAGCCAGGAGGATTCCTAGTTTGAATTCCAAAACAGAACCGTTGACCCAATTAGCCTGCCCTGCTAGTATGGAGTGACCATTGCCAACTTTCCAGCTGCACCCTTTGGAGAGCATGCCATCTGCGTGAAGTAAACCTCGAAGGCCGTAAGAGCTTCGACCCGAAAAACTTCTAATAGAAGAAGGAGTGCGGGATAAGAATTGAGCACGGGCAGTAAAGACTCTGGATATGAGCAGCTGAGGGTTGTTAACAATTCTCCAAACCTGCTTCATAAGAAGAGCTTTATTTAGAGTCGAGATACAGCGAATTCCCAAGCCACCCACGAGGAAGATGCATCTTCTAATATAATGTATGCATTATATTTTACAAAGATATATAATTATCAAACCAATATATAATTATCGTTAGGTTTTAATCGTTAATCTAGCTAGCTAGCTTGGTGTGTATTGTGAAATTGGAAAGACATGCATGTATCAAGAATGCAAGGCTTAATTCTTACTCTAATTAAGCATTTCCCAAAGATGATGAAATCTCAATTGTCATGAGGCACATGTCAAAAAGAAAGAAAAAAAAAAAAAGGATGACACATGATGTAAAACACATAGTATAAAGTATCATAGTTTATTACAACTTACATAACATTTTTGAAACCTATCTAAACTACTTAATTTAGATAAATTTTAACTAGTTCATAAAAGTTAAAACTCTAGAAGAAAATAGGAGGGACTCCGAGGAGTGGGAATTGTGCGAGTTGTTGTAGGGTTACACAATTCTAACTCCATTAAGTAATTTTATATAAAACGCTTTTGATGTTTTATTTTTACTACGAGCATTATTTTTAGATATTAGCCTCATTCAAACATATATACTAATTATATTTTTTTTAAAAAAAAAGAAAAAATCACTGGCTAATACTAAAATTAGTACAATGATTTCAATTTTAGTAAAATACAAGTTATTAAATAAGAATTCTAGATTCGCTAAGTGCCTAAATACAACTAAGAAAGTCAATCAATTAGTTAGCTTCCTTAGTGATTAGGAAAATCCATAGAAATGTAATTTTACAGGCCCATAAACTAGCAGTAATAGCTAGGAAAAGCCTGTAATTTTTTTTAAGCTGTCAAAAAATAAAATAAAATAGAAAGGTATGTGTATATATAAGGGGAAAACGAAGTTAGATTGTAAATTAGGATATAATTATATCTTACCTATAATTTGAAATTATTATAGTAATCCTTCATATATGTTATTAATACGGAGTATCTTATTTCCAAATTAATACTATTCAATATCATTCTTACTGCCTAATCTATCTTATCATCATTCTTATCCGCCACATATTTTTATCTGTCACATAATTGTTCTAATCTAACATATCATCATTCTTATCTATCACATTATCATTCAATGTGTACACATATATACCATTTGTTGCCTTCTTTTGTGATCTTTAACATTTGGTTTAGGAGTTTGCTTGAGTTATTAAACGAGACTAACACAGACGGGGAATCGTTTTTCTTGCTACCTTGTACACATTTTTATTTTTGAAGTACCATCAGCCATCACCACCGCCACAAATCAAGGGCAATCCAATTTCCCACAAGAAAAAACAGTCACACAATTGTTAACATTGGACCCATCATCAATAATACTCTTAGCTTCTCAAAGAAAGAAAAAAAATAAAAAAAGAAAACCTTCCTTTACAATGTGGACCCTATGAACCATCACCAATCACATGCAAACACAAGTCACTTATCATCATAATTAATACAGGATGCGATCATACCAGTACTAATGCACTGGATCCCATCAGAACCCCGCACTTAAGCATACTTGAGGGAAAGTAGTATTAGGTTGGATGTCCTACAGAAAAGTCCTTATATTGCACCCTTTTTTTGCATCAAAAAAGAATAATTAATATACGTCTATGAGGTGTCAAAAACTGACCGACTTTTAAAGGTACAACAACCTGACCAAATCTGTCTAATTTAAATAGATTCGATTTAGATTTGATCAATATAGTCGTATAGACACAAGTGCATAACCCAGAGCTAAATGACTCGACCAAATTAAACCTAACCCAAGCCCGTTCGACAACGCGAACCCTCTCAATTACGAAGTATTAATTTATTACATCATAGAATCTTTACTTCATATCATACACCCCATCACACTTGATTACCAACCCACCCTTGCAAATCTCTTATCCTCTGCCTTTAAAAGCCAACAAGTCCCAAAGGCTACATTTACAGTCTGCCTCACTCACTTCTCTAAACATGTCTTCTTCCTTGCTTCTTTGTCTGTTGTTCTTCCTAATTACTGTCAACTTAAATGTAGTATTAACTACTAATTCAACAAATAAACACTCTTATAGTTCAACTAAACACTCCTCAAATTCTACTAAGATTGGTAATGGTTACCGTTTAGTTTCCGTTGAAGAAACCCATGATGGTGGCTTCTTAGCTTACTTGCAAGTTATCAAGAAAAATAAAATCTATGGCCCTGATATTCCTATGTTGCGCCTTTTTGTCAAGTGAGTTTGCTTTGCCTTTTTTAATTTTTTTAATCTCTTGATTTTTTTTTTTCAATTATTGGTGCTTTTGATTTTTGTTTGTTTGTTTTAAGATTTTTGCCTAGACTAGATCAACGTCTCAAATGTCATACTTTCTCCGTTCTTTTTTGTTTTCTACGTTATTGACTCAATGTGGTTATTTGGTTGACATTTACACGTACTCTGTAAATGATTTTATATGTTACCACAAGTCGAACATTGCAACATTATGAAAAGTGGTACATTCTACCACGGCTAAAAGTAGTTTTTTTTTTTTAAAAAAACTTTGTTTTGAGGTATTTTATCTTCATTATTCAATGTCAATTTAGGGATAATGGCTCCCTAATTTTGTACTCCCTCCGTGCCCGAAAGAACGACCCATTTAGTCCAATTTTAGTTCCAAAAAGAATGATCCATTAGCATTAAATACCCACCAATTTTCAACAATATTCGTGCAAAATTAGCTTTTTCATATAAAATTTTGTTTTCCCATATACTTTTATTATTATATCTCTCTACTTTGTTATAAACACAGTTTAAATTTATCTTTTCAATATAGTTTTACTTTTTAAAAAACTTTATTAATACCCGTGAAATCAATTTGGGTCGTTCTTTCGGGGATGGAGGGAGTAGTTTCATTATGTCTAGATGAATGTACATTTTCCTTTACATTGCCACATTTGCCAATATAATGTTAATGAGATCTAATTTAGCCCATTTGGATTTGGGATTTTGGATTATCCAATTCTTGTAATAATACGTGTAAGATCGTCTGACACGAGACCAACTAATACAGATTTCCGATTTATTAGCTCAATAATTGGCATTTTTTTGACAATTTTACCCTTTTTCAGGCATGAAACAGAGGAACGTTTAAGGGTACACATTACAGATGCAGAAAAACCAAGATGGGAAGTACCTTATGATCTTTTACCAAGAGAAAAACCTCCCTCATTAAAAAACACCCTAGGAAAATCCAGAAAAATCCCTCTTTCTGATTCTAAAATCTCAGGAAATGAGCTTATTTTCAGTTACACAGTTAGCCCATTTACCTTCACGGTAAAAAGAAAATCAAACGGTGAAATCCTTTTCGATACGAGCTCGACACAATCCGACCCGTTTAACAGTTTAGTATTTAAAGACCAATACCTTGAAATTACCACAAAATTACCCTCTGATGCTTCACTTTATGGGCTTGGTGAAAATACCCAACCACATGGAATTAAACTTTACCCGAATGACCCTTACACACTTTATACCTTGGATATTTCAGCTATTAATCTTAATACCGATTTATACGGGTCGCACCCGGTTTATATGGATCTTAGAAATGTGGGTGGGCAACCCTTAGCCCATGCTGTTTTATTGTTAAATAGCAATGGGATGGATGTTTTTTACAGTGGTAAATCCTTGACTTACAAAGTAATCGGGGGTGTTTTCGACTTTTACTTCTTTTCGGGTCCCTCTCCTCTTGATGTTGTGAATCAGTACACTAGCTTGATTGGGAGACCTGCTCCTATGCCTTACTGGGCTTTTGGTAATTTCTCACCTCATTACTCATTAATCCTTTATTTCACATTATTGTTTTACTGGTTGATAAATGATAATCTCTATGTCCCTAAATAATACGTACATGATATCAATGACGCGTAATGTTAGAATTGAGTTCAAGGGACCTTTTTCGGGTAAAGGCTACACATACAATCGTTGTATGTGGTCCCTACATACAATCTTAATTTGTCATATTTTTATTGATTTAATTAACCTACAAAATCTAGAAAGTCACGTATTATTTGGCACGACCAATGTTGGAGTTTATGATCTATATAGTTCGTGTATCTATAATATAGCCAGGTAAATTATGTTGCACATGAGAGAATGGTGCTGATTATGAGCTCTAAGAATAGAGTATATTTGCATCAATTGTTTAACATTATCATCCCTCTCAAATCTGCATTAATATATAATTAAGGATGCAATTTGCTTAAACACCGCGATTTGAGGGATCTGCTTTCATGTTTATTTGCCATACGTTGGGCTGCGTTGGTCGGGCCATTTGTCTGTTTTATTAACATAATTTGGTGTAGATTCATGCATTTTATGGTTTTTACAATTAAGGTACGACACATTAAATCCTACTTGGCTTAAACGGTGATCTACTCATATAATAATTATTTTTTTTATAAACTCAATATTTGTCAGTATCATAGGTCCTGGATTGATTTTTTCCATATGATTGATTAGTAAAAACACCCATATTTAGGAAAAAGGAATCAAATAAGAATGATTAATGTATGTTATAGGGTATTGTAATGGTACCTATTGTCTCCTCATTTTCTTTTCATCAATAATGCTAATTTGAATTGATTAATAAGGTTATAAATTTGTTAAATGATAATTGTTGTAACGTATATAAAACAGATGAAGTACTTAAGTTTCATAATGGTTTTGAATTGATTAATAATGGTTTTGTTCTGGAATTCATAATCGCTAAACTAAGCACATTAATTGATTGGGTGAGTTAGGAATTTTAGACGAGGTGTTTTCAATTGTTATCCACTTCACTCTAATTCTTTTTTTTGTTTTGGAAAGCCATGAACAAAAGTAAGGTTCCTTTTTTTTTTTTTTTTTTTTACGGGGTCCTTTTTTAAGTTTGTTGTAAACAATAAGTCGATTTTACTTGTTGCTTCAAATGCTTTGGTCTTTTTCGTTAAGGTTATTAAAAGTCTAGTTGCGTAACTTTAAGTATGTATTCCTCGGAAAAAATGAGAGGAAGAGTGTCTCGGAACAATCGAGAACTTTTTCTCTTCCTCTATTATTTCCAAATCGACTATAGTATATCGTTAGCCTAGTATTGAACGAACTCCATAATATTCTTCCTATTGTGAGTTTATGACAAGACATTAGCATTTAGAAACCAAAACTTTTGTTTGGAAAATCTCACAAATCTTGCCTATGTAAAAGGAGGAAGAAAATCTTATGACAAAAATCTTTAACGTACTAAAAAATAGAGTCATAATTGATGTGAGTAGAAAGTTGTACACATTTCTTGTTCAACGTGGAAGAATAGAAAACGACTTTTGCAGTTGGCTGGGCTATTTCCCCAAATACACTCATCAAAAGTAGCAACTAAATAAAGTGGTCCTTACAAGTAGATAGCATTTTCTGCATTCACGTTTCTTATGATTAAAAAAAATCTCACATGTTATACTTTTTCTTCCTTTGTTTTTTCTCTTCTTTTCGGCCCACATTTTATACTTTTTTTGCAAGTATCCTATCTATTTTGCACACTAATCAAAGTTTTCACATAGAAACATATTTATACTTAAAACTCACCAATACAACGTACAAAAGGTTGAGGTGGTGACACCGAATAGTGGCTTCGCTCTTTACCTTAGATCCCTTTGATTTAAGGATCATATCTCATAGGATTCATTCGAGGGATCCTTGTGGTTTAGGGAGCTCCTTTCTTTTAATTACCAAAACTAATACGAAGTACTATCATCCGTAAAATAGTTTTAAACTCCATGTTGTGTTAACTTACAATAGATGGAAGAAACGATTATATGATCCAAAACGAGCCAAATACTACCTCCTTGTGATGCACATTGTAAAGCCTTGTCTCTACATTTTAGGCTTTTAGCTCCTATTATTTATGTTTGGTAGGTACACTTAATGGAAGAGAGACAAGTAGGTGATGCATTAAACTATTGTTTAGGGGATTGGACCATTTTATAAAGGAGCTTTATTCACTTATTCAGATTTCATAGTCTTAACATTTATGTCATGGTTAATTGGTTATCACTCATAGTCTCATAACTATTAGTAGTGTAATAATATAGTCACTTAACTCCAGATTTTTCTGCTGAAATCTCTCAATCCTTAGCTGCTAATATGTGGTTAAAATGTTCCATGTGCTTTATATATCTCTGCTTTATTTGGTTGAGTGAAAGCGTTAACTGTTATCTGGTCGATACATCAATGTTTTGTTTCTTTCTGCTCCTTACGAAAATAAGGTTGACGGATAATACACCCTACTTGATAAAAATGAAGGAAAGAATAGTATAACATATACACTAGCTAGCTATTTATATCAACTTACCATTTTAGTGGTCGATAGTGTGTAAAAGTTTTGGCACTGGCATTTCCCATAGTTCCTTGTGGCAATCTTTGTACTAAAGAATCATAACCCGACCCAAGTTATTGGTTATTTAAATGATTTGAAAAATCAGGGAATATACCCAAAGGCCAAAATTGAGGTGTCTTGAAACCAAACTGAATGACTCACAGACTCTACCTCCTGAATTTGAACCGAATTGAACCTGAAATCAACTTGTTTGCCCCTCTGTAGAGTATCCAGTTGCCTCTACTATTCAGTGATGCTAAAAAGAAATTGTAAATTAGGATTTTTATTTTCATGGTGATGGTAGGCGCTCAATCAAATGCATATGATGAAAAAGAACTACTGTCCTCTTTTCTTACTACTTAGTACATTTCTCTTGTATTGACTTGAAGTTTGATGTGTGAGATGTTATTTATCCTGTAGGTCTCATCTACTGAGTTAGATGTTATTGGTTGTTAAGGGTTTTGATGTGTAATATCTGCTTTGTTTAATTTTGGTTAGAAAAGAGAAGCATTCTACTGATATGAATATAACTGAGTGACCTTATCTGGTGTTATGAGTTGGGCTGTTTAGTGAAGCATACATTTTGTCTATAGAGTGATGTATTCTTCTTTCTAGCATTCAAAATGAGCAAAGAAGAGAACATAGCTGACATTCGTTTGCATTTGACAGGTTTCCACCAATGCAGATGGGGTTACCATAACCTTTCCGTGGTTGAAAATGTAGTTGAGAGCTACAAAAAGGCACAAATTCCACTTGATGTTATCTGGAACGATGATGATCATATGGATGGGCACAAGGACTTCACCCTCAATAATGTAAATTACTCGCGTCCAAAGGTTTTGAACTTCCTTGAAAAGATTCATGCTCGGGGAATGAAGTATATAGTCATCATTGATCCTGGTATTGCTGTCAACTCGACTTATGGAACATACACCAGAGGCATGGCTGATGATGTTTTCATCAAGTACGAGGGAAAGCCTTACTTAGCCCAAGTGTGGCCTGGGGCTGTTTACTTCCCTGATTACCTCAACCCTAAAACAGTAGATTGGTGGGTAGATGAAATCAAACGGTTCCATGAACTTGTTCCAGTTGATGGCTTGTGGATTGACATGAACGAGGCCTCAAATTTCTGCACCGGGCTTTGCACAATTCCAGAGGGCAAAAAGTGTCCCTCTGGCATTGGACCTGGATGGGTATGCTGCTTAGACTGCAAGAACATCACAAAAACAAGATGGGATGATCCGCCCTATAAGATAAATGCTTCAGGGATCAGTTCACCTGTTGGTTACAAAACCATAGCTACCAGTGCAGTTCACTACAACGGCGTTTTGGAGTATGATGCTCACAGTCTATATGGCTTTGCAGAAACAATTGCAACTCATAAGGGACTTCAAGCCATTGAAGGTAAGCGGCCATTCATTTTGACACGCTCTACTTATGTGGGGTCTGGCCATTATGCTGCTCACTGGACTGGTGATAATCAAGGAACATGGAATGATCTGAGGTACTCAATTTCTACCATGTTGAATTTTGGTATATTTGGAGTGCCAATGGTTGGTTCCGACATATGTGGTTTCTATCCTCAACCTACAGAGGAACTTTGCAACCGTTGGATTGAATTGGGTGCTTTCTACCCATTCTCTAGAGACCATGCTAATTACTACTCACCGAGTCAAGAGCTCTATGTTTGGGACACAGTTGCTGAGTCAGCTCGAAATGCCTTGGGTATGAGGTACAAGATTCTTCCTTATCTTTACACATTAAGCTACGAGGCACACACTACTGGTGCTCCGATTGCTAGACCGCTGTTCTTCACTTTCACCAACTACACAGACTGTTATGGGTTGAGCACACAGTTCTTGCTTGGTAATGGTCTGATGGTATCACCTGTTCTTGAGAAGGGAGCCAATAGTGTGAAGGCACTTTTCCCTCCCGGCTCCTGGTATAGTATGTTCGATATGTCTCAGGCTATTACTTCCAAGGCAGGCAAATACGTCACCCTTGACGCACCATTGCATGTGATCAACGTACATCTATATCAAAACAACATTCTTCCGATGCAACAAGGTGGAATGACCTCGAAAGAAGCAAGGGAGACGCCTTATCATCTTGTAGTGACTTTCCCTGCTGGGGCTAGTCACGGACAAGCCAAAGGGAATCTCTTTGTCGACGAGGATGAACTCCCTGAAATGAAACTGGCAGGTGGATCCTCGACTTATGTCGATTTCTATGCGACTGTGGATCAGAACATGGTTAAGGTTTGGTCAGAAGTTCAAGAGGGCAAGTTTGCTGTAGACAAAGGGTGGACTGTTGGGAAGATATCTGTGTTGGGATTGGGTGGAAATGCAGGAGCCGTCGCAATTCAAGTTGATGGAATTGAAGTAACGAGTGCACCAGACGTAGCTACGATAACATCAGAGCAAAGTTACCACATACAGTCTGATGTAGATGCTGCGATGAAGACCGTGATGGTACAGATTAGTGGGTTGTCTTTGCCTATTGGGAAGAATTTCGCCATGACCTGGAAAATGGGTGTTTAGGTTGTTTGTGGATGATTCAATGCATTCAATTTGTAGACCAGCTTCTTCATATTTTTAGACAGATGATTTCTGATTTTTGTGCACAATTCCCTTAACAGGAAGGGGAAGGAAAAGAGCAAAATTTGTGATCATCCTTTTTCCGAAAAATAGACTAAGTGAAATAAGTTGTAAGCAAATATAGTTGCATTATGGTACGCAGTATATTCTGAATTTTAATAAAAATTCATGCTCTTACAAGTCACAGTAACAATCAAATTCTCATTTAGCATTCCCTTTCCTGGACAAAAAGTTCAATGAGGAAATATAACTAAGAGTGATATCAATATTTTGTATGATTATACTCTTCATATTATTTGCCTCATTTCTAATTTAGGTCATGTTTTTTCTACTTTAAGTTCTGTTCTCTTCACCTTATTTTTGCTGGACTACAAATATTTTAGCTAAATTAAAATTATTTTTATTAATTTATAACCTTAGTTAGTGGTCCAAAAATTGACCATTATGTGGTCAGATTTTGCGACATAACATTTCTAAAACATCATTATACTAGTAAGCATATATTGACAATCACTTAATTTATAGGTATTTTGCCAACAAAGATGGTGACATATGAAAGATTGTGAGTATTTTGCCAACAAAGATGGTGACAATCACTTAATTTATAGGTATTTTGCCAACAAAGATGGTGACAAATAATATGGAGGAACATTATTCGTATAAGACTAGTAATTTCTCAATTTATTCGTATAAGACTAGTAATTTCTCAAACTTAAAAAATCTTAGTGGTTGAAACAATGCCTTGTGTACCAAAGCTCAACGTTCTAATCCCTTATTCAACATTTATTTTTTTGCTCCTCATACAAAAAAGACTTGATTTGTTTTTTTTTTTCTCATTAAAATAGCCTGTTTAAGGAATTCATTATTTTAAAACTTGGTTGAAGCCTCGGACTCTCGCTTTATTCTCTTTCCAAAGTTTTAAGCCTATATCTCTCCTTTTATAAGGTTGAGGAACAAAGTCAATGGAAGAATCATATAAGGAAAATAGAGCAACTTTAATGGGATTGAGGGAGTATGTTATTAAACTCTAAGATTTAGAGTGGTGTTTGTATGATCCTATATTGTCTTAAAAATACTACGCTCAAATATATGTTAAGTGAACATGCACGAGATGTTTTTTTTTTTTTTTTAATGCACGAGTTTACATAATAATGTAATTTGGACCACAAAGTATAAAATTAGACTTGTTCAAATAATATTGTTAAAGAATATTCATACAAAGTTTAATCAAACAACCCCTAAAAAAATAATAATAATAAATAAATAAATAAAAAGTTAAATCAAACAAAACCTTAAGTTTGTGCTTGCCTAATTAAAATTTTATTTTATTAAAAAGTACTTATGAGTATGAGTTTTGTTAAAAACTTAAAATGAAAGGTCAAGAGATTTGAATAATCCTTGTACTTTTTAAATAGTACTTTTTATGTATGTAGTGCAATAGTAGTATTTTTTTCTATCATATTTCCACCATCATGCTCCCATTATTTACAGAAATGACATCCTATTTGCATACTAAATATACAGGACCTATGCGCCAATACTTCTCCGATCTTGATGGGTAAATCTGACAAAACTGGCCTAACCCGATACACACAATTAACTTGAAGGCTGAAATATATGAACAGGCCCCATACCAAGCTTGAAAACATAGATTGAAATTTAAAGAGACTGGCTCGGTTTGATTCACAATTGGCCTGATCATTGATGACATTCCAGTAGAAAGGTATCCCCAATCAACCCAAAATGAAAAAATTGCATGATTTTAATGATGTAAAAATCATATCCACACTGCTGTAATTGCATCAACTTATTCAACATTACATGGTTAAGGAACTTGTTAGTTCTGAATTGAAGTTAATCAAATAGCTAGGACTTCTCTCTCAAAAAAAAAAAAAAAAAATAGCTAGGACTTCTTATTTATCATGTTATGTATATTAATTTTGAGAGTGTATATAATCAATCATGATTTTAACTTTTAACCATTGATTTAAAATTTTGATTGATTGGATCTTCTAATATGTACTTGTATAATATTAATTTTATTAACAAAACATGCTCTTTTATAAAATGGTGGGAAACTTATGTCGAAAAAATTGAGTTTATGTTTATAAGGAAAATAAACGTTAATGAATTATTTTGTAGAGCAACCACACTTTTTAACAAGTACTTCATAATTTGATTTTTTGCATAATTCATATACAGTATTTCATTTTGACAAAACATTTACATCAGTATATGAAACAAATTCTAGCATATAACATACTCCCTCCCCATAATATAGTTCTTGTTTGTGTTTTTTAATGGTATTTAAGAAATAGGAGGAGAAAATGGATAAAGTATATTAATAAAAGTGAAAAGTACAATCCTAGAGAAAAATTAGAAAGAGAAAGTGAAAAAAAGTACAAGGCATATGCAAAATTCAACGATAAATTAGGAAGTACAATGAATAAAGTTTAAAAAGTGAGGATATAATAGTCGTTATATACATTCTAAAAAAATGAATAGGAACAACATTTTAGTTCACCAAAATAGGAAAATATGATGAGACGAATGGAGTATTTGATTTGTATTATCTTGACGTATAATTTTAATATATCAACAATTTTTTTTTTTACTCGTAAGATAGTCCCTCTACATTTTTATTTGTATCTATTTGACTTATATTGATTAACATGTAACTTTGATTTTAAATATCTTTAGTTGACATGTTTCTTTAGTCACATTTGCTAATGCACAAATTCACGTTAATATCTTTAATTATCGATATGAAAAAATTATAAAAAATTGATATTTTGAAAATATATATAGTGATGAATCTAACTAGACCGCACATGACTATATTTTTCATTACTTATAACGGTATAAATCGCAAAATATGATTAAAAAAAAAGTATGAGTATTGCTAAAGTTAAAACGTGATAACTAATAAAAAAAATGGAGGTAATATTATATAGTTATTGTAAAATAAAGGGAATAAGAGAAGAATTGAGGAGAGAATAAATCTGTGTATCTTATTCCATATGATAAGGTGTATACATACATACAATATATTAGGGTTTGATTGGATAACCCTAGATCTAGATTGTTCCGGAATGATACAAAGGAGGATAATGGATATCCACAAATATTTCATAACACTCTCCCTTGGATGTCCATTATCGAAGATTGTGCCTCATTAAAACCTTACTAAGAAAAACCTTGTGGGATAAAAACATAGTTAATGAAAAAGAGTACATCATTCTTCGTAATACGCTCGAGATGCCGCCTCATTAAAAACTTTACCAGGAAAACCCAATTTGGGACAAAACCATGGTCAAGGGAAAAAGAGTGCAGCGCGTATTTTCTCCCCCTGTTGAATACATAACTGTACTTGAGATCTTCTAGTACCGCAACGATGAATCCAATATGTTTGGATATCTTCTAATATGTAGTAAGTAAAGTATCATCCGTTGATCTTCGACTCTCCTAAGTTGAAGTTGCATCTTCAATTCTTCAGGTCTTCACGTGAACATGTGAAGTGTCTTCATTTCACCATACTTGTGTTTATCTCTAAAAATTAAACTTATGCAGTTATGACTTCTTCTGGAAGTCGTTAATAATAGAAATTGATAATTATTATTTGATCAAACATTCATTAATAGACAAAACTTGACATTATTAATGTCGTTCTTCAATCTCATATGAATTATAATATAACATATGCAATTATATACATTAATCATGGTTCTTCTGGATCTTAAGAAACAGTCTCACGCATAAGTATCCCGTTTCTTTAGAAGTTTCATAATTAACTACACGATAATTTTTCTACGTATAGGAATAGTAAATCTCACTAACTCTTATATACCCAAACTTCAGGTTGAGATGTCAATGATGTAGTCACATAAAATTTTCAAGAGTTTGATAATTGTAATATTCAAAAATTTGTAGGGATGATTATTTAAAAACGTCGTATATAAGTTCTTCAAGAACTCTTCTTACATGATTCACAACATGTTATTAAATCGACGTTTTCAATATTTTCATCACAATATAAGCCCATAGGAACATAAGTATTTCTTTCTAATTTTTCATCAAAGTTGTAAATATGTCTTACTATACTTTGACTAAACATTGACATACACCACAATATTATATAGAAAATAAAGCATGCAATATGATATATAAAAATATGATAAACAACTTATACAATGAGTAATGCATTTACAACTTCGAACATATACAATGAATAATCCAAAAACCTAAGACTCACATATGCATATGAACATAAATAAGACTCAAAATAATACAATGTGGATTTTAAAAATCCATATTTCTTTGGACTTCTGGTCCATGATAAACTTTTATTATTATCATCATGTCGACATTAAAATGGACATATATTCCAGATCCCTTATTCACTAGTCCATTATATCATGCATATGCATTATTTATCGGTTCCATCATATATCGGTATCATCATATAATTCCTCAAGGTACAATTTTAATTTGCATGCTATTTTGACAATGATATCTGAATACATTTTTCATTGGTACCATCATAATTTTTCTTACATCATAGGCCAACTATAATAATAATTCAGATATCTATACCACTTTTAGGGTATTTCATTCACTTTGGTATTTATATACTATTACACTATTAGTGTTAACTGCACTATTTTGCCAAATATCATATCTATTAAACATATCTTTATTTTGGAACCGATCATATACAACCTACACTTCAAGTGTAGTGATTCAAGTACAATTGGCAAGATTTTATCTCAATGTATACACATAATTAATATGACCAAAATGTATCTTCAACGCTATGCAACATGAGTCATAACTGAATACAAATCAAATCATAAACGTGCAACATATCTTGATAGCATATGGGCGAAAGTTGGCTAGAAAATATTTTGAATTACCATTATTTATATAGGGATCATCAGTTTAATTAATTTTTGCCAATTTACTCCAATTCTCCCCCTAAGTTGGTAAAATATCTCATATATAGGGGCATCACAGTTCTTCACCAACTTAGTATACAAATTTACAATAAAATTCATTTCATGGGAGGATCATAATCAACAAAATTTATCTCTCAGAATAATTATATTCAAACAATCTTTTATCTCTTCTAGAGAGCAATTTTAAATTATTTCTCCATTAACTATACATTGCATAATACATATGTATTTATTATTAAATCTTTCACAATTTGTTCTCTTCAGGAGATCAATAATTCAACATCAATGGGGAGACATATGTTGTGCAGTTGAATTTCCTTCTTTTCTATTTCTTATGTGCTGACATACAATAGCCCTAATCAAGAGAATTGTTATACAAATATAAACTTTTTTTTTTTTTTTTTTTTGTAATTTCACTAGGTGGTGATCTTCGAGATCAGTAGAAACATTGATAGTAACACTAGTTACTTAAAATTTTCACATATAATTTGTACGTGGTGAGCTTTTGGTCACCTAATATTTGTCAATATATAAATTATTCTAGTGAACTTCTGGTCACCAATTATTCAGATTGACCAATATATTATCTCTTGAACTTTTCTTTTTACACAAACTATTAAAAATCACAATCTAAATATAGCTCAATCTCAATGTTATGTCTTGCTATTCAATTTATTTCATATATTTAACATGAGAGAGCGTCAGCACATTATTTCTTTCATATCAAATGAAACTTTAGGTTTTCATAACGGGAATTTATTAAACCCCGGATGGCCTAATTATTAATTATCACATCCAATCACTTTTGCTTTAATATTTAAATTATGATCAGTTTTATAATATTGGTGATCACCTTATTAGAGATACTTTATGCATGGCCATGAAAATGATGTGATATAAGTACACCAGTGTGTTTCTTTCTACAATTGGCAAGACAATTAACTAATACTCATACTCTACTGGAGCATTGATTGTAATCTTGATACATGTTAACCTTGTTGGACAACATTTTATACTCTTCTAGAGTACTTTTTATAATCATATCACATTTTAATGTATTAGAAATGATCTCTTCAGGATATACATAAAATGTGTCACTTAGCTTTCTCAAATTTGTCATTGTCAATTATTGCTTCTTTCCTGTTCCAAGGATTCTTATCGTTGCAACCTTTTGCATTACCACACTTCAGGGGTGCTAGTTCAATAGCAACTGATCTTGTCCACCTAGGACATCAACTTAATATGTACATTTATAGCTATTATATAGGTAATGACATTTATTCATATCCATCTTCAGGATGGTATCATGCTAAATATTTGAATATCATGTGGCCACCTCTATTAAATAAATTATTGATGTTTAGGCTAGTGTATGTACCAAACTGACCATTAACATATTTAATTATTTATGTGCAAGGATTACATAAAAACAGTGGAATAAACACTATCTCCCCCTACTCCTTGCATATGGGGGTATAAAACTAGTCCAACAATCTTTAAATCCATCTTCTTCTCAAGCCATAACAATGGTGCTGATAACGTATTGTAAAATAAAGGGAATAAGAGAAGAATTGAGGAGAGATAAATCTGTGTATCTTATTCCATATGATAAGGTGTATATATACATACAATATATTAGGGTTTGATTGGATAACCCTAGATCTAGATTGTTTCAGAATGATACAAAGAAGGATAATGGATATCCACAAATATTTCATAACAATAGTAGTAAAAGCTCAAAATGTTTTTTTTTAATAAAAAAAGTGATAAGAGTAGATTTTTTTGTGTGTAACATGGATAATATAGGGGCCTACAACTGCAACAACACCTACAAAAACTCTGCTACTAGTTTCTCCATCCATCTTTAAAAATCAAATCCAATAAATTCTATTAATTCCCCTTCTCTTCTCCCCTTATTTCTGCATGACCCCTCTCTTGTTCAAACAGCTGTAAGACACCTTGCTATAACTACATAACACGTGTCACCTTCCCCATTTGTTTGTGTAACCATACTTTGGCGCCAAAATGGTAGCCTAGTAGCTTCCACGTCAGCAGATTTGGCGGGAAACTCCAACCACTTTCCCGCTTTTACCTCAACTTCGGTCCACTTATTGGAATTTGCGTAGCCCACTTGATTTGCAGCCTCCTCCTTCTCTTACTTTTCAGTGTTTCCTTTTTTCCATATATTTTATATATTTTTTTAATAAAATATAACGACCTCTTTACCTCACTCTCTTCACAATTTGTAAAGTTCACATCATCATGCATATTTTTTGTTTATATGTTTGTATGCATGCATGGCATATAATATTATGGGCATGAATAAGTATGGTGATGGATTGTCATCATTATGTCATGGTCTCATAGACTTAAACTTGGCCCATACAATTTTGACTTTTAATGGTAACACTCAAATATTCCATTGTACTTTTTCAATTTTATTTCCAAGTTAATTAGTCACATTTTATTATTTTAACATGCTTGTATAACTTATAATAATGATCCCATAATTCACATTTTATAAATGATATTCAAATGAAATGTTTTGATTTCTTTTACATAAAAGTACTCCATCTGTTTTTAAATACTTGCTCAATTTCTAATTTTTGCACTATTTATTTGTTCTACTTTGACTAATGTTTGTGATATACATAAGAAAAATTATAATCTTGTGAGTACTTGTTGGAATCATCTCAATTAGTAAAATATTAATTTTCAATTGTTAGAATCTATACTTATTGATAATTAAAAATATTAGTGATCAAAGATTAGCATCGGCATGCGTGTCCAAGAAAAATGGAGCAAGTATTTAAAAACGGAGGGAGTATTTATTTAGAGAAGGTTTTGCGTAACATCATTTCACGTGAATTCGATTTATAATGCACACATCCATCTCTACCCATTACCACTGCCTAGCCACATCTCGGCGGTCGGCGACCACCCTCCCCCCACACATCCCCTGGCGCCGACGACCATCCCATCCATTCCCCGACAGAGAAACGCACAATTAGTGATTGTTAGGCTTTTAAGAATCTATTATTAGCTTCGGATTCCTCCTTTGTTAGGGAGGACGTAAAAGCTATGTGTGTTGTTTTTTGTTCCTTGATTCCGAAGGGATTTCATTTTAGTACAGAACAACCGGTGCATATGTGGATCGCTTTGAGATTTGTTTGACTTAGGGCCTGTTCTCATACGTTGAAATTCAGTTCAATTCAGTTCAGCTCCTAATTTACTTCTCTTATAAAATATTCATTTCGGTTCAGTTTAGTTCAGTTCAGCTGAGTTCAGTCAATGAGGACAGGCCCTTAGAGATGACAAAAGCTTAGAAGATGTCGCTGAAAAATATGTTCACGAATTGCTACGGCTATACTTCTTTGAGTTCCCCTATTTTAAATATTTTGATCAATATTGTCTAATATCTGATACTTATAAACCAATATCTGACTATAATAACTAATTGCTGACACTTTTAATCTAACGTCTGATAACTATTATCTAATTTCTGACAATTACAATATAAAATCTTATTATTATAATCTAATATCTTACTATTTAATCTAATTTCTGACAATTAAAACCTAATATCTGACACTTATAATCTAATATCTGACCATTATTATCTAATTCAGGACACTTTTAATCTAATATCGCATACTTATAACTTAATATCTTACCATTATTATCTAATTTCTGACGAGTTATGCCCAATTAATTCTCCAGATAAATTTTGTTTATATGGGGGTATATCGTCTTTTCAAGTACTAGTGGAAGGGTACATGCGTCGTTTCATGTACTAATTGAGGGGTACATGAGTAATTTCCTAAATGCAAGTTGCAAACTATTGAATAAATGACATCACTTTTTCAATTTATTTACAGAAATCCTACCAGATTAAAAAAAATTCATTTATCTGGCAGATAAACTTGTATTTGCCTAGTTCTGGCAATTAAGATTTTTTTTTTCTGTTTGTATAACCGGCTCACTTTAGTCCGTTCTACACAATACTTTTCCATTTATTTAATTCATTTTGATTAATGTTAGTTGTCATTTATACATTAATATATATATATATATATATATATATATATATATATATATATATATATAAAATTATGTAACGAGTTCTTGGTGAAATTGTCTCGGTAAATAAATTATTAACATTTAGTTGTTATAATTTTATTTATTGATTGTTAAAAAAATTATTGGTTAAAGTTTTACTATACATTAGTATTTCCTTCGTTTTTTTAGTTGACACGAATCTTTAATCACATTTGTCAATGCATAAATTCAATAATTAATATCTTTAATTACCGATAATAAAAAATTATAAAAAGTTGATATTTTAAACATATACTACCTTGGGATTGTATTAAATGCAACTTTGAAATTTTTTGTATCTCACAAATAATACCCCAAAGTTGCATCTAATACGATCCGGAAGTAGTATATATTATGACAAAACTAATAAGATCTCACTTGACTATACTTTACTTCATATATAAATTACAAAATATGGTCAAAGGGGTTGAAAAAGTGACAATTAATAAAAAACGGAAGTAATATATGTGTCAGGTCAAATATTTTACTTACAAGATAAATACACAGTAAAATAATAATCATCTTTTATTACCGAATAAGTTGCTAATATCAATTCAATATCAATCGCCACAAAGTTTTAAACACTAATCCCTTAATTTATTTATTTTACTCTAATAATCTACTCTGTAATTCACTCCGTCATAAAAGAGTTGATAAACTCCAATAAATCACTATTTTAAAAAAAAAAATCTAATAAATCATGGTCCTTTGAAAAACGTTGTTGCACCACTGCACTTGTGTTTTGTTTTTATAGTTTTCAGTTTTTTTTTTTTTTTTTTTTTTTTTTTTTTTTTTTTAAAAGGAAACTGGAATTATATTGTCAGTTTTTAAAATTATCATGATTTAAATAAATTTGACTAATATTTTATTTATTACGTAGTATATGATATCTATCATATGATTTTGAAAACCAAAATATAGAAAAACATAACAATGCTAAACGAGCTGGAAAAATCGGATTCAATCACACTTTGGTTTTTTTTTTGTTTTTTTTTTTGGTGAAAGAGAGGGCAAGCCCTTGAACAAACAAGCAAACAGAAAGTAAACAAACAGAAAACAAATAAACGAAAAACAAACCAGCTAAAGCAAAGCTAACATAATGCCATAAGGGCACAACTATATATTATTCTATTGCGGCACCATACGACCCAAAGCCACCCCTCCTAAGTCCTTCAATAAAACGGCTTGAAGATCCATTAGGACCGCTTCAAAAAGGATAAAGGATAGAGTTGCATTCACACCGTAATTCGCAAGCCAATTGGTCACCCGATTAGCCTCACGATATATAGCAATGTGAGATATCAACATCCTAATCTCTCTCGGAGATCAGGACCTTGCACCTGCGCAAGATGTGAATAAATGGAGATTTGGCAAGGACCTTATCTACCAACATACGAGCAATGGCCTCAGAATTGACTGAAACCTGGATTTTGCGATGTCCAACATCCTAGGCCACCTGTAATCCTTTCATAATAGCCATGAGTTCGGCCTTTGTGTAGGAACAAATGCCACAGTTCAAGGCAAAACACTCATATAACTCACCACCGCAACCTCTGATTATTCCACTAGCCCCCGCTGCACCAGGATTTCCTTTTGAAGTACCATCGGTATTCAATTTTACCCATCCTACGCTCGGAGTCACCCATCTAATATAAACCAATTCCCTTTTGCGCTTTCCTCCTTGTTGAGCCATATAAGTTCTACTCTCCATGGGCTTGTTTAATTAAGCCAACTCTAGCAAAAAATAAACACAATTTGATCCAAGGGGATGTTCGGCTCCACATTGAAAGACCTCTCGTTCCTCCATCGCCATAACCACCAACAAGTCACTGCAAATACTCTTGGTCATTCTTCACCCCTAGTTGAGTCCCCACTCGCAATATTCTCTAGCAGCCAATTAGCAAAAGGAGGCTCTTCATTGCTGCCACTGTCACGAGCCCCTAACTTCCACCAAATGTTTCTGGCTAAAGGGCATACACGTAGTATATGCTCTGTAGTTTCCTCTGTAGCTTCGCACGCAAGGCATCTAGGATCCTCAGTCAAACTTCAAACAAACTTGTTCTTATTTTTCATTAATCTATCTTGTGTGGCCAACCACAAGAAGAAACGAATTCTTTGAGGGACTGGGAGTCTCCAGATTAATTTCCACCCTTAAAAATCAAACGGATCGACTTCCACCTCTTCTCGAATTATAGCTATAGTAGAATTAAATGAAAAACCTCCCGACGGAGTGCCTTTCTAATAAATTTCATCAACAATCTCCTCATCATAAATGACACAGTGAGCATCAATCTCACCTAAGGTCTGCTCCGAGAAATAATCAGCAAATTTTTCCAGTTTCCACCCTGTGTTCAAGTCCCACATTTCTTTCACAGTCATATCATATCCTAGACAGTTACAGGGGGGTCTCGGTTTGCCAACTCAAGAAGAGGTTGATCCGTCGCCCATCTATGGTGCCAAAAAGAAGGTTTACGAACCATTTCCAACCGCCATATTCACCCCTTTTCTCACAATATCAATGATGCTCAAAATCCCTTTCCAAGTACTTGAGGAATTGGTCTTCGATTGGAACATATCAAGGTCGCTTCTGTTGTCACAACACTTCGCTCTCAAAATACACGACCACAGAGCATTCGATTCAGCCAGAATATGCCAGCCAAGCTTGGCTAAAAAAGCTTTGTTTGCATCCCTCATCATACAATAAAACCTAGGCCACCCAAGTCCTTTGGTTTCGTGATGTTCTCCCAGGATACAAGATGAACTTTTCTTTTGCCATCTAACTCACCCAATAGAAAACTTCTATTTTTCCTATCAATCTCATCACAAGTTGATCTAGGGAGCTTGACGGATTGCATAGCATAGGACGGGATCGTGCTCAGATTTGATTGCACAACCAAAGTGGCTCGGCCAGTGAAAGGGTTTTAGTCTTCCATCATGCTAATTTGCCATTCACCTTGTCGACAAGATATCGATACTCCCATTTAGATGTCCTACCATTGACTGTTGGGACACCTAAATATTTTCCAAAGTCTTCCGTGGAATCCATACCGAGGCAATCACATACTTTATCCCTAATATTAAGATTAGTATTGTTCGATCGAAAAATAAATTTTCGATTTATCAATACTCACCTTACTTCCAGATGCTTTGAAAAACTAATCAAGGCAATACTTCATAACTTTAGCCTTTTCTTCCGAAGCTTCACAGAATAAAATTAAATCGTCAGCAAAAGCAAGGTTTGAGATAGTCGGTCCATTACGGCTTGCTTTCACCGGCTTCTAACTCCCTAATTTGACTTCCCTAACAACTAAGTGAGACAAACGCTCCATGCAAATAGCATAAATATAGGGCGAAAGGGGATCTCCTTTCCGTATGACACGAGTAGGAGAAAAGGCTTCCATTGGCTCTCCACTCCACAATATTTTCAATTCAGTCGAAGTAATACATTGCATTGTGAGTTCCACCATAGCCTGAGGGAGACGGAGTTCCATAAGTGACTCTCTAATAAATTTCCAACGGAGTTTATTATATACTTTCTCAAAATCTATCTTCACTTCCATGTAGCCTATCTTGCCTTGTTTTCCTCTCATACTATGTAGCATTTCTTGGACAATAGTCACATTATCCGTGATATGAGGTTTAGGAACAAAGCTACATTGCGTTGGGGATATGAGAGTTGGGAGTACCGGTTTAAGCTGATTAACAATCACCTTCGTCACAATTTTGTAGGTTATATTATATAACCCAATAGGCCAAAATTGCGGCCTATTTCCGGGGTTTCAAATTTTGGAATTATAAAAAAGCGTCATTAAAACCCTTCGGAAAATCCTTTCCTTCTAGCACATCCTTCACCATTCGAATAAGACTCGGGCTAACAATATCCCAAAAATTTTGGTAAAAGATACGCTGGAAACCGTCGGGGCCAGGGGCTTTGTACGGATTCATACTCTGTAGGGCCAACTGCACCTCGCTGCCAAAAGGGTCGAGACAAAGGCTCTAAGTCAGAGCTCGAAATTTCAGGAAATTAGTCCCATAAAAGCTGAGTATTAACATGACCTTCGACTTCTTTTTGAAACAAATTTTTCCAGTAAGACAAAACCATCTGTTGAACCTAGTTCGAGTCAGTCACTATTCCCCTAATCCATCCTTGAGAGTCTCAATTATATTCCTCCTCCTTCTAATTATTGTCGATAGGTGAAAGTATCTCATATTACGATCACCATCACTAATAGCATCAACTCTCGATTTTTGAAACTAAAGAAGTTCTTCAGCATTCATCTTCCATTTGTTTCTTAAGCTCTGCTTCAAGGGTAATAATAAGGTGAGTTTGTCTACCCTTCAAAAGCTCAATCTGATTCCCTTCAAGCCTTGCCCACAATTCTGATTTTTGCGAAAAACTTTGTAAAATTCTTCTTTATTACACCTATCTAACTTTTCCGCAAACACCCCTAAGAAAGGAACAACTAGAATGTCATTCTTCCAGTTATCACGCACAAAATCACTTAATTTTTGGTGAGTTAATCACGCGGGCTGAAATCGAAAGGGCTTTAAGCTCTTTTGGGTTGGGGCAAAGCCCGAGGTGCTTATCAAGATTGGACAGTGGTCCGAGGTTAACTTTGGTAAATTTCGAACTGCACCCTCCTCAAACCTCAGTCTCCACGCATCATTGGCAAGACCCCTATCAAGCTCGCACTTTTAAAAGTAGCCGGGGTCAAGCCTCGAAACCATGTATGTGCTAGTCAAGAGCATCCAAGATTGATTAAATCATTGTTCTCCACCCATTTCGCAAACTCTCGACACCTTCTTTGCATTTCAGAACCTCCAGAGCCGTTTCTTTCGTCCATACTCATAGTCTCGTTGAAATCGCTGCCAAAAGCCAAACACCATTATACTCATCTTTTATTCTTTCTGTTTAGGGTAATTTCACCCTGCCACGTGGCCCAATCAGAGGGAGACACGTGTCAGCCCCAAATTGGTCCAAAATGGACCAATCCCTGCTCGACACGTGTCATTCCAGAAATAAAGGGAAAAGGCGGCCTTCAGGCCCAAATCCCGAGAATGCCGCAAAACGGCGCAGCCCACCAATGATTAGGGTTCAGTGACCTAATCAGGGGCACAATTCCCAATGACCCTATAAATAGGGAGATGTCCCTCATTTTGAGGACAAGTTTTATCTTTATTACACAATTACTCTTTGATAGAGACATCCTGAGCTTGGAATCCGAGCAGATCCCTACTTAAATTTCCGCACCTTTTTTCTCCCTTCAAGTTTCTAACTTGTGCGTCGGAGGCAGAGCACCACCCAACTGGTGTCTCCATTTGTTTTGCAGGTACAACTCACCCCGGACCAGTCTTCGTGTTGTAACTCTCCCGAGGGACAAAAACACCCAAAACATTTGGCGCCGTCTGTGGGGAGAGTACCTCGAAGATGGTTCAAGAGTTTGTACCCCCTAACCGTCTGGGCGAAGACCCAGAAGTCTTTACAGACCATGAGGAGGATGAGGATCCTCAGGTCAAAACCTCTACAGCCAAAGACGACTCTCTCAGAGTCAAGCACATCCGGTCCAGGGAAACTCTAGAGCGGGGTGCCTCCCAAGCGGGTCCGAGCAGGCCCACTGAACAGCCAGATGGGGCAACCCAAACGGCAGCAGGATCAGCCCCTGTCACCCGAGACGAACTCATGAGGTTCATGATGAGTTTCAAGGGTGAAATCACAGAGTTGATCACTAAGAGCCGGGTTGGTCCAAGTAAAGGCCAGTCGGCGAAGAAGACTCCTCCAGGGAAGGGGAAGTCAATTAGAAACCGGCAGCCCACTCCCCATCCAAAGGAGAAGGCAGCTGGGACCATTGATTGGTAAAAGATTCTCCTTCCTGGGAACAATACCAACAACACTCGCCGGCCTCAGCAGCCGGTGAGAAGTAAAAAATCAACTATTGATGCCCGGGAGATCATCAACCGGAAGAGAAATCAATCGCTGGCTGAGTCGGCTTCAACGTCGAATTTCCCAGACAGCTTCAACAACATTTCTGCAGGAAGTGCACCTTCCTTGCATGAGAATCAGACGGGCGGTAATACCGTCCATACTGGCCCTCATATGATCGGAGCTGTCCCGTATGTGCCTACTCAGGCCTACGGGCAGTATCCTCCTCACTTCATGCAGCCGACCTTCTTTGGGGGTCAGGCGGCATACCCAAACGTCCAACCATTGGACTGGAAGCTTCGCCTGCTGCGCCTGGGTGAACAACCTTCAGCGTTTACTCGGGAGATAAACGAGGCGGCTCAGCCGGCCAAGGTTAAGAATGTAATGGTTGGTACCTATGACAGTACCTCCAACCCGGAAGACCACCTCATGGCGTACACCAACCTCATGTATCTGCAGGGGTTGGATGATGCCACGTGGTGTCGGTGTTTCCCGGCTCTATAAGGATCCGTCCAACTAACAATGGTTTGACAATCTTCCAGCCAGGTCCATCGATAGCTTCAGGAAGCTCGCCTTCCTGTTTGCTTCCAACTTCTCAATGAACATCCCTGCTAAGAAAACAAGCCTTGATTTGAGCATTGTTAAGCAGTGAGAGAGAGAAGGGCTGCGCTCATATGTCAGGCAGTTCAATCTGATAAGAATTCAGATTCAAGGACTGTCTGACGAGGTAGCTTTTACAGACTTTTTTAAGGGTCTGAGAGACGGGTCGACCTTTAAGTTCGACCTCGTCAGAAAAGGGGCTTTCACCTTACAGGCGGCCCTGAGGGAGGCGGAAAACTACATTCAAGCTACCGACCTCTGCTCGCCTGGTAGCCAGTCGGACTCCAAGAAGTCTGACAAACAGAAAGACAGTCGGTCAGCTCAGCTGGCTAAAAACAAATAAGAGAGCAAGAAAAGAAAATAAGTCTGGGCGGTTACTGATTCTGACCAGCCGTCCCAGAAGAAAAAGAAAGAGTTTAAACCGTACGTCCCCAAGTACGAGTTTAACAAAGATTGCAACTCCATCCTCATGGAGGTAAAGGACCGGCTGTCATTGAGAAGACGAATCCTATGAAGAGTTATGTCCAGTCACGGAACAAAAATAAATTTTGTCAGTTCCATGAGGAGGCCGGCCATGACACCAACGACTGCTTCAGTCTTCAGCGTGCGTTGGACCGTCTGGCTGACAAAGGGTTGTTGAAGTCCTACATTTCTAAGTCCCCAGTCGGGGCAAAAAAGAAAAACAAGGGTCAGTCCTCCAAGACTACCCCCCAGCCTGCTAGTAGCTCGGATACCGTTAAGGAGCCGGTCTACACTATAGCAGGCGGGTTCTCATGTGGTGGCCCTACCATCCGGGGCACCAAGAGCCATCTTCGAAAGATGGACAAAGATGATAATGAGCAGGCGTCTGCCAGCTCTTCCTTCCCCGATGTCTTGATCACTGAGAAGGATAGGGGCAGCGTCCGCCGTCCTCATGATGACCCAGTGGTCATTGAATGTAAGGTTGCCAACCAGTTAGTTGGACGGATCCTTATAGACACCGGCAGCTCATCAGACATCATCAGCCTCCGGTGCCTGCAAAAGCTGAAATACAATGTCAGCAGCATGCATCCGGTCACCCACCCCTTGGTTGGTTTTGGGGGTGGGATGGTCTACCCAGCCGAAAGGATTGACTTACCCATCCGGCTGGGAGAGAAGGGCCAGGTACGACATATTGTCATCAGATTCTTGGTCGTTGAGGAGTTGACCGCCTATAATATCATTCTTGGCAGGCCAACCCTCAACGTAGCCAAGGCAGTAATCATCCCGTCCCTCATGCTCATCAAGTATGAGAGGGATGACGGTTCTGTTGGTTCCTTGAATGGGGATCAGAAGACGGCCAGAGAGTGCTATCTCTCAGCCGTCCGAGATACCGTGGCCGCAGGCGGTCAGGAACCAATAGACCTTGACAACGTCAAGGATGCCGACCCAGCTCCTGCCCCATCAGCAGCCGGAAAGAAAAGAAAGGCTCCTCTGTTGGTGGAAGTGAAAAAAGAGAAAAAATAGCAATCACTGACCGGTGAACGGTCAGATGAGCTCCGTCCCCAACCGGCTGGCGAAAGCATTGATCTCGTTCTGGACGACAGCCGTCCAGAACGCACTGTTAAGGTTGGGACGGTTGCTCATGCTACCTTGGGTGCAAGATTGCACCTTCTGCTGAAAGAATTCAAAGACATTTTTGCCTTTGAAGTGGAAGAGATGCCAGGCGTCAGCCCGGATCTTGCTGTCTAAAAACTCGCCGTGGACCCCAAAAAGAAGCCCATCCGGCAAAAGAAAAGAAAACACGGCGAGGAAAGAAGTCAGGCGGCAGCTACCGAAGTCAAAAAGCTGCTAGACGCCAGGTTCATTCGGCCTTGTAATTTCCCCGACTGGGTGGCCAATGTGGTCCTTGTGAAGAAACCGAATGGGACCTGGCGCATGTGTGTTGATTACACAGACCTCAACAAGGAGTGTCCAAAGGACAGTTATCCGCTTCCAAAGATCGACAGTCTGGTCGATTCTACAGCCGGTCACGCCTTGATGAGCTTTATGGATGGCTACTACGGCTTCCATCAGATACCCCTATGGAAGAAAGATCAAGAGAAGACGGCCTTCGTCACTGATCAGGGGCTATTCTGTTATACTGTGATGCCGTTTGGCTTGAAAAATGCGCCTGCCACTTTCCAACGGATGATTAATACGGTCTTCATTAATCAGATTGGGAGGAATGTGGAGGCGTACATTGATGACATGATAGTCAAATCCAAGCTACAGACGGATCACCTTGCTGATCTCCGAGAAACATTCACCACCCTCAGTCTGGGAAGTTTCTCGGATTCCTGATTGATCAAAGGGGGATAGAGGCTAACCCCAAAAAGATACAGGCGATGATTGACATGAAGTCACCCCGCTCAGTTAAGGAAGTTCAGAGACTCACCGATTGTCTGGCCGCCCTGGGGAGGTTCCTCAGCCGGTCAGGTGACAAATGCCTCTACTTTTTCCAAGCAATTAGGAAGAAGACCAGATTTGAATGGGGGGATGATGCTGAGGCGGCGTTCCAGAGGTTGAAAGAGCATTTACATTCTCTGCCTAGGTTGGTCAGTCCTTTGCCTAGGGAGACGTTGTACATGTATTTAGCCGTCTCAGACCATGCCCTCAGTGCCGTTCTCCTTGCTGAGCGAGACGGCGTGCAGCTCCCGGTTTACTTCATTAGCCATGTTCTTAAAAATGCTGAACTCCGGTACCCCATGGTTGAAAATTTTGGCCTTGCTTTGTATATGGCATTCAAAAAATTGAAGTCTTACTTTTTGGCACATCCGGTGGTGATTTACACGCACCAACCACTCAAGCGGCCAATGTCTACCTTGGACTCATCCGGGAGAATGTTGAAATGGACTATTTAAATGCAGAGCCTTGAAATCACTTACGAACCAAGAAAGGCAGTGAAAGGTCAGGCGTTTGCCGACTTCATTGTGGAAATGACTCGTCCGGTGGCTCCGGATAATCTTGATCAGGTTTGGAAAGTGTACGTAGACGGGAGCTCTACAAAGAACGGCTGTGGTGCAGGCGTAATTTATGAGTCTCCTGAAGGAGACAGATTTGAATATTCACTACGCTTCAAGTTTCAGGCCTCTAACAATGAGGCGGAATATGAAGCCCTGCTAGCCGGCATACGCATGTGTAAGGCGGCAGGGGCCATGAAAATTGACGCCTACTCTGATTCTCAATTGTTTGTTAGCCAGTATGAGGGAAGTTATGAGGCTACCATCCGGCTATGATTAAATATCTTCAGGCAGTCAAAGAAGAGACCAAGGCACTTGAGGAATTCCGGCTGAATCAGGTGCCTAGGTCGGAAAACAACCAGGCGGATGCATTGTCAAAGCTGACATCTTCCGCCTGCCATGATACGCCTCGGTCAGTCTTCTGGGAAGTTCTTGAAAAGAGAAGCATCTATGAGGATCCCGTTGGAATTCTAGACCGAAGCTCTACCTGGATGGATGGCATCTGGGCCTATCTCTCAGACGGCACACTTCCTGATTCGCCACAGGAAGCAGCCGTCCTGAAAAAGCGAGCTGCAAGATTCGAGTTGAAAAATGGAGAACTCTTCAAGGCGGGGTTTCTGAAGCCTTTGTTGAAGTGTGTCACCCCAGAAAAGGGGAAAGAAGTTTTCGAAGACTTGCACTCGGGATTCTGCGCCTCTCACATAGGCGGCAGGTCCCTAGCCGTCAGAGCCAGACGACATTACTTTTGGCCCACTCTTGAGGCGGACGCCAAGGAGTTGGTGAAGAAATGTGACAAGTGCCAAAAATTTGGCAAACTCATTCACCGTCCGACTACTGATCTGACGGCCATCCACAGCCCTATCTCGTTTGCAAAATGGGGCATGGACATTCTAGGTCCTTACACGCCTGCTCCAGACGGAAAGCGCTATATCTTAGTGGCTGTGGATTACTTCACCAAGTGGGTTGAGGCTAAGGCGGTTAAAAACATCAAGACCTCAGACGTAATTTCCTTCATCTGGAAGTACATTATCACCCGGTACGGGGTACCCATGTCTATGGTTTTTTATAATGGTCCTCAGTTTGAGACGCCTCAGCTAAAAACTTGGTTGGGAGATCAGGGGATCTCAAGCTATCTCGCATCTGTTGGCCGACCCCAAGCAAACGGCCAAGTTGAAGCTTTCAACAAACTCATCTCAGACGGCATTAAATAAAAAATAGAAAGAGCCAGTGGCTTATGGGCAGAAGAATTAATCCATGTCCTGTGGGCCATCCGGACAACAGCGAAAGGAGCAACCGGTGAAACCCCATTTCTCATGGTTTACAGTGCTGAAGCCGTCTTGCCCATCGAACATTACGAGCCGACTCTCAGAGTCATGCTGTATGATGAAGAGGCAAACTGGGAAGCAATGCGCCTGGCATTGGATTCACTCCCAGAACGCAGGGGCAATGCCGCCTTGCGTCATGAGATTTACCGTATGAGAATGACGAGAGCCTACAACAAAAAAGTACACAAGCGTCCCTTGAAAGTTGACGACTTAGTGTTACAAAAAATGGAGGCAACCGGTAGGGCCAATGAGCTGGGAAAGCTAACCCCAAATTGGGAAGGCCCCTACAGGATCTATGAAGAAGTAAGGGACGGCACCTACCGCCTGGAAACTCCAGACGGCAGGCGCCTGCCTAGAACTTGGAATGTAGACAATCTAAAAAAGTACTACTTCTGAGAATGTAAACTTTTTGTAAACAGTGAGTCAGTTAATGAAGATTCAGACTTTGTTTGCAAAATTATCGTTTGATTATCCATCCGAGAAATATCCAGGCGGATTCCTCATTTACCTAACTAAGTTCGATACCAGGAAGCTCAGGCGCGGTTGGCTCATTGTTGCTGAGCCAGGCTTCAAAGGAGGCAGGCTCTGGCTCACCTTGCTCTCTCAAGTACACCACGTACTCGGCATAGCTGTGTGCCATTGCCCAGATGCTATAATCAGCGTCTGGGTACAAGGCAGCCCAAGTAATTTTCAAACGGGCGTCGTTGTCAGCATCACTCTCAGCAACAAGGCGGTTTTGCTCCGCCTCCAGGGTTGTTGCAAAGTTTTTCTAAGCTTGAGCAGCATCCTTCTCCAGCCTCTCAACCTTGGATTTTAGTTTGCCAAGGTTCGCCTGGGTCTTCTTGAGCGCCTCTTCAGCCTGTTTGGCGCTCTCGTCTGCTTTCTTCAGAGCCTCCTCCGCTCCCTTCTTGGCCGTCTCAGCATCCGTTACCCGCTGGTCGGCCGCCTTCAGATCTAGCTCCAGCTGCTGGATTTTAGACGCCTGTGTCATAATTATTGCTTTAGTTTCAAGTTCATTTACGATAGTTGAGTGTAAAACAATATTATCAGCGTCTATGACGGACTTCTTGGCCCTTTTTACCTCTTCCCGTTTGCGGGAATAAGGACGTTTGAGCCCGTCCACCCGCATCATGGCCTGCAAAAAGCAGGCGGTATAAGAATTACAGGCGGGATAATTACTTGGAAAAAATAACATTGAATTGACAAGTTTCTTACCTCAGCCAGAAGGGATAGAATGCGTTCAAGATTGAACGTATCTATCCCAGGGATATTGTCCTTATCCCTCTTCTAGACGGCATCCAGCATGGCCTTGGCGTGCTTCTGGACGTCTGGCCAGCGGGGAGATTGATCTGCACCACAATCAATACGTGATGAGTGCGAAACTAAGGCAGCACCTATCTGTTGCCGACCGTCTGAGGATGACGTCTGTTGGGAGTGGGATTTCACCCGTAAAGGCCACCCCAGCTCAAGCGGGGATTCAAAAGGGTTCTTACCTTCAGAGCCGGCCAAGCGGGAACCGCTTGCAGGCGTGGTGAACCTCGCAGCTGCTGATAAGGGGTTGACAAGATCAAGGCACACGCTGCCGCCTACCTTCTCGAGTCGCCCCGATATCCGCATCGTCTTAGCCCCGGCTGAGGCACCAAGAGTTGACGCCGAGGCAGACTTTTTTATTTTATTGAGAACGGCTGGGGCCTCCTCTCTAGCTTGTTTGAGATTCTTCTCAAACGATTTCCCGACTTCTCCCCCCTGTGAAAATAAACAAGTAAAGGTTAGTATCCGGGCAAGACAGTTTATAAAATAAAATAAGAAAGGGTCAAGCGCTCAATACCTTGGCCCTGAGCTCGGCCGCAGCTTTCTCCGCAAGATCTTTGCAGATGGTCGCAGAAGATCGCTTGGGAGTTTTCTCCGACTGCAACATGTTTATCGCTTCTTCTGCAAAAAGAGAAATTGATCAGAATCATAAATCAATTCCGATAGAAAAATACTACAGACGGTGTGAACCAAGGCGCATACGTTTATTAAACATGTGCCCTAGCCCGCAGGCGGCTAGGAAACATTCATCCCTGAACCAGGCGCTCTTGGGAATCCAATTCTTAGGGACTTTTATTGTTTCCCCGGTTGACAGTGTTGCGTCTGTGAGGCCGAAAAAGTCTGCCTCGATTATTTTGTCAAAGTCTTCCTCTGGGATCCGGGGAAGAGCGCACTTCCTGCCCAACAAGTCGGGCTTCTTATTGTACAGACGGAATTCATAATTTTCCTGTCTGGTCGAGGCTGACATCAGGTAGAACCTGTGCTTCCAGCCATCGAACTTGGAGACCTTGTCCAAGGTCATCATGTATTGCAGCTGTGTGGTTAGAGTATACCACGCCCTCCAGCCGCCTGGGCTTCTGCTGAGGTAATGCATGCTTGCAAAGGCCTCCCAGCCGGGGTTAAGCCCTTGGAACTCGCAGGCGGCAACATACCCCAGAATGTTGGTCCAGGAGTTGGGGGTAAGTTGCCAGACCCCAAGGCCGTAGCCTCTCAAAATTGCCTTCACCGCCTGGTGAAGGGGGAAGCGAAGGCCGGCTTTAAACGCCGCCTCATAACATCCAAAATAGATGTTGGCGTTCTCTTGATCATCCCCCCAAGCGACGGTGCCCAGCTCAGGCGGCACCCGGATCTTATACCCGTCTCCAAGCGGGTGCATTTTCTTAAAGTTCTCTAAGTTCTCCCCCATCTGGATTCGGTCCTTGGAGGGGACGTGGATGCTGAAGGGATCGTCCTTCTCACTCCACTTTTTCCTTTCTTCCTCCTCGCTATCCGGAAGAGGGGGCACGTCATCGCTGCTCTCAGAGGTAGAGGCGGAGCTGTCACTGTCCGTCTCCCCCTCACTTTGGTCCATGGGGGCAGAGGCGGCCTCGTCGCCGCCTTGGTCACACTCTTCCAAAAAAGAGTCTGCAGGGGTTGAAGGGGCGCGCGGAGGGGATCTCTCCAGAGCCGTCTGGTCTCCCTGACCAGACGTTTCTCCCTCAGGCGTTTGGCCGCCTGAGCCTTCGCTTCTGTAATTTGGATCAGTGGTCGTCTGCATTGTCTGAGCCATGGTGTCCTGCACAGACACATAACTGGTCGGAATCCATGGCAAAGGGTGGTCCCAACACCCCGAGCCGACACTCCCAGTCCTAGACTCAGCCGTCCCTGGTGACCGGCTGGACTCTAACCTAGGTTGTGCCGTGTGTGTTGGTGATGCATCCATTTATTGCAAGAAATATGTACAAGTGGTGAAAAAAGAAAAGAGCTGAGAGAGGCAGAGACAGTACCTTTAGATTTGATATCTGAAGGAAGGCGGGTCCGGCTGGGTTGCGGAAGAACAAAGTTTCTTGCTCGCGCCTGACTCAAACGGATGACTTCTGCTCTCTCAAAGTCTTTCTCTCTAGAAATTTTTTGTAAGCGTACAAAATTATGAGGGTAAAACGGCTATATATAGAGGGTAAATATGGGGGCATTTCCGTAATTTACCCGGAAGGTGAACGGTTACTCTGTAACGGTAAAATTACCACCAACCGAAGTGTGACATGTGTCACAGATGCCACGTGGCGTGCCACATCACATTTGTGAGGGGCAAATGTTTAGGATAATTTCACCCTGCCACGTGGCCCAATCAGAGGGAGACACGTGTCAGCCCCAAATTGGTCCAAAATGGACCAATCCCTGCTCGACACGTGTCATTCAAGAAATAAAGGGAAAAGGCGGCGTTCAGTCCCAAACCCCGAGAATGCCGCAAAACGGCGCATCCCACCAATGATTAGGGTTCAGTGACCTAATCAGGGGCACAATTCCCAATGAACCTATAAATAGGGAGATGTCCCTCATTTTGAGGACATGTTTTATCTTTATTACACAATTACTCTTTGATAGAGACATCCTGAGCTTGGAATCCGAGCAGATCCCTACCTAAATTTTCGCACCTTTTTTCTCCCTTCAAGTTTCTAACTTGTGCGTCGGAGGCGGAGCACCACCCAACTGGTGTCTCCGTTTGTTTTGTAGGTACAACTCACCCCGGATCAGTCTTCGTGTTGTAACTCTCCCGAGGGACAAAAACACCCAAAACACTTTCCAATTCTCTCCACAAATCACTTCTCAAGCTACTTCCCGGACTCGCATGGATAGTCGAGAATAGCCAAGGGTCTTTACCGGCCTTCTTGAGTTCAACAGTCAAGTGTTGGGCGTGTTCTCCATACACCGAAACTGCGATTTTATCCATCCTCCAAAATAGCAAAATTCCAGCACTAAAGCCTTGGGCCTCTACTCGACGTTGACCGGAAAAGCCAATCTTATTGGAAATTTGCTGAGCATTCTCACCACTCATATGAGTTTCAACTAAAACTAGGATTGTCGTATCATTAATTCATACTAGTTCCTTAATGAATGTCAATTTATTTCCACCCCCTGGACATTCCAACTTAAAATTTTTATTGACATATTAAATTGGGAAAAGTTCGGATATCTATCACACATGTCTGAACGTCAGGCATTAAGCTTAGAAAATCTTGTCGAAGGGCTTTCATCGGTCCCTCTGTCTCTATTGACAAAGTGAAGTTCGCCATCATGCTTGGAGGATCGTGTTCCGGTTGGATATACGTGTCCAATTGGATCGATGCCTTGTTCGCCAATGGGTGGACTACTATCAGGTACGAGCCCTCTGTCTAGTAATCCACAAACATCTCGAAGCTCGGGGGGATTCTCAACTCCATTGTCACTGGTACATGCCTTGGGTTCATTGTGAGGGTTCCCTAGACAGGTAATGTTTTGATTCTCCTTTCCCTTACTGCCAATAAGTTTTGAGTAAGGGGAGGCTGACTCAGACTTTGGTGAGTTGTGTGACTCACTCTTTTTGATAAGGTATCTCAAATTCTTAATTGCCTTTTATATTATATTTGTATTATATTTATTCTATATACCTTTATCCCGTATTCTTAGGCCGTGTTTGGTAAAAAAAATTTTAAAGAACTTTTAGCTTATTTGCCCAACTAGATGTTTGACCAATTAAAAAAGTTAATTTGGATGTTTGAAGACTAGCTCATTAAAAGAGTATTTTGGGATAAAAAAGATTTTAGAAAAAGCTCATTATGAGAGGTTTTAAAATTAGCTTATTGAACAATTAGCTTTTTGTCTCCTCAATACACTAAAATAGCTAACAATTCAATTAACAGTTATTTATCAAACACTTTTACACAACATGCTTATTTTATAACCAGCTAGTACAGTCAAACCAGCTAATATAACCTGCTAGTCAAATCAGTCAATACAATCAGCCATATAAATCAGCTACCAGCTAATTACTAAACATGACCTTAATTCCTTTTGTAATCCACTAGAAAACAAAAGATATAGTCATATACTTCATCTGTTCTTTTTTACTTGACCTGTTTCTTTTATCACGCTTGCCAATGCAAATTTTTAACAGTCAATAACTTTAATTCTCCATAGTTAAATAATATAAAAATTATATATTATATATGATAGTACTTATTGAGACGAATTCAAAATGATCCAACATAAATATATTTTTCCTTACGTATTATTCACAAAACACAATCAAAGAAGGGGTGATGAATAGTGTAAAAGTCAAAGCGGGTCAAGTAAAAAAGAACGGAGGAAGTATAAATTTTCCATTGACAATCACAACAAAAGAATTCTCCTATTTAAAAAATCAAACTTTTTTTTTTTTCTTCACTTATTATTATTAAAGTGTACGTATTTTGTTGCAAAGATCATACTGCTAGTGTATAGACAGTGTGTCACACTTATCCGTACTTGGTTGCTATGGTATGTCGATTGCTAAGTACTTCCTATGTATACATAAGTGTTTAAACCCTTATTAATTCATATTCGAAGCTCAATGTCAAACACCGTACCCTACAAGAGTAAAACCTAGCTTCCATTATCTTTCATACAATGTAACATGGTTTAATCCAATTTAAAAAGAAAGGGTTTCTAAAAATATCATCCAATGAATATATGATTTCCCACCTCCATGTCTTCATCCTATCTTATCTTCATAGAATACAAAATTGACAAATGCTATCATCATTTGTGGACTTGGGATTTCCACATGATTTCTTAGAATTCTTACTTGTATTGGACAATTTTACTGAATAAAAACTTTCCTAAAAGCCAAATATTTGCATAAATAATGCAATGATCATGCATACCCAAAAATTCTTTACTCTACATTGTCTATATTCCTAGGTTTAACAAGATACTCCATCCGTCCCTAAATTACATTCCTCCTTTTTATTTTTGGTATTCCAAAATTACATTCCTCCTTTCTATTTTTGGTAAGTTTTTTTTTTAGTAAATCAGCTTTCTTTTTCTATTTTATATTTAATGCTTTCTCACTCATCCTTACCTAATCTCACTCATAATCCTTGTGCCAAATTACAACGAATATGATTGGTTAAAAATTTTCAATTAGGAGCATGTGATTGATCCTTTTTTTTTGCAAAGGATTGATGACATGTCATGAGTAATAACTAATCTATCTTTGTACTTCCCATTGCATTATCTAATTATTGCTATTTGTCTTATTCTTTCCTCCTTAATTCCCGTGTAAATTTCCAAAGAGGAATGTAATTTAGGGACGGAGGGAGTAGTAATATCATATTCAATTATTCATATACAAATACATACATTAGAGCGGAGTGTATGTTATTTCATTGCAATTCAAAAGTTGCAATTGATTGGTTATTGATGCAATGTTGCATTGTAAGAAAGAGAAAGGAGGTTGTAGCCCTTGTGGTTGTAGCCTTGTAGGTGGGTTGATTGCTATTTTGCTAAGAATGCTAACCCAAGTGAACAAGTCTAAAGAGTGATATACTTCGCATTAAAAAAGATAAAAACTCCCGCAAATGAATATTAGTTTGGTTTTGACTTTTTTTGTTCTTCATAGTAAGGAGAAGGATCCCGACTAGAATTTTACCCCAAGATTTTTTTGATTTACGAAACGCATTTAAATGAGGAGGAAAAATAAGAGATCCCCAGCCCCAAATATAAAATACTATTACAATTGGAAGAATTCGATCGAGTGACCTCAAAATGCAAGGTGAATTCATCAGTATCACTAGGCAATGGATTTTGAGTCCTTTAGACTTTTGGGTAGAATCCGAACTAGTGTACACTGAAGTTGGATACAAGTCATACAACTATACAAGGATATTTTTCGGACCCAAATACTAGTATACGGTGTACCCACCCGTTTGCCGGCATAATAGACATAATTGTCAGGGTCACGTGACACAGCATGTGAGGGGGGTAGGTGGTCTTTTACTTTAAAAAGAAAAATCAAAAGTAGAGCGTACGGTCAAATACAGTAAAAGGACAATTCTGTTTTTTGGAGTGACGTGGCTAGCTGTTATCCGTTGATATAGAATTCAATGGTTCTAACTTCTAAGCTTACAGTCTCAGACATCTCACGTGATAAGCCTGCTCCCATTTAATCTGCAACAACTTCTAATTAACCTTTTTTATTTTATTTAATCTCAAAGTGAGTTAAGTGACACTATTCCTTTTTCAACAGCTTCAATGCTTCATTATTAATCCTACTAGGTTAGGTTCCGTGTCACGTACGGTAATTTTTAGTATTATTATCAACTCAGCTATTCTACATTATTTTAGTATATTGTTATGAAATAACTTATCAAAATATTTATTGAAAGACAAAAGCTAACGAACGTCTTGAAGCGTTGAATAAGCTAGTTAAAAGTAGAAAGATTAAATTAAAATTAACATTAATTACACTGATCGACACGTGATTTTGTCCCGCTTTCCTATATTAATACCACTTTAGGCAATATTTTAAATGCTTATCCGTCGTCCCGGGGGCGTTCATTAGAAAGATCCTTTTTGAAATAATCATAGAAGATCCAACTAGCTTTTATGCATTTGATTGATTATATAATTTTATTTATGTAATTCAGTTTGGTGCCATTAAATTAGTTTCTTGCTAATTAAATAAATTTTTAAAGCTATATATCTACCTCGAGAAATAATTCAATTCCCTTCGCAATCACTATTAAAATCACGCTATTATTTTATCTCAAATCAAGCCATTTACAATATTAATCAACATCTTCCGGATAATGTATTATTTCTTTATTCAATCTTTCTTTTTTTTGTTATGAATTCTAATTGAATATCAGTATGTTTTATATTATGTTTGGCAACATCTTATACAAATATTCAAAAAAAAAAAAATGTATTAGTAATCAATCAATATATCATTTATTTTCGACAGCCTTAAATGATAACTTCATCTGAAGCGTGTGTTTCCGTTCTTGCTCAATGTTTCCGTTGTTGCATGTAGTTTTTGGTTAATGGTTATTACATGTATGCAGTTATTGATTATTAAGGTAATTAGCTTGGAAAAATAATTTATAATAATATTTTATTATTATTATGTATTGTATTATAATCTACCATATTATTAAAGATTTAGACAATAATTAATATTTAACAAATAAGGCAATATATAAGACCTATTAGTCAAATTTTTTACTTATTAATTTACTAAATTAGTATTTTTCTAAAAGAAAAAAAGAAAGAAAATACTTAAGGACACACCAGGAGATGACACATGTCATTGCTGGTGTGACTTTTAGTATATTGTTATTGATTGATTGTATTAATGAGAAATATTCATTTTAATAATTTCAAATTTACCCAATTTACTTTAAATAATACTATACCAACTTTGATTTATTTTGCCTGCAATAATTTCAACTTTTACCTGTAAATTCCTTCCTTCCGTCCCATAACACTTGGGATGTTGGAGTGGACACGTAGTTTAAAAAAAATTACAAGTGGGTTAAATAAAAACATTAATTTATTTGTTATACTACCTCTGATATTTTTTTTAATTCCAACTTTGGAATATTTTATATCTCACAAATAATACCCTAAAGTTGCAACTAAAAAAAAAAGAAAAGAGGTAGTATAAAAGATTCTCTATTGTAATTTTATATTGTAAGAAAGAACAAGTGGGTAAAAGTGAGGTAGGTGAGGAAAGAGAAAATATGGGAAATTTTTTTTTTAGTAGTCTTAGGACTTGTTCTCTTCACCTGGAACAAGTAGATCTGGTCTGATTTTTTTAAGGTCTTATCTGGTCTGGTTTGATCTGATTTAATAATTTGACTAAACATTGACTGCATTCTATTACTAATCTATAAATAAAAATATTATCAAAATGAATCTTGTTAGATTCGTCTCATCATGAACTTTTTAAATATGTAATTTTTATAATTTTTTAATTCACAATTAACGATATTTAGTGATAAGTAAATGATAATCAAAAGTTCTGATCTGATCTGAATCTTTCTAATTTGGTCTGACCTGATCTAAATTTATAAAAGAATAAGTAATAAGTATATGAAATAAGTTGAAGAGAATAAGTCCTTATTCTATATTTAGGGCATATTCACATTTACTTAATTTCAATTCAGTTCAGTTCAACTCTTATCATCAGTTCAGTTCAGTTCAACTCCTAATTTCCCCCTCTCATAAAATATTCAGTTCAGTTCAGCTCCAATCAGTTCAGTTCAGTTCAGCTCTAATAAGTTCAATTCAGTTCAGCTCAATTCAATAAATGTGAACATGCCTTTGTAACGTATCAAGTGTTGTAAGACGGACGAAAATGAGAATTGTCTCAAGTATTATGGGACGGACGAAGTATATTCTTCTAAAAGCATCCATAATGGTAGTACTCCCTTCGTCCCATTATAATATAGTTCTTGTTTGTGTTTTTTTCACGGTATTTAAGAAATGGGAGGAAAAAGTTGATGAAGTACATTAATAAAAGAGAACAGTATAATTATAGACAAAATTTAGAGAGAGAAAGTAGAAAAAAATACAAGACTTGTGCAAAATTCAAGGGTAATTTAGGAAGTATAATGAATAAAGTTAAAAAGTGAAGGTATAATGCTTTTTTTATATATTATTTAAAAATAGAAACAGGAACAATATTTTGGATCTCTAAAATAGGAAAACAAGTTCTATATTATGGGATAGAGAGAGTATAAAAGAGCTTGCTTGCAACCTTATAAATAGTTGGAACTACATGTTCACCCATTGTAGAGCTACATGCTCACCATCGTGGAGCTATAAATGATGTAGCTTAGGTCAAACCTTGTAGCTATAAGCTTTTACTCAACTAACTGCACTTATATTGATTTATTTAATTTTTTTTTATGTATTATATATGTTTTTTTTTGTTCATTATTATAATTATGTTCATTCCACCCAATTACAAAAATAAGTAGCTAACCATTGTGAAGGTTGTAGCTTTTTTTAGCTAAGAAAAAAATGATGTGACAATTGCTAGCTACAAACAAATGTAGCCATTGTGTACGCTCTAACATTTCAACCCTGTCAACAAAGTTAACAACCTAACATTCTAAATAACCTTAGGCGTGTCAAGTTGTGATTGGTCCATCAAATTTAAAAAAAATAAAAAAAAAGCCATGCATTAGCCCATAATCACTAGCGGAGGCCACACCCCTCCCCAACCCCATCTCCTAAAACTGCCACCCTCTCTTAGCCTCACCCCTGCAAAACCACGCCCCTCCCACCCTCACCCTCACATGATCAAAATCCCCACCTCAAACTGCCACATATAACCCCTAAACCACGCAAAACCTAAACCCCTAACCCCTCAAATCGTCGTCCCCTCCTTCCCCCACCTCAAAACCACATGTAACACCAACCCTAGCCCCCGAAATTACCTCTCCCACCCCCTGAACCCACCCACCCACAACCCAAATCCCTTACTTTCTCTCTCCTCCATGTGCAAGTTGCGGTAAGGGGAAGGTTTCCAGTGTGGGGTGAAGAGAGCTAGGTAGGTTGAAATATGGTATAAGGGATAAGGGAGGGTGGCTTAGGGGTGGGACTGGCCAGTTGGGGAATGGGGTGGCCACCAACATTTGGTGGTTGTGTTTTTTTTTCTTTTTTTTTTAAAAAAGTTTAATTCATTTTGATCTTTAATTTTACAATCAATTAACATGCAACACGTGTCAAATAATTTATTTCCTTGACAAAATTTAACCATTTCTTCTAGTTACCGGTGAATGGGATTGAAAAAAGAAAATACATGTGAAGGTTCAAATTAAATTTGGAAATTATTTAAAGTCAATGGGGTATTTCTTCCAAAAAAATTCTATAAGGTAAAGTTGAGATTATTAAAATGAATTTGATCTTATTATTATTGTAAAAGTTATGTTATTTTCTCTAAATTTGTGGTTTACAAATCTATCTATTATTGTAAATGTCGTATGACTAATTCATAAATGGTATGGAGTATTATTTTTCTTCTTGGAAAAAACTAAAATAAAATTAACTTCTTTAAATATTTTAATTTAATAATTTTTTCAAAATTCTAGGATGATATGTAAATTTGTAAAGCAAGTTGTAAATAGGTAAAATTAAAATTTATACTCTAAATTAGACATACTTCACATAGTACTCAAACTTTTGCTTAACAAACAACACATCATATTGTCGAATTTAATTGATGTATTTACTAATATAATACTATTTTTGTGCTCCGTGTGATGCCCGGGTTTTTTATTGAATTTTAAGATAAATTTGTAATCTTTATATCAAATCCAAAATATATCATTGATACAAATTTATTTAGGAATTTTTGTGCTTTTGAGACGATTTGCTATCTAGCAAGCATGTAATGACTAATAATAATGTTGGTGGAAATGTTCGATTTAATACATTAAAAAGATTAGCAAAATTAAATAAAATAAATGTTTAAAATCCGTTGGGTTGACCCAAACCCAAAACTTTGGACAAGGGTTGAATATTTCTTGACTCGTAACCTGGAATGACCACATCCGCGATGACTCATACCCTGACCCTTATTGACAGGTCTACTTAGTAATAAAATTCTATTTGATTGTGAAGTATATTATTATAACTGATTAGTTTATATTATAAATGTATGTTTTATGCTTTGAACTAATTCATTGCTCCAAAAAATATTATGATATAAAACATAAATTTATATGATAATTTTTCAGGTTTATAATCTAATAATTTTTTGAATAAAATTATAATTCAATTTGTAAATATGAAATATTGGTATTTTATCGAAAATAAAACTAATTTTATCCTAAAATTCTATCCAAATAAAATTCTAAACTAACTTTTTTCTCTTATAAATTCTATTTAAATCTATCCAACGTGGCCTGACACTTGGCAAAAAGTTGGAAAGCCAAGTGTCGTTGCCTTGTGGCCTCGCTAAAAGTTTAGCTTTATATATTAGTTACTAGTTTTGTACCCCGTGCGATGTCCGGGTTTTTAGTTGAATTTTAAGATAAATTTTTAATCTATATATCAAATTTTAAAAATATACCATTGATACAAATTAGTTAGGAATTGATGTGCTTTTGTGACGATTTTCTATCTAGTAGACATGTAATGATTAATAATAATATTGGTAGAAATGTTTGATTTAATACATTTAAAAATAAAAAAATTAGCAAAAAAATAAATAAAATAAAATAAATGTTCAAAACCTATTGGGTTGAACCAAACCCACAACTTTGGGTAAGGGTTAAAGCATTTTTTGACTCGTAACCCGTAGTGACCCAATCCGAGATGACTCGTTACCCGACCCTAATTGACAGGTCTACATAGTAATAAAATTCTATTAGATTGTGGAGTATATTATTTTAACCGATTAGAGATTAGTATATATTATAAATGTATGTTTTACGCTTTTACTTCCTTCGCTCCAGAATTATTATGATATAAAAACTAATTTATATGATAATTTTTGAGAATTATAATATAATAATATTTTTGAATAAAATTATAATTTAATTTATAGTTTTATACATGTATTTTATCGAAAATAAAACTCTAAAATAAGGATTTATCCTAAAATTATATCCAATTAAAATTCTAAATTATAATTTAATATATATTTTTTAACATGATGTATATTTAAATCTATCCAACGTGATGCGACACTTGACAAAAAGTTGAAACGTCAAGTATCACTGCCTCGTGACCTGGCTAAAAGTTTAGCTTCATATATTAGTTATATGATATGATAAGTTGGAGTAAAGAGAACAAACGATAAATTTATGATTAATAGTATTGTAGGCGCCGTTTGAAGTGCACCTACGTTAAAGCATGTTGTGAATATGCTTGGTACTCATAGGAAATGGAAATTGATGACATATACGATTAGGGACAATGACTAGGGACAAAGAAAGTAGGGAGCCGCCAACAAGTTTTTAAGGAACTTGTAAACAGTTCACGGATCATTTAAGGCAACCACGATTAAGGGACAACGATAGGCAACAACGATTGACCCGTGAAGGTTGCACCCCATTCATAATTTATGATATTACTAACTCCATATGGTTCGGAACCACGAAAGGAGGATCGGGGATGATGGTACGAAGTGAGTCATGGAGCCACATTCGCCCGTATTGGCCTCTACTCAATTCTTATGATGAAAAGTGATTTTTGCAATCTCAAAGGCATGCAAACAAAATATTCAATTTGCTCCAAACTATTATTATGATAAATTGGTTGAATATTAATGCAACATATAATTCTAAAAAATTTAATCACTTGAATTAATAACAAGATTAAAAAGGAACCTAAACTGGTTGTCCAAATTATCTTATTAAGGGTGATTTTCAATTACATATTCCCTTTAGACATGTAATATGGTGATCAATAAATATAATAAAAATAAACATCAATATAGGAAGCAATTTAACAATAATAACGTCAGTCAAATCATATATAAATAAACCTAATCATGATACTAGCAATATTAAAATAAATAATTAAATTAATTAATTACTCACATTCCGCGCGTTCCTTTAAATTGCTACATCATGAATAAATTGTTATTAACTTCAATAAAAAATATAGATCAAATGGAAATTAAATTAAATAAATGTAGATTTGATTTGGTCCAAACCCTCAGTTATTTGTACCTTTCACACCTTGGTTTAAGGACGGAACCTTAGGTCGAGTATGGACTCCTTGGAGTGCTTAAGGGAAAAATGGTGCAATTAAGAATATAGGTTTAAGGCTTGGAGTATGAAAGAGAGAGAGAAGTGAATGATTTTTGGTGTAAAAGAGAGGAAGAGAGAATGATTTGATGTCCCGAACTGTAGAAAGGAGAGGGGTATTTATAGAAGAAATGAGTAGGGGATCACACGGAACCCTAGAAAAGATAAAAAAAAACCCTAAAAATAATGCCGCAACACAGATAGGGCTGGCAATCCCTGACCCAAACCGATAATTCGAACGAATTCGACTCGAAGTTAATGAGAGAAACCCGAATCCGACCCGATCCGAACTCGAATAACTCTAATTCGACCCGATTTGACCAAAGTTTCATATTTCGTAATAATATTAAGTTTTACACTATTTTTTTATTGTTTCTAAGCATAGCCCAAAATTGACCCGAAATCTGACCCGAACCCGTCCCACTGACTTGAATTGCCACCTCTAGACACGGAAAATGCGTTGTGACACGGCAAAGGTTGCCGCGACACGGCAAGGATTCCCGTGACACGGGGGACTTTGGTGTGATGTGGGACAGAAACAGACCAACGGAGGATAAAACGCGTTAGGGTTAACGCGGAGAAAACATGGGAAATTCCCGTGACTCGGAATATGTACCGTGTCACGGCACAGCACACCGCGACGCGGCAGTGTCCACCGTGGCACGGTGCAGTACACTGTGTCACGGTAAATAAAAATGCGTGAGAATAACGCATAAAAGAAGCGAAAAAAGCACCGTGACATGGTGAGAAATACTGTGTCACGGCAACAGGTACCGTGTCACGCAACAGGTACCGTTTCACGGCAACAGGCACCATGCCACGGTGGATTTTTCATGTGGAAAAAAAATAATAAGCACCGTGACACATTGAAAATTACCGTGTCACGGTACCAGTTCGTCTTAAAATTTCTTCTAAGTCTTTCAACCTCTTAAACCTATACCTGTACAAAAACACTTATAAACCGTAAAATTTCGCTCTCCTCGCCTCTTAAAAATAAAAATAAAAATAAATAAAAAGGAAAACTAGTCTAGAAAGCAAGAAATACGGGTTGCCTCCCGCAAAGCGCTGGTTTATCTAGGTCGCGGACGACCCTCTTACTACAGTGAAACTCAGAGTGAATCGGAACTACTTAGGTGAAGTATATCAACCGCACCAATTGTAGCCCCCTCATGATATAGCTTGAGTCTTTGGCCATTAACCTTGAACTCGTTACCATGTTCGTCGAAAACTTCCACAGAACCGAATTTGTTGGCCCTTTTTACGATAAAAGGACCCGACCACCTTGACCTTAACTTTCCTGGGAAAAGTTTAAGTCGTGAGTTGAATAGTAACACTTTATCACCCTCCTTGAATTCTCTCGGAAGGATCATCTTGTCGTGCCACTTCTTCGTCTTCTCTTTGTAGACACGAGCACTATCATAGGTCGTTAACCTAAACTCATCGAGTTGATTAAGTTGAAGTAACCTCTTTTCTCCCGCTAGTTTGGCATCTAGATTGAGCTCCTTAATAGCCTAATATGCCTTATATTCCAATTCGACCGGGAGATGACATGCTTTTCCGTACACGAGTCTATACGGAGTAGTACCTATAGGGGTCTTGAATGCAGTTCTGTATGCCCAAAGAGTGTCATCCAACTTGTCACTCCAATCTTTCCTTGATTTTGACACCACCTTCTCTAGAATGGCCATGATCTCACGATTGGAAACCTCAACTTGGCCACTAGTTTGGGGGTGGTAGGCTAAACTTGTCCTATGGTAGGCACCATACTTTTTGAGGAGGGTGTCCAACTTCCGTTCATGAAAGTGAGATCCTCTGTCACTTATTATAGCTCTAGGTACAACAAATCTATGAAAGATGGTCTTTTCCGTGACACAGTGCTTTTACACTGTGCGCGGTAACTCCAGTTTTTTACGCGTTTTTAAAACCATGATAACTTTTGATCTATAACTCAGAATAAGGGATATTATATATCATTGGAAAGATTATCAAGTCTACTTTTCAACCCAATTAGAATTAGGTCAAAATCATTTGTAGATTTTAAAATATGGCCGTTTTAGTAAGAGGGTGTCGGTTTTAGGCCGAGTTTAATATTGTTGGAAAGCTTATTAAAAGGCCTATCCAACCAAATAATAATTGGATCAAAATTATTGGGCCAAAAAATCAGTTTCTCTTGGGTTTTTGATGTGGACACGAAAAGTGGAAAGTAAGTTATGGTTTAGGGAAATGAGGTAGGAAATGGATTGGTTTATGAAGTGTATTGAATGAAAACATGGCTTTAAGCTCTCCAAAGATTAAATACTCAACCCGACCAATAATGGTGGTGAAAGGTTGTTCATCATCGAGTTTGGTTTTGGGGAGACATTTTTATTTAGGCGTCTACAAGTATCAATTTTTTATTAGTATCAATTTCTATCTTCAGGGGTCCAAGATTATAGTATTTTATGATTATGTAAGAATAAATTTACATATATTATTCTTTTTATTGTATACAACCATTATTACACAAGTTTTTACGTTTGTAAAAGTATATAACTTTCTATAAGGTTATTTAGATTGTTCTAAAGTCAAAATTATCATATACTTCGTATATTATATTAAAAACCAAGTGGTCATATGCTAACTGCATTAATTTTAAAGTTAGGCCCCGTTTTTTCACCGTTTTTTTGCTGAACTAAAATTATTTTTGCTGAAATAAAATTATATTTGTCGAATTTAAATTATTTTTACGGAACTTAAATTAATTTTATTAAACTAAAATTATTTTTACTGAACTTAAATTATTTTTACTGATTTTCTACTATAATTCTTCTTTAAGTTACTGAATTTTACTGAACTGAACTTATTTTTTATGGAACTGAAATTTTTTTTACTGAACTGAAATTAATTTTATTGAACTGAACTTATTTTTACTGAATTGAAATTATTTTTACTTAATATTATTTTTTAAAAGTGAATGTATAAAAAGTTTACAGAAAGCTAAATTATATTAACATGTTAATTAATTTTGGAATTTATAAATAAATCGTCAAAACGTTATTATTTTGTGAACTTTTTAAATTAATCTTCCAAAAAAAGTATAAATACACGGCTTGATGGCAAGTTGCCAACATGCAGCACGGTTGTATTGTATCTGAAGAAAGACAAAAGGAAAAGGAGAGAAAATAGATGGGATCAAATAATTTAAGGAAGACTTTTTATAAGATTAATAATTCAGGTATAAATTGAAATTAATTATTCGGCAATTATCAAAAAATAACAAAGAAGAGATTCTGTACAATGTTACATGTTTCCACACGACTACTGAAAAGCAATTTAAAAATAACAATATAATTAATTTAATTATGATAATAATGGAGAATCTAACATGACTAAAGGAGGTTGTTTGTCTTAGATTTTAGGGGACTGCCATTGTGACAGGGGGTATGGTCATATTATAATTTGCTACTATAATTGTCAAATACAGTACTTTAGTGCCGCTTTTTTTTCATTTGGGTGACCCTCAAATAACGGATAAAAAAACCCTCAAGAGGGTCAAAGTACAGTTAGAGTCCTTTTTCTTACTTTAAAAAAAAATTTAAAAATAATAATCTCAAACTTTAATAAGTTACAAATTAATGCTAGAAAAAAACCATAAGTTAAATGAAGAGCGAAAGAACACTCGGCAGAAGAAGACCTGTTTCGGGTGAAAACAATGGGACCTTGCCGAAGGTCCGATGAAACGGAGAAGACTAGATTCGGTCCAAGTAATGTTGGGCCGAAGGTTTCCTGCACGGTAAACACACGTAAACTAGCCTCGGGGGTGTTGCCGAGGAAGGCCCCTCCGATGCTAAAGTCAGTACAATGTGTTGAAAGAGAAGACTATGCAAGAGAATTAGTTGCTTGAGGCTTTTCTTGAATATCTCATAATCTCTGTAAAAATGTAATATTGATGGCTTTTATACCTCTTCATACATGGAGAAGTTGGGCCTTAGCCCAATTGGCTTGCCTTGAGGGCTGATCTTTGACTTTAGCACAATTGGAGAGATGAACCTTGACCTTGGGCTTTTAATTGGATCATTTAATGCCTAAGCCTAATTGGACTAAATTGGACCCAAACAAGACCTAATGCAAAGATTGAATAAAAAGTTTAAAAGAACCCTAGAAAATTCCCCAATGGGATATCCTAACCCTGCTATTCAGGTTGAAGATGTTGATATGGACTCCATAGCCGAGGAGACTATATAGGAAAAACAACCTAGCCAACAAAAATCCTCATACATCAGCATGATTAGAGGGATGGCTAGAGAACAACAAGCGCAAATTGATGAGAGTAAGGGGTTAGAATTGGATTCTAATGATGATGTTCCCTTGGAGTGTGAATCTGATGATGAAATGTGCCCAAATTTTCTTCAGTCAAAGGAGGAGAATCCAATATGAGGGATTGAAACAGATTTGTTTCAAGTGTGGAAAATTGGGACATAAAGAAGGTGACTATGATATGGAGATTGTCATTGATGATAATGGTGGTCAAATATTGAAGAAAAAGTCTGTGGCTATTCAAGTTTTGGCACTAAGGATTAGACCTGAGGAACAAGATCAGTTCGGGTCTTGGATGTTGGTTCAGCAAACATCACGCAAATTAAAGCTCCAGCAAAAAATAAAGTAGTTCAACCTCAACATCAACAGAAGGTGCCAGGCAAAACAAGTGATGAGTTGGTGAAGCAACATAATGGTTCAACTAGCTCCAAACTTGCTAAGTCAAACCAGGGCCAAGGCAGAAAACAGAGCTGGGTCCCGAAACGTGGATCTGGAAGTGGGTCTAGATTTGAAATATTAGAAAATGAAGATTTGGAAAGTTCGGATATTGTCAAAGACCAAGTTAACAGAATGATTGTTGTTACAAGCGACAAGGATCCTATTTCCTTAAATAGTGAGAAGATAATGGAGGATGCCATTAATTTAGGCGAGTTAAGCCATAAGACCAGGGATTTTATTCTAAAAGATAATTCTCGAATTGAGATGGAGATTGATTTGGAAGGTCAAGATTTAGTTGACTTGGGAGAATTTTTGAGGCCAACCGAAGTGCTAGGGACAACTAATGATAAGCAAGTAAATCAAGAAACTAAAGTTATCTTTGACACTAGGAAATCTTTTCCTAAGACTCAATCTTTTTTGAACAGTGATCCCTAAGCTAACAAGGAAAATTCCAACCCGATTAATTTGTACATGTGGAAAAAGGCAAAAACAACCCTGGTATTGAATATTCAATTGCCTCTGCTACGCCTACAAAATACGAGACAAAACAAATTCTTTATCGCCCTCGATTGCTGGTGATGAATTTAGCGAGCACGGCAAACCCCCTGATCACGACTACTCTAGTAGTCCGCACCCCGCCATCATACACAATGTTCATCAATTACCTGATGAACGGACAGACGGTGGCCGAAGCTTACCCAGTAGCTCATGAAGTACAACTCTCAGTGAGTACCACTGGCGGACTTAGGCTTAGACCTGGTGGGTCAAGTGACTCACCAGGCCCAAAAAAAAATTTTAAGTTATTTTTTGACAAAAAAAAAAAACTGACATTTGCTTTCGAAATCCCGAGTTTCCGTCTTCTTCAAACAATCAAACCCTAGCCTTCTTCTCTTCGCGACTTCGCCTCATCTCCATTCTTCAGTTCGCCTCTTCGCTTCGTCCCAGCCAGGCAGCCACCGTTCTCTTTGCCTGGTGGTCGGTGGTCGTGGACTTCGTCCTCTTCGTGGCTTCTCGCATAGTCGCATAATCGCATTTCGAAATCGCTACTCGCTAGTAAGTTGATTTCTAATCTTTATTTTTAATTTCTAATCTTCAAATTAATTCAGTCTAATTAGTTAATTTTATTAAACTTTGGTTTAAACTTTGGTTGATTTGTTAATTTGTAGTTGGCTGTGCTGCTGAATTGGCAAATTGCTGGCTTGCTGAGTGCGTGCCTGAGACTTGAGTGCTGCCGACTGCCGTGCTGCGGTGCTGGCCGACTGGCCGTGGCCCTACTGCAGTGCTGCTCCGCCTGCTCAGCTGCTCGCCTCCGCCTGCTCCGCTGCTCGCCTCCGCCTGCTCCGCTGCTCGCCTCCGCCTAGCAAGGTAGGTAATCAACTAATCATCAATTGATTCTTTTTTTTTTTTGTGAATTTTTGATCAAATTTGCATTACTTGTCTCTTGAACTTATGTGAAATCTGTTTTGTGTAATTGTGTTTTGTGTAATATGTTTATGTGATTATGTCATTATGTGAAATTGCTTGATTTAGTTGAATATTTATTCAAATAATTTTTCTGGGGAATCTTGCTTGATTTAGTTCAATATTTATTCAAATTTCAGAATGAAGAGAAAACGTACTCCAAATGAAATGCAAAACATTACTAGCTTCTTTGCTAAAAAGAATCCTACTCCAACTTCTCTTCCACATCCAACACAAAATGAACAAACTATAACTCCACCTCAAGAAAGTGAACAACTTTCATCTCCATCTCATTATTCAACTCAAAATTCCCCTCAAAATGAACAAGGCCAATGTTCTCGTAATACCCCAATCTTTGGAGAAAGATTAAGTGAACATGAATTTGCTAATCTTCCACAAGATCCAGGAAAGAGGAGAAAAATGAGTCAATTTCATAAAGATGATAGAGATTTAGTGAGAAGAATTTACATTCAAAGAAAGCCTTGTCAGCCCAAAGACTTTACATTTCCTCAAACTTCTATTTTTGGCAAAAATCGTCGCTTTTGTGCTAAGTGGTTTGATACTTGGACTTGGCTTGAGTATAGTGTGGAAAAGGATGCTGCCTATTGCTTCCCTTGTTATCTATTCAAGGATGAAAATGCCTTTGGAGGTGATGCTTTTGTTAGTGATGGTTTCAAATCATGGAATCGATCGGATTTAATAAGAAAACATGTCGGTAAACACTTGAGTGCACATAATAATGCTATTTTAGCTATGGATTTGTTCAAGAAACAAAATTCAAGCATCACACAAGCCTTGACAAAACAAACCGCCGAGAGTACAAATGCATATAGGACGCGACTTGAAGCTTCAATTGAATCTATCCAATGGCTTTTACTCCAAGGGTTGCCTTTCCGTGGTCATGATGAAAAAGAAAGTTCCTTAAGAAGAGGTAACTTTCTTTCACTTTTATCCCTTATTTCCAAAGGTAATCCTGAATATTCTAAAGTTGTTTTCAAAAATGCTCCTAGTAATTGTCAACTTACTTCTCCTAAAGTCCAAAAAGATATCATAAATGCATGTGCAAAAGAGACCACTAAAGCAATGCTTGAAGATATTGATGGTGGTTTGTTTTCTATCCTTGCTGATGAGTCCGCTGATGTTTCTGACAAGGAACAATTGGCTCTTTGTTTGAGATATGTTAATAGAAAGGGAGAAGTGTATGAGCGTTTACTTGGTATTGTGCATGTTGTAAACACTGCTTCTTTGACTCTCAAAACTGCTATTGAATCCTTATTAATGGAGCATTCTTTGTCTTTCTCTCAAGTACGGGGTCAGGGTTATGATGGGGCAAGTAATATGCAAGGTTCTATTAATGGCCTTAGGACTCTTATAGAGAATGAGTGTAAAGAAGCTTATTTTGTCCACTGCTTTGCTCACCAACTTCAATTAACTCAAGTTGCACTTGCTAAAAAGAATTCAGATTGTGCTTGGTTATTTGTTGATGTACTTGCACCTCTCTTGAATTTTGTGGGGGGTTCACCAAAAAGGAAAGAGTTTCTTCGTGAAAATCAAGCTCAAAGAGTGGTGGATGCATTGTCTCTAGGTGAACTTGAAACGGGTTCAGGTTTAAATCAAGAACGTGGATTAGGTAGACCTTGTGATACTCGTTGGGGATCTCACTTCAAGACAATCTTGAATGTACTTGATTTATTCCCTATAATCCTTGGTTCTCTTGAGGATATTGCAAAAGTATCTGATACAATAGATTCTAATAGAGCTTAAACACTTACAAATCTTCTGATGTCCTTTGATTTTGTGTTCGTGGCACACTTGATGGTTAGTATATTTGCGATAACAAATGCTTTGAATGTGGCCTTACAAAAGCACGATCAAGACATTGTGAATGCAATGGCCATGGTTAATGTAACCAAGACTAATTTGCAAAAAATGAGAGATGAAGGATGGGATTCTCATATGGAAAAGGTAATTTCTTTTATTGGTGACTATGACATTGCAGTTCCAGATATGGAGGCTAAATATGTTGTTCCTGGGAGGAGGTTGTTTAGAGGTAAATTCCCACAAGTGTCTAATCTACATCATTTTCGAGTTGAAGTTTTTTTTGGTGTCATTGATCTTCAATTGCAAGAACTTGAAAATCGATTTCCCGAAATAACTAAAGAACTACTTGTGTGTATGTCTTGTTTGAGTCCTGTGGATCGTTTTTCTAAGTTTGATAAGGAAAAATTGATTAATCTTGCAAAATTCTATCCTAATGAATTTCCAAGTTCAGAATTGATAGTCTTTGGTCATACACTTGAGAGTTACATTTGTTCTGTTAGAGGAGATGAAAGGTTTTGGAATTTGAAGGGTCTTAGTGATCTTTCAATCAAATTGGTTGAAACGGGATTGTCTGAAACTCATGATAGGGTCTATTTACTTTTGAAGTTGGTGTTGCTTCTTCCTGTCGCAGCGGCAAGTGTGGAAAGGGTATTTTTTGGCATGAAGCAAGTGAAAGACAAACTACTAAATAGCATGGGAGATCAAATGTTGAATGATTGTTTAATTACTTATTTGGAGAATGATTTGTTTTTGAATGTTAGCATGGAAGATATCATGAATCGATATCAAAACATGAAAACTCGTCGAGAACTATTGTAATAAGTTTGCATTACTATTTAGTTTTCTTTTGTAGTATTATATGAACATTTGGTTGTATTTGTACTGTTTGAATATTTGGATGTATTTTTTAGTACTATTATTTGGTTGTTCGGTAATTTTTTTTTTTTACATACTTGATTATCGATTGTGACCCACCAGTCGGAAATTCCTAGGTCCGCCACTGGTGAGTACGTTTCTCCTACCCCAGCACAACCCTCCAGAGATGATGGCGACAGTGGATATACAAATTTCCGTTTGAGGCCCGATAAGTGCGTTACTGGAGGCGTACCTCGGACTTTTGCAAAATATTCCGTTGAAGTACCTTAACTTTCTTGATTTTAATATGTCATTGAAAATTATGGTTTGGAATGTTCAATGTGCGGGAAACAAATTAGCCTCTATACGAGAGCTAATTAGAATTAATAATCCTCAAATTCTTGCTCTAGTTGAGACTCAACTTAGTGGAGAACAAGCTCGCAAAATCTGTGATAGAATTGGTTTTCAAGTCAATTCTGTGTTGACCCTGGGAATATGGCTTTTTTGGAGAGAAAATATTGTTTCAGTCACAATTCTAAATAATACTTCCTCCGTTCTTTTTTACTTGACCCGCTTTGACTTTTACACTATTCACCACCTCTCTTTTGACCGTCTTTTGTGAATGATATGTAAGGAAAAATATATTCATATGATATCTTTTTTTATTCGTCTCAATAAGTACTATCGTAATATACAACTTTTATAATTTTTAATTATGAAGAATTAAATTTATTAATCGCTAAAGTTTTGCATTGGCAAGCGTGATAAAAGAAACAGGTCAAGTAAAAAAGAACAGAGGAAGTAATACTCAACATATCACTGTGGAAGTTGAAAATAGGGTAAGACACTCTAGATGTTCTCGGCTATATATGCAAGCGCCGACTCGAGCCTACGCAAGGAGTTATGGAGAGAGCTAGTGATTATAAAAAGATCTTACAACGGACCTTGGCTTATGGTATGGGACTTCAACGACACCACAAGTACGTCAGAACGAAGCAGAGTAGGTGGGTTGGAGAAGCAAAAAAGGTGCAAAGAGTTCTCGAATTGGATTGAGAGTAATAATTTGATCGACTTGGGATGCTCGGGACCAGCCCATACTTGGTCTCGGGGGAACTCTCCAGCTACTTTCAAGTTTGCAAGACTAGATAGGGGGTTGGTTAATGAGGAGTGGCGGCTAAGATTTGTAGAAGTTGCGGTTTGTAATCTTCCAAATATCGCTACGAATCATTGCCCTATCCTTATTAGTACCAACGGCTTTGCGCCTATATCGTCTGCCCTTAAGCATTTCAGATTTTAGCCTGCTCGGCTCCTTCATGACAATTTTGATGAATTTGTTCACACTAACTGGTCAAATGATGAACCACTTATTCCTTTTCTGACCAAGTTTGCCGAGAAATTAAATGGGTGGAATCAAAATATATTCCACAATATTTTTCGCAAGAAGTCCAAATTAATGGCTAGACTCGAAGGGATTTAGCGAGCACTATCTATAGAGGGTTGTAGCCCACTGTGATCATACACTTAAGCATGGTGACGTTCAAAAGGAAGGAAGCTAGAGTAAAAAAGTCGCCAACAAGTTTTAGGAACTTGTAAACTGTTCACATGGGTGAAGGTTACACCCCTTCACGATCCATGAGATCGCTAACTTCATAGTAGTCTAGAACCATGACTGGTTATTCAGGGATAAAGGAATCCAACCTAAAAGAGATTGAACCTGCCCTAAAAATAGGCCTCTACTTTATTCTTCTAATATTCATGTGCGCTTTCTGACTAACATACAGTCAATAGGTTAACCCTAAACCTGTTTCATTTATGTTGGTTGATTATTAATGCACAAACAAAACTATTATTGGCGATCACTTGAATTATAATAATATTAACCTAAACAAGATTATTAATTATCTTATTAAGCGTGATTACAAGTAAAAATTCCCTTTAATCCTGCAAGAGAGGGCGTGATCAAGAAATAAAAATAATAATATCAAGCAACACAATAATATTGATTCAACAAATCATCATCATCATCATAATAATAATAATAATAATCTCATAAAAGCATAATAATATTAGCAAAATTAGCAAAATTCTAGGCGTGATACTAACAAGATTAATAACAAACCCTAGAATGTCACTAAATATTAAAGATCAAAGCTTTGGCCCTAACATGGTATTAACATGATATTAGAAAGAATAAGAAGCAACCTAGACATGATACTAGAAAGGAATAAATAACATCCTAACATGATACTAGGAATTAAAATAATGTAAGCATGATTTCTATATCAAAAGAATAATTAAATTACTTACTTGGCTGCCTCGTATCTCTTTCTAATAACAAAATACACATGTTAGTAACTTCAAGGAATATATTAAATCAAACAATTAAATCAAATAATTGAAATAGAGATTTGATACCAAACCCTCAGAAATTATCAACCTTTCACGTCTAGGGCGAAGGCAACTTTGAACTAGGCTAGGTGTGTCTAGAACTTGTGAATGTGGAATTTTGTAAAAGGGAAGGTTTATAAAGAGGGAGAAAGAACAAGCTTCTAGCTTTTAGAGAGAGAGAATAGATGATTGTTGATGATTGTGACTGCTGAAAACGGGGGAATACAACCCCCTATTTATAAGAAAATAGTCCGAAAACGATAGAAACAAATCAGAAATTGGATCGGAATAAAACTGCTCCCTGTCGCGAGCGATAGAGACTATCGCCATGCAACATGAATCACGCATGGCGACAAGCCCTGTCGTTAGGCGACAGGCTTGTCGTTTTGCGGCAATTAAAAGATAAAACACACTTTTAGTACGAAATCCTTTTCTTAATATAATTAAGGAAGTAAAACTCCATTTTAATCAATCATAAATCAGATTTTATCAAAATAAAACACTTATTTCAAACCAAATTCATTATTTTTCTAAAATATTAATTATCAATCCTAATGCTATTAGAACTCAAAATAACCTTCAAGACTATTCTAGAAGACTATAATTAATCCTAATAATTTTAGGAGTAACAATTAATAGGCCCTCCACTAGATCATTAGGCCATAAAACCATTTCAGACCCAAAATGGCATTTGGACCATAACTTCCTCATTATTCATCGGAATTGGGCTTATAATATATCATTGGAAAGATCTTTACGAGCCCGACACAACTACAATATTAACGGACCCTTATCATGGACCAAGATGAATTGGACTGGCTATTTTCATAAATAGAGGAGATTTCAAAAACAAAAAGAAAGAGATTTTTATTAAAAACTAACACATCACAAGACTTTTCACACTTTCATCTCATTTGATAATCAAGCGACGTGAAAAGTATTCATCACTGGGTTTGGTTTTTGGGGAGACACAATTGGGTGTCTACAAGGGTCCAAAACACTTGATCAAGCTAGAAGAAAAGTTGAAGGAGGAAATGCAGAAAGTGATCGATCAAGAAGAAGAACTATGGTCCTAGAAGTGGAGATCTCAGGCTATATATGATGGAGATCGAAACACGCGCTATTTCCACTTATCCACAGTTATAAGAGGAAGCGTAATCGCATAGAAACTCTCAAGAACGCTTTTGTGGAATGAATTACTGTAGGGAATATTTCAAGCAAGTCACCCAACTTTAAACCCCACTGTGATAATGCACTTAAACATGGTGGCGTCCAAAGGGAAGGAATCTAGAGCAAAAAAGTAGCCAACAAGTTTTAGGAACTTATAAACCGTCCACGAGGTGAAGGTTACACCCCTTCACGATCATAGAGATCGCTACTAAATCCATAGTGGTCCTGAACCATGACTAGATATTTGGGGATGAAGATACAAATCCAACCTAAAAGAGATTGAAACCTGCCCTAAACAGGCCTCTACTTTGTTCTTCTCATATTCATGTAAGCTTTTCGATTAACATAAAATTATTATATTAATTCTAATCCTGTTTAATCTATGTTGGTTGAATATTAATGCACAAATAAATCTATTATTGGCGGTCACTCGAATTAAAATCACTTTAGCCTAAATAAAATTATTAATTATCTTATTAAGCGTGATCCCATGTACAAACTCCCTTTAAACAAGAAAGGGTGTGATCAAGCAATAACACTAATATCAAGCAAAATCCCAGCATAGCAATCATCATCATAACAATCTCATCAAAGCGTGATAATATTAGCAAGATCCTAGCCATGATACTAACAAGATTAATAACAAATCCTAGCATGTCACTAAACAATAAAAATCAAATCTTTAATCCTAACATGATACTAGTGTAAGGAATATTTCAAGCATCCCAAACTTGAACCCCACTGTGATCATACACTTAAGCATGGTGGGTCCAAAGGGAAGGAAGCTAGAGTAAAAGAGTCGCCAATAAGTTTTAAGAACTTGTAAGTCGTTCACAGGGTGAAGGTTACACCCCTTCACGATCCATGAGATCGCTAACTCCATAGTGGTCTGGAACCATGACTGGATATTTGAGGATGAAGGTACAAATCCAACCTAAAAGAGATTGAACTTGTCCTAAGAATAGGCCTCTACTTTATTCTTCTGATATTCATGTGCGCTTTCTGACTAATATGCAATCATTAGATTAACCCTAAACCTGTTTAATATATGTTGGTTAAATATTAATACACAAACAAAACTATTATTGGTGATCATTTGAATTAAAATCATATTATCCTAAATAAAATTATTAATTATCTTATTAAGCTTGATTTCAAGTACAAATTCCCTTTAAACCTGCAAGAAAGGGCATGATCAGCAATAATAATAATATATCAAGCAACATAATAATATTGACACAACAAATCATCATAATCATAATCACGATCTCAATCTCATCAAAGCATAATAATATTAGCAAGATCCTAGGAATGATACTAACAAGATTAATAACAAATCCTAGCATGTCACTAAGCAGTAAAGATAAAAATTTTAGCCCTTACATGATACTAGCATGACAGAAGAAAATAGGAAGCAACCTAAACACGATACTAGAAACATACATGATATTAGAAATATAAGTTATTACTTTAAACATGATACTAGGAATCATAAAGACATCCTAATATGATACTAGAAAGTAAAATAATCTAAGTGTAGGGAATATTTCAAGCATCCCACACTTAAGCCCCACTGTGATCATACACTTAAGCATGGTGGCGTCCAAAGGGAAGGAAGCTAGAGTAAAAGAGTCGCCAACAAGTTTTGAGAACTTGTAAGCTGTTCACAGGGTGAAGGTTACACCCTTTCACGATCCATGGGATCGCTAACTACATAGTGGTCTGGAACCATGACTGGATATTCGGGGATGAAGGTACAAATATAACCTAAAATAGATTGAACTTGTCCTAAAAATAGGCCTCTACTTTATTCTTCTAATATTCATGTGCGCTTTCTGACTAACATGCAATCATTAGATTAACCCTAAAATTGTTTAATCCGTGTTGGTTGAATATTAATGCACAAACAAATCTATTATTGGCGATCACTGAAATTATAATCATATTAGCCTAAACAAGATTATTAATTATCTTATTAAGCATGATTACAAGTACAAATTCCCTTTAAACATGCATTAAAGGCGTGACCAAGCAATAACAATATCAAGCAACATATATATATATTAAAAATGATCATAATAACCATCTTAACAATAAAGCATAATAATAATAGCAAGATCAAAGGCATGATACTAACAAGATTAATAGCAAATCCTAGCATGTCACTAAACAATAAAAATCAAAGCTTTATCCCTCACATGATACTAACATGATAGAAGGAAAGAAATAGGAAGCATCATACATGATATTAGAAATCTTAGTTATTACCCTAAACATGATACTAGAAATCATAAATACATCCTAACATGATATTAGGAATCGTAAATACATCCTAACATGATACTAGGAATTAAAATAATACAAGCATGATTTCTATATCAAAAGAGTAATTAAAACAACTTAATTGGATGCCTCGTATCTCTTTCTAATAACAAAATACACGCGTTAGTAACTTCAAGGAAAATATTAAATCAAACAATTAATTTAAATAATTGAAATAGGGATTTGAGACCAAACCCTCATAAATTATCCACCTTTCATGTCTAGGGTGAAAGAAACTTCGAACTTGGATAGGTGTGTCTAAAACTTGTGAATGCAAAATTTTTGTATTAGGTAAGGTTTAGAAAAATAATAGAGAGAGAGAGTAAGCTTCTAGTTTTCAGAGAGAGATGATGGTTGTGAATGATAAATAAAAGTAGGGCGATATGACCCCTATTTACAGAAAAATAGTCCAAAAATGATAGAAAATAATTTAAGTTCTATACGGAATAAAACTGACATATGTCGCCAGGCAATAGACATTAGCGCCAAGCGACAGACTTTGTCATCTAGTGACAAACTCTGTCGTTTGGCGCTAATTAAAAGATAAGACACACTTTGTACGCGGAATCCTCTTCTTATTATGATTAAGCAGTTAATTCCGCGTTGATCAGATTAAAATCAGGTTTTGTGATAAAACACTTATTTATTCCAAATAAAACTCTTAAAATATAATTATCAATCCTAATCTCATTAGAATTTAAAAGAACCTTCTAGATTATTCTAGAAGATTAAAATCAATCCTAATAACTTTAGGAATAATAATTAATAGGCCCTCCTATAGATCAGTGGGCCAAATTTAATTTAGGCCATAACTTCCTCAATATTCATCGGAATTGGTCTTATAATATATCGTTGGAAAGCTCTTTTTTGAACCCGACGCAACTACACTATTATTGGACCCTTATTATGGCCTAAACTAAATTGGACTGGCTATTTTCATAAATAGAGCATAGAAAGAAATATTTTTAAAAACAGAAAGAGAGATATTTTAATAAAAACATCCACATCACTAGATTTTTCACACTTTCACTTCGTTCGATAATCAAATGACGTGAAAGATATTCATCACAGGGTTTGGTTTAGGGGAGACACATTTGGGTGACTACACTAAGCATGATTCCTAAAGAAATATATCAATAAAACAACTTACTTTGTTGCCTCGTATCTCTTTCTATCAAAACAATACACACGTTAGTAACTTCAATGAAAATATTAAATCAAACAATTAATTATTGAAATAGGGATTTGGGACCAACCCCTCAGAAATCATCAACCTTACACGTCTAGGGCGAAGGCAACTTCGAGCTTGGGTAGGTGTGTCTAAAACTCGTGAATGCGGTATCGTGTTTAGAAAAGGCTAGGCTTAGAAATCAAGAGAGAGAAAGAAAGGAAAAGCTTCTAGCTTAAAGAGAGAAGAGAATGAGATGATTGTTGATGATTCAAAATGGGGAAATAACGCCCCTATTTATAGAAAAAAACATCTGGAACGACAGAAAAGAGTCAAAATTCGACTCGGAGTAAAACTGCTCCTTATCGCGATGTGACAGAGCTATCGCGACACGATAGACTCCTCGCAGCGCGATGGCGCAGCTATGTAAAAAAAAGTTGTACGGAGTCCCTTCCCTAATATAATTAGACAATTAAACTCCGTAATTATCATTAATTCAAGATCAGTTTATCATTAAAATATTTTTTCTATTCCAAATTAAATTTGTTATCTTTTCTAAATAAAATAAAAGTATAATTATTAATCCTAATTCTATTAGAACTTAAAAGAACCTTCTAGGTTGTTTTGGAAGATTAAAGTCAATCCTAATAATTTTAATTTTAGGAATAATAATTAATAGGCTCTCCACTTGATCATTGGGCAAATCATTTTGGGCCAAGTTTAGTATTTTAGCCATAACTTCTTCACTATTCATTGAAATTGGGCTTATAATACATCGTTGGAAAGTTCTTTTCAACCACATCCAACTGCACTATTACTGGACCCATATCATGGACCAAACTAATAAACAAGGTGCGAAAAGAAATATTTTGGAAAACAAGAAGAAGTATTTTTATTAAAAACAAGTGCATCACGAGACTCTTTTTCACATTTTACCTCGTTTAAAATTAAATGACATGAAAGGTATTCATCACTGGGTTTGTTTTTGGGGAGACACAATCAGGTTTTTACAACTAGAAAGAAATAAGACATCCTAACATAATACTAGGAATTAATAAAATAATCTAAGCATGATTCTTATGTCAAAAGAATTAATAAGAAGAATTAAACTAATTACTTACTTTGAAGCCTCATACCTCTTTCTATCAAAACAATACACATGTTAGTAACTACAATGAATATATTAAATCAAACAATCAAAATAATAATAATTGAAATTAGATTTGGGACCAAACCCTCAGAACTATCTACCTTTCACGTCAAGGTCTAAGGAAACTTCGAACTTGGTTATGAGCATTCAAGTCTCGTGATAGAAGTATGGTGTATTTTGAAAAGGCTAGGCTTAGAAATCAAGAGAGTGAAAGAATAAACTTTAGCTTAAAGAGAGACAAGAGAAGAGTGATGATTGATGATGATTGAAAACGGGGGAAATCGACCCTATTTACAGAGAAAAATCGACCGTAAACGATAAGAAAAGTTAAAACCAGATCTATCACGACACGACAGGGCCTATTGCGGCGCAATAGAAACTACATGATAAAATTACATACGGAGTCTTTCTTTCAATTGAATCAGGTTACTTGAGTTCGTACTTATCTTTTATTAAACCGTGATTTTAATCCTTTTAAAACACTTGTTTTTATTCCAAATAGGATTATTTATCTTTTCAAAATCAATAATAATTATTATTACTAATCCTAATCTCTTTATAACTCAAAATAACCTTCTAATTCTAGAAGATTAGAATAAATCCTAATGACTTTAGGAATACAATTAAAATGAATGGATACTCCACATGATCATTGGGTCACCCATAAAACTCATTTCAGGCCTAGTTTAGTATTTTGACAATAACTTCCCTATTATAACTCAGAATCGAGCTTATAATAAATAGTTGGAAAGCTCTTTTCAGTCGCCACCCAACTACACAATTATTGACCCCATATTATGGACCAAACTAAACTTGATTGGACGTTTTTCATAAATAAGATACGATATGAATAATTTTCGAAATAAGAAACAAATTATTTTTATTAAAACATTTTGGAAAACAGAAGAATTCACGAGACTCTTCAACATTTCACCTCGTTTGATTATTAATGACGTGAAAGATACTCATCACTTGGTTTGCTTTTGGGAAGACACAATTAGGTGTCTGACCAAATGCAAATCTGAGGCATGGTACTAGAATGTTGGCGTGACCTTTTTACTGAAGAAGAGGGAATATGGGAAATATTGTGCTTCTGAAAGACTATTTTTCGAGAATTAGCAATGATGAGATGGAGATTTTGAATAGACCATTTGCTAAGTGTGAGATATTAGCAGCTCTTTAAGATATAGACCGTATAATACCCCGGGGACAGATGGTTTTCAACCCCTATTTTATCAAAAATATTGGGAATTGATCAATCCAAGTTCTTTTATTTGGTCATGGAAATACTTGAGGGCAAAAATTTTCCGAAAGGATTCAATGATGCCTTTTTAGTTCTTATCCCGAAGATTGAAATGTGGCAATATGCCAAGCATTTTAAAGCGATTGAACTTTGTAACATTACTTACAAAATTGTTACAAAGGTAATTGTTAACCGAATAAAGCCTATCCTTCCTTGTCTTATTTCCCCTACTTAGTGTAGGTTTGTTCCTTGAAGACAAATCACTGACAATATTATTATTGTTCAAGAAATTATTCATACAATGAGAAAGAAGCAAGGTCATCAAGGTTACATGGCGGTGAAAATCGATTTCGAAAAAGCTTATGACCGACTAAGATGGAGCTTTATTAGGGAATCTCTTTTGGAGTTGGGCATTCCACAACTGATGCTTAGCTTGAAATTATTATGATGTGTATCACGTCGGCTAATCTTAGTATTATTTGGAATGGTGAACCTATGGAAAAATTTGCGTCTTCTAGGGGGATTAGGCAAGGGTATTCCCTTTCTCCTTACATTTATGTGATTTTCATGAAACAATTATCTCCTCTTATTGATAGAGAACATCGCTTGGGGACTTGGATTCCGGTTAGAGCGAGGAGGGGTGGCTCTTCTATTAGTAATCTAGTATTTGCAGATAACCTCATCCTATTTTGTGAAGCTAGTGTAGAGCAAGATAAGGTCATGAAAGAATGTTTGAATAAATTATGTGAGGCCTCAGGTAGTAAAGTAAGTGTGGGAAAGTCTCGGATTTACTTCTCTCCAAACACCAATATTGATGTGTATGATGGGATTTGTGATGAATTGGGGATGGAGAGTACTGAAGGCTTTGGTCAAAACCTTGGGGTACCTACTATTAATGGAAGGGTAACTAAGGCTAACTACCAATTTCCTGTTGATCGAGTGAATAATAAACACAATGGATGGCGTTTGAAGGTCCTTTCTATGGATGGCCAAACAATTTTGGCCCAAGCTTGCTTATCCTCTATTTTGACATATGCTATGCAGACTACAAAAATCCCAAAAGGAATTTGCGATGAGTTGGATAGAAAAACCTGAGGTTTTGTTTGGGGAAGTACAGAGGAGAAGCACAAGATGCACTTAGTTGCGTGAGAGACCATAGCAAAGCCAAAACAAGAAGGAAGGCTGGGTTTAGATTTGACGAGACAAGCTAACTCTTCCTTCCTCTCTAAGCTTGGGTGGCGTGTTCTTGCGGAACCCAATGCTCTTTGGGCCAGAGTTTTGAGACACAAATACTGTGATGGCCGGTGTTATAAACATGTTCAAACCAAAAGCGGACTCTTCCAACGTGTGGAAAGGCATTGTAGATAATATTGATATACTTAAGAAAGGGGTGAGTATGGCAGTTGGTAATGGAAAAATAACTTCTTTTTGGTTCCATAATTGGATAAAAAAGAAACTGTTGATTGATCTTGCTATCATTAATCCTCCAGATTCCATCATTAATCACAAATTAAGAGACATATGGGATGCGAATAGAGGTTGAAAGTGGGAGGAAGTTTCCAATTATCTACCACCAAACATCCTCAAGGAAATCCAATCTGTGGAATTTCTTGAAGATGAAGACTCATTAGATATGGTTTTATGGAATGGGAATCCGTCAGGTGGCTTCACTATTCAATCAACTATGCAATTAATTAGAAATATCAACCTAGATGAGGAAGGTAATGGTACTCTCTGAAAGGATATTTAGGGGCTTCCAACTCCACATAGAATGAAGTTTTTTTTTTATGTGGTTGGCTTATAGGGATGATGACCAATGCAACTCGTTTCTTGAGGCATATTGTTCATGATCCTCGTTGCCAGGTTTTGCAGATATATATTGAAGAAAATATGGATCATATTTTGCGATTTTGTCCTGCTGCTTGTATAGTGTGGTAATAGCTAGGTAATGCTATTTGTGCCCATGAGTTTTTAGGACCTTACAAAGACTGGCTAATCGAGAATTTGAAGCACGAGAGAATGAAGAACAAAGAAGATTGACCACTATTTTTTTACAGTGACATGTTGGTGGCTTTAGAGGTGCAGACACTCGAGAAGCTTTGAACGTAAATTTGAAATACCCATAGACCAAGATTTCTTTATTTTGGCAAGGGTGGTTGATATAAGATGTGCTTGGGAGAAGCAGAGTAGCACAACAGTTAGGAAGTGAAAAGGAGAAACAAATCATGTGCATTAAGGTTTGCCTCCACCTGGTGGGGTTTACTTGAATACGGATGGTCGGATGGGGCTTCTAAAGGCAATCCTGGACCAGTTGGTGCGGGGGGTGTTATTTGCGGGCCTGATGGTGAAATTTATGTAGGGGTGAGCAAAAATTCCGGGTACCCGGTATTGGAATTGGAACCGGTAAAGAACCGGTGAGTCCGGAATCGGAATTGGACCCGGTGGTTCCAATTTCGGGTAATAAATTAAGGAACCGGTTACAACCGGTTCTAATTCCAATTCTAAATTTATTAGACCTGGAATCGGTTGGGTACCCGATTACCCAATAAATATTAAACTAAATGTATTTAAAGAACAAACATATGTTAGAATGTATTTAGTTTTTAATATTAAAAAATATTATATTAATACATAAATAAAATAGCTTTATGTATATATAAATATAATTGTTAAACGCTAAAAATGAAAATAGATCAAAATATTTTACTCCCTCTGTTTTTAAATACTTGCTCCACTTTCCTTTTCTGACCGTTTTTAAATACTTGCTCCATTTCCTTTTTTGGAAAGCCTTTACAATATTTAATTCATTTCTCACACTTAGTGGACCCAACATAACACTCTCTCTCCTCCCATTCTTCTACTACTTTTGCTTTTTACAATTTTTTATTTTCTCAACTACCCCACTACCTCTTTATTTTATTACTTTCTCCAATTTCTCCTAAAATTCCGCGCATGGAGAAATGGAGCAAGTATTAAAAAACGGAGGGAGTATTAAAATTTAACAATTGTCACTATTAGAAAACAGCGGAATTGGGCCCATTTCAGTAAATTGGTCATAACTTCCTCAATATTCATCGGAATTGGGCTTATTATATATCGTTGGAAATCTCTTGTCAAGCCCCATCCAACTGCACTACTATTGGACCCATATCATGGACCAAACAAACTAGATTGGCTGTTTTTCTTAAAATAAGTTTTCAAAAACAGAGAGAAGAGAAAAGAAATTAAAACTATCCGCAACACTAAACTTTCCACGCTTTCACTTTATTCAATTATGATTCGACGCAAAAGGTACTTATCACTGGGTTTGATTTTGGGGGGACACAAATGGGTGTCTACAGAAGCCCCCACTTTGACTGAGTTTGGAGAAACACAAGCTTCGAAAACAAAAGTCAAAGTATCGATAGGGACGGAGAATGACTCAGAACGTTCTGCGATCCTAAATCACTCTTGTAACGCCGATACCTGCAAACTAGCATTAGCTACACAGATAAAACAGTTAAGAAACGCGTATCTTGCACCGTCGAGCAAGTAACCGATTTGTTGCCGCTTTACTGTTGTTTTGATGACCTCCTGCCAAGAGAATGCCATCCCGCTTGAAAAGTGCTATGCTTGTAGCTGCTTCCAATATAGAACACTGCTTCGCTTGAAACGATCCTCTTCCGCTTTGATAATATTCCGCGTCCAAGGGAATACTATCGAAAATTGCTTCGCTTGAAACAATCCTTCTCCGCTTTGATAATATTCCACGTCCAAGGGGATACTATCGAAGATTGCTTCACTTGAAACAATCCCTTTCCGCTTTATGACCATCTTCCACGTCTAAGGGAACATGATCGAAGACAACTTCGCTTGAAATAACCTTCAGTTGCTTTTTGAGAACTTTCCACAATCTAGGGAACCCCATCTTGCTGTTTCGATGTTCACTCATCTCTGAACAAAGAGCTTCTTTTTTTGGATATGTCCACGCGTCTCTGAACAATATAACTTCTTTATTTTTTAATATGAACTTCTGAATGATGTGTCCACGCATCTCTGAACAAAGAGCTTGATAATAGGATGCCCTCGCGTCTCTGAACAAAGAGCTTGAAAGAAATGTTCACGCGTTTCTGAACAAAAGAGCTTCAAATGATATGTCCACGCGTCTCTGAACAAAAGAGCTTGATTAATATGCCCACGCGTCTCTGGAGCAAAAGAACTTAAAAGAAATGTCCACGCGTCTCTGAACAAAAGAGCTTTGATGATAATATTCCGAAGACCAACGCTTGCCGATCTCTAAACCTCGCTTGAACTTTGCTTCCGTTATGCCAGTACGTCGACGGTTTGCTGCTTGTGAACCATTATGTCCGTGCTTTTGCTATAATGACAATCCTCTTTTATTTGGGAATAGTTGCCAACACAACTCTTGTATGATGTATGACAATCCGATTTAGGGAAAGTTGTCAATGCTTCGTAACAATCCATCCTTGGAAATGTTGCCACGATGAAGCGACAATCTGTATCTCGGAAAATTTGCCAAAATCTTATTTTTGGGAAAAGTTGCCAATGATTCGTAACAATCTGTCATAAGAACTTTGCTACGATCGACAATCCACATATTGGAATATAACTCTTGAAAGCAATCCACCTTGGAAATTTTTCAATGCTATGTGACAATCCTTTTGGGAAAATATTGCCACTATTGACAATCCGCGTCTTGGAACAATTGCAAAAAAGAGTTGACCGACAATCCACTTCGGGAAAATTTGCCACTTACTGAAATGAATGACAATCCACGTTGAGGAACCTTTGCCGAAATTTATGATGAATAGAGACCTACAACAATCCTTTGGGAAATTTTCCATAGGGAACTGGGTGTATGACAATCAAATCTTGGAAAACTTGCCAATGAGTCGATGAATGTATGACAATCCGAACTTGGAAAAACTTGCCAAACAAAGAAGGAGCACGACAATCCATGCTTGGAAACCTTGCCAGAGATGACAATCCAATCTTGGAAAAATTGTCGTTGAAAAAGATGCACGACAATCCATTTTTTGGAAATATTGTCAGTTGGGGATGACAATCCAATTTTCGGAAAAAATTTGTCGTTTAATAAGAATGCGTGACAATCCGTATTTGGAAATATTGTCGTTTAAGTGCTTGCTTTTAAACTGATTGTAATGAGCCAGTGTTTTAGGCGCTTAAGCTAAGTGAGACGATCTTTTGTTGGGTCGATCACTTAGACTGTAATCAAACCGACTACTTAATCATGTCAAATTGCTTATAGGGGCTAACTGGCGTATCAAGGAACCCGAAATTGTTGTATGAGGTCAAAATCACCTTTCTGAGAGGCTTCGAGCTCTGTCGCTGCTGAAATATCTCTGGCGCCAAGAATTGACGCTGCCGCCAGACGCTGAGATCTAGCGCCAAGCGCTGAAATCTGTTTCCATACGCTAGATGTTGTCGTCTGGCGCTGGAGTAGGGTCTTCCTTATTCTGCTGCACCTATATTTATTTTTTACTATATAATTTGCTAATCTCTTTAATTATCTTAGGGTTGACCTAAGATCTTTAATGTTGCTTGACTCAAGGTATAAACTTGACTCTCAGTGACTGACTCGAGGTTGACTCGACTCGAAGTGTTTGACACATGTGACTCATGACCCGTGTGTGCATAGTTTTGATTGTGCGACTCAAAAATGCAAAAAAGCAAAAATTTTCCGTCATTTTTGTGGAGGATACCGACTTTCTCCCGAAAAAGAAAGACGCGAAAAAGAATCGAAGTTTTGAAGGTGCATGTTGAATGAGTTTAGTCAAATGTTGTTTGATACTATCTCTCAAGGTGCAAGGATTAATCCATCCTAGGCTATCTCAATGGTTGACTCAATGATGAAAGTATTTGGGTAACTTAGGCACGGATTCTAAGCACTTCATACTTTGTGATGCAATGATGATTGATAAGCGATTTTGACATGACAATACATGCTTCAGCGTTATGTTAAGATCTCATGACAAAGGGTTCCTAAGGGAAGTATATTTGGTCATGTATCTGTGCGGTGTGTGATAGTGATTCTAAAGTTAGGCCGCAAAGGCTAAGTGTGTGGGAGAATATTATTTCAAGAAGAGTCAAATGATGGTGACTCTTTAGGCTAGGTAAGCTAATGATGTAGGGGTCAAGCCCCCAAGTCTAGCTCTAAGTAAATAAGGATGAGCATAGGAGATCCCTTGATATGATCATGGTGTAAGTGTGTGAATATGAATATGAATGCATTTTTATTACGGCTGCACCTCGATGTGAGGTTGCCTACATATCCGTTAGGAATCAGGCCGAACGTAGCACTAGCCGAACCTCGCACAAGTGTATGTATAGCTCAAAAAGGTCTTTTAAGGGTTGTAACGTGGTTAGGCCAAAGGTTAAAGAAAAAGGGGATAAAAAGGCTCAAAACCCTAGATAAGCCCCCAAGGTGTGCAACCTTGCTTTCGGATCTTTATATTTTTATGCTTGAGTTTCTATTCTTTTTTAGCTCTTTTTTTTTGCTTTCTTTATTTCTGCTCTTTTTTTGCTTTTACACTTTATATTTTTATAAGTGTAGGCAATCTCGATCATGCGGTCTATCACTCACTTGACATTCATGTTTCTCAGGCACGGTACCGAGCACTCGATAAGAGACGTAATCTGAGACGTGTTCTTATCAAAGACATGTTCATATCAAAGACATTGGAACACTCGCCCTTTTGTACACTTTTATTTATTTATTGATTTTTTGCTTTTTTTTTTTTGATTTTTTGAAATCACTCAAGCTTTTTGAGATTGCATAAGTTACACACCATCCCATCCTAAGGTTAGGTAGATATGGGTTGAAGAATGAAAGGTCTATCGTTAGACGAGGCTTAAAGTGGTTTATGAAGAAAGGATTGCATATTTGAAGGGTGAAAGGTAATATGATGTGGCTACAAGGGGGTGCCTCAAATCATTGGTATACCTTGTGCTTAGTTTGACATTGATTTTTTTATTTATTTTTTATTTTTTATGCAATGTAACGAAATGATCATATGCAAGAAAATAAATGCTCATTTTATTAAAAAAAGAGAAAGGAAATAATCTATAAAAATAATATAAGGGAAGAGAAAGGTTCATATGCTAGACTTATTTGGGAAAGGAAAAAATGAAAAAGAAATAGAAAAAGAGGTCATGAAATCTTGTCATTGAAGCTCGCCTCTTGTCTTGTGTCATTCGCTTCATCATCACCCAATCTTCTCGCTAGCTAGAGGCAATGGGATCTTGTTTGCTTCTATGAGATCTTGAATGAAATTTTGAAACCTATAGCATTCATCAGTGGTATGACCGTTTCCTTGATGGTACTTGCAATAGGAGTTAGGATTCCATCTCGAAGATCGATTTTCTGGCATTGGATCCTCGGTAGGGCCAATAGGTTTGATTAATCCTTGATCGTAGAGACGGTCGAAAGCAGCATCGTAGGTCATTCCAATGGGTGTGAGTTCTCTCCTGGGTTTCCTTTTAGATCCTTGATTGTCCATGGCTAAGACACCATTATGGTCAAAGGTACTAACATTATTACTAGAGTGGGCGTTTTCGGAAGAAGAAGGATTGTCGTTCTTCTTTCCTTTCCAGCCACTATGGTTACTATTGTTAGTAGCTTTTTGCTTTGCAAGATCATCTTCGATTTCAATTCCGATGTCATAAAAGGCCTTGAAAGTATTCAGATTGTGTTGATATTTTAAATGCTTCAAATACTTCTCTTGGAGGTTCTTGATAAACATCCTCACAGATTCTTTTTCAGTGGGCACCTCAATCACCTTAGCGGAAGTTTCCCTCCATTTATTAAAGAAAGAAGTGAAGCCTTCATTCTCTTTTTGTTTTAGCATCTCAAGTTGTTTATAGTCGGTTTCAACTTGAATATTGCACTTGTACCTATCAATGAAAGCGTTTATTATCGATTCCCAGGTAGAGGTTTTCTCTTTGTCAAGGGAGAAGAACCATTGTTGGCAAACGGTTTCAAGATATAGTGAGAACAGAGAGGGGAACACCTTCTTATTGATACCCTTAATGTTCATTATGGTTTCAAAAGCTCTTAGATGAAAGTAAGGGTTATCTGTTGCCTTGAATTTAGGGATGTCAGTGGCGTTGAACTTATGCGGAAGAAGTTCTTTTTCCAGCGAGACCCCTTGTGAACTAATGCCCTGAAATTTATAGTCACTAGATAGCTTTCTCAAGCTCTCTTGCATGAGGTTCATTTGTTGTTGCTTCACAGGGTCATCAATTTTTAGGGTTAAAGCCTTTAACACCTCAGTCACGTCATTCAATTGATTCCTAAGTTCATTGACCTCTTCTTGACTTGCCATTATCTTTTTAGCCTTCCTCTTTTGACGAATTGGTTTATCAAAAAGTGAGACTTGAATAAAGTGAAGAAATATTGGAATAGAATGTGAAGAAAAATGATGTAGATGGAGGGATATGAAGAATTAGGAATAGGATCGATGTACCTCCAACTTAAATGACGGAAAAAATCGACTCATGCATGAACCTAAGATATGGTCATGGTGACATATACTCAAAGTGTGTGCTAAGACTAGTGAGTGTAGGTGATATGTTAAGACTCGTGCCATGACCATGTGGCTAGACTATGTGACTAGACTCAATTAATGACTTGACAAGGTATTATTGACAGCGAAATTTAACCGACTTAATTAGCAAACTGGTTAATTAGACACTAGGTGATGACCCAATCAATAATCCGAACTGTCGTCAAAACGACAGGACTGGCGTCGCACTGTGTAGTGTAGCGTCAGACGACAGAGCTGTCACCAGGCGCCACACTCCACAGAGTGGCGCTACAGTTCAGACTTTGGCGCCAATGCTGGAGATTCAATATGAGACTGTTTCAGTGTTATTAATCAACAGGGGCATGCCTATAGTCGTACTAGGTCAATTCTGATTAAAAAAATTAGACTTTATTGACTCAAATTAATTAATTGATTAATTAATTAGGCAAAATGATTTAAGTCATTAATTTATTTAATCTCAACACAAGTCAAACAAACGGTTATGAAAACATATATATGCACAACAAATAATGCACAATTAGTCAAGTAGGCACAATATGATGCAATGAGTTTGCAACCTAACCATGGCTCTAGTTCTCTAAATTTCGGAATATGGTTTAGTCAATAGAGGGTCCATGGTTAATTGTCCGGATACACCGCGCGGAAGCCTAACCGTGAAGGGTTGGCGCGAGTGGATGGGACACTGCGAGTTTTAGAAAAACTCGCTTCCATGGTTTGGTGAATTCAACATTCTCGGATGTACCCTTTGTTGCTCAGAGCGTTCAATCAGGTAGATAGAGCATGAATTCCCAAAGGGTTATGTCCGTATGTAGAACACATATGGGTTTCAGAAAAGTAAGAAAAACTCAATCAGGAAGTAGGATCGAGCGAACAATACGAAAAACTGGTCGAAATTAGAACGCATATTTCAAGCTCGGTATTTGAAGAGTTTGGCGCTAACAAACAGAGACTGGCGCCAAGTTTTAGCTGTAGCGCCTGGCGACAAGCCTGTCTTCTGGCGCCAGCTTCTTTTCGCAGACGCTAATTCCTACATGACTCAGCAGCTTTTTGTGCTCGATAAAATTTTCCAGTTTCGCGCAGTGTTATTTCGGTCCTAGTTGTGAAAGATATTTCTCAAATTTCCTACGTGTAAAATCCAATGTATTAAACTCATTACGGATGGTCTTTCCAATGAGATCTTTTTTATGCATATGACAATAATGTTAATTAAAATTAAGCACATGAAATACTTAGAACGTTTCGAGTCTCATCCACTCATTCTAAATCATTACCGAAACAAATTCAGGAATTAAAATAGAATTCCTCCCCAGTGGAGTCGCCAAAAAACTGTAGGGAATATTTCAAGCGTTAATCCCAGCTTGAACCCCACTGTGATCATACACTAAGTATGGTGGCGTCCAAAGGGAAAGAAGATAGAGCAAAAGAGTCGCCAACAAGTTTTTTTAGGAACTTGTAAACCGTTCACAGGGTGAAGATTACACCCCTTAATGATCCAGGAGATCGTCAACTCCATAAGAATCTTGAACCAAATAGGGTTCGGGGATGAAGGTAAAAATCCAACCTAAAAGAGATTGAACCTGCCCTAATAATAGGCCTCTACTTTATTCTGATCGTATTCATATGCGCTTTCTGACTAACATACAATCAATACGATTAACCCTAAACTTGTTTATCTATGTTGGTTGAATTTAATGCACAAATAACTATTATTGGCGATCACTTGAATTATAATCATAATTAACTCTAAACAAGATTATTAAATATCTTATTAAGCGTGATTACAAGTACAAATTCCCTTTAAACATGCATAAAAGGTGTGATCAAGCAACAACAATAAAAATAATATCAAGCAACATAATAATAATCAAAATAATAATAATAATATTCATAAAATCATAATAATAATAATATTCATAACCATAATCATGAATCATAAAAATAATCATAATTAATAATCATAAATCATATTAAAGCATAATAATAGCAAGGTCCTAGGCATGATACTAACAAGATTAATAACAAATCCTAGCATGTCACTAAGCAATAAAAATCAAATCTTTAACCCTAACATGATACTAACGATCATAAATATAAGGAAGAAAATAAAAGACATCTTAACAATCATATTTAGCATTAAATCTACCCTAGACATGATACTAGGAATATCATAATAACAACCTAAACATGATCACTACATCATAATATCAATAAAAACCATTAAAGTACTTACTTTGATTCCTTGTACCTCTTTCTAATAACAAAATACACGCGTTATTAATTTCAAGGAAAATAATAATCAAAACAATTAAATTAAATAATGGAAAGAGAGATTTGGGACCAAACCCTCAAAAATTAAACCTTTCACGTCTAGGGCGAAGGCAACTTCGAATATGGCTAGGCGTATCTAGATCTAATGAATGCGGAATTTTTATATTTGAGAGAAGCTAGTTTAGAAAAAGAGAGAGTGAAAGAGAGAGTAATCAAGAGAATCTTGATGAGAGTTGGTGAATGAAAGAGAAAATTGGTGATTGTTGATGAATGAAAATTGGTTGTAGATGAAAACTGGTGATCGTAGGTGAATGAAAACGGAGTTTTTACTACGTTATTTGTAAAGAAAATTAGCCAAAAAGATAAAATATCAAAACAGAATTCTAGCGCAGATAAAACCTGATTAGCGCCAACGCTGGCTATTGGCGCCAGACGCCAACATTAGCGCCAGGCGCCAATGCTAGCGCCAGGCGCTATAGCTGGCGTTTGGCGCTGATTTGGAAATTCACGCGTTTTCTTAAAATCAGATAAAAATAGCCGTACAGGAGGATAAAATCGTATCTTTCTTCAAAAATGCTCTTTGATTTTAATTAAAACTCTGAAAAGTCAACAAAAGTCAATTTATCAATGCTAATTGAATTAGGAATGAAAAGAACCTTCTAGAAGAATCTAGAAGACTAAAACCATTCCTAATTCCATTAGGAATGATAAATCTGTATTAGGCCCTCCTCTAGATCATTGGGCCGCATAAAAGGCTCAAAACGGGCCCAGTTCAGTAAATTGGCCATAACTTCCTCAATATTCATCGGAATTGGGCTTATTATATATCGTTGGAAAGCTCTTGTCAAACCTCATCCAACTACACTACTATTGGACCCATATCATGGACCAACCAAACTGGATTGGCTGTTTTTCTTAAAATAAGTTTTCAAAAACAGAGAGAAGAGAAAAGAAATTAAAACTATCCGCAACACTAGACTTTCCACACTTTCACTTTATTAAATTATGATTCAACGCGAAAGGTATCCATCACTGGGTTTGGTTTTGGGGAGAAACAAATGGGTGTCTACAGATAGAAGCCCCCACTTTGACTGAGTTTGGAGAAACACAAGCTTCGAAAACAAAAGTCAAAGTTTCGATAGGGACGGAGAATGACTCAGAACGTTCTGCGATCCTAAATCATTCTTGTAACGCCGATACCTGCAAAGTAGCGTTAGTTACACAGTTAAAAGAGTTACGAAACGCGTATCTTGCACCGTCGAGCACACGTCTCTGAAAGTAACCAATTTGCTGCCGCTTTACTGTTGTTTTGATGACCTCCTGCCAAGAGAATGCCATCCCGTTTGAAATCCGCTACGCTTGTAGCTGCTTCCAATATAGAAGAATGCTTCGCTTAAAACGATCCTCTTCCGCTTTGATAATATTCCACGTCCAAGGGAATACTATCGAAGATTGCTTCACTTGAAACAATCCCTTTCCGCTTTATGACAATCTTCCGCGTCTAAGGGAACATGATCGAAGACAACTTTGCTTGAAATAACCTTCAGTTGCTTTTTTACAACTTTCCACAATCTAGGGAACGCCATCTTGCTGTTTCGATGTTCACTCGTCTCTGAACAAAAAGCTTCTTTTTTTGGATATGTCCACGCGTCTCTGAACAATATAGCTTATTTATTTTTTAATACGAACTTCTGAATAATGTGTCCACGCATCTCTGAACAAAGAGCTTGATAATAGGATGCCCTCGCGTCTCTGAACAAAGAGCTTGAAAGAAATGTTCACGCGTTTCTGAACAAAAGAGCTTCAAATGATATGTCCACGCGTCTCTGAACAAAAGAGCTTGATTAATATGCCCACGCGTCTCTGGAGCAAAAGAACTTAAAAGAAATGTCCACACGTCTCTGAACAAAAAAGCTTTGATGATAATATTCCGAAGACTAACGCTTGCTGATCTCTAAAGCTCGCTTGAACTTTGCTTCCGTAATGCCAGTACGTCAACGGTTTGCTGCTTGTGAACCATTATGTTCGTGCTTTTGCTGTGATGACAATCCTTTTGGGAAAATATTGCCACTATTGACAATCCGCGTCTTGGAACATTTGCAAAAAAGAGTCGACCGACAATCCACTTCGGAAAAATTTGCCACTTACTGAAATGAATGACAATCCACGTTGAGGAACCTTTGCCGAAATTTATGATGAATAGAGACCTACAACAATCCTTTGGGAAATTTTGCCATAGGGAACTAGGTGTATGACAATCCAATCTCGGAAAACTTGCCAATGAGTCGATGAATGTATGACAATCCGAACTTGGAAAAACTTGCCATACAAAGAAGGAGCACGACAATCCATGCTTGGAAACCTTGCCAGAGATGACAATCCAATCTTGGAAAAATTGTCGTTGAAAAGGATGCACGACAATCTATTTTTTGGAAATAATGTCAGTTGGGGATGACAATCCAATTTTTGGAAAAATTTGTCATTTAATAAGAATGCGCGACAATCCATATTTAGAAATATTGTCGTTTAAGTACTTGCTTTTAAACCGATTGTAATGAGCCAGTGTTTTAGGCGCTTAAGCTAAGTGAGACGATCTTTCGTCAGGTCGATCACTTAGACTGTAATCAAACCGACTACTTAATCATGTCAAATTGCTTATAGGAGCTAATTAGCGTACCAAGGAACCCGAAATTGCTGTATGAGGTCAAAATCACCTTTATGAGAGGCTTCGAGCTCTGTCGCCGCTGAAATATCTCTGGCGCCAAGAATTGACTCAAGCGCTGAAATCTGTTTCCATACGCTAGATGTTGTCGTCTGGCGCTGGAGTAGGGTCTTCCCTATTCTGCTGCACCTGTATTTATTTTTACTATAGAACTTTGCTAATCTCTTTAATTATCTTAGGGTTGACCTAGGGTCTTTAATTTCGCTTGACTCAAGGTATAAACTTGACTCTCTGTGACTGACTCGAGGTTGACTCGACTCGAAGTGTTTGACACATGTGACTAATGACCCGTGTGTGCATAGTTTTGATTGTGCGACTCGAAAATGCAAAAAAGCAAAAAAATTTCGTCATTTTTGTGGAGGATACTGACTTTCTCCCGAAAAAGAATGACGCGAAAAAGAATCGAAGTTTTGAAGGTGCATGTTGAATGAGCTTAGTTAAATGTTGTTTGATACTATCTCTCAAGGTGCAAGGATTAATCCATCCTAGGCTATCTCAATGGTTGACTCAATGATGAAAGTATTTGGGTAACGTAGGCACAGAGGCTAAGCACTTCATACTTTGTGATGCAATGACGATCGATAAGCGATTTTGACATGACAATAAATGCTTCAGCGTTATGTTAAGATCTCATGACAAAGGGTTCCTAAGGGAAGTATATTTGGTCATGTATCTGTGCGGTGTGTGATAGTGATTCTAAAGTTAGGCCGCAAAGGCTAAGTGTGTGGGAGAATATTATTTCAAGAGTCAAATGATGGTGATTCTTTAGGCTAGGTAAGCTAATGATGTAGGGATCAAGCCCCCAAGTCTAGCTCTAAGTAAATAGGGATGAGCATAGGAGATCCCTTGATATGATCATGGTGTAAGTATGTGAATGTGAATATGAATGCATTTTTATTACGGCCGCACCTCGATGTGAGATTGCCTTCGTATCCGTTAGGAATCAGGCCGAACGTAGCTCTAGCCGAACCTCGCATGACAGTGACCCCTCTGGACTTTAGCATGATTAGTGGTCTACGCTTCACTGACCGGGCCGTAGCACATATGTCTGATCTTTCTTGGGGGGCGGCTGAGGCAGCCGATTTGTTAGGTCCGATCGTTCAGCATATCAGGACCCAACCAGTGTCTCGAGGTGGTCCTAGGAGCGGGCGATCGGAGCTGGCTTTGGTTCTAGCCCGTGGTTTTGACATGGAGGAGACATCGGCTGAGCAGCGAGTGCGGATCTTCATTCTGATTCTCATTTCCATGACTCTTTCTCCTGATAGGATCCTTTAGATGGGCCAGCCTCGGATATGCCGACCTTCTCTTGTCGTTACGTCATGGCTGTAGGCAGCTGAACGACGAGTCTCCCGTCACTGTCTACGGTCTATGGAGAGTCGTAGAGGTGACGATCCTTTCCTATTCTTGTTTTATTTTAATTTGTTCGACTCATGTGCTCAAAGATTACTTTTCATTGCAGATATGGTTCTACGAGTACTTCCCAGGATTGGCTCCTCAACGGCGTCGTGGAGCGGTTCATAAATTCCCTGTCAGGGCTAGCTCGCGTGACCGAGGAGAGTCACGGGTGGAGTCTGTCTCTACGCTGCACGGGCTACTACGCCGAGGCACCTCTTCTGTTGGCGTAAGAATTAGTTTTGTAGCCTGTTATTTTCTCTTTGACATTATTTCCAGTATTTCATGCCAACTTTTTATGGTTTTAAGGTTGCCATTGATGTCCAGTATCGTCCTTGGGCTGGGATGACTAATCTTCCCGAGGCCTTGCAGCTTTCAGCGCACCGCACCGTTTTAGTTGGTACTGGACGCTTTGTCTGGTATCTGGGGGAGTGTGTCGTTCGTCAGCACAGTGGTGATCGCTTTGTGGTGCCCTTATCTCCACCGGAGTCGATGCTGGAATCGCGCTTGCTTAGAGAGTTGATAAACAAGGGAGAGCGCTACACTCTTCCTTGGCACAAGCTTGTGCGCATGGAGGGTGATTATGCGCAAGACTTACTCCCCTTTCTAGCTCCTCCACCCCGCCTTCCTGAGGTATGATTTCTTTTGAGGAGTTTTGTCGCTAGTCTCTGTTTAAATAGTCGAATAACTTGATTATTCGATCGTATTTTCACACAACTGTTCGCCCCGTGGGGAGGATTGAGATTCCGCCTCAATCTGTCCGCTACCCAGGGCCGATTGGTATTACTGAGGACCATATTTCTAACGCGCCAGAGGGTTTCAGACAAGCGCAGAAGTCTCTGCCTGAGGTTTTTAAGCTGATAAGTTTTTGATGCATTATTCATCCCTTTTAACACCGCTTGTTACTGATTTTTATCTGTTTTGTTCTCAGCCTATCCGCCCGGAGCTGATAGGATTCATGAAGCTGGTTGACGCTTTGAAGTATTGCATCATTAAGTTTCGGCAAGGTGCGAGTTGTCGGAGCAGTTTTGGCGATGTTCTTGAGGTATGTTCATGTTTTCCCACTTCTACCATTTGTTTTATTTTGCATTATTGACGTCTTTCGATTTTGTATCTTTCAGGAGCAACGGAGGTCTCGCTCGCGCTAGAGGCATAGAGGCTCGGGCGAGGGGGAGCCTAGCCGTGGTAGACGATCTCCTGAGGCTCATCGGCATTCTCAGTCTCAGCGGGAGCCTCAGCCGTTTCAGGAGGCTCAGTGGCAGCAGCCTCAGTCTTCCCAGCGCTTTCAGGGTCAGGGTCAGAGCAGCGACAATCGTTTTCACAGCCTTCACAGCCTGAGTTTAGGCTAGTTTTGACTCCCGTGGATCCTGGCTTATTTTCAGCTCCATCCTCTGGGATTCCTCCATCGGTGTCGGGCTTGTTTTCAGTTCCAGTGTATGGGACGATGCCTCCACCGACGATTCCCATGTCTTTGAGTCAGTCGACACCGTTTGCCAGTTGGACGGGTCCTACTTTGACTTTGACTGCTGCTGGAGATACTACATGGAGTTACAGGGACTAGTAGGGATACTACTCCTCGTACTCGGATGATGGTGGGACTCTTTTGGTCACCGTTCCCATATTCACAGGTTGGAGATGACACTGATCCTAACTCTTCTAGTTCTGCAGATTTTTGACCGAGGGTCTTTATTTGTACATACTGTGATGACACTTGACGCTTTTTATTTATTATGACTCATTTTGTACATTATTCACAGTTTATGTATTTATTAGTGTGTTAGTGTGTGTTTGAGACTCATTGTGTGTGATTGTGTATTTATTAATGACGCGACAAAAACGTAAATGGAGTAAGTGGAGGGTACCGACCTTCCCCAAAAGAAAAAGAAATAAAAAGACAAGAAAAGAATAATAAATAGAATAAATAAATAATAAAGAAAAAATAGAAATAAAATGAATAAAATACTAAAAAAATAATAAATAAATTAATAAAATAATAAAAATAAAAAATAAAAAAATAAAAAAATAAAAAAATAAAAGAATAAAAAAAAAATTGAGAATTTTATTAGGAATGAAACTCTCGAAAAACAGAAAAATAAACGGTGAAGATAAAATACTAAAAAAAAATCCGGATAGATACAGGAAAAGATAAAAAAAAAAAAAAAAAAACGCGTGGGTGCCGCGACACGGCACTGTACACCATGTCACGGCAGATTCTGCCGTGTCGCGGCACAAATTCTCGTGACACGGTGGGACTCCCCGTGTCACAGTGCGCGTATTCTACAACGGTGTGATTCACGTGTATAGAAAGATAATTTCTGAGTAGTTCCGAGCGCTTTTGCTATAAAATAAGACCAGTATATTCATGATATGCATAATTAAGAAACACAAAATAATTAGAATTTTATATTTCAATAATATTGTCTTAGAATTTTGATAATACATTGCACGACTGGTCTTACTCTTTGACCAACGCTGACAAAAAAGAGTTAGAATTGTTTCATGTCAGGGGTTTACTATCCCTGAGGCATGTAGCGATTGAACATGATTTTCTTAGGGCAGCATTAGACTATTGGAGTCCAGAAACACATTGTTTTAAATTTGATTACGATGAAATCTGTCCCCTGCCGGAGGAATTCGGCGCCATCTTTGGATTTCCTGCCAGAAATCTTATTGCAATGCCTACCCTACGTGAATATTATTACCAAGACTTTGAACGCCATCTGAATCTAACAGATCCAAATTTAAATAGAATTGTGTGTGGTAATGAGGTAGACTTAGAAAAACTTGCAAATTTATATTTAAATCGCCCTATCTCTGAGTCTTATCAATACCGTAGAAGGGCATATATTTTTTGCATGTTTAGCAAGATTTTATTTGCGAACGGTAGGGTAGGACATGCTTGTCTAGCGTCTATGCTTGAACATGTTGAATCTGGGAGATCTACTATGCCTACGTGCCTTGGAGAAATATTTCGTGGCCTTGACGAAGCAAAAGTTGACCGGAAAGCCATCAGGAAGGGCTCTCTAGTACTGCTGCAGGTAAAAATACGCTCCGAGTAGCCCCCGTGACACAAAACAGGCACCGTGTCACGGTGGCTCCCTGCCGTGACACGGTGGAATTTGTCGTGTCACGGGGATTCTGCAATTTTTTTTTTTCGGCTGATTTTTTCTTTTTTTTTTTTATGCAGATTTGGTTGATGGAGCGTTTGGAACTATTTGAAGCCCCCGACGATATTGAAAAATATGGCCCTAATGATCTAGTCCGCAAGAAGAAGAATTACTCTGTGAACATGTCGTATGAAGACTGGAAAAATTTCTTTGCAAAGAGAGAATTTTCCATCGTTGGATGGTGCCTTGGTGGAGGCTTACTAGGATGGTTGGTACGAATGACACTCCATATTGTCGTGTTCCTGGTATCTCAAAACTGACTTTTTATTGTCCTTCTCGACTAATGCGGCAGTATAGACTTGAACAAGTAGTTCCACGCTATAACGATAGTCCTCATGAAGTATCGTTGCATGAAAGTAACGTTCACAAGTATGAGACATATTGGATTGGAAGAACTTTGTGGAACGTTTCTGTAACCAAGCTCCTCCTCCCTTATCTAGTGCATACAAGGCATGGTTGAATCCTAGAAGTAGGAGGGAACGAGTTGGATCACGCAAATCTGATGTGAAGAGCCGTCATGGAAATAAGATAGCACCTCCTAAAGATCGTCTAGGTCCAAGAACACAAGGGATTGAGTTTAAGACTCCTATAATACCGAAAAGGAAGAATTATGTGAAAGGGAAGGGCAAAGAGAAGATGGTACATAGAGAGAAACAACCGAAAAATTTTAAGAAAGGTGAAAGGGGAGAAAGTTCGACTAGGGGTGTGACGGTTCGGGCTACAAAAGACACATTAATGGTGAAGGCCGACCTAAGCTAGTTAACAAAGAGAATGAGGTTCCTAAATTGAAGAGGGATTAAATTAGTATTGCTTCGCTTTTATGATTTATAATTTTTTAAAATAAGGCGTATGATGCCAATAATTGTAGTCACATTTATTTCAATAATAATAGCATATTTATTTCAGCCTTAAATAAAAAATTACAATGATTTTTTTTTAATTTTTTAATATCCGAGTCAAGGAGTCGAACACAATGGAAGAATGAAAATAAAAAAACATCGAACAAATAATGAATTCACAAAGATTGCGTCACTAAAAAAAATCGGAAAATCTGAAATTCCACCGTGCCACGGTGAAAAATTCCGTGACACGTTGGAAATTCCCGCGTCACGGCAATTTTTTTTCTTTTTTTTTGCTCAAGTCCACCGTGCCACGGTGGAAAATCCCGTGTCTCGGTAAATCTTCCCTTTTTTTTTGCTCAGGTCCACCGTGCCATGGTGAACTGTGCCGTGACACGGTGGAAAGTCCCGTGTCGCGGCAAAAACTTCCTTTTTTTGGTTTTTTTTTTGTCGTGACGCAATGCTGAACTGACGCATATAATTGATCGACGGAGGGAGGATTTTATTTTTTTTAAAGTGGTCGGGCCCCCTTGAGGGGTTGCCTACGTATCTTAAAAAAGAATCAGGCCAAACGTAGCTCTATTGGGTCATGAACCCATGCAACTAGGCATAGAATTTCTTGAGTTGATCCAAGTTGGTTAAATTGTGGAAACCGTTACCATCCATGTCGACTAATTGTGCCGCTCCGCCAGACAAGATGGCTTTAACAATGTACGAACCTGACCAATTTGGTCAGAATTTACCTCTTGGATCCAACACATTTTTGCGGAGTGCCTTAAGCACCAGGTCACCTTCTTTGATGTTCCTATTCTTGACTTTTTTTATTGAAATGTCGCGTCATACGCTGTTGGTAGGTTTGGACATGATGCAAAACTGCCAAGCGTTTTTCATCAAGTAAGACTAGTTCATCATATCTTGCTCTAATCCAGTCGACTTCATCTAGTTGGCTTTCCAACGCGATTCGGAGAGAAGGGATTTCGAGTTCCATTGGTTGTACAGCTTCAACTCCATAGACCAAAGAGAAAGGGGTAGCCCCCGTTGATGTACGAACAGAGGTTCGATAACCCCAAAGGGCGAAATGTAGCTTACTTGGCCAATCCTTGTAATTTCTGTCATCTTTTCGATGATATTCTCCTCTCGTCACATAATTAAGGATATTTGTATACCATGGCTCTTCATCTTCTTCTTGTGATTCTTTCTCATCTTCGAGTGCGTGAACATAAGTCGGTTCATATCATCTTTCAATGGTCAACAGCATTCTAATTGTATCCGTTGGAATTCGCACCATTGATGCTAATTTAGCTAGTGCGTCGGCGAATTGGTTTTCTTCTCTCGACAAATACGTATATTCCACTTCATCTGGTTGCTCCATGAGAGTTTCTAAATGAGCTTGATACGTAGCGAGACTTTCACTTCTCACCTTCCATCTCTTGGAGATTTGGTTAATGATTAGTGAAGAATCACCGTGGATTATGAGCTTCTTAATTCCCAAGGCGACAGTTGTTTCTAACCCCAAAATACATGCTTCATATTTTGCTGCATTGTTAGTGACATCAAAGTCGAGCTTCATGGAAATTGGGATGTGTTCTTCATTGGGTGATACAAGCAAGACTCCTACACCACAACCTTTTTGGTTTGAAGCTCCATCGAAATAGAGCGTCCAGCTATCATCTTCGGTCATGAGTAAATCTTCGTCAGGGAAATCGTACTCATCTTCTTCTTTCTCAACTTCTTCTAGCGGAAAGTCTGCTAAGAAGTCAGAAACCGCAGAACCTTTGATGGCTTTTTGTGGTACAAATTTCAAGTCAAACTGAGCAATATTGACTATCCACCTTGATAATCTTCCATTGAGTGTTGATTTTTCGAAAAAGTATTTGAGATGATTCATCTTGGACACGACATGCACTGTATGAGTGATCATGTAATGTCTTAGTTTCTGTGCGGCCCACACAAGTGCGAGACACAACTTTTCAAGTGGTGTGTATCGTGTCTCATATCCTTGAAGCTTCTTACTCAAGTAGTAGATTGCATTCTCCTTGCTTTCAATCTCTTGTGCTAGCATTGCCCCCATCGTTTCTCTTGTGACCGTAAGGTATAGTCGAAGAGGAAAGTCAGGTATTGCTGGCGCTAGCACGGGTGGGTTTGCAAGGTACTCTTTGATTTTGTCGAAAGCTTTTTGGCAATCGTCATCCCATGTGACTGGGACAATTTTCTTAAGATTCTTGAATATAGGTTCACATATCGCTGTGAGTTTTGATATGAACCTACTTATATATTGCAACCTTCCAATGAAATCTCGAATCTCCTTCTCATTCTTGGGCGGTGGCATGGCCATGATCGCTTTTACTTTTGTGGGATCTATTTCAATCCCTCGAGAAATGATCACATATCCAAGTAATTTTCCTGACGTGACTGCGAATGCACACTTTGGTGGATTTAATCTCATGTTGTACTTGCGGAGTCTTTCAAAGAACTTGCGAAGTGCAATGATGTGGCCTGGGCGATCTTTAGACTTAACGATCATATCATCGACATAGACCTCCACCTCTTTGTGCATCATATCATGTAACAATGCTGTAGCTGCTCTTTGGTAGGTGGCACCCGCGTTTTTCAACCCGAATGGCATTACCGTATAGCAATATGTACCCCATTATGTGATGAATGTGGTTTTCTCCATATCTTCTTCAGCCATCAATACTTGATTATACCGGCGTAATCGTCCATGAATGATAGGAGTGCATGGTTTGCTGTGCTATCGACCATAATGTCAATGTGAGGTAGAGGGAACCCATCTTTCGGGCTTGCTTTATTGAGGTCCCTGTAATCAACACACATTCTAACCCTTCCATCCTTCTTTGGAACTGAAACCACATTTGCTATCCATTCTAGATACTTGGATACTTTGATGAAACCTGCGGCCAACTGCTTTCTGATTTCTTCTTTGATTTTGAGAGCTACATCCGGTTTCATACGGCGCAGCTTTTGTTTGACAGGCTTCATACCTGGAATGAGTGGTATCGTATGCTGAGCTATATCCCTGTCAATTCCTGGCATATCTTGGTATGACCAAGCAAATACATCAACAGATTCACTAAGCAAGTTAATTAGCTCTTTGTGTTCATCTTGACTTAGTGTTAATCCAATTTTTACTTATTTAACAGTCGTATCATTGGAAATGTTAACTGTTTCTGTATCTTCGATAACTGTCGTTTTATTTTCGTGTTCTTCCATTGCTTTTATTATTTCTTTGTCATTTTTATCATTAGCCAAGCAATATTGATTAAGGATAGGGGAATGACACGCATCGTAAGAAAAGGTACTCATTTTATTGAATTCATTGGCCAATACATCAAGAGGGGCAAGGTCAGCTGCGACCTCACCGGAAAGAGAATATTCAACAAGAGACTCAGGATTGGACTCTATAGCAGAAAGAGGGTCGGCCGCAGACTCTAAGGACTCGTCTATAGACTTAGACTCAGACTCGGACTCGGACCCAGACGACTCAGATTCATCAAACATAGGACCTTCGCCAGCGGTTATTTCCAACTTCTCTCCGCTTGGCGTAGTGATCCTCAATGTCTTGCGCCATCCTTTTGAAATATTGTCAGCTTGGACGATTAACTCGGAGGGGTCAAAATCCTTGTTTGCTATAACAGCTTGAACGAGCTCGGATTTATCATTGCAGACGGGCCTAGACTCATTCTTCTCCATTCCAAAAAGCAGGTTGATGCCTAGATCATCAGAGTTTGGGCTATCTGGTTTCTCAGTTGTGAATAGCTCTTCGTCTTCATCAACAAAGTCACAATCGAGGTACATCTCGAATCCTGGTTCACGCTTCCCATCGTGGACGAATGGCTCAAGGAATTCATAGCATGGGAATTCTTCCCCTTCTTTGATGTACTGGCCATTGAGGGTGAATGGATATGGATCCATGGCCATTTCCGTCTTCGTGATTCGAGCATTATTGCGAGCCTTCATCTTCAAGAGGGATTGTCTCACATCTTCTTTTGTCGGCTTGAATCCTAAGCCAAAAGTATCCTTCTTGAGTGCACCAGGATGGCCCCAAAGTTCAACCATTTTCTTTTTGAGTCTGAGGGTCATTCCAGGGAAATGCCCTTGCTTCTTCATAATCGCATTAATGTTGGTGTTTGAATAGGGATCAAAGTCGAGATGACACTTCTCCTCTTCTTCGATCACGAGAACATCATCGAGTGAAAACTCCCAAAGATCTTCATCTTCTTCGTCATGTTCGACATGGACGATAGGAGTGTCGATAACTTGAATGCGCATAGGAGAGGCATCAATGGTAATTGGAACCCCTCCAACTATGGCTTTCACTTTCTGGTGCAGCAATGATGGAATCGCCTTTAGCTCATGAAGCCAAGGGCGTCCTAACAACAGATTGAAAGAGGTCTTAATATCTACCACCTGAAACTTGGTACAACGTTCAATGGCCCCAGTAGTTATGTTTAGTGTGATAGTACCCACGGCTTGACGGCGAGTATTATCATAAGCACGAATCCCTTGAGTAGAGGGAGTCAGTTCTTCATTCTTTATGCCCAACTTCTTTGAAGTGCGAAGTGGGCATATATTGATTGCAGAGCCATTATCAACCAGGCTCATAGGAACATTCATCTTCCTACACACCACAGTGAGGTGTAAGGCCTTATTAAGTTTATCCCCTTCCGGGGGCAGATCCTTGTCAGAAAACGAAATCAGATTGCTAGTACTTGGCAATTCAGTAGTGAGAAAGTTGATCAGTCCTTGAGGAGTCATGTCATCATCAACTCCTATTTTCACCAGAGCATTCATCACAGCCTTTTGATGCTCGTAGGAGGTGGCCAAAAGCTTCCGTACATTCATCTCCACCTTGGTCTTTTGCAATTGTTTGACCACATCGTTGTTCATAGGGTCGATAGGATCAACTATCGGATGTGATTGTGGTGGAGGTGGAGGTGGACTAGGTTGTTGCAACCGTCCGCTTCTGGTAAGAACCTTGACCTCAAGGTCTCCCCAAACATCTTCACTTGTGCCAAGAGATGAACAAGCTATATCCTTGAGATAGACGTCTTCATCGTCACTATCCCAAATTCCATTCACTTCTTCAGAACTCGAGACAAATACAACTTCCGGCAGAGGTTCATTCACAGGTTGAATGAGTATTGACGGATCAAAGGAGACTTCATCTCCCACGATAGCCAAATCATCGGAAAGAGGACCTGTTTGAATGTTAGGCTTCTTGCCCCCTGGAGGGACAGGAAGTTGATTAGCATCAATTAGGTCTTGGATTGCATCCTTCAACCTCCAACACTTCTCAGTATTATGACCCTTGCCTTGATGAAACTTGTAATAAGCATTGGGGTCATAGCTAGCGGTCCTATTCTCTGTTCGAGGTTCTAGAAATGGTCGAATTGGCATAATCAGTCCTTGACCATGCAAACGGTCAAAAGCAGCATCATAAGTCATTCCCAAAGGCGTGTAAACCCTCCTTTTCCTTTGGAATCTTTGAGGAGGAGCATTAAGGGCTAGCACATCATTGATATTGATATTGTTGGTAACATTGTTGGGCTTGGAAGACGAAGAAGAAGGAGTGTCGTTCTACTTGTTATTCCAAGTGATGTTATTATTGTTTCTACCAGCAGTCTTCATTAGTTCGTCCTCGATATTGATTCCAATATCGTATACAGCTTCAAAGGTACTCAGAGGCAGAAACTTCAAGTGTTGCTTGTACTTATGAGTCAGGTTGGCAATGAACAAGCGAACCATCTCTTTTTCCTTGGAGGGATCCACCAAGAGCGCAGCTGTTTCCCTCCACCTGCTTAAGTAAGTGGTGAAACCTTCATTCTCTTTCTGTTTGAGAATGGAGAGTTCACGTTCAGAAGTCTTGGCATGAATGTTACACTTGTAACGATTCATAAAGCTTTCAGCCACATCCTCCCAGGTCGCGACATGTTTGGATTCCAAAGAGTAGAATCATTGTTGACAGGCATGCTCCAAGGAAAGAGGGAACACCGTAGGGAAGAGTGTCATATCTACTCCCTTAAGAGCCATGGTTGCAGAAAAAGCCTTCAAATGGAAAAGCGGATTATCAGTAGGCTTGAACTTGGGAATGTCAGCAGTGGAAAACTTCTCAGGAAGCTTGTCCCTTATGGACGAAGAGGTGACAGGTTGTTCCACATAAGTGAATTCTTCAGAAATCTTACTCATCTGTTCCTTAATCTTGTCCATCGCAGCGCTAGTGACATTGTTTTGATTATCTTGCTCTACCGTGTTGACCCTAGTGGTGAGTGTTTGAATCATGTTAGACAACATTTCAATTGTCTTATCGATGTTCTCGATGTCTTCCTTAGTAGCCATTGGTTGAAAGTAGACTGGAGGTGGATCTTGTGGAGATGATTGTGGTGGTTTCCTTGTACGCCTCTTTGGTATAAGAGGTTGTTGAGGTATTGACTTGAACTATAACAATCTACCCCTGCTTCTTGACCAAGTGCTGTGACACCGAAACAAACACACCTTTAATGACTGAACTTAACCTTAACCCATCCGGATAAAAAATAAAAATAAAAAAAAATGAATTTTAAAAATCTATAATTTTGAAATTCTATTTGTTTATTATATTTTTTAAAATAACAAAAAAAAATATGGGAGGATACTATCCGACTTACTCCGAAAAAAACGACACAAAAAAAAGACTACCCTAAAATACGGTCAAAAAGTGGTGCACGACTAAAGAAAAAACTGTGTGAACACGATATGTGAGTGATTAAGTGAGGTTATGGACGCGTGTTTTGACCATACAGCTAGACATGACACCAAACTGGACATATAAACTACATACGTACTCACAAAAACCGAAAAAGGACTAACGGGACACATTTCTTGGGAACTGTGTCACGGTGTTGACTGTCGTGACACGGTGCCGTCTACCGTCAGATGGTAGAAAGCCTCGTGTCACGACACTATTCACCGTGGCGTGGCAGAACATGCCGTGACACGGTGCGCAGTTCCAGATCTGTTTTGTTATATTTCCAGATTTTAATCGATTTTAGGTCCGTACTAATTACTATGTGGAAATAAAAACCCTTGGTCATGAGTTAAAAAAAAGAGTAAACACATGAAGGTTAGCACCAAACAGCCATATAGCACTTAGTCACGATGATGTAAAAAAAAGTTTGCAACCTAGAGTCAAGATCTATGTTCAACTATTGGTCAAGATTTGGGTGTCAAAAGGATACCATGGTTAAGAGTTTGTACGCGTTAGCAAGGTAGCCTCCCTTGAGGGTGTATGCCAACGGGCGGCTCTGCGAGTTCATGATGAAATCGAACTCGACTCCATGGTTTGGGTGGATTTAATAACTCAGATGAACCCTTATTGCCATGAGCGTTTTTGGGTTGATAGAGCTTAAATCCCCCGGGGCTAAGACGCATGTAGAACACACACGTTTTTTTCAGAAAAATCGAAGGAAGTTGACTGTGAGAAGAGAAAATAAGCCACCGGACTGATTTTAGGACTGCCATGACACGGCAAAAATTCCCGTGCCACGGTACTGCACACCGTCACACGGTACACTATACCGTGACACGGCAGATTCTGCCGTGGCACGGCAGTTAGAAAATCTGACTGGTGCCCAATTTTCCTTCGTACACAATCAAGTGATTCAATTTCTCCTACAGGACAGACCTAAATGCGATGTTAAAACGTCTATGCATATGCAAAAATGCCAAATTAATCACAGGAATATTTTTCAAGAATCTTTCAAGTCTCATCCACTTATCTTAATTAAATATCGATCACTCAAATCGATAAATAACCAAGAATCCTCCCCAGTGGAGTCGCCAAATTGTAGGCATCGTTTGAAGTGCGCCTACGTTAAAAGCATGTTATGAATATGCTTGGCACTCATAGGAAGTGGGAATTGACGTACATGATTAGGGACAAGGAAAGTAGGGAGCCACCAACAAGTTTTTAAGGAACTTGTAAACCGTTCACGGATCATAAAAGGCAACCACGAATAAGGGACAACGAAGGCAACAACGATTGACCCGTGTAGGTTACACCCCATTCATAATCCATGAGATTACTAACTCCATATGGTTTGGAACCACGAAAGGAGGATCGGGGATGATGGTACGAAGTGAGTCATGGAGTCACATTCGCCCGTATTGGCCTCTACTCGATTCTTATAGTGAAAAATGATTCCTGCGATCTCAAAGGCATACAAACAAAATATTCAATTTGCTCCAAACTATTATTAAGCTAAATTGGTTGAATATTAATGCAGAACATAATTCTAAAATATTAAATTAAGCAACAAGATTAAAAAGGAACCTAAATCGGTCGTCCAAATTATCTTATTAGGCGTGATTTTCAATTACATATTCCCTTTAAACATGCAATATAGTGATCAATAAATAGAATAAGCATTAATATTGGAAGCAATTTATCAATAATTCTAACAATATAAAAAATGTTAGAAAAATAATAGAAACAAAAGGAACATAATTCTTACTTTGATTCTGTTTGTTTGCAACTACAAAATAATAAACGAGTTAGTAACTTCAAGGAAATAATAATAGGACAATAATTAAATTAAATTAAATTAAGTAGAGTTGATTTAGGGCCAAACCCTCAAACAGTTCTACCTTTCACGCCTTGGCTTAAGGACAGAACCAAGAGTAAGTATGGAATCCTTGGAGTACTTGAAGAAGGAATTTTGAAATAAGAAGGGTAGGCTACTGTTTAGGATAGAACAGAGTAAAAACTAGAGAATTAATTGATGCCCCGTACATTAGAAATGACAGGGTATTTATAGAGAAAATGTGCTGAGGGAGCACACGGAACCCTAAAATGATAAAAACCCTAAAAAAATATCCCGCGACACGACAAACTGTACCGTGACACGGGAATTCCCACCGTCAGACGGGAAACATTCCCGTGACACGGTGCAATTTTTTAGTGACGCGGGAAATTTTTAGTAAACGGGGAAGAAAACGCGTTAAAGGTTTACGCGGAAAAGACACGGAAATTCCCGTGTCATAGCAGGTTTCCCGTGTCACGGGAAATCCCACCGTCAGACGGGAAATATTCCCGTGACACGGTGGATTCCTGCCGTGATGCGGGAATTTTCAGTCCGTTTTTTCCGTCTAAATACATTTTTAACCCTAATTTCGTTCAGCATTTTAAGTGCCGATTGATAATTTCGGGCCTTTTTCTGATTTATTATTATTTAGGCTAAAATAAGAAAATAAACAAATAAAATAAATAAAAGGTTTGGGCCAAAAATAAATAATAAAACAATAAAATTAAAAAGGTTTGGGCTAAAATTAAATAATAAGTTTGGGCTGAAATTAAAACTATGCTTTTACCAAACATCAAGACTAATCCATGGACTATTCAAAAATACGAATTTAATCAAAATACGATTTTTTAAGCACTCTCGGAATTAAATACTGAACCCGACCAATAGTGGCGGTGAAAGGTTGTTCATCATCGGGTTTGGTTTTGGGGAGACATTTTTAGGTGTCTACAGGTTAGATCGAATAGGGCGAGGGTTAAGGAATTCAGTTCTAGGGGAGTGGATAATGATGGTGCCTACCTTTTTGTGGTGGCAATGGGGAAGAAAATGGTGGTCATTGAGATGAATTCAGGCAGTAGTAAGCATGATCGAGAGGTTGATGGGAAACGTGGGTTGTTTGTGGTTTTGAAGGAAATGTCGTGTATTGATGGTGTGAAGAGTATGGCTTGGCTTAATGATTCATTGATTTTAGGGACTGATAATGCTTATAGTTTGATGTCCTTATTACATGGCATGTTTATTTGATATTTTCACAGGCTATAACAATTGCAGATCCATGTAGATCAATTGCTGAGTTGGTGGTACACTGGTATTTGGCAATTCTGGTATTTGATTGCAGATCAACTAGATACAAAAATCCATCTGGTAATTCTGGTATTTACAATTCATGGTGTTATGCCTAACACGGCCGCTATTCCTTGTCTCGAATTGTTGTCAAAAGATCAGAAGGTGCTTCTACTAGTTGATAATGTGGGAATTGTAGTGGATAATCATGGACAGCCCGTTGGTGGTACCCTGGTATTTGGTTGTGCTCCTCATTTGATTGCTGATTTATCTTCGTATGTGGTGGTTTCTAGTAATGGAAAGATGGAATTATAAGCTTGTGTGTGTGTAGGGAATAATTTCAAGCCTTTAAATCCCACTAGCTTGAACCCCACTGTGATCATACACTAAAGTATGGTGGCGTCCAAAAGGGAAGAAGATAGAGCAAAAGAGTCGCCAACAAGTTTTTAAGGAACTTGTAAACCGTTCATAGGATGAAGGTTACACCCCTTAACGATCCAAGAGATCGTCAACGCCATAAGGTCATGAACCAAATAAGGGTTCGGGGATGAAGGTACAAATCCAACCTAAAAAAGATTGAATCTGCCCTAATAATATGCCTCTACTTTATTTTGATCGTATTCATGTGCGCTTTCCGACTAACATGCAATCAATAGGATTAACCCTAAACCTGTTTAATCTATGTTGGTTGAATATTAATGCACAAACAAATCTATTATTGGCGATCACTTGAATTATAATCACAGTTAACCTAACAAGATTATTAATTATCTTATTAAGCGTGATTACAAGTACAAAATTCCCTTTAAACAGGCAATGAAGGTGATCAAGCAATAAAGAATAAATCAAGCGACATAATAAATAACCATAACAATAATTATAATCATAATCATGTTCATGTTAATATTAAAGCATTATAAACATAGCAAGATCCTAGGCATGATACTAACAAGATTAATAACAAACTCTAGCATGTCACTAAGCATAAAAATAAAATCTTTAACCCTAACATGATACTAACAATCATAAATATTAGGAAGAATATAGGAAGCATCGTAACAATCATATTTAACATTAAAATTACCCTATACATGATACTAGGAATCATAATAACAATATAAACATGATTTCTACATCATAATATCAATAAAAACCATTAAAGTACTTACTTTGATGCCTCGTACCTCTTTCTAATAACAAAATACACACGTTAGTAACTTCAAGGAAAAATAATAACCAAACAATTAAATTAAATAATTGAAAGAGAGATTTGGGACCAAACCCTCAGAAATTAAACCTTTCACGTCTAGGGCGAAGGCAACTTCGAATATGGCTAGGTGTTTCTAGATCTAATGAATGCGGAATTTTGTATGAAAACAAAGCAAGAAGAAAGAATTGAATGAAAGAATGCTAAAGAATTAATGATTGTTGATGAAAGCTTGCGAATGAATTGAATTGGTCCATGAAAACAGAGTTTTTGATACGATATTTATAGAGAAAATCAGCCAAAAAAGATAATTTAACAAAACAGAGTCTGACGCTCAGGAAACAAGGTTGGCGCCAACCCTGGCTAGCTGACGCCAGACACCAATGGCTAGCGGCAGGCGCCAAGCCTGGTTCCAGGCGCCAAGGCCTGGGGTTGGACGACAGTCTTGATTCTAACGCGTTTTCGAAAATCCGATAAGTTTACCGTACTGGAGGATAAAATAATATAATTCCTTCGAAAATGCTATTTGATTTTGATTAAAACTCTGAAAAGTCAACAAAGTCAACTTATCAATGCTAATTGAATTAGGAATGAAAAGAACCTTCTAGAAGATTCTAGAAGACTAAAACCATTCCTAATTGCATTAGGAATGATAAATCATATTAGGTTCTCCCCTAGATCATTGGGCCGCACATAAGGCTCAAACCGGGCCCAGTTTGGTAAATTGGCCATAACTTCCTCAATATTCATCGGAATTGGGCTTATAATATATCATTGGAAAGGTCTTTGCAAGCCCCATCCAATTACACTACTATTGGACCCATATCATGGACCAACCAAACTGGATTGGCTGTTTGCTAAAAATAAAGTTTTAAAAACAGAGAGAAGAGAAAAGAAATTAAAACTTTCCGCAACACTAGACCTTTCCACACTTTCGTTTCATTCGATTATGATTCGACGTGAAAGGTACTCATCACTGGGTTTGGTTTTGGGGAGACACAAATGGGTGTCTACAGTGTGTATGTGCGTGTGAATAAGCTTATATTGTGTAATGTACTAATTTATATTTTGTATTTTTTTTTTGAAAATTGGAAAAGGCAATGTAGGTGCAACAAGAGAATAGGCCGGAACACTTGAGCATCAAAACAAGCGACTACATCGTCTATAACGCCATCATCTATCTATTTTGGTTTTTAGTCTTAATTATATTAGTGATGTATTTATTTAGGGACAAGCTACTATAATATGCAACCTTTTTTTTTAATAATTAATTGTGTTAATGTTTTCATTTATAAATTTGGTAATTTAATTAACTATGTACTCTTATTATTGTTGATTAATTATTGTTTTTTTTTTTTTGTAATCTGATCTAGTTATATAGAATATTTGTTTACTCTAATTTTAATGTTATTAATTTAATTTATGATAAATTTAAATAACTATAATGTGTGTATGATGGTAATAATTTAATAAAAGGAAAAAAAAAATTAAAAAAAAGCTTAAAAAAAATTTCTAGACGCTTTTTAATGTCTACATATTTTGCACTTTTTCACATTTCAAAAGTTTCTAGCCATACCATAGGCTGACACGAATAAACGCAAGACAACAAAAAGCGTCGCTAAATTTGAGTATGTGGACATGTAAAAGCGTTGCTAAAAAACTATACAAAGTTGGGAAAATGCACGAAATTAGTATTTTATGACACTTCATATATTAGTTTAGACACAAAAAAGCGTCGAAATTCTTGACGCTTTTCTGTGTCCCTCAAAATTATCGACTCACGGATTCTCGACGCTTTTTAGCATCGTCGAGAAATTTTTTTCGACGCTTTTTAGTGTCGAAAAAAGACCTAAAAAGCGTCCAAAAAACACGCCTTTTGTAGTAGTGAATTCACCTATACCACCGAAATTCCCCACTACAACCCACAACCACGCACTAACTTACAACCACCCACCACCAAAACCCACCACCACAACCAACACAGATTTACAAACCTAACCCTAACTCTAACCCAGATTTTCAATAAAACATCCATAAATTTTCAAAAAAAAACCCTAAAATCCGAAGTATAAGAGCCACAACCATAAAATTTCAAAAAAAATAAAAAAAAACGACAAATAAAATCAAAATTAAGGAAAACAAAAATTCATACTTGAATTTGACCACACCAAACCTCGAAATTAGGTTTACAAGGCCAAATTCAACCATGAAAACTCTAGATCTAGAGTTTTCATGGTCGAATTTGACCTTAAAACCTTCGTTTGCACCGTTGATGTTGATGTTATGTCTGTGTTGGTGGTGTTATTCACGTCGGTGTTGTGGCGGCAGGTGGTTAGTGTTGGCCGTGGTAGTCAAAAAGAGGGGGGGAAGTAGGTAGAAAAGGAAAAGGACGGAGAAGAAGAAAATTAGAGGAGGAGAAAGAAGGAGAAAGAATGAGAAGGAAGGAGCAGAAGAAGAGGAGGAGAGAGAAAGAGAAGGACGGAGAACGAGAAGAAGAGGAGGAGAGAGAAGTGGAAAGAGAAAAAGAAAGGGAATGGGGAAGCAGAAAAAAAGAGGCGAAAAAATATTTAGGGTTTAATGATTTTTTTAAAAAATTATATTCCGACGGAATATTCCGTCGAAAAATTCCGACGGATTTTAATTTCGTCGGAAATAATATTTTCCGTCGGAAAAGTACATATATTCTGACATATATTTTTACGGAATAAAAATCCATCAGAAATTTCGACTTTTTAGACGGAATTAAGTGTCCTTCGGAAACATTCCGTCGCTTTCCCTATTTTCTAGTAGTGTGTGTACATTAGTGGGTATCCGGAATCGAAACCGGTACCCGGTGGTTCCAATACCAATTCCTAAATTTTTGGTTGAAGTGGTTCCAATTCCAATTCTAGATTTTAGGACCCGATATCAACCAATTCCAAGTCCGGTTCCTAAAATTTTGACCGGGTACCCGGTTTGCTCACCCCTAGATTTATGGGATGTTGGCTGCAAATTGTGGTACACTAGAGCTGAATTACTAGTTGTACTTTGAGGGCTTGATATGACTTGGAATGGTGGTCATAAGAAGGTTTAGTTGTGTGTTGATCGATTCCAAGGTTGTTGTTCACTTGTTGGTAGATCCTACTCCTACCAACTCTCCATTTATCCATCTTATTAAGAAGTGTAAGGCCTTAATCATGTGTAATGGTTGGGAGGTCATCATTGGCCAATGTTACAGAGAGGATAATAGGGTTGCGAATTGGCTCACAAACCATGGTGTGTCTTTGGAACAAAACTTGCTCAACTTTGAAGCGGTCTGAGGGATCTTGGTATTGTTTTATTGGAGAACCTTTATGGTGTGACTCTTCCTCGTCAAGTGCCTAGGAAGAATAATGTTTAATGTTCGCCTTTTGTTTTGTAGTGTAGTTGTTTTTTCTTTTCCTTTATAGTTCTCTAGTTTCTCGTTTCTTTTTGGGGCTTGCCCCTCGTGTTCACCAAAAAAAAAAATCATGGTTCACAGAAATAATTTCATCCAAAAAAGACTTCATCTTAATTGCTAGCGTTTTTGAGATAATTTTGTAGAGTACATTGCAGCAACAAATAGGTTGGAATTCCTTCATGTACTTAGGATCTTTACATTTAGGAATTGAGACCACACATGTTTTGTTCACCACATTCAAATTTCAAAGCCATTCCTCCAAGTCTTCATAAAACGAACAATGTCATTCCCAACAATATGCCAATTTTTTTTGAAAATATAAAGCGTGCATACTGTCAGGTCCTGGAGCTTTGTTCGGATGCATCTGGGATAAGGCATTTTTAATTTCCTCCATTGTTGGCTAAGAATATTGCTTATGTCATCATTCACAACCGACTCGATTCCTTCCAAAGCTTTTGCAAATGCACTTGGCTCATCAGGTTTGAAAAGGGAGTTGAAGTACTCTACCACAACCTTCTCAAGGTCTTTTTTCCTATTACACCACACACCACTCTCATCAAACAAGCCAGATATATTATTCACATATCTACGATTGCTAGCTTTCCTTTGAAAGTACGCCGAGTTTTTATCCCCGTCCCCCATCTCATTTTCTCTAGTCCTTGCATGCCAATAAGTTTCTTCCAACTTATGCATGCAATTCATCTAGCTGGTTTGCCAACGAAGAACACTCCTCCGACATGATAGCATTCGACTCCTTTTCTTACGCCACCCTCATTTTCTCCTCCGTTTCCATTATCTTCTTTTATAATTTGCAAAAAGTACAGGTTGTCGAAGAAGCAAGGCTTCCTGCGCATCTAGCAAGACGAATAAAATCAACCTTTGTAATAGGTTAACTAAAAACTTCTTTTATTATTTAGTTTAACATGCTTTTAAAATCAACTTTTTAATAATACTTGAGAATTAAATTTCGTATTAATAACTATTCAAAAATAAATAACTCTTCCTTTCAAGATCAAAACCTTTTATTTAGTTCAACAAGCATTTTAAATTAATTTCTTTATTAAACATGATAAGTAATTCAAACCATCCAAAACATGATATTAAAGTCAATCCTTCAAATCAATATATATATTAAAACTCAAAGGCAAACATTGTAATCTTGCCACGTGTTGTCCAGTGGCGGATCCAGGATTCCAAAGTAGGGGTAGCACTAAACAATAGGGAAAAATAATATACAGCTACTAGCCTACTAACTTGAGACTAAAAAAAAAGAGCTAAATTTAAGCTGGTAATAACACACCAAGTTTTTTGCTTAATGTAATGGGATTTTGTAGAAAAAATTACCATCAATTTTTCAAATAACTATAGATTTTGCACCAAGTTATTATTACGGATAAAATTATGTACAATATATATCAAAATATTTGGTATTACAATCAAATAAAATTAGTCAAATTAATAAGAAATAACTAATTTTCTTCACGAACAAATTTTATTCCATACTATTAATTGTTCTTAACCAGTTTTTTATGAGAGTTATTTTATCTAAACAAAAATGTCAAAAAAGTGAAAAGTGATTTGGGGAAGAATCAATTTATGATGGAAGTCATATTTATTTAATCTGATCTATTTGAATATAAATGTCAAGAAATAGGAAAGTAATTTGGAGATAAAAATAATAATAATAAAGCATTGATGGTTTTCAAAAATTCAAAAAATAAATAAATAAATAAATGAACTGAAAAAAAAAAAAAAAACATTGTGGGTTAGGGGGAGGAGATTCGAACCTAAGACTCTAAGGATACTAGAAACTTTAAACTTCCTACATAGCAACCACTGAAGCACCTTCAATAATGTTGTCAAGTTAGCATTTTTAATCTTTATAAGCTATTTTACAGAAGGCCTTTTTGTAAACAATTTTTTTTTTTCGGGGGTAGCACGTGCCCCCCCGGGTCACTACGTGGATCCGCCAATGGTGTTGTCAATCTTGGCACGTGTTGCCATGTCACCTATTATTACCAATCATCAATATTTCCACACAAAAAATAATAATTCATTAAAGTTAAACTTTAACCATCATTCCAACAACAAATCTTATGTTAATAAAGTTGTATGGAGTATTAAAAAGAGTTATGCATGTTCATAAATTCAAAAATTTTAATTTCCAACTTATATGTGTATATTTTGACAACAATATAATTATAAAATTAATTTCATTTCTTTCCATTACTCAACCTTAAGTATATGCTATATACTTATATTTAAGTATTAAAATGTGTAACCCAAATTTAAATTAAGGTTTTTCTTTTAACCACGAAATTTGTTACTAGATATATTAGCTAGAAAAAGAAATCCCTTTAACAAGTAAAACAAATTGATACGATATAATATTTACATTAACCACGAAATATGTTACTTGAAGAAACATTTTTTTATGATATATAACTGGCAAAAAAAAAATCTCCTTACCAAGTAAAATAAATTGATACGATATAACATTTAGGTTATATTACTTCATATTAAATAATGAATTAACAAATGGTCGATATTGTTTTTATAAAACCACTAATCTATTTTACTTTTTTTTTAATACTACCTCCATTTCTTATTACTCACATTAATGTATGTATATATGAACCGGATCGGAGGTAGTATAGTATTTTATATACATACAATGAAGGTAGTATTTTATATACATACAATGAAGGAAAATTTTATGTCCATATATACATACATTAATGTGAACCACTAATCTATTTTACCTTAAAATCTTGGCACGAGTAATATGAACCGGATCAGAGGTAGTATAGTATTTTATATACATACAATGACCCGGGGCAGCGCCCGGGCCAAAAAACTTGTTTATTTATTAAAACATATATTAAAATCAATACTTTCATACATACTTTATATCATAATTCAAATAAATTTAATTCAATCACTAATAAAATCATATAAAACATGTTATTCAAACCAATCACTTTCAAAGGTTATCTATCCACCTAAATATACCTTGAATCTCAATCAACACTTCGCACTTTGAAACTTAAATCACGAATACACCTTGCAATAAACATACCCATAAGGTTATCACAACAGTTTTAGACATAAACCCAAATCTAATGTGATTGGATTATAAAACTCTTTTAAAAATTTTAATATAAACTTATAACTTTAAAATAAATATTTATATTTTAGAAAATTAACCATGAAGAAAATACAAGAACAGGATCAAAGAGAATTGAATTTGCGTTAGAAAGAATAGGAAGAACTTATAGAGGCCATATATAAATCCTTTAATATAAACTTCGAATTAGGTGATTCTTGAGCGTAACCTCAAATTTTTTCCGAGAGGAACAATTTTTGGTGAAATAACAAAAGCCAAAAACTAACCAAAAGTTCCCTAAAATTGGCTTCAAAGGCATATGAGCTGATTTATGTATGAAAAGATGAGAAGAAAAGTAAAAAAAAAAAAAAAGTTTATAGGGGGAAGAAAATTAAGAGAGAAGAAGAGAATTGAGTTTTGGTGTGAAGACTATGAGAGGGTATCAATAGGCTCATGAATGAAATAATTAATGTAAGATTTTGTAGGAAGAATTATGGTAAATTTAGTTTAAGGAATTACTTCAAATTAGAGTTTAAGAATTAAGAAAGGTTTAGTTTATGGTGATTAAGAAATAAAGAATTATAGTAAATAGCTTCATCATAAAATGGAGTATGGAAAGTGAGCCTTCTTGGAGAATAATAAAAAATGATTTAAGGCAAAAAAATTCCATGATCAAATATTTGTGAGATGGGAAAAAGAAATCATTAAGGATATAAGGAATTTAAGAAAGATAATTAAAATACAAAACTATCAAAATTATTAAACCGAAAATAGCTAAGGTGGCCGAAAATATTGAGCCTATCCATGCTCATATTTTCGGACCTCGTCGCTTAGTTTTTAGGAAATATTTTGCTAGATTTTAAGGATTAAAAATGCTTGTGTAAATAATATATTTTGTAGAAAATAATTAATTAGAAATATCAACCTAAAACTAACTTATATAACTAAGAAAAATCAAGATCATTTGACTTTTTCTTTTTTCTCTCTCCTCTCGTCTCTCTCTTTTAGGATTTTAGTTTTCTTGGTTGTTTAGGCTGGAAATAATCTAATTTCTTCATAAATTAAATTATTAAGAAATTAAATTATTTTCGACCCTTTTTCTTTAATTCAATTTAGTTTTTGTTTTGCTTTGTTTATTTTGTTTTGTTCTCTTCATCTGTGAGAGTCTGTCCCAATTTTATGTGTTTTCCCAATTTTTTAGGATTTTGATTCTCATCCATGGATGAGAATTTATTTTTAGGGTTCTTATAACAATTGGAAAGGTGATTTGGATTCCTATGGGTCTGAGATTTGTCATCAGCCGGTCGATCAAAACATCAGCCATTGCGGAGGTCTCAACTTGGAAAGATGCAAAGACATCGAAAATCATTGCTCGCGTCAAGCTTGAAGCGGTGGAGTATGAGTTATGTCAAATATGCAAATTAGTTATGATTTTGATTGTAAAAGTTTTGATATTTTCTCTGAATCTATGGTTTACAAGTCTTTATTATTGTAGATGTCGTATGGCTAACTATTATTTAATGATATTACTACTTCCTGTTCAAAAAAAAAAAAAAAAAAAAAAAAAAACTAAGAAAGATCATATTTTCTACACTTCGAAAATCCAAAATTATTAGCTAATTAATTATAATTTTCAGCCCTATTAAATACTAATTAAGAAATATAATTTTGTTTGATTAAAAAATCCAAAAAATATATAATTTTGTTTTTTTAAAATAAAATAAATATATAATAAATCTTATCCAAAATAGTAATTGAGTTTTGTTTTTGGTGCTAAATTCAAATATCATTTTGGCTCCAAAATTCAAATAAAAAATAATTTGCTATAATACCCTTTTTAGAAAATAATAATTAATTAATTAGACAATATGTCTTAAAAATACGGCGTATTATAGTTTTGGTGGAAGGATATCAATGTTGGTGTAATTTCTTATTCTACTAATCACTTTGATGTGAATGTACTTTGACGATAAGAATAATTTGAAGTATTGTGCTATTAATTGGTATTTATGGGTGGTCCGCACAATCAAACAAACATATGATATGGAAACTTATGTCAAATTTGAAAACAAATAGTAACATTCCTTGCATTATGTTTGATGATATTAAAGAGGTAACTAGCTTTTCAAAGAAAGAGGGTGGTGACCCTAGAAGGGAGAGACTTGTGGATGCTTTTAGTGAAGCGATTGACAATTATTGTTCCTTATGGAATTTAGGGTTCAAAGCTAGCATCTTCACTTGGGAAAGGGGTACTTGGATGACTACATATGTGCAGGAAAGTATCAGATGGGAATATTGCTGACAATGCAGTTGTGGCTTTTGAGAATTTCCACGTTATGAAGAGGGGAGGTGAAGGAAAGTATAGGAATATTTCTCTCAAGTTGGATATGAGTAAGACATATGACCGGGTAGAATGGTTGTGTCTTAGAAAGAGTGATGGAAAACGGATTTCTTTTTGCTGGAGCGAATGTGTAAGAATGCTCAGTTATAGTTGACATAATCAACAAGTATTAGAGGGCATCAGGTAAGAAAGTCGATCTATGCAAGACAAATGTCACTTTTAGCATAATGTTCATTTTGATCGTCGGAAGGAAATTATTGATATTCTTGGGGTGAATGAAGTCGAGAGGCATGAAAAGTACCTTGGTCTACCGATCATATTTTGAAGATTAAGAATAAGCTATTTTTGCAATGCTTAAGAAGAGAATATGGAAGAAATTGCAAGAGTGGAAAGAGAAGTTGTTATCTAAAAGTTGGGAAAAGAAATCATCTTCAAAGCGGTCGTTCAAACAAATCTGACATATATGATGATCATTTCAAGACCCCAAATACTCTCACAGATGAGATCCAATCCCTTTTGCTTGACTTGGGTAGGGTTCTTGCGATACTGCGAGGAAAATGCATTGGCAATGGTTGGAGTTTATATGTTGATTGAAAATTTGTGGTGGTATGAGTTTCCAAAACCTTTAAAGTCTCAACCAAGCTTTGATGGCAAAACAATGTTGATGCCTCAATCAAAACAATGTATGGAATGCAGAGGCTATACGCAATAACTTCAATGCAACCGGCCAAGCCTTAATCTATACCATTATGTTGTCATAATGTGTTCCTAAAGATATAATTCTAGTGGCAAAATAAGATTGGCATTTACAGTGTTCGTTCGGATTATTGGCTAAGTCAGCAAGGTGCATCTAACACTCAATTGTAGGGCTTGGATGATATGTGGAGATTGGTTTGGAGTTTGAATGCCCCCCCTAAATTATTGATGCAATCCTTGTGGATAGCATGTAAGGTTTTTTTTTTTTTTTTTTTAGGGGGGGGGGGGTCTAATGTTCTATTATACATGCTGCTGCATTTTATGTGCGATGTAGCTAAGGACAATGGGCTGCTACGTATGTTTGTGATGGTTCTTAACAGTGCTCCTAGAAAAAGCTTTAGAGAGATTGAATTGTGTGGTTTACTTCTACTATTACTAAGGAGGATTTTGTGTCTATTGCTACCCTTGGTTGAGCATCATGATCTTGTAGAAATAAATTTATTTTTGAAGATGATAATATTGATCCTATTAGTGACACACAAAATGTTGTGATGAGATCAAGTAAAGAGTTGATGGCTATACTCCTTTCCAGCTTATCGTAGATGTTATTTATGCTCTCTCCTGTGCTCTTGAGTCTTTTACTTTCTCTTATGTAAAACAGTGGGGAATATATTAGCTTACCTAGTTACTAGGTGGGATACGACCATACAAGGGGTTGCAATTGCATGTGATGAAATTGTATGTTGTGGTCCTTTAAGTCTTTTAATTTTAGTAGGCATTGATCATTATTAACTAGATTAGTCTCATGCGGTGCACAATTTGAACAAATAAAATTTTCTAAATTCGTTTATTTTTTTTTATATCATAATTTAAAAAAAAAATCCCAAAATAAATAATATTATTTTTTTTAAAAAAAATAAAGCTTATAGAAAAATTGAATAATGATAGGGATATTTAAGGAAGGTAAATTGAATTATTTAAATTGTTTATCGAAAATTTATAATAATAATATAACTAATCAAAATTTTAATAAAATAAAATAAAAAGCATAAAATAATTACATTACTAGGTTAGAACCCGTGCGATGCACGGTTTATAAAAAACCTATTTTTCATTTGTACATTTTAAAAATAAAAATAAATCGCTATTATACATGAATATAAATAAGAATTACGTATATTTTGTAATTTTTAAATTTTTTTATTTTAATCAAAATTATGATATATTATCTGTTCAACGTTTTTAAATTCATAGTTCAATGTAGGAGGTCATTTATTAGGGCTTGTTCACATACTTAATTTCAGTTCATTTTAGTTCAGCTCCAATCAGTTCAGTTCAGTTCATTCAGCTCCTAATTTCCTTCTCTCAAAAATATCCATTTCAGCTCAGTTTAGTTCAATTTGGCTCCAATCAGTTCAGTTCAGTTCAGTAAATGTGAATAGGCCCTTAATGTGCCATTTAAAATTGTTTCAATTTCCTATGATAAATTTCAAAAACGTTAAATATGATAGTTTTTTTTTTTTTTTTAAAAAAAAAAAAAAAAAAAGGAATAAGATGTCATCATCATTGCATTTAGTCGGGAAATTTTTTATTGAGAAAGCGACACGTGGGGCAATGGTGATGTCAGCAAATTTTGTTTTAGTAATAGTTAATAGATAGATTTATAATTTTGGAGAAAAATTTTTAATAACAAATTGACATGTGTCTAGCATGATGTCAGCAGTTGTTATTTTAGTACTCCGTATAAATTTATTTAAAGAAAAACATGTGTTGAAAATTTGTTACTCCGTAATAAATTTAATTTTAAAAATTACTCTGTATGTCATTATAAAATAACAAACATCAAAAAATTATGTCTCTAAATAAATAGATGGGAAATCTTTGGTCTTTGTTGCTACTCTTTTCGTACCTTAATTACATTCTTATTTCACTTTACCTAAAAGGGATGATTAGAATGTACAATGGGAATTACAAGACATTTTTTTTTTTTACAAATACAAGACATTTATTGTTGTCTTTGAATAAAACAAAGATATAATGATATTAAATGAAGCACATGTCATCAATCGTTTGAAAAGAAAAAGGACCAATCATATTTGTTTATGAAAAATAAAAAACCAATCATATTCAATTATAGTGCTGCACATGGATTCAGAATGTTACGAGTGAGAAAATATGAGTGAGAAAATTATGGTTTCTGTACAACCATTAATTGCAAAACAGAAATACAATTAACGTAATGTCATATCACAAATATTTAGGGTCTGTTCTCTTACGTTGAAATTCAGTTCAGTTCTCTTACGTTGAAATTCAGTTCAGTTCAGTTCAGTTCAGCTCAGTTCAGTTCAGTTCAGTTAAGTTTAGTTCAGTTCAGTTCAGTTCAGCTCCTAATTTCCTTCTCTTATAAAATATTCATTTTAGTTCAGTTCAGTTCCTAATTTTCTTCTCTTATAAAATATTCATTTCAATTCAGCTCAGTTCAGTTCAGTCAATGAGAACAGGCCCTTAGGGATAATTTGGGAATATTTAGTAAAAATTCGCTACTACTAAAAAGAGAAAGTAGAAATGTAATTTTCAAATACGAAGTACTCCGTATTAAAAAAAAAAAAAAAATGTAATTAAGGGATATAAGAAGTATTAATGTTTAAATTATCTTCGAAAGAAGTGAACCGTAAAACAAGTTTGTTTTTTAAGGTAAAAAGTAAAAACCGCCAGAGTAATACGAGTGGAGTATATCAATTGACAACTCAAATAAAAATGAGTATCTCTAGGATATCATCCTTTGGCCCCAAGTATCTTATTCTCATTGGATCATAATACACACGCGCATTAAATCGCAAGTGGGCTGCTGATGTAAGTTGATGATGATGATATGCATGACATACATATCATGCATCACATACCATCCATCTCATTTACAGCTCATCCCCATTATTTTTTACTGTACTCTCTACTCTATTTTCACTTTTCCAAACAATAGTACAAAGTCATTTAATGACATTTTTTAATATTCAATGTATTTAAAATTAATTTATTGTCTTCATTAGTTGTAATATGGATTATGGAACATTATTACAGAGGCATACAATGTACATACAATATTTTTTTTTTTTTGAAAGAATGTACATATAATATTTAGATGAATTTAAGTATAGAATGATAAAATATTACGGAGTACAAATATTGCCCTTTAAAAAAGATTAGAGTAAATAATATTGTAACATTCTTGTAAAAAAAAAAAAAATAACAAATTTTATTTTCCGCATAAAACACTCCTTAAATATTTGACAGATTGACAGCTCAAATATATGGTAACTAAAGATCTAAATTACAGTTTACCAAATAAAAAAAAAAATATTTTTTTTAAAAAAATAATCATTTTAAGCAATAAAAATTGGGGACAAGTGTAATCAGCTTATCTCTTTCCTGATTTACAATAACCGACTTAACATTTTCAAAAATTTAACTAAAATTAATTAAATTACTGAATTAAAATTTTACAAAAAGTTGAAGATAAAAAAGCTCTCTATTTAATCTCTCGCCCACCTCTTGGGAAGGGTGAAGTCCAGAAAACCAACAGACCAAACGCCACCCACTAGAGAGAGAAATACTCTGAAAGGTACAATTTTTATTCATTTTTTTACTCTAAATTCTTTAAATTAATTCACGAGTTTTCCAAAGATCCCTTTTTAATTTAATATTTATACAATTTTATAAATTTAGTACTCAAATTTCTATGCATATTTTCTGCATCTTTCAATCGTCTTCTTCTTCATAAACCCATTTTTCACACTCTCTCTCTAAAACTTTTTTTTCACTGTTCAAAAATTGATAGATCTTTGTCATATTATAGAGAGAGATTGACAGCCATAGATTCCTAATCTCATAGAAAAAAAAGTAAAACAAGTCGTCTATATATCATCAATTTGGTTCATTCTATCTAATCTTTTTCTTTACTTTCTCTCTCTTCATTTTTGCAGAGGTTTTAGAGAGAGAAAGACTCTGTAAAAGAGGGTTTTTCAGGGAAGAAGAGATTGAGAAGATTTATGTCTGCTAAGTCAGATTTGGTAGTGTTTGGGGCTCCTTCATTGAAGCTCTCTTATCAATTTTACTCACTTTTTTTTGCTCACTTTATGCAATTTCTTCTCTGCTGTTCATCTCAGCAGAGTTCTATACCCGGATTTTCACCCGTTTCGATGCGTTTGAGGCCCAAAAGGTAACTGGGTTTTTCTTCTTTATGCTTTAATTTCAATACCCATGTTTTAATTTCTGAGATTTTTGCTGTTATTTGAGTTTTGATTTTTTCTGGGTTTATGAATTTTTAGGGTTTATGGTTTTTGATGGGTTTTAATTTTTTGTTTTGCAGGACTTGTTCTGGAGTAGAGTGTTTTGGGGGTTTTCACATAAAAAGATTCATAGATTTATTCATCTTTTTAAGAGTGTCTCTCACTTGATTTTTGCCTAATTTACTTCCACCTTTTTTACATAAATCTTTATTTTCTTAAAAATTCTTTGAATCCTAAAAATTTTCTGGGTTTTTGGAGTTTGATCTTAACCCAGAAGAAATGGCTGACCTTCAGAATCCAATGTTGACTCAGAAATTGTTTTACAGCAAACCCAAAACACTGAAAAAAGTCCGAATTTATTGCCTTGATCCGGATATGACTGATTCTTCATCTGATGATGAGAGTGAAAACAGGAGAAAAAGACCATCTGGGTCTAAAAAACGGATAGTCCAAGAGATTATCCTGCCCGTAAATTCGGGTTTTAACAACCCGGTTGCCGAAACTGAGAGTTCTTGCCAAGATGATAACAACAATGGTTGTAAGAGGAAAAGAAAGTCGTCTGATAAAACCTCTACCACTCGAAAACCCGCTTCATCGAAGTATAAGGGTGTGAGGCAGAGGAAATGGGGGAAATGGGCAGCGGAGATTCGAGACCCAATTCGAGGGGCTCGAATCTGGTTGGGGACTTACAATACTGCTGAAGAAGCTGCACTGGCTTATGAACAAAAGAGGATTGAATTTCAAATTCTGATAGCTGAGAAAAGCCAGAATGCTTCTTGTTCTGCTGCTACTGCAGTGCAAAACCCTGCTGTTTCTGAGGATTCGGAGAGTGTTGTATCGCATAACTCTCCTGCCTCAGTGCTCGAAATCGATACCTCTGCATCGCAGATGAAATTAACCAGCAATGTTGACAGTACAGTTGATATTGAAATTGGAAAGAGCAAATGTGTTGAGTCTGTTGGCATTAAGGAGTCTGATGACATTGTTCCTGTAATGAGCTCAATCGAAGAGGAATTCCAACGCAGTGATTTCGACTTACAAATGGAGCTCGATTCGTCCCTCATGTTTAATGATTTTGGTGATATCTTTGCAGACTTTGATGCATTCAATGGCCTTGAAGTTCATGGGTTCGATTCCCTCGAGCCATCTGATCTACCTGGGTTCGAGTTCGATTTTAACTTGAGTAACGAGGAATTTGCCTGGATTGAAGAACCCCGGAACGTTGCTGCAGCAGCAACAGCAGCTGCAGCAGCCACTAAGTTTTGTAGCGAGTAATTAATTAGTAGTAGTAACTAGTAGAGATAGTACTAGCTAATCTATAGAAGAACTACTTCGTATTATATAGGGAAGTAAGCAGTTTTGATAAACAGATCTTAAGAGATTGAATGAAAACATACTCTTAAGATCTGGTTTTTTGTTTAATTTTCAAGTTTTCGAGTTTAAATCTTGTTATTGAGTGAGTATCAAAGATGTAAGTGAGCAAGGAATGAGCTTCTTTTTTGATGTAAAAGTGGGAGATGAATTCAATGGGTTTTCCTGTGCTGTTAGAGCAGTCCATTGTTGTTCATCTTCCTCTAGGAAACAAACAATGCTTACCATCCATAAAAATGTTATTATCATATAATGCTCATTTTCAGTATCTTATTATATGCATGAATAATAATAAGCAAGTTTGAATTTATTTATGCTATTAATTTTATTTGTTGTTCTTTAATTTAGTCAGTATATTATTTGCGTTGAATTTTTATTTTTGGATTTGATTCTTGTTGAATTGAGAATCTAAATTAAAGGAACATAAGCTTTTATATTGAGTGGCTTTATTCTCAAAGGTCTTTTCAGTTGGATTCTGTAGGCGGGATTTGAGAATAAAATTTTTTTGGTTGCTACTGGTACCACTCCAGTATTTCATATCATTCCTCGGCGTTTTTTATTTGCTTCGTATTTTTAATTAATTACTCGTATAGTCATATTCGTATTTATTATACTCCGTATTACATATTTACATGTAATTTTGCAAAAGGATCAAATTAGAAAATGCTTAATAAAACCCCACCTTTTTCTGAAAGAAATAAAATCCCACTTGTTTTCATCAACAAAATCTTAAAAATAGGAAATGGTTATGAAGTGATTACCAAAATCGTTATGTTGAATGGAAAATTTCTAATTATATACGAATATTAGATTTTGAATTAATAATGATCTTATTAGTATTCCCTCCGTCCCTATAAAGAAAAAGAAGTATTGTACTAAGGGACGGAGGGAGTACTATTTTGATGACAATTATAATGTTATTAATAATGTTGTATTTTAATTATTTTTTTCGTAAAAATTGATTAGCAAAATTTAGATTTGAATAATTTTAAAAGTCATCATATATTTTAAACAATATTATTTGTATTATATCCCAATGAATTAGATGCAAATTTTGAATTTGATTTTTTTTTAAATAAAGATATAAAACAATTTGTTACCTTTTTAATTGAGGGGTAACACTTTTTTTTAAAAAAAAATAAATAAATAAATAATAGAGATATATTAACATATAAAATAAATTAATTTGTATAGAGTAGTAAATTATAATTTTAAGATTAATAAATATTTAATTTATCCCGACTAGTTAATTGCCTTTTTTTATATACAAAAGCGAAGAGTTTAAAATTATAAGACGAGTTCTCAATCATTTCTACTAAATTTGCATATTTGTTTGATTAGTATCATGTTGGATTAGTATCTAATGAGATTTAGTGATGTAAAGTATAATTTTCCTCATTTTTTGGATTTATTGAGTACATGTGCAAATAGTATAGGAGTATGGTCGTATATAGTGAGCCAAAAAAAGGAAAAAGAAAGAGAATAATAAAAAGAAAATGGGGAACATATCTTGAATAAGAGGAACAAAAAAGGGTAATGGTGGGCTATATTCACTTGAATAAAAATCTACTAGTGTTGAGCTTAAGAAGTTAGATAGAGTACTTTGTAAGCAAAGGCTAGTATTCCAAATATCATGCGGCATTTGCATTTTTATTCGGCCCCTTAAATTTCACACACCTGTCGTGTTTTCTGTCAACTTGCCTTTCGGTAGAGTTAGGTGAGGAACCTTCATGTGCCCCTCTTTTTTTTTTCATTGAAACTTCCTCCCAATAATAATGCCTATGTTTTCTGATTTTTTGAGAGTATTTGGTTGATGATTCAGAACCTATTAGACTCCGAATGTGTTGAATTTTGTTTTAACACTTGTACAATGAGATCCAACTTAGGTTTTAATTAACACTTGTGTGATGAGAGTTTAAGTATACAAGTGTAATTAGCGCATGTTTAAAATGTTTTTAAGAGTAATCACTAGTGTTCCTACAATCGGGCATGGTCTAAGCAAAATATTGACTTAACATGCTCCGGGTTTGTCCTTAAGAATAAGCACCATGCGATGACTCGCTTGGGAAAATCCACCCTATATTAATTATTATAAATCCACCCTATATTAATTATTAATTATTACCTATATTTGTAATCGGGAAAGAAGTTCTAACTAGTTGAGCTATCCTCTCTCTTTTATGAAAATAGACTTCAAAGTATGTATGCATATGATGTGTAGTAGCTTATGTCATTAAATTATTAGATCTTGAAAAGAACAAAAAAAAAAAAATTGCATATGAAATGCATTATTATGAGAATGGACTATAGAATTATGCATCATGAAAATTGTCAAAGTACTTTAATCATTCTATGTACATATTCCTCGGATAGATCATTTTTATACTTCGAAAGAAATTAAGGTATTTTTTTTTTTTTTTTAGGAAAAAAGAAAAAAAAAATTAAAAAAAAAATAAGGTAGTTGAAATGTTGAATACAAAGTATGAGTATTCTCTTTCTATAAAGGATGGTTTTGGTCTTTTGGAGTACAAAACATCAAATCCTAAAATTTCCAATAATGCGGATATTATTGGCCAAAAGGAAATCAAATTTTTTTATTGACCAAATATATGCAAAAGAAATCAAGATTTCTTCCTAATTTTTTTTTTTTTTTTTTTTACAATGGTAAGAAAAAAGTAAACATTAGGAAACCCTCCTCACGAAGGGAATACATACTGATTGCTATTATGATACGCGGATTATTCTATTTCCAAAACTAAATAGTACTCCGTATTACAAAAAAATACAAGCCAACTATAGTATAAGGATTGAACTGAAATTATTTTTACCGATTCTCTATTATATTTTTACCGAGCAGCACTCCGTATTACAAAAACTAAATAGTACTTCGTATTACAAAAAATACAAACTAAATCACTTGATTGCCTTTTATATATCCAAAACTAAATTATTTTTACTAAACTGTAATTATTTTTGCTGAACTTAAGTAATTTTTAATGAATTGAAATTATTTTTGGTGAACTGAAATTATTTTTACCGATTCTCTATTATATTTCTTCTTTATAGTTACTGATTTTTACTGAACTGAAATTTTTTTTGCTGAACAAAAATGATTTTTTACTAATTACGGAGTATTATTTTTTTAAAGATGAAGTAAGGGCATGTTCACATTTACTTATCAGTTTAGTTCAGTTCAAATCAGTTCAGTTCAGCTCCAATCAGTTCAGTTTAGTTCAGTTCAGCTCCTAATTTTTCTCTCTCATAAAATATTCATTTCACTTAGTTCAGTTCATCTTAGTTCAGCTCCAATCAGTTCAGTTCAAACCAGTTCAGTTCAGTTCAGCTCCAATCAATTCAGTTCAGTTCAGCTCAATTCAGTAAATGTGTACAAGCCCTAAATACAGCCTAAATAATTATCTATACAAATATACAATTAATTAAAAGTAGGGGTTAAAAAGGGGAGAGCAAACGCCAAATGCCCTCTTTTATTATAACGTTTTTACTTTTACTAACATATCAATCTAGTTAAAAAAAAAAGAGGAGATTATCTTTATAAGTATTAATCAAACAACAAAATATTTTCAGAAGATTTCAATAGAGAAAATAAAAAAGATTCAAATATTATATTATCCTCCTTAGAAAATTGATATATCTCAACGGGTAGATTGTAGCACAAATTAACACTTTAAAGATTATTTCTATAATCATCATAGTCAACAAATTTTAATTAATTGAATAATTAAACTAATTTGTGTAAAAAAAATAAATACCCTTAAACTAATTAAAATATTTCTCTTGTACTTAAAATGACTTTAAGTCGTATCAGGTTCACGTGCTTTGGGGTTAGTTAGGCCCGGTTTATTGCTCGGTCCACGAGTTTTATGTCATGCTGGGTCGGGCCAAACCGCCAAAGTATTCAAAAGGTTGGCCCTTGTATGGTCCAGGCCCACGTGTTGGATTGATTTTAGAATGTTTTGTCGTGTCGGGCTGATAGTGCTGAGTCTTATCGTGCTTCTTCTAAATAATGGCGGCCCACGGCCCACATGCACAATACTGCCTTGCTGTGCAGTGCTTTTTTCGTGCCCTTATCGTGTCGTGCTTTTTTTTACTGGGCTGTGTCGGGCTTTTGGTCGGCCCGCCTAGGGCCATCTTTACTTATACTTGTCTCCGACGTGACGTCAACGAGACAACGACCACAAAGTTTTAGCCTTCTAGGACATGAAGTCTTTAGTAAACCTTGCTATGAAGTCCATGATGTCTTTGAAGATGTTAATGAAATTTCCTTCTTTCATTTTAAATGAATTAATTCGATAAAGAATTGAGTACACTATCTCCTATACCCTCCTGATATAAGATGAATCAATTGGAAAGTATGTATATTTCAGTTATTCCCTCAGATTTAGTAGGAAGATAGTATAGGTAGTCGTAAGGGATGTATTATAAGGAGTTAAAAGAGGAATTAATAATGAAATATATCATTAATTACATTGATCTGCTCGTGATTTTGTCTTTTTTTCACTAAATTTATATCAAAAAAGAAAGTATATTAAATACTTATTTATAGTCCTCCTAAGAGCTACTTATAGTACTACCCAATTTAATAATTTAATAATGTTTCATTATGTTTTAAAATCACATTTTATAAAGATGTTTCTCTTTCTAGTTTTTATTGATAGAGTATAAAATTAATCATGACTTTCATGAAAATTAGGGCCTATTCCGATTTACTGAAAACAATTGAACTGAACTAATTGGGGCTCAACTGAATTGAATATAGCTGAAATGAATTATTTATGAGAGAAAGAAATTAGGAACTGAACGAATATAGATGAAATGAATTATTTGTGAGAGAACGAAATTAGGAACTAAATTGAATTGAATTGAACCGAGCTGATTGGAGCTGAACTGAACTGAACTGAACTGCAATTAAGCTGAGCAGAATAGATCCTTTTTAGATTGTACTCCATCCGTTATTACATACTTGCTCCATTTCTCTGTACGCGGAGTTTTAGGAGAAATTGGAGAAAATAATAAAAAATAGAGGTAGTGGGGTATGGGGAAGAATAAAAAATTGTAAAAGCAAAAATAGTGGAGAGAATTGAAGGAGAGACTTGCGTGGACCTGGTCCACAATAATATTATTGTGGACCCGAGAGTTATACACAGACAATTGACATTATATTTAACATAGTGACCCTTATTTTAAACATATTAACCTTATTTTTAACATAGTAACCTTTATTATAACTTGTGTAACGTTTAACATTATTGTGTACTTGAATACGACGTTATGACCCTAATTTTAACATAGTGACCATTATTATTCATATTGACCAGTGTACACAAATATTTCATTAAATAGCCTATATATTACCAAAATGACTTTTATTTCAACATAGTGACCTTATTTTTATTATAGTGACTTTTTTTTTTTATTAATAAAACAAACATAGTTTCTCTGATATTAGTGGTCCACAATAAATTAGTGTGAACCAGGTTCATTTAAAAATTAGTAGGTGAAAGAAATGAATTAAATATTGTAAAAAACTTCCAAATAAAGAAATGAAGCAAGTATTTAAATTAAACCCGGCCGAAAAAGGAAAGTGTAGCAAGTATATAAAAACGGAGGGAGTAAACACTAAAATTATGTGATCGGAGAGTTTTTCATTAATCAATAATCCATTAGTATCTAAATATGGTTCTCATTTGACTTATTCGTCTCAAACTCAAAAAACTTTGACCATAAAAACCCGTTAATTTATAAGAGATTATATGTCCATGTGAGATCTTGTTTGATTCTTCACATTGTATATTTTATTAATTTCAAATTTTTATAATTTTTACGCGTATAAAAGTAGAGATGATATTGGCGTTTAAAGACACGTTTAAGGGACAATGAAAAGGCAAAAGGAAACTATATTTAAAGACAGAAGGATTACATACTTTCAAACTATGTAACACAAAATTTAAGCAAATTTTTTCGTGTAAAGTCTTCAAAACAACTTAATATATATGGAATATAGCTAACAAGCTTTGTCATTAATTGAAATAATTTAATTAATCAAAATGATGTAGTCTTGACTCTTGTAGTTGCCCCCAACGTAATGTCAACGAGACAACGACTAGGACATGAGTCATGAATTGAAGTCATGGACATGTTTAAGTGAACATACTTGCTATGAAGAAAGTCCGCAATGAAATTCAGTGTCATTTTCTTTGAATATGTGTAAGTGAATTTCCCTTCTTTTTAAAGGCACTAATCCGATAAAGAATTGTGTATCACTATCATTGTGTTCATTTAATTTTATAGTCCTAAGTCTACTAATTAACTATGTTTGGAATCTTGTCATAGTAAAGAAATATTACGGAGTAGTATTTAGGTAGAAAAAACCATCTTAAATTTAGTAGGAGAGAATATTATTCTTTATTATGTTTCATAAAGATGTTCTGTTTCTAGGTTTTTATTGCAAGAGAATATGAAAACTAATCATGCAACTCAATTCACTATTTATATAATTGTATCTCATTCACTATTCTTTCAAATTTCATAAATTGGACGAATCATTTCATAAGACATTTAATTAGCACGTTGAGAGTTTGAGGCCAATTGTACTATGAGTATCTCTGATGGAGTTCAACTGATCAAGTAAGATTTAGATGAAAGGATAATGTGTAACACGTAATTTCCTTTATAAAATACTCCGTAATATTAATGAAAATAAACCTAATTAAATCTCACCATCGCAATGTTCATAAACTGATGTTCGTAGTTTTTAGAGTTTTAATTATTATGTTGAAAAAAACATACCTATTAACAATAAGAGACAACCAATGGAGAATAATGTTGACTAGGACTTGAATTTGAAGGTTTGATATGAAATACAACCCTTAGTAATTTAAGCATGTATAATGTGAATAAACGGTTGTATGATGGACTTTGCAAAGATGACGAACTGACAATTGCTTGGATTGACTAACCACAAGAGGCATTTGAATGACTGGATGATCATAACTTTATACTCCGTATATCTTTACTATCACATTATTATTATTATTATTATTATTATTATTATTATTATTATTATTATTATTATTATTATTGTCATTATATTATTGTTATTATTGATACTAATATCAAATACGGATTACGAAGTAATAACAACAACAATAAAAATCATCAAGAGTACTACAGTGGAGTATTTAACTTGGATGCGTTGACTTGATAGAAATTATAGTACTCGTACTATTGGTAGTAGTTAATAATGGAAATTTAGGACGTACGAGTAAGTGCTTACATATTCAAATTTACACCACGTACGTTTTGGTAAGAGTGGTTGAAGCCCCTTGAAGGTGGTCAGGTAGCTACTGTAGTAGTGGGGCTTAGAAATTATATCTTGCTTGCTTAAATACGAAAGTCTTTGTTGTCACAATTTATTTATTGCCATTACTTGCCCACAACATATTGATAGTGTGACTGTGTCAGTGTCTCTTTTAATACTAATCCAACACTTTTTTTTTAATGGTTAGGATGATGCAATTACTGCTTAAAAGGATGCTAGGTGGCATCAACAAACACAAATTTATTTCTCCTATGGCTTTGAGATTTTGTTAAAAGACTTATAATATGAGTTTGACTATAAATAGTACCACATTCGTTACAGATTATGTGTAACAATTAGACATTTTTTCTCTCTGTTTTATGTCAAATCGTTGCACATAACTTATAACGGAGGTAGTACGTGCATATGATAGGATAGAGACATATATATAATCATATAAGAGAAATGATATGATATAATCACACATACATACTTACAAAAGTAAGTCGTGAAACTTTTACTATATAACAAATGCTCTAAATTAAGGTCATAAGGTGACACGTGTAATACTATATGCATTTAAATAGTAGTATGTCATATATACATGCACTTATGAAATGCGATTGCGCAATTATACACTCCATCAAAAGAGAAAATCCTTGGCCAAGAATTTATAAATAGGCAAAATAGCAAATAAATCTATAATTACAACTTAGTCATAAAACATGTTTTTACAAGTCATCCTAAGAATCTAAAAGTTAGAAGGCTACTATTCCTCTAGAGACATTAGTTAAAAAGTAGCATGATTAGGTTTTTGTCAAATGATAATCCTGATAAATTGATATGGTCGCGTGACCTTCGATTATAGACAAAGCACATGGAAGCGACTTTTAAGAATTATGATTAGTTGGAATAGTAGCATGTAATATCTAATAATAAACTACTTAGATTTCGTGGGTATGTCATGAAACATTATTATATAAACCTTTGCTTGTCTAAAACCTTAGTACGGAGTACTTAATAAGATAAATAAATAAATATTCCGTAATGTTCACGTCGTGAGTATCTCTTATTGCATGCACTTCTTCTGTGCTTCATAGTAGCAGTAGCTTCTGGCTAAAGGAACTCCCTTACGTACCCTTTTTTTTTTTTTTTTTTTTTTTTTGAGGAAAATGAGTTAATCTTTTATTGGTTGCCTTTTTAGATTTATTTATTTATTTATTGGTTTGGTGAAAGTTGCCTTTTTAGATTATTAATGCAAATGTTCTTAGTGTAAGCATGCACCGATGTTGTGTCAAAAAAAAAAAAAAAAAGCATGCACCGATGTTATGACGGATTTCTTCTAAATACATGAAAAATAAAATTTATGGGCCCAAAATCTAAAACAAGATTAGTAAGAAAAAATTCACTAAATTAGTATATTAAACAAAAAATCAAGATGTATCATGGGCCATATTTGATAAAGTAATTATGATTATAGTTATATAACCCCCCCCCCAAACCAAACTCCATTATTGGGCTTCTAAGCCCATCAGGTCACCCATTGTTATCGTAGCCCAATTGACTAAATTTGATTCTACTAGTGAGTCTATGAGTGGGATAGGTCAACCTTCAACTCAATTATTAAAAGCTAAAGAATGGAGAAGTATCCTGTTAATCACCTGTGTTTATCCTGTGTCACTTTTATACTATCCCTATTTTCAAAATTTCTTCTCATTAAAACATTTGTCAATGCAAGACTTTAATCATAAATATCGTAAATTGCATATTAGTAAAAAAATGTAACAACGAATTATATCGTTACTTTAGAGAAAGAGGTGATTTTATATTTGAACATGAAATATAATTAAGATTAGGGGCGGACCTTTTGTTAGGCTCATAGGGCTTGGCCCCCCAAAACATTTGTGAAAAAAAATTAGTTGAACTATAAGTCTATAACATTGTAAAATACTTGTTAAACTTTAACTAAGCCCACTAAAGAGATATTATCATATTTGTGGTGATCAGAGCTTTTTTGGTGCAGCAGGTCACACCGTGTGACCTGCTGCCAAGTCAGTAAAAATAACAGATTACGCGCACATAACGGGGTTACTGTTCACTCGTATAACAGGGTTACTGGTTTTGTCAGGGTTACTAGTATTTTTTTTTCAGAGGTTACTTGTATTTTTTTTACAAGGTTACTTGTATTTTTTTTTTCAGGGGTTACTTGTATGGATTACTTATTCGGGGTTACTAGTTTTGTCGGGGTTACTTGTATTTTTTTTTCAAGGGTTACTTGTATTTTTTTTTCAGGGGTTACTTGTATGGATTACTTATTCAGAGGTTACTTGTATTATTCAGGGGTTACTTGTATTTTATTTTAGGGGTTACTTGTATAGTTTATTTATTCAGGGGTTACTTGTATTTTTTTTTTCAGGGGTTACTTGTATGGATTACTTATTCAGGGGTTACTTGTATTTTTTTTTTCAAAAGTTACTTGTATTTTTTTTTCAAGGGTTACCTATATTTTTTTTTAGGGGTTACTTGTATAAGTTACTTATTCAAGGGTTACTTATATAATTTACTTATATGAGTTACTTCAAAGGTTACATGTATGAATTATTTATTCAAGGGTTACTTGTCACTTATTCAAGGGTTGCTTGTAAGGCCCATACCAAACCAGTAACATCCTACATGTAACCCTTGAGCAAAACTAGTAACACCCTACAAGTAACCTCTAACCAAAACAGTAACACCCTATAAGTAACCCTTGACCAAAACCAGTAACACCTTACAAGTAACCCCTGACCAAAACCAGTAACACCCTACAAGTAACCCCTGACCAAACCAGTAACACCCTCGCTAAACCAGTAACACATTACATGTAACCCTTGACCAAACCAGTAACACCCTACAAGTACCCACCAAACTAGTAACACCCTACAATTTTTTACGTAGAATATTCGTTTTAAGATTTCACAAAGAAAACGAGCTCACATTTCTTTGGTTCTCATCGATTTCACTACTTCAAATATTGTTGTAATCTTAAGGATAATTAATCACAATTTTCCACAGCAATTTGACACCCAATTTCTACAATTTTGGGCTTTAATTGCAACAATTTGGCAAAGAGGAGAGAGAAAATGGGTGGAGTAGAGATATGGTTGTTGGTGATGTGTGGTTTGGTTTGTAGATGAAGCTAAGAAAAGAGAAGAGAGAAAATTGGTGGAGTAGAAATATGGTTGTTGGTGATGTGTGGTTTGGCTTGGAAAAGAAGATAAGAAAAGAGGAGAGAGAAGAGTTGTGGTATTTAAAAAAATAATAATAATTGTGGCTGGCCACATTGTGTGGCCAGCCACATACAAAAAATTGTGGTGATCATAACTTTTTAAAGTTTATTGAGGATTTTTTTTTTCTTTTTTTTTTATTTTCTATATAATATATATATATATATATATTTAAAATAAAAAATTTATAAGAGTTTTAATTGATGATTTTTTATTATTAAAATTAAAGATTTACAAGCCTTACTTTAATTTTTGGCTAGATAATGGGATTGTGTTTTTTATTTTTGATGACATTTGTTAATAACACTCATTAATATGAACTAAGATCGAACTATAACCATTAACATGAAATTTTATCATAAACCGATTGACATTAACTTAGTAGGTAATTAAAAACATTGTACACATTGATATTTCTTATGACAATATTAATTTCATTTTTTTTATTAAATTCATGTCACGGGGTGTATTTAGTGTCGATCCTCAAATCAATTTATAAATTTGACAATTTTGTGTCTATAGTTTAAGTTGAGTCATGTTTTGAGTCAATTAGTGTAATTTTGTTATTTGTTTAACTCTTCTTATGAATTTACATATTTATAGTTATATTGCAAAAATTTGGCTATGGATAGAGAAAGTTTCAAGATCCTCCATTGATAAGATTGCTTAGGAAATATATATATATATATATATATATATATATATATATATATATATATATATATATATATATATATATATATATATATATATATATATATATATATATATATATATATATATATATATATATATATATATATATATATATATATATATATCCTAGTGATATAGACTAGCATTGATGAGAAAAGCGCTGAGTATTTAGATTAATATATAGTCGGCTTTAATGTTAATTTTGTTAACATGGAAAAAGCAAATAAAAGATCTAAAACTTCAATACCACAGGATTTCATTTAGATATAGTGAAACTGGTTATACTGGAATACTAGGACGAGATTGTTTCCGTTGTTGAAACCCATTGTACCCCACTTGTGAATGTCCCACATTGGAGAAAGAGGAGAGGTGGTTCCACTTTATAAGGTAGAGGAGTTACTCCTACTATAGCCAATTGGTTTTAGTATGGAAGCTTCAAAGCCTTGTTTGTGGACCAAACTCTTCTTCTCCTTGTTTGGGTTGCCCAGACCCATTTCATATTGTTTCAAAATTCATCATCCATTACTCGTGAGGAATTTTATGCAATTACTACTGATTGTAGTTTTCGCAAGGACATTATGAAATTTATCCCTTCATAAAAAAAAGGAAAAATTTTAATTTACCACCCAAAAATATACCTAATTTCTAACTTACCACCCAATTTTTTTTTTTTTAAATTACCACCCAATAATTTAATTATTCACTCAGATTACCACCCAATTTAAATTTCCGATGGAATTTAGTCACGATGGAATTTGGGTGGTAAATTAAAAATTTTCAGGCCTGGAACAAAAGATGCTTTCAGGCTAACGATTCTAACTGCACTTGTATATTACTAACATGGGCAACGGGCCGTGCTATGCCTGGCCGTGCCGTGCCTGAAGTTGGCACACCCCAGCCCACGGCACGGCACAGACCACGTGCCTTGCGGGCCGTGCCGGGCCGCGGGCCAAACCGTGCCATTTTAATGTTTTTTTTAAAAAAATAAAATAAATGTAAATAAAAAACGATATATATATTTTTCAGTACAACTTAATTTTATATAAATAATGTGATTTATTTATGTTTATGTTAATATGTTTTGTTTTTGATTTTTTGAACAACTTTATTTTAATTTGGGTTATATAAATTATTTATCTAATTATGTTTAAGTTTATATAAACAAATAAAAACAATTTTATTAATTTAGCAATTAACAACAATGCATATAATAAAAAAAAATACGAGTGCGATAATCTGAAAACACAAAAAATTGAAGTATAACTTATTTTATTATATGCCGGTAGCCGGTACGATAAATCAATAATACAAAAAAATTAATGATAATTAAAAATCGTACGTGCCTTGCGGACCTCATGCCATGCCGTGCCCAGTCGTGCCACGTGCCAGCCGTCGTGCCTCGTGCTGTGCCCGTGCCGGATCCCAGAATTTTGTTCACGGCATGGCCCACGGCCCACAGGTGGGCCGCCGTGCCGTGCTGGACCGTGCCGGCACAGCCCGTGCCGCCCACGTGCCGGCACAGCCCGTGCCGCCCACGTGCCGACACAGCCCGTGCCCATCTTTATGTATAAGTAATAGAAACTCTCCCTAAACAAGTCAGCATACAATAAAAGATTTTTTTTTTCCTTTTAAAAATTCAATTGATTTTCATGAATACAAAAATTATGATTGGAACTTTGCCTCCTCCTAACATAAACTCGAATTCAAAAACATTGGTGAGCGAGAACTTTAACATAGACGGCGCTTTCCACATGACTTATGGGTTATGGCCAAGGCATTTCAAACCTTAAACACTGGAATCTCATGTGCTTTTTTTTTTGTAATTTTTGCATTTAGAAGTTTCCCTCATCTTTTGAATTTAAATTTTTTTTGCTCACTTAATGAAAAGTGTAACTTTTTTTAAAATTACATTTTTTTACACTCTCTTTGTTTTTTTAAGGAAAATTTGCAAATTGCAACCATTTAAATTTTATATTTTGCAAATTGCAGTTATTTAATTTTTTTTTGGCAAATTGTAGTCCAAAATTTCGTATAAATTGCAGCTCAATTCAACTTTTACATTAATTTACATGTCGAAAACTCTTTGGTTAAGGTTTTAGGGGTCATTTTAGCTTCTAAGGATCCGAATTGAGCTCGATATTAGCAAAAGAAATAACATAAGTGCCTCGTTTTGCGTAACAAAAATATATCAATTTGTGGGAAAATGTAAAAATGACACACTTACATTATTTTTTTGCTAATTCCAAGCTCAATTTGGTCTCTTAAAGACTAAATTGGCCCCTAAAACTTAAACGAAGATTTTTCGACATGTAAATCGATGAAAAAGTTAAATTGGGCTGCAATCTACAATTTATACGAACTTTTGGGCTGCAATTTGCAAAAAAAAACTTAAATGGCTGCAATTTGCAAAATACGAACTTTAAATGGCTGCAATTAGCAATTTTTTTTTAAATGCATTAGTTTGACTTTTGCACTATGTACATGTCAGGTTTGACTTAATTTTTTGGTTATTATAAAAAAAATAAATGTTACTTCGTATTATATAATATATCATTAGATTTTTCACAATGTCTACTTTCATTATGTAATTTTGTTACAATTTTACTAATAGACAATTAAAGATATTAATGGTTAAAGTTATATATGGGCAATTGTGCCGATTAAACTGATACACTTAAAAAAACAGAGGGATCACGAAGTTGCCAACCATAAAAAATACATCCCATTTTGTGTGCGGTCGGTCACACCGTGTGGCCACTTAAAGTAACCCCTTTAAAGTTGATTAAGTAACCCTTATAATATCGACCGAGTAACCCCTATAACACTGACCGAGTAACTCTATAACAGTGACGCAATAACCCCCATTACACTAGCGAAGTAACCCCTATAGTGATTGACCACACGGTGTGGCCAGCCACATATAAGGGCCTGTTCACACTAACTTAATTTCAGTTCATTCCAATTCAGTTCACCTCCAATTACTTCAGTTCAGTTCAGCTCAGCTCCTAACTCTCATAAAATATTCATTTCAGGTTAATTCAGTTCAATTCAGCTCCAATCAGTTCAGTTCAGTTCAGCTCCAATCAGTAAATGTGAATAGACCTTAAGACTTTGTGTAAAAAATACTCCCTTCGTCCCTGAAAGAACGACCCTTTTGGGTTGATTTCGCGGGTATTAATAAAGTTAAATAAAAAGAAGTAAAAGTATATATAAATTTATATGGGGTTTACAAAAAAGTAGAGAGATATAGTAATAAAAGTATATGGACAAATAAAATTTTATATGGGAAAACATATTTTGCACAAATATTGTTGCAAATTGGTGGATATTTCAATGCTAATGGATCATTCTTTTTGGGACTAAAATTAGGCCAAATGAGTCGTTCTTTCGGGGACGGAGGGTGTATAACAATACTTGTAAATTATTCAAATTTAATGTAAAATTTCCACTTATATTTTCAAACAAACTTTATCTTATTCATTAAAGATTAGTTTAATAACCTAATTTTAATAACATAAAAAAAAACAGAAAATAAAAATAAATATGAACGGATGGAATATTTTAAATATGTCCCAAAAAGATTCTTCAAGTTAATACGAGTAGAAATATAAATGGATAGATGATATCGTCTTAACATTTTCCCATAATTATCTATCTTGATCTTTTTTTCTTATGTAAAAATTCCCTAAAATAATGGATTTCATTTCGTAATCCTAATTAATCTCAAAGACTTAGGCTAGAAATACTCCTCAAATTTCAAGGTTCTTTCCTAAAAATTCACAACCCATTTGCCCAAAATTTCCAAAACCCCTGTTTTCAAAATCTTTTCACCCTTTAAAAAACCCTAATTTCTGTGTCTTTTTGACAATCGATGAAGAAATTTAGAGTCTTTTGCACAGACCCAGATGCAACAGATTCATCTTCAAGCGATGAAGATGAGAAAATTGGTGAAAAACCCGCGAAAAAGAAGCGATTTGTAAGAGAGGTGACCGTTGGAAGCGGCGAAGAAGCGCCGGAGAATCTCGTGATTGACGGAATTCCGGCGGAGGAGACGCCGGGAAAGGCAGTGAAGTACCGGGGAGTACGACGGCGGAAGTGGGGTCGGTACGCTGCTGAAATTCGAGACCCAATTAACAAGGTGAGAATTTGGTTAGGTACTTTTGATACTGCTAAAGAAGCTTATGAAGTTTATTATATGAAGAAGCTTGAATTTGATGCTTTAAAAACTACTATGGAAAAGTCTAATTCTGTTGAATTGAAATCTGATGATTTAGTGGATTCTAGGGTTAAAGATGTTAAGTGTGAAATTGAGGGAAAAGGGGGTGTTGATGTTGGTATTGAGTTGCCTGTTGATGTTGGTATTGAGTTGCCTGTTGATGTTAAAAGGGTTAGTTCAGGGAAGTGGTCTGCTAGGATTACGCACCCGAAAACCGGGGCTAAAGTTTGGCTTGGAACTTTTGATTCTGCTGAAGAAGCTGTTAGGGTGTATAAGATGAAAGAGGTGGAGTTTGAGGAGAGGTTTAAGGGTAAGGAGGTTCGTCGAGGCGAGGGTTTTGAGAGTAAGGTGTGTTCTGTTGTTAGACAGTTGGAGGATGGGAGGTTTGAGGCTCGAGTTTGGCACCCGAAATTGAGGAGTTATGTATTTGTGGGTGTTTATGATAGTCATGATCATGCTGAGATTGCTGCTAAGATGAAGAAGGGTCAGTTTAAGAAGAGGTATAGGTCTTTGAAGAGGATTACATCGAATAAGGTTAAGAGTGGTGATTGGCCTCTGAGAGTTGGATGTGAGTCTGGAAGTTCGAGTGAAAACCCGAGTAATGGGGTTGGTTGTGTTAGACGGGAGATTGTTATTGGATTGGCTGCTCCTATGTTGCCTAGTGAAGGTGATGCTATGAAACAACGAGCTACTAATTCTGAGTTTGTTAAGGCCAGTGATGGTGAAGAAGTTGGGGATGTGGATTTGCCTGCTGGTGTTAAGTTAACAAAATCAGGTCGATTTGGTGTTCGTGTCACTCATCCAGGGACGGGGACTCAACATTGGTTGCGTTCTTATGGAACCCTTGAAGAAGCATTGAAAGCTTTCCATAGGAAAACAGTCGAGTTTGAGAAGGAGTTTAAGTCTAAGAAGAGGGTAAGGCCTGATGAACTGATTGTTCCCCCTAAGAAGAGTGAAGGCGGGCTTCTTTATGGCTCTCCAATATCAGTTTTCATGGATGTGGAGGATGATGAGAGCAGTGGAATGGACAGTGTGGTGAAGAATGAAGTGGTTCATGATCCAATGGAACTTGAATATGGAGTAGTTCATGGATCGCCTACTTCAGTTCTTGAAGTTGAGTCGGTCAACAGTGGGTATGTCAGTGTTCAGGAAAGCAAGGCAAGTGACATTAGCTCTGAAAATCTGAAGCAACCCTTTGTGCCTTTCAGTACTTTTGATGAAGCAGTAAGGCTGGGCATTATGAATGAATATGGAGAACTTCTCGGTGTATACAGTAAGTATGATGAACCGGAGTGGCTAAGCAACGATGATGAAGATGAGGACGCCACATACTACTTTTGAGGACCGACAGTGGTATGCTGCACCATTGAACTGTTGTATTTTTATTTCGAGAATAAGTTCTGGAGCCCCCATCAGGGAAAAGAATGCTTGGTGAATTCCTTGCAGGTTCAAATGATAGAGGTATTGCTGTTGGAGAGAGATGTCGGTTTTGGTACTCGGTACCTTTGCCTTCTGTTGTACATATTTAGGAATTTCCTGATATACTATTTAGCCTATTAGGAGTTTAGGAGTCTTGTGGCAAATCTGCAATGCTTGTTCTCTCTTCAACTGTGTGTACTTTTTGTGATTGAATTGTCATTGTTAGGATTGTGTTAATGTAAACCAGTTTTTTTCGGTTTCATTGATGCCAATTTGCTTGATTAATCAATATGTGTAGTTTCACGTCGTATTCATTGTTTATTTTTGAGGTAGTTTGGGCACATTTTATGGGCCTTTAGATGCAGTAACATGACATCTAGAAGGCTCACGTCTGATCCAAATTGGAAAACCTTGCTTTGCTCTCCTATTATTTTTGAATTATAACCTTTCACTAATTTCGACAATTTGTTTTTACTACCTCCGTTAACTTTTAGTTGTAACTTTGAAATATTTTATATCTCACAAATAACACGCAAAAGTAGCAACTAAAAGTTAACGGAGGTAGTATATATTATTGGATAGATCTCAACGTATTTCCCAAAATTTATTTGATCGATACTTCGTAGTAGTTATTCATTGGTTAACTGGCATGTAACCATGAAATCCATAGAGTGCAATAACAACCTTATTCTCATCTTGTGAACATCATTTTCAAAAGCTCAAGCATGAAGATTAAGATGCACAACTACACAACACTTTTTTTTTTTTTAATCTTTAAATATTCTGTGATTGTATGAAAACTTACATCTACCAACCAAGATTAATTGATTAGCAAATTAACACCACGGTAAAAATAGCACCTCTTAGCCATATAAAGTTATAAACCACAAAAGAACAAAGCTTCATTCATTTTTTTGACTTAATACTACTCAAACTTTGCATTAGTACATAATTTGTTGTCGTGCTGCTCTTTCTTCCAATGCTTTTACAATTTGTCTCTGCACATCACGAACAAGGAAAGGAAATAATCAATATGCTATAACAATGCGTATTAATATAGTTTTAGCGTCACATAATTAATTAGTAATGCATCAATGTATATATTTAACATGTAAACTTTTAAAAATGTATGTAATTAAAAATTTAATGTTCTAACGCATATTTTTAACTTCATGGAAATAAGTGCATACAATAATATGAAATGAAAAGAGTATGATCTAATATCGATACAGTTATCATGTTTCCCCATTTGTTAAGGTTTAAAAAAAGGGTGTCAATTTTACCTCCATCGTTTTAGGGGGTGTCGTTAAACCGCGTCGATAAATAACTTGTCCATCCACATCGACAAGGAATTTTGTGAAGTTCCATTTGACACGATTAGCCCATTTAGACTCTCCATTGATTTTACTTGCTTTGAGGAATTTGTAAAGAGGTGGTGTCTTCGGACCATTTACACATACCTGGTAGAAGATTTCTTAGTAAATATATATATATATATATATATATAGGGGAAGACTCTCGTGAGAATTTTTCTTATATGAGAATTTTTCTTATGTGAGAACACTCTTTATGTTCTAAATTTTTACTCGTATGTTCTAAATTTTAAATCTGATGTTTTAAACTTTTTTTTAGGTGTTCTAAATTAAATTAAATGTTCTAATTTATTACTCACATGTTCTAAACCATAAATTAGTTAAGCTTGATGTCATAAATTTTAAATAACTTGTTCCAAACTTTTAACTTTTATGTTGTAATTTAAAACGTGTGTTCTAAGATTTTTAATTATATGTTCCAGATTTTCTAAGATTTTTTAATTATATGTTCCACATTTTAAAGCGTATGTTCTATTTTTTTTACTCGTATGTTCTAAATTCTTTACTCACACTTTCTATATTCAATATCAGTTTGTTCTAAATTTTTATTCACATGTTTATAATCTTAAATCAAGTGTTCTAAATGTTACTCATATGTTTAAAATTTCATAAAGCAAATTTTATAAATTTTTAATCACTTGTTCTAATTCTTAAATCAGATGTTCTAACATATTACTCACACAAATGTTCTAAATTATTACTCATATGTTCAAAATTTTAATTTGAGTCACATGTTCTAAATTTTAACTCGTATGTTCTAAATTTTTACCCACATGTTCTAAATTTTAAATCAGTTCTCATATAAGTATGAATTCTCACATATGGACCTATTCTCACCGGATCCCTCCCCTATATATATATATACATTTTTTTCTTGCAATATAATTGTACTATAGTAGAATAATTGATAATGTACCACATAATTCAAATTACCTTACGAAAAACGGGGTACTCAGCCTTGAATCTGTCACAAGCCACCTTTCTTGTTTTTTCACTACTTCCTGGAGCTTGCTTAAGAAATTGGTTGCAAGGAAATGCCAGTACTTCGAAACCTGGAACAATCAGATAGTACGTGCTACCTTCAATTTTAATAGTTGAAACTTGAAAGTAAAATCGACGACATATGGTAACATTAGGGTTGTTTACAATCATTGACACGAACTTGTAGAAAAAGGACGATTTTGTTTGGATACGACGTGCTATTTATGTCGTATAGCCAAGTGTATGTCATTGATTATAAACAACCCAAAGTTCATGCTCGTGAATGTTATTCACAACGAAAAACACACCTTGATCTTTATATTTCCGGTAAAGTTCTGTTAATTGGGGTAATTGTATATTGGTGAACCCACTGTTTATAACAAATGCAAAACAGAAGCAAAGATTAAATTATTATCTATATAATTCATGATAACAAGTAAGGGGTTGTTTGGCTACACAAGGAAAATGGAGGAAGTTGAAATGAGGGAATTGCAAATTCATGGGAATTGTGACTTCCCACAAAACATGGGAAGTTAATTACCTAACCCCCCTAGGTAAGTCAAACTTCCCATGATTTGCAACTTCCCTCATGCCAACCAAATAACTTTATACAATTCCCATGATTTCAATGTAGGAATTTAATTCCCATGAAATACAAATTCTTATGAAAAGTAATTTCCCATAGCAACCAAACGACACCTAAATTTTTTTAACAGAAACAAGTAAATAACAAGTGTATATGTGCAAAGATTAATAAAATGTTTAAATCTGAGGCATTAATCATATACATTACCAAACGATTAAAAATAAACACAATAAATTCGACAAAGATCACCAAATTACAAATGATGTAATAAAAAGGATTTACCATTGAGTTGCAACATTAACAATGAGGAGAACCTTTCCTTTATAGATACTCAAATCAACATCTTTTCCCCTATAATCCTGTTCATTCAAAACATATCATTTTATATTCAACACGTTACACATAAAAGTTAATTTTTGACCTTTTTTTAAGAGACAAAACATTAAAATTTTTAATCATAACAAAAAAGATTCAATTCGAAGTACCTTAACTATAAATTCGTGTACAGATTTTTCAGGTACGGATTCAACAACACCCATTTAATTTCAGATAAGAGAAAACAAAAAAACGTATCCTTTGTTTTCCCTTATCTTAATTGGCTTTCAGGTGAAGTAAGATGAAATATGAAGATGATGATTTTATTAGATAAATTGTGGCGTGAAATTAGGTAATACGAACTAAGGATCAATATATATTAATTATGCCTTGCATTAAAATTGGATAAGGCTAATTAATTACAATGGTTGAGAATGGTAGTAGTATTATGGGTTTTGATTCCATTTCAAATGTGTTGTTCACATAAAACGTCGGGGTGCGAAAGGTTGGCTTTACTATATATGTCTCTGACTCTTTTTGCTATTGATTTTGTGTTGTGTGGTACTCCGTAGTATTTCATCAAAATTTGAGCATTTTTGATCTAAAAAAATAGAAATAAAAATAAAAAGTGCATGTATAATTGTCTACCTTCATTATATTATTTCTCTATTTATAAAAGGTTTTTCTAATTTGAGTAGTGTGGTTAAAAAAAAAAAAAGTTAAAACATGACGAGTTTTCTAAGACGGGGAATGGATTTTAGAATTGACTTTTTTTTTTAATGGAAAACATTCCTTACAGTTTACAAATACAAATTAATGTCCTCCTAAGTTTATGCATGCATATATTAAGAGTAATTAATACTGTAATATGGTAAAAAAAAGATAATATGAGTTTTTCATTTAAGGTGAATGGATTTTAGAAAGGACTTTCTAATGGAAAACCCTCCTTATAGTTTACAAATTAATATATATATATATATATATATATATATATATATATATATATATATATATATATATATATATATATATATATATATATATATTTTCTTTTTTGGTGCACATTAGTACACCATATTATGGTGTGATTTTCACATATATACTTCTGGTACATTTATACTCCCTCCTTCCTTTTATATTAAGAACCTATATTTCGTTTTTGGCAAATCAAAACTAAAGATCTACTTTTATTTTAATATAATTTGAAAATATTCTTCACTTTTTATGAGTTGTCATCACTTTTTTTGTAGTATTACTGACTTTTACATCGATTTCCAATACATTCATACTCACATAATAAAGAGAAACGAGACTCTAATAAAAAAACGGAGGGAGTATCTTTATTTCTATTTGTTTAGAGTTCATAAGAATTACACCATGAAACTTTTTTCTTACTTGGAAGAGGATCAAATCTATCTTAGCATTGCGCTACAGCATATTAGCATTTGATGCCATGCTATATTGCCGGTGCTTGATGACAGGAGTAAAAAACCAGACAAATAAAAGGTGCGCTAATGGTATATTTGTATCCAGTCTCTTTAAATAAAGTAGAGAAATATAAAAGAGAACCACCAACATTGAAATTAGGAATAGTATCATCAAAAGAAAAAAGAAATCAAATGATCGATCACAATCGGCTACATATATAAAAGAGGCATCTTCAATGCCATCATATTGGACCACTGATTACTAAGTTTTGACAACAAATTAAGCTAAGAAGCTGATGACAACATCCCTTTGTCTTCGAAACTTTTGATGCAATCATCAAACATTTCAGGGATACTTTTGAAACTTGGTAACCCCAACTGCAGAATCTTAGTAGCATCCATGCTATGCTGATTTCGATCCCCTTCGTTGTTATTAGGCCTATGTAACACACAATGTAAAAAATTCAGCACAAATAATATACTAGTACTTGTATATAATAATGAAAGTACATATACAAACAAGCAAAGTTTTCAAGAAAATATATCATACTTGGTTTCAAACGGGTACATGGGATACTTAGTCCTAAGCCCTGCCAAGACGTCGGACCAATGTGCTACCGAGCTTGAACAGATATATCTGCCTGATGCTTTGCTTTCCTCCATAGCTAATATATGAGCTGCTACTAAATCTTCTACATGAACAAATCCGCAATACCCATTTGGGTATGCACCTTTTGCACCTAATAATATTATGCTCAAAAAGTAATTATCAACTAGCTATATATTATAAGTTATTACATATGGTTTGTAATGGAAAAAGGATACTAACCTTTGATTAGATCAAGTACATATTTGAGTGAGCTCGTTACATACGGAGCAAGCAAGGGACCAATTACAAAGGATGGGTGTACAACCACAAGATCAAGATTTTTTTCCTCTGCTACTTTCTGTGCCGTCTTTTCTCCTAATGTCTTAGCATAGGCATACCACATCTGCTCATACGTACACAACGTAATAACCCAACCTCTTGATTATTAATACCGCGCAAAGGTTTGATTTTTAATTTCCATTTTTCCTTCAATAAACTACTAACCTACTATTTTTTTTTAACAATTTTTTAATACTTCAACTAGTCTACTTACCTCTTATTTTATTTAAATCAATTATATTATTTAAAACTATGTGTCGATCAAACTGTAACATTTATTAAAACACAGAGGGATTAGTAACGATCTCCATCAAGCTACTATTAAAGCATTATTGGAGATAACAATAGATTTATTATTTTACTAAACAATGCCTTTGCAATTTCGCATAACTCCTCATCTTCTTAGCAACTATAATCAAGATTGACGTAATAAAGCATGAAAACACTTTCTTATGTGAGGGCAGATATGTAGGTAGTACATCTTGATTCATCCAACCGCGTATAGTATGAGCATTTTAATACAAATGCAGGTACAAATTCAATTTTGTTTTTCTCCTTCCTCTAGAAACTCGTTTTCTATACTCATAGATACCCATTATTCTTTTTAAAAAGAAATAATATGTTACTTAAAAAACTATAGAATGAAGAAAGCTAAATTTGTTGTTTTATACTAGTATAATGTTGCACATACTAAGGGGTTGTTTGGTTGACAAATAAAAACATGGGAAGTTGAAAATCCTAGTAATTGAAATTCTTTGAAGTTGTTTGGTTGACAAATTCACGGAAAGTTCCCATGAATTTCCACTTCCCATAATATGGGGAAAGTTAATTACCTAGGGAGACCTAGGTAAGTGAAAATTCTCATTCCCTTAGTTAACCAAACACTTTTTAGAATTTCCTAGGAAGTTCAATTTCATGGGAAATCAATTTTCCAAGGAATTTGCAATTCTTACATTCAACCAAACGAGCCCTTAGGTGTTGTTTGGTTGGCTTAATATCTTGTGGGCATTTAAAATTCCCATGAATTTCATTTTGGACTTTTTGTTTGGTTGACACAAAAAAGTAAAAATGGGGGCAATGCCAATTCACGAGAATTTTGACTTCCCTCAAAACATGGGAATTAACTTACCCAACCCCCCCTTGGTAAGTTACAATCAATTCCTATGGGAATTTACTTCCTCCATTTTTAACCAAACAAATTTCATGAATTCCCATAATTTTGACAAAGGAATTTAATTCCTACAAATTGTAATTTAATGGGAATTTTCACTTCCCTGATGAACCAACGGCCCCTAAAATTACCTTGATTACAATAATGTTTTTTTTTTTTCTCCCTTATAACATCATTTCAATCTTTGACAAAAATGTAAAACAATTTTTAATTAATGATTAGTAATGTGTTTTTCTTCATTTGAAGGCAAAAATCAGTGTATAAGGAGTCACATAATTGAAAATTGATTCAAGCAAACAAAACATAAATGTAAAAAATACTAAATGTAAAGTAATAAAGAAAACAAGGTGTAGAAAATGGTATGAAAAATAATAGTACCAGGATCTCGTACAGTAGCTCTTACGGAGCAGCCATTTTGCAGCAGTGCCTTAATAAGGTGCGACGCCACAAATCCAGTCGCCCCTGTTACACAGTATTCTTTCATTTTTGTGTCTCTCTTGCGAAATGACAACAAATTAAAGAGCAATTATGGAATTATAGAAGGGTCAAACTTGGAGTGGTTATAGGACTTAGTGCATGATTAGTGCTGTTATGCTATTATTATTTTTACTAATTATAGAAATGGAGTGGTTTAAGGGAATGATAAATAAATAAACCTGCAGCCAAATTGTTTATTGGTGTTCGTTCAGAGAGGGTTGGATGTATGGTTACTATGGTATGATTAATATAAGTGAAGGAAGTCATGAGAATTTGTTAGAGATATGCATACGTAATTAATATACTAACTATCACCACACATTCTTATATGTGGTTGGTCACATCGTGTGACCAGCTATTATAAGGGTTACTTTGTTGGTGTAATAGGAGTTATTTGGTTTGTATTAAAGAAGTTATTTCATCAGTGTTATAGTGGTTACTTTGTTTTTTTTATAAGTAGTGGTTACAAGATGTGCCCATCTACACACATGACAGACTAAATTTGGTGTGGTTTATTGAACTTCCAAGCAATAATTTTTTGATACTTTGTGTTTTGTGAACATCCAAGCAAGTGGAAGTGATCACGGAAACCATCAAATGGTTTTGTATGCATGCGACCAGAAAAAGAGGCAAGCTTCATGCTGATGTTTAATAAAAGATTCTTGTTTTTACATTTCGATGAATTCCCATGTTCAGTACGCAAAATATTCGCAAAAACACTGCAAATAAAGATAATATTTCGCACAAATTCACCTAAAAAAATTGATAGGTATAAGAAACTAAATGATATAGAGTGAATTTTGTTTTGGCATCATGGGTATATCATATCATATAACTAATGAGTAAATATAAAATGTGGGTACTAAACTTTGGCCAAAGTTGCATATTGGGTACTCAACTTTGCTTTGTTGCAAGTTGGGTACTAAACTTGGGTACTGTCTGAATTTTGACCTTTAACAACAAGTTAACAGGTTACCAAGCATTAATGAGTTTTTTTTCTTTTTTTTTTTTTTTTTTTTTTTTTTTTAAAAAAAAAACCTTCAATTAAATTAATTAACCAAAAATTTCATCTTTCCCCATATTTTCTCTCTCCCAACCTCTTTTAGCTCCCGTTTGGAAAAAAAAAACCTCTTTTAGCTCTTCTTTCTTTCTCTCAAGTCTCAACCTTTAAGAAATTAATTCAAGGCGAGTTTTGTCGGATTTGTGGGGTTTTCGTAGTAGATTCCGTCGAATTTGTGGGGGGTTTCGTGGCTTGGGTTTTGTAAGGTTGGTTGGAATTACGAGGACATTTTCGCGAGGGTGTTAGCCTAGGTTTCGTGAGGGTGGTGGCCTGGGTTTGTGATGGTGGTCGGATTTTTTAGGGCTTTCATGGGGGTGGTTGAATTCGTGGTTTTTCATGAGGGTGATTGGATCTGTGGGCGTGGGTCTCATGGAGGTGGAAATTTCATGGGAGTGTGGATCGGATGCAGTGGTGGTAGCAAGGCGGTGTGGGTGCCTAGGTGGTTGTGCGATGGTGGGTTGGGTGGTGGTCAGATTTTTCCAGCAATTTCCTGCTTAATTTAATTGTTTTTTTACTGTGAAGGATGGTTTTTTTTTTTTTTGTTATGTTTCAAAAAAAAAAAAAAGGATGGCTTTGTTATGAATTATTGTTTAGTTTAGTTACTATGAATTGTTGTTTTATTATTAATTATTGTTTAGTTGCATGTTGGATATTCATGTGCTCGTGACTGTTGTAGATGATGAATTTGACAACTTTGATATGGATTTTGTTTAGTTTGATTATATTTTTGATTTTAGATCAGAGATCATCATTATGTTTGTTGTACTGATTTTAGGAGAATTTGGTCAAATGGTGATCTGGGTTATTAGTTGTTGAATTCGAATGTTCAATTATCAATAAATTACAGCTAAAATGTAGTTTAATGTGTTAGTTCCACTAAATTGATTATTATATATATAATAATAATAATAAAAAAATATATATTTGCTTGCAAATTACCTGTTGTAGCAAGTTACTTGCCGGAAAAGTAAACTTAGGCAGGTAAGAGTACCCAATTTGCCACAAGCCAAAGTTGAGTACCCAATCTGCAACTTTGGCCAAAGTTTAGTACCCACTTTTTATATTAACTCTATAACTAATATATAAAGCTAAACTTTTAGTCAGGTCACGAAATAGCGACACTTGGCATTCTAACTTTTCGCCAAGTGTCGCGCCACCTTGGATAGATTTAAATAGACTTCATAAGATAAAAAAAAAGTTAGTTAAAAATTTTATTTTCAGTCAAATTAGGATAGAATTTTACAATAAGATGGTTAGTTTGGAGTTTTATTTTCGATAAAATACCAAATAATAAATTTATAATTAGGCCACAAGACAACATCATATAACGTTTTAACTTTTCACCAAGTGTCGTACCACGTTGGATAAAATTAGATAGACTTTGTAGCAAAAAAAGTTAATTTAGAATTCTATTTTCAATCCAATTAAATTATAATATCATTTTATCTTAAAAGTCCATAAACAACCCGGGCATCACATGGGGCACAAAACTAGTGCTAAAATATAATGAATAATATTCTCTGTAATTCACATTCAACATAATCGGCCACATACAATTATATATAGGCTAAGATACTTGGAGGGCAAGACCAAATAACCTAAAAATATTCACAAGATATTCTAAGATATATATCCCAATATTCACAATATTTATCTTTCCTAATACGCCCCTCAATTTGGAGAGTACGGATCTCGGACACCCAACTTGCGAAGTAGAAACTCAAATTTAGCTTTTCCCAGAACTCTTGTAAAAATGCCGGCCAATTAAACCGTCGTAGGACCATACGAGGGTATAATCGTCCCATCTGTAATCGCATCCCGAACAAAATGACAATCCGATTCAATATGTTTTGTTCGTTCATGAAATACTGGATTCTGCGCAATGTATAATGCAGACTGACTATCACAATAAAGGTGCATCTCATTCTCATGTTTAACACCTAAGTCACCAAGTAGTCGCTTCAACCACTTTAATTCACAAGTCGTTGCATTCATACAACGATATTCTGCTTCTGATGAAGAAAGAGCAACAATAGGTTGCTTCTTGGTTTTCCACGATACTGGAGACAAACCAAGAAGCACAAACCAACCACTCAAGGATCGTCTAGAGAGAGGACATCCTGCCCAATCTGAATCACACCAACCCTCTAACTGTAAAGCACTATAAGATCTCAATAAAATTCCCTGTCCCGGGCTCTTCTTCAAATATCTAACAGCTCGCAGAGCTGCTTCCCAAGTAGGGCTGGCAATCCCTGACCCGACCCGAAAACTCGAATGAACCCGACCCGAAGTTACTAAGAGAAACCTGAACCGGCCCGAACCCGAATAACCTGAATTCGACCCGATTTGACCAAATTTTCATATTTCGTAATAATATTTAGTTTTACACTATTTTTTTTATTGTTTTTAAGTATAACCCGAAATCGACCCGAAATCTGACCCGAACCCAACCCACTGACACAAATTGCCACCTCTATTCCCAATATTCAATCCCGGTATTTTGCATAAACTGAGATAAAATGTGTACAAAATATGCTAAATCAGGCCTAGTAATAGACAAACAAATCAGTCGACCTATGAGGTGACGATATTTCTCAATATCGTAAAAATACTCTCCATGTGATAGTGCTAACTTGTGATTTTGTTCCATAGGGAACTATGCAGGTTTAGCATCAAGTAAACCAGCTTCAGTAATAATATCCAGCGCATACTTCCTCTGGAAAATAAAAATTTCCTGTTTATTCTGGGCTACCTCTAGCCCCAAAAAATATTTCAACACTCCAAGATCTTTCATCTTGAAACAATCTTCCAGATATGATTTAAAACTGAGCATAGCATTTTTATCGTTGTCTGCAACAATTAAATCATCGACATACACCAACACATTAAGCTGCATTTTACCCTTTGTCAGAGTAAATAAAGAATAATCATAATATGACTGTTTAAAGCCATACTGTTTCAAAGCTGTAGCAAGCTTTGCAAACCAGCAACGAGGAGCTTGTTTAAGCCCGTATAATGATTTCTTCATCCTGCAAACTTTGTCAAAATTATCTTTCTCAAAACCAGGAGAAATTTTCATATATACTTCTTCTTCCAAATCACCATGAAGAAACGCATTATGGACGTCCATTTGATGGACTTCCCAATTTTTCACCGCCGCTACTGCAAGAAAAGTTCAAACTTTAACAATTTTTGCTACCGAAGCAAACGTCTCATTGTAGTCTAAACCTTCAACCTGATGATTGCCAAAGACAACTAGCCTTGCCTTCAATCTCTGCAAATTCCCATGCTCATCATATTTTTCTTTGTACACCCACTTGCTCCAGAGTGCCTTTTTACCAGGTGGTAATTTTTCTAGCACCCAAGTACCCTGTTCTTCAAATGCCTGTATCTCATCTGCCATTGCCTTTCTCCAACCCTCGTGTTTCATGGCCTCCCTAAAACTTTTGGGTTCATTCCCTTCTGTAATAGCAGCAATATATTTTCTATGTTTCATAGAAAATCGGTGAGAATCAACAAAATGTGTTATAGGATAAACAATACCTGAGGGAGATGATGTCACGAGTGAACTCTGAGTTGGTGTAGATGGACTTTTATTCTGTATAGTATGCGTCACATAATCACGGAGTTTAATCGAGGGATACTTCGATCTCATGCCTTTTCCCAAAGCTATGACGCTTGCAAGTGTGGCGCGGGCTGCTGGGTTTGCTCATCACCCAGTCCGCCCTCCAAGACCCCTGTACCAGCTACGACAGAGGGCCCAGCACGCTGATTTGTGTGGCTGGCAGTCTCCTCCGCAAGCTGGTTGTGGGCAGCCTCTTCAGACCGCAAGTCAGTTGCAGTGTGGTCTGATCCCCCGTCCTCACACGCTGCATCATCTCCCAAATACCCTTCTACATGCTCCTTACCATTACCCAAATGTCCCTCATTAATTGCACTGCCAGTTTCATCATCACATGCCCCCTCAACTTCACCCACTAATCTGCTAGGAACAAAATTAGGAGGTGTCACTACAAGAAAACAGCTTAATTACGACGGAAAAATTCCGTCGGAAACACCTTGTTTTCCGTCAAAAATCGTGTTTCCGACGGAATTCCTTCGGAACGTGTTGTCGTAATAGTATTTGTCGGAAAAGCGACCTTTTCCTACGGAATTTCCGTCGAAAACACTTTTCCGACAGAAATTCCGACGAATTTTAGCATCGGAAGAGATTTTCAAGGTACGGAAAAGTCCGTCGAAAAATCCTTTTAAAAAAACCAAAAAAAAAAAAGCCCACACCACCCCCACCACCATCAGCCCCCACCGCTAAACCGCCACCTTCACCACAACAAATTAAATACAAAAACTAAATTAAACCCCCACCACCATCAGCTTGCACCACCCCCACTACCATCAGCCCCCACAACCACCACCGGCCACCCTAAGCGAACCTAAACCCTGACCAAAACTAACCAAAACCCCACCACCCAAACCTAAACCCAAACCCTGACCACCACCCACCACCAAGTTCAGTTGCCACTGCCCACCCAGCCACAACCCCAAACCTAGTAGCCCCACCCTCCCACACACTCAGACCCCGCCCAACCCTCAAACCCGATCCCAAATCCCCACCCAACTCCCAAACCCGATCCCAGTAGCCCACCCTCCCACACACCCAGATCCCCACCCAACCCCAAATCCCCACCCAACCCTCAAACCCGATTCCAGTAGCCCACCCTCCCACACACCCAGATCCCCACGCAACCCCAAACCCTAACCTACTAGCCCATAAAAACCTCCCACACCCAGATACCCACCCACCCCAAACCCTAACCAACCACCGGTCCGCCACCCATCCACCACATTCAATAGTAATTAAACCCAAAAATTAAAAAAAAAACACAAACCATACAAATTCACAGCCCATAAATTAACAAAAAAAAAACAAATAAAACCAAGAACATACCTATATTACCATTTTTCCTTTGAATTTCACTCGAATATGGTTTCATACGGTCAAATTCGACCATGAAACCTTTAGATCTAAGGATTTCAAGCTCGAATTTGACCGTAACAACCATTACTTGAAGATGATGTTCGACATTTGATTGGTAGAGGGGAAATAAGATGAGGGAAAGAGAAGAAGAACTGCAGAGGAGAAAGAAGAGGAAAGATAGAGGAGGAGGAGGAAAGAGAAAGACGGCGGAGAAGGAGGAGATAGGGCGCCACAGAGGAGGAGGAAAGAGAAAAGGAGAAGGAGGAAAGAGGAGAAGGAATTAGGAAAGAAGAAGAAAGAAGCGGCGCCCACTTATTAGGGTTATGAGATATTTTTTAAAAAAATATTATTTTAATGATTCCGACGGAAAAATCCGCCGAAAATCATTAATTTTTCGACGGAATTGAAATCCGTCGGAAAATAGGTAATTTCCGACGGATCTATCCGTTGGAACTTTCCGACGGATATAAAATCCGTCGTAAATTACCTATTTTCCGACGGATTTTCCTACGAAATTGATGAATTCGTCGGAAATCTTTGACGAAATATAAATCCGTCGGAAATTTTAGTTTTTCCGACAGATTTACATGTCCGTCGGAAGCAATCCGTCGGAATTCAGGTGATTTCTAGTAGTGTGTAGGTGGAGACATAAACGGGAAATCTTGTTCCAAAAACCGCACATCCCTCGAAACAAAAAATTCTTTGGACTTTAAATCATAGACTTTCCACCCCTTTTTTCCGAAAGGATACCCAACAAAGACACACTTCCGACTTCTACTAGCAAATTTATCCCCTTTACTTCGTAGATTATATGCAAAACATAAACACTCAAACACCCGAATATGCTCATATGAAGGTTGTTTATTGAATAAAATTTGGAAAGGAGTTTTATAATCAAGTAAACAAGAAGTTCGGTTAATTAAGTGACAAGCCGCTTGTACACACTCCCCCCAAAATTTGATAGGTAAATTAGCTTGAAATCGCAGGGCTCTAGCTACATTCAAAATGTGTTGATGTTTTCACTCAACCCTCCCATTTTGTTGAGGCGTGCCTACACATGATGTCTAAAAATATATCCCATGCTTAAAAAAAACTCCTTCAAAGAATTAAACTCCGTACCATTGTCACTACGCACAATTTTAATTTCTTGAGAAAATTGACGTTTCACAATAGCAACAAAATTATAATACATGTATTCAACCTCCGTTTTATTTCTCAATAAATATGTCCACACACCCCTAGAATAATCATCAACAATAGTTAAAAAATAATAAGACCCAAAGGACGATGAAGTCTTGTAAGGCCCCCACAAATCTAAATGCACTAGTTCAAATATCCGACTAGCTTTATTCTGACTCAAAGGAAAACTACTCCTATGTTGTTTTGCCCTAGGACATACATCAAAAGATTTAAATTTACTACTACGACTCACAAACGGAAGTTGCTCAAGAACTTTTCCCGAAGGATGTCCCAAACGTTGATGCCACAACTTTGTAGATTGATCCCTATATGTCTTCAAAGTCTTCACTGTTGGAACACCTCGGAAATAATAAAGTCCATTCACACGTTCACCCGCTCCAATCACCTTCCTCGTCATTAGGTCCTGTATAACACAAAATTTGTTAGTAAATTGCTTAATGCAATTTGATTCATAACTTAATTGAGTTGCGAAAATTAAATTGTAATTCAATTGAGGCACATAAAGAACGTTTGTAAGCATCAAGCCGCCATCTAATGTGACTGTGCCAATCTTAGAAGCCTTAGCATAATTTCCATCCGGCAATCTCACCGGTCAGTGAGTCGCATTCTTCACATTCGTCAAATAAGATAGATCACAAGTCACATGATTTGAGGCTCTAATGTCAATTATCCAACCCAAATCGTGCTTACCATGCAATTTAGGCTTAATGGAGTTCAAGTGATCAAGAAGATGCTGAATTTGAGCAGCGGAGACCCCCGCAAGGGCTGCAACATCAGTCGAGGATGGGGCAGAGCTGCTGCTAGGTTTCGAACCACGGCCTGCTGCTGAGCCGCCTCTGCCTGGACCATGGCCCCCTCGAGGCTGGTCACCCCACCAAATCCTGAAACCCGTGAAGTTGAAAACACGTAGCTTCTTCATGTCCTTCATGATTACAATGGACACAAAATTTGTCAAAGTTGTCACGAGCTTTAGCCTTCGGTTCTGACTAGAGTTTGAAGGCTACATCGTTATCACGAGGCGTCTCCCCACCACGTAGCTGCTCCGCTTTAACGAGCTGTTGATAATCTTTATTAACACCCGGGAGAGGCTCTTGGGCCAAAAGTTGGCCTCTAATCGCTGCATATGCATGCATCATCTAAGCCGATTAGAAAGTGATGCACATAATCGGCTTCTCTGATTTTCTCTACCTGAGTCACAACGTTGCACTTGCACTCACCACAAGAGCAATGTGGACGGACACATACGCTGTCAATTCATCCCAAATTTTAGCCAATCGGCCAAAGTACACAGCCACAGGCTCGCTCGACCCTTGCTTACATTCACCCAATGATCGCTTCAATTGACACACTCGAGTGCCACTGACTACACAAAACCTGTTCTTCAAATTAGTCCACAGCAAGCAAGCATCATCATAGTCCTCTATTGTTGAACGGACAATTGGATCCAAGGTATTTGACAACCAAGAAACCAACATGGAATGAACGGCCACCCAATCCTCAAGTTTCTCAGATTTGGTTGGTTTCACAACGGTGCCGTCAATGAAACCGAACTTTCTCTTAGCTTTTAGAGCCGTCCTCACAGCCCTAGCCCATTCATCATAGTTATCACCCCGAAGTTGAATAGGGGTAATCACATTGCCTGGTGCGTCACTCGAACCTAGGTGAAAAGTCAAGTCGACCTTCGATTTTCCTCCATCTCCCCTTGACATCTCTCACGTACAAAGGAAAAAAAATTGATTTGATTTGAAACTCATGTAAACAATTCACTACTACAAACGAACTTTATGAAAAACAATGTTTTTAGAGAAAAGAAATTTTTTGGATCTCACAAGGCTCTTGATACCATGCTAAAATATAATGAATAATATTCTCTGTAATTCACATTCAACATAATCGGCCACATACAATTATATATAGGCTAGGATACTTGGAGGGCAAGACCAAATAACCTAAAATTATTCACAAGATATTCTAAGATATATATCCCAATATTCACAATATTTATCTTTCCTAATAGTATAGCGGCAATTCAGTACATGTTATAAATTCAACTTTAGGAAAAGGTAGAGGTGATAAAAAATCGGGCCGAACCGAGCCTTAATACAATTTCTCGTGCCCAAACTCGTAAAAAAGTGGTGGCCCAAAACGGGCTTTTCGGGTTTTTTTTTAACTAAAAATGCGTTTTTTTTAAGATCAGGCTAGCGGGCCGGGCTAATATTGATCACCTCTAGGAAAAGGTTAAAGGTTCTCTCTTTCAACCAAAATTGTATAAACACTCTTCCGCTGCATGTTTTTTTTTTTTTTTTTTTTTTAATTCAAATTGTTTGGTAGCATTAGTTGCCAAGTACAGTAGTACGAGTACTATTGATATCTGAAAATAAAGGTGCTTGCATTAGTACCAACTTGATTTAAGTCCAAAATGATCTAAGGTACTTGCCAAACACTAAATAATTATTTAATGTGCCTTAAAATTTCAGCACCTTATCATTTAAGATGACAAAAATGAGTTGTCAAATAGAGCCATTATGTACAATCCTTAATATCAATGGAACTCATTTCTCATTTATTTGTGGATATGGTTAACGCATTATTAGTGAACCACGTAAAATCTATGTTCTTGTTTTGTTTCATTCTTGCATTTTTCATAACACATGAATTATGCCACGCTCACAAATATAGATTCGAGTCTTGGCAATAATGTATCACAATACAACTTATAAGAGAGTTTATTGTTTTGCTCCTTTTACCTTCCTATTCTCTTTGTAAATCATTAGCAAATCAAGTTTATCGACGTCTTGGAAATTGGAATGAAACATCATCGTCCAAGATATTACTTCAAACTGATGTAACTCAATGATAGATTGTCGCCTTCTCTTGCAACTCAATAATCTTATAATCAAGAATTTAAGCCTTCTACTGAGAAAAATAAGCAAACAAAATCTAAATTGGATTTGTTGACATCATGACATTATTAAACTTGACTGGAAGAGAACAAAGGATAATACACTTTACAAAAATCCTTTTTCTTGGAAGCTCTTGATGCAATCGTCGAACATTTGTGGAATGCTTTTGAAACCTGGGAATCCTAGCTGCATAATCTTGCTAGTGTCCATGCTGTGTGGAAAATCATTTCCTTCAGTACTGCCTTGCCTAAAATACCATAAAAATAATGTTATCATGAAAAAAAATCCTTAAGATTAGCAGATGCCATTTGGGGTCCTTGCAACAATTAAACTTACTTGCATTCAAATGGATACATAGGATACTTATCCTTGAGCATCTTCATGATATCTGACCAGTGAGCAACTGAGCTCGAATATATCAACCGTCCTGATGCTTTGGTTTCCTCCATTGCTAAAATGTGTGCAGCGATTACATCATCTATGTGAACAAATCCTATAACAAGTTTTGGATACTCTCCTAGAGCACCTGGTTCCAAAAAGCCACAAAACATACAGGTCAGGCTGGCTAAGTTGCATTTATCCAGTGAAATTATAGCAAACGATTGACAGTGAGACAGAAAGGTTGTTTCTCAAGCAGCACCACTCAGATTTGTAAACTTAGTACCAGAGCATTTCTTTGGATGTTCGTAAGGTTATCTTCTTAACATCATATCTAATGTACTTAATGTGGCTCATCTAGGTTGCACGGAAACGGAAAATGGAAACGGAGACGGGGAAACGGGGAATCGGGGAAACGGAAATTTTAAAATTATGGGAAACGGGGACACATTAAAAATACATAAATAAATACATTTAATCAGAATAAAATACCAAATAAACTTGCAAAAAAATAAAAACAAACAGATACTTTGCTCTGTAAATTGCAAGAACTCCTTTTTTTTCCAAATTAACTACAAGAAAAACATCAAATTAGTGAAATCGTTTGGTGGTAGTTAGATCGACTTTGTTCTAGCTAGGCGGTGATGGCAGCAAACATGGATCTCCAAAGCATGGAAACGACAATTATAGAAACAACTCAAACAACTATGCTGCTTGACTGCTCGTAATTTGTGAATATAAGGGTTTAATTGCTTTCTATTAAAGGGGAAACGCTTATTTATATCCTTAATTAAGTTTCCCACAGGTTTTCGAACTGTTAAATTATGCGAGACGCTTCACAAAACAAGGAAACTCCATGAGCCGTTTCGAAATGGGTTTCGAAACGTAAGAGGTTTCGGAAACGATACGTGGCTAAAATTAAGAGTTTCCGTGCTTCATTGTGGCTCATAATGATGCGTTTCGCTTATGATTAGCTAACAGTCATGACACAGCTGATAGCCTGATACTATGAATTGAACCTAGATACTGAACAACAGGAAGGTTACTTTCTTGCAGAATGCAATAGATGAAACCTTTTATGATCTTTCATGAGAATCTGAGTCTATTTTGATGATTCCTTCTTTTTTTTTTTGGCAAATTACTTCAATCTAATGAATTTTCATGGGAGATAATAGTCTAGGCTGTCTGAAAAGTACAAATGCATCAGTATATTTTTGTTATGGACTTTTGGATTCATAATATGTTCGAGTGAAGAGAGAAATTTCACCTTTAGTAAGTGACAGTATGAGTTCCAGTGTGCTTGTGGGCTGTGAAGTTAGCAATGGACCGACCACAAATGATGGATTCACCGCCACTAGATCAAGACCACTCTCTTTAGCTACTTCCCATGCCGCCATTTCTCCTAATGTCTTTGCATATGCATACCAATAGCGGAAACAGTATACTTTAACTAGATCACTGATAAGCTAGCTGAGTGTAATTACACAATTCAGTACTTAAAGAACGAGTTACCATACATTGTATCGCTTGCAGTACTCAGGATCACTCCAATGTGACTCATTCAGGGGAGACACTAGAGATGCATCATCTCGGTATCGTATAGCAGAGCAGGATGATGTTAGCACAACCCTCTTTACAGAATTTGCCTTCTTGCATGAACTAAGCACATTCAAAGTCCCTTTAATACCTGGATCGATCAACAAAGTCTACATTTTTTGTTAGTTATTTTATGAGCTTAGTTCTTTTGAGCTAGGTCCAATTGATCTCCAAGATTTACATGCAAAATAAATCAAGACTTTGCAATGGTATAATTAACAACTACGATAATAAATATTAATATATTATACAATTGTACTTCCTTAATTAAAATGTTTCAATATAATCGTAACACTTCAAATATGTTTAGTAATATCTAATCAAAAAGTTATGTATTATAACAAATGTATTTTCTATAGCCTGCTGCTAGTTCCTTATGGAATATAATGCTAGGAATGTTATAACAGATGCGACAAAGATTAACGAAATAACACAAACAAGAATACATATGTTACGTGATTCAATTAAAGGGGGCTAACTGATTCAAGACACGTTCCAACTAGAAATATATAGATTACATATCCTAATACATAAAACATCAGACCAAAAACCAATTTAAATGGATAAAATAATATTAAATTAGGCAAAAAAAAAAAAAAACTAATCCAGGTTAATTAATTTAATAAAAAAAACTTAAAGTCTTACTTGAACATCATCGGTTTGACTAGGCAGAAAGACAGGGCAAGCAGTGTGGAAAACGCCTAAAACACCATTAATAGCATCATCAAAGCTACCATCAATCAATAAATCAGCTTTATAAAGTGTTAGCCTTTCTTTGGCTCCTTGTAATTCCCACAAAAATCCCACCTTTTCAACATTATCTGGGTAATCAACAAGATTAATTATTAACATAGCTAGATTTTAACAAGTTAAAAATTAAAAGAGTAAAGTTAAATGAAAAATTTGAAAGACGTGGACTATAAAAATTGTGAGAGTTGAGGTTTGATCAGGGTCTATTTTCGAGCGAGAAAAGAGAGAGTAATACCAGGATCTCGGACAGTGGCACGAACAGTGTTGCCTTGAAGGAGGAGAGATTTAACCAAATAAGAGGCGATGAAGCCGGTAGCCCCCGTCACACAGTATGATGGCATTGTTACTCTTCAATCTCAGTTGTCCTACTTATGACTTTGTGAGTTTGTGTACTTGTCTAATCTGTTTGGATGTTTTTGACAAGAAAAGTACGAGAAGTCTTATTTTACGGGCCGCTTAGCCTTTTTCACTGTTATAAGAGTTACCCAATTATTACTACAGGAATTACTTGTCAAAATTATAAAGGTTATTTTGTTATTTTAAAAGAGGTCACACGGTGTGGCCAGTTACACGGTATGGCCAGCCATACACAAGACAAACTGTTGAATTATACCTTGGGTGTACCTAGCAATCTAGCATCTCGAATTTTGGCTAGTAGATGTCATACCATTAAATAAAATTACTACTCGTATAAGGTTTATATGCCAGGTAGATATGTGTTAGCATTGTATACTGAACCTCATGGATAATATCACAAAATTTTTTATCATCTTAATAGTTATTTATAATATTCCCTCCGTCCACGATTATCTGCACCAAACGTTCTTTTTGCAGACTAATGGGCAAAACTTCTTAAACAACATTATTGAAAATTAAGAGGAGAGATAAGGGTTAATTAATCCAAATTTTAAAACAACACAATTAAGTAGAGGAGAACCACCACCACTCACGACAGCGCTGAACCACCTTGCCACCCCACTAAGCACCAGCACCCACGCAACCCCACGAAGCACCAAAACCCACGCCATCCCACGAACCACCAACACCCACACCATCCCACCCAAACCCACCATGAAACCCAGACCACCGAAACCCCCTACGCAACCCACCGAAACCCACCATGAAACCTAGACCATCAAAAACCCCCACGCAACCCACCAAAACCCAGACCGTTGAAACCCCCCACGCAACCCACCACGAAACCCAGACCACAGAAACCCACCAAGAAACCTACCGCCCTAGATCTGGAATCGAAACCCACTACAATGGCCACCATGAAACCCACGAACTCAAAACCGAAATCCACGATGGCCACCACGAAACCCACCGAACTCAAACCACCGAAATCCTCGATGGCCACCACGAAACCCACTGAACTCAAACCCACGTCGAAGAATGGCTGGTGCTCTGGGCTCGTCTGGGCGATCCGGGGTCTGGTCGGAGAATGGCTAGTCGGTGGGGCTGATGCTCTGGGCTGGTGGTAGTGGAGGCGAAGTGGCTAGGGTACGATGGTAATTAGTTGGTCAGTTGTGTAATTATAAGATGTTAAACAAAGTTAAAAAATAAAGTAAGGGTAAGGTGGTCATTTTACTATTTAAAATTTACTAAGTGGAAAGAAATTTTTTTGTTGCAGATACTATATAGAAAGCACCCATTTATGGTAAATGTTGCAAATAATCGTAGGTGGAGGGAGTAAATAGATCTGCATTATCAAATCTACATTAGCATTGTACACTAAACCTCATGGATATAATCACAATTGTACCATCTTAGCTAGGGGTGTACAAAAACTGGCCTGGTCTTGAAAATCGACCTAAACCGAACCTGTTTGGACCGAATCGGTGGATTCAGGTCCGATCCCGGTCTTTAAAAATCCATGATTCTGGGATTCAGGTCTGGTCCGGGTAAAACCCGGAATTTTCAGGTCTGAACCTGAAACTGGTGAAACTACTTTTTTTTTATTAAATAAGTCTGAACAGGTCTAAACAACATGACTATAAAAAGTTCCAACAATTTTATATTATTTAAAAAAAAATGAAAAAAATCAATAATCAGGTCTATTAAGGTCCAAATTCGGACCGGGACTTGATTTTTCAGGTCTGGACCAGAACCGGACCTGTTGATTATCCGGCTATTAAAAATTAATGATTCAGGTCCCGGTCCATTCAAGTTCGGTCCGGTTTTGGACAGGTGTACATCCCTAATCTTAGCCGATATTTATTTATGTGATTTATGCTCTCTACACACACACACATATATTTAAATAAGCACAAAAATGATTAAAAATAATTATGTAGGTTGAAAAAAATGAAGAGCCAAATAACCTTAACAATTCTAAGATAATGGAGAAATATTCTCTTTAGATCCCCCTTTTTTTTTTATTAACATTATGTTTTTAAGTAGCAACCCGGTGCAACTCTCAGGCCACGCACTAGTCATTATTATTGTAGGTTGTATATAAAAGTTTTTTTTTAACTATATTACCCTATAAAACTTATTCCATTGTCTATGTACATTAAAATCATATTAGATTTATTTAAAGTTACCTCAATATAATTGACTAAAAATTACCCTAAAATAATTCGATGTATAATAATTGTCCTTACACTATTTATAATAAGTGTTTTTTCATACTTTAAAAGGTAGAGATTTTTGAATAGTTTTACATATAATTTACAATCGTCTTATTTAAAGTTTGTGATGATTTTTTTTTTATCTTAACTTGGACAACAATAAGAAAGTTATTTCTAAATTGACAAAAAGTTAAATCTTGTTTTTGGATTTACAACAAGTGTATACTTGTTTGTTCATATATTGAACACATTTTTGTTTGGTAATTATCTATCAATTCTTTTTATTACCTCCGTTAATTATTATGTGCAATAAAGGGGTATTATTTGTGAGACTTAAAGTATTTCTTTGTTGCACATAATAATTAACGGAGGTAGTTTAAGAAATGTGCCTTGAATTATAGCCAAGCTTGAGTCGGGAGCTCTAGAGCAATGAGTCGGGAGCTCTAGAGCTAGGAGTTGGGAACTCAAAAAGAAGTGGAGCAAGATACGTCCATGCCTTCTCAACGACTTGAGAAGAGTCCAAGATCGATAAGGCACGACTGTGCCTTAACGGACTTCAAAGGTACCTGGAGATGCACATCTATGCCAGTAGCAGGCACATTCGTGCATGAGGGTTTTTGGGCCGAATTATTTCGATTTTGCGTGTGGGGACTTATATCCTTATTTAAGGAATTCCTTTGATTCTTTCCTAGTCAAGGGGTTATTATAAAATACCTCTAGGTTATTTCCTAGCCACAAGGGTCATCATTATTGGGTGTTATTTTAGAAATCTAAGAGTCTTATGTGTCTCATATGTGACATGTGAGAGAGCTGGGTAATATTAGACATTCGAGAGACAATAAATCTATTTTCTGTGATTGGTCTCAAATTTATTCTGAATTTGTAATTGTTTTCCAAGATCAATAAAACTATTACTTGAACTAGCATAGTGCCCGTGCGATGCACAGATTATAAATCAAAATTTTAAACCCGTAGGAAAAATTAAAAAAAAAAGGTAATTCATTTACTATTAAAGGACTTATACTAATGGTCTAATGGTCAATAAAAATAAATAAATTAAAGGAGCGTTATTTGAATAGTATTTTATGTTATTTGAATTTCTTTTAATTTTTTATAATGTTATTTTATTAATTGAAAAATAATTGAATAATACTGCACATAGCTATATAAGAAGTGGACTAATTTATTTATATCTCCCGTTGAGAAAAAACTAAAATTTTCTTATCATACCATCCGCATCAGTAGCTACAATCAATCTAATATATACATGTTTCATTTACCCGTCACACTCATTAAATCTATAGACACAATAATAACCTTATATTTGACCTACCAGAACATATATTTTCCTAAGTTAAACATTGTGTCAAAAACTATATATTATATAATAGTCATATATATAACCAACAGCTGATTAAATATAGTATACGACACAAATACTTCGTATATAGGTATGGATACTGATAAATTTATATAAATAAAATATACGGAGTATATATTACTAAGATTTATCCCTACCTTAATTATAAAAAGGTTAACAAAACTCTTATAATAGTGCATGGACATTTATATATTTAAAAATTTTCTTTTTACATATATTTTCCCCCATTTAATTTTAAATGCCTTAAAACTGTCTCTTGAATTCGCTAAATTGATTTAAAAGGTTATGTTTATTTCAATATTTAAAGCCATTTACTATTTTCATTTCCTTTTGTTTTAATTTTTCTATTTAGAATTTATTAGACTATTAGGTTTCAAGATCGAAGTCAATATCTTTTTATCGTACAATCACTAAATCAAAATCGCTCAACTAAAGTTTTGGACATTGCATAGCTACACAACATCCAACACATTTAATGATTACATGCAAATCTATATTAATAAAACTATGCATTCGATATAAGTTATTAAACAATTTAACTATATATACATTTTGATAGGTTTATATCTTTCATATTAACAAAAATTTACAAATGTTATTATCATATTTTGAAAAAAAAAATAGACTTTGGAGTTTTGTATAAAATAGATAAAGGATAAGTTAATTCCCGTCATATATGCATTGAGTTTTGGGTGTTCAATCCGGTTCACCCTTTGGGCTAATCAAGATTTGAGGATCAGTTCTAGGTTATTAGGTTCCACTCCCCTTCCGATTGTTGTTGTAGGGGAGCACACAGGTCCTCCCTACCAAGTGTAGTCTCAATCACCACTACACCAACAACCAATTGGTGTAGTGGTGATTGAGACTACACTTGGTATGGATGACACGTGTTATAAAATATTATATAATCTACGTATACTTTTTTATATTATAAAAAATATTATATTCTATACACATACTATTATAGTTAAAAGTATTATTATGTATAAAACAACATAAATTATTGCACATGATTGTTGTATATCTAGTATAGTACACGAGCAATGCACGATTTTTAAATCAAAATGTTAGTTTTTCTAAAAAAAATTCATAAGTAATAGCATTGTTAATACGAATATTACAATTTAAAACATGAGTAATAGTTATAATACATTTTATATCTATCCCTTTTCCGTCAAATGTCTAATTCAATTTAACTTTTATTCATCTTGCTTAGATTGGTTATTGGTTCATTTTTTTAATGCAATAAAAACAAAAGGTCATTGTAAAAGACATTGTATAGAAAATGAAAAAGCCGATTAAAATTAAATTTATGTTCAAGATTATGTATTTTTTTCCAAGACAATATTTCGGCTCAGCATTCAAGGAGTACAACAAACAATAAAAGTAATTTTTACACTATTTTGTTTCTTTATAAAAAACTTTTGTATTCATCCGGTTACTTGAATTGAATTTAGGATAACTTGTAAACTATTTTGGGTAACTTTTATCAATAAAGCATAAATAACTTTCATTCATTACAGGGTATCTTTTATAATAGGTGCACAATATTTTATTGTACATTTGATTTTTTTAAAATGTTTGTATTGATTTCATAATTGACGTCAAACTAAATATTATCGATTTTATTTAATTTTCATAAAAAAAAAAAAAACAATATTAGCATTTTAAAATACGAAATATTTGTTTCCTTAATTATGCCACTTTAATCATATTGTTTCAAATTAGTTATTATTCTTTAACTTAACTATAAATAAAGATTGGAAAGATTTTATGGATTATTTGTAGTATTGGAAAGTATATATTTATTATAAAAAATTAAATCAATATTTATGTTAGGAAATCATGAAAATCTTATGCATGTATAGAAACTTGCTTTTATTGTTTGAAGTTTAACAAAAATAACTCTGCTTAAATATGTAAACAGTAATTATATAGATATATTTTATACATAAGATAAGCCAATGAGAGAGTGACATTTGTCATCCTCACATTGAGGCGCTTGTCTTTTAGTATAATATATAGATAGATAGATTTGTAATTGTTTTCCAAGATCAATAAAATAATTACTCTTGCTTGCATGTGGACATAGCCAACACGTTGTCGGTGAACCTCAAGGGATTAGAGCTTCTCTCCTGATTTCAAGAGACTTTGGAATCGATTCTCATCCCCAGTCTTGTGGCTCTCTAAACAATAAAAAAATGCACAATATGATGCACCGTATTAGAGCTGTCAAAAGCTAACCCGACCCGAAATACTGACCCTAACTCGACCTATTAATCGACCCGTCTGAACCCGTAAAAATGGTGACCCGAACCTGACCTGAAACCAATCCTAGAACCGAGTTGACCCGAGTATTTGAGACCCAAACCTGAACATTAACCGACCTAGAGACGACCCGACCCGAATGTAACGAACCCATAAATTATTGACCTGAACCGAACCCGACCTGAACCAAAATTGACTCAAACCCGTTTTAACCCGTCAAAACCCGAATTCAACCCGATCTATTCCTAACCCGACCCGAATTCAACCCGACCTGTTCCTAACCCGACTCGAATTTAACCCGACCTGTTACAAACTCGACTCGAATTTCAACCCGACCCGAATCAACTCGACTTGTTATTGACCTGACCCAAATTCAACCCAATTTGTTATTGAATCAATATGTATAGGTCGTTATCTCATGTTGGTATTGGAACAGAAATTGAATCTAACTCTATTCCTTCAATATTTCACTTTGAATTTAAGAGGTTAGTTTCACAATATGTTTTTAGGGACAAATTTCAGGGACGAAACATGTTTTTTTGCAAATTATTGACTTGAACCGAACTCGACTCGAAACCGAGAATGACCCGATTTGAAAATGACCCGACTTGATTATAACCCGCAAATTATTGACTTGAACCGAACCTGACTTGAACCCGAGAATGACCCGACCTGATTATAACTCGTAAATAATTAACTTGAACCGAACCCAAGAACTACCCTAACTCGTTTAAACGCGTAAAGACCCGAATTTAACCCGACCTATTTTTCACCCGACCCGAATGTAGCCCGAACTTTTGCTAACCCGACCTAAACCCGATAAGATGTATGACCCGACGTAACCCAACTCAAGCATGACCCAAACTGAATCCGACTCGCATATGTTATGACATTAACCCGTATTGGCCCGACCCGATCGAGATGACCCGACTCATATTAATCCGACTCAAACTCAATCCGTTTTCTCAAATTAACAGCTCTACACCGTACCATAGAATATTAAAGAAGATTTTCTCTAGTTAATGACTTATAATAGTATGAGCACAATACAATTAATACATAGAATATATAAAGATATTGATTGTTTAATTAGTATGGCACCCATGCACAACAATTCACATTCAAAGAAGTCATAGATTAGAGAAAGTCTCATTCAATCATCAATGTGGTAGAGTGTAGGTTTATCTTATCAATGAAAGTCGCGACATCAACATAACTCATCTATAAAAAGAAAACCTGATATTAATTACAAAAAGAGAAGAAAGAATACGTTTTTTTTTTTTTTTTTTTTTTTTTTTTATTATTGCACCATAGGGATTGAGTACAAATATTTTGGTAGTGGATAAAAGTAAGAGAGAGAAAGGTAAAAATACAAAATTGTCCATGTGACATATTGATAAATTAAAAAGTAAGTGTGAAAAAGCAAGGGTATGTTGGGTATTTATAGTGTGAACCCAAATAATTTTTTAGTGCAATATTTGTGAAACTTCCTAAAAAACCAAGTAGTGCAATAATAAAAGAACGGAGGAAGTATTATATTATGAACTTCTTAAAAATATATTTTATGGCAAAATTAAATTGGTGCTTGATTGATATTAGAATTGTAATAGAGACGGGATTTTGAATCTTGCTTCTAACTACGGGTGTTTGATGAGTCGAGTCGTGATTGAGCTTAGGAAGGTTCATTCGTTCGATTTAGTCTAGTACGTTGAACGAATTTATACCTCAATTATTATTAGCTAGGTTGAGTCCACGCCTTTGATAAGTTTCAAAAATACAACTATACACAGAGAAAATAATGTTATCATGTGATACTCCGCATTTGCATATTTGCATCATTATAAGCTAATTACTTTGACTATATATTTTATCATTATATAAAAACCAAATATGAAATGTGATGATGTGATACATATATTTTAAAAGACTATCTATTTCTTTATCATTTAACGCGTTTTATATGTGTTTGATTACACCCTAAGACTGCTTGTAAAAGAATAGAGTAATTTCTACACAACACTGATCGAGTTATCTTTGTCATATTGACTAAATAATCCCATTAACACTAACGAAATAACATCGGTCAATTAACCCTTATAACACTGACGAAGTAACCCCTATAATGGTCACACACAACCACACATAAGAATACATGTTAATCACTATATCAACTTTTTATACCTTTTATTATAAGGGCCCGTTCACATTTATTGAACCGAGTTGAATTGATTGGAGCTGAATTGAACTAAACTAATTGGAGCTGAACTGAATTGAATTGAATTGAACTGAGCTGAAAGAATATTTTATGAGAGAGGAAAATTAGGAGTTGAACTGAATTGAACTGATTGGAGCTGAACTAAACTGAAATGAAATTAAGATCATATCAATGTTAGTTTGGTACATGTGTCATTCAAAATATTGCAACTAATGTCAAAAGGAAGGAATAATTTACGCAAACTTTTATATACGGCTAGCTGCAACGTCGCAATATTTTTTTTTTAATTTTTTTTTCTCTCTCTCCTCTTTTCTTCTTCTCTTCTAAGATCTGCCCTCTCTTCCCATCTCTCCTTTCATTTTCTCTTTCAAACTTCCTTTCTCTAGCGTAATTTGTTTATCGGTGGTTCATTCGTCGGTGGTGATGTTTTTTGGTGGTTTCATGGGTGGTGTTTTTAAGGCAAATTCGACTATGTAAATTCTAGCTAGATTTAGAGTTTTCATGGTCGAATTTAGCCTCTTTTATTTTAGTCATATTTGAACTAAAATTCGAAGTCATTTTTAATTTTTAAGGTATTTTTTTTTTTTTTTTTTTTTTTTTTTATTTTATTTTATTTTTTTACGGTTTGGTTATGGATTTGGTTGGATCTGGGTTGTGTTATGGTTTTGGTGAATTGTGGTGGTGGCGTGGAGTTTAAGACTTTGAGGTGGTGTAGGATTAAGGGTTACTTACTTGATTAGGGAATAATAAGGGGTTGCTAGGGGTTACTTACTTGGTTAGGGGTTACTAGAGGCCGTAGGGGATTATTAAAAGGGTTAATAGAGGGGTTATTTAAGTGGGGTTACTAAAGGGATTGTTAGGGGGTTACTTGAGGAATTACTTAATTGGGGTTAATAATAGAGGGCTTAGGGCCTCTTCATTTCACTTCAATTTAATTTCAGTTCAGTTCAGTCTAATTTAGCTCTAATCAATTTAGCTCCTAATTCCCCTCTCTAAAAAAATATTCATTTCATCTCTATTCAGTTCAGCTCCAATCAATTCAGTTCAGCTCAACTCAGTAAATATGAACAAACTCTTTTTAAGAGGTTATTTGAGAGATTACTTAATTGATGTTAACATAGGGGTTAATGATGTGACATTTTGTTGCACCATGTGACTAGGGGCAACCAAAACCCGGTGAATAATTTAGGACAAAAAAAAGGAAATTGGGCACATTAAATGAAAAGGAAAGATAATATCCAATCATTTTCAAAATTTCAATTGTATAAATACTTTTTTAATTTATTTTTTCTCTGACCGGCAAAATTCGTCAACAAAGAAGGTTGGCAAATTTGTCAAGAAAATACGAAATCAGCCAACACATTGTCATTTCAGTTGCGTTGTCTACTCCACCATTTTCCATCTCTAATTCTCTACTCATTTCTTCCCTTTTTTTCTCTCTCCTCTTCTCTTCTTTCTGTTGCACAGATTCTTGCATCTTGCAAAGTAGCAAGATTAGAGTGACAAAAAAAGAATTAAAAAATTACCCATTTCATTTTAGTCAACGCCCACTTCTCCACTCATTAGCTATCTTTTTCCCAAGATCTTGGAAAAAATAAATAAAAGAAAATTACAGAGCAATAATCATGGTAGTAGCAGGAACAACAAACGACGTCGTTCCAGTAGATTCAGGCCATGCTCGACTCAATCAACTTGGTTACAAACAAGAACTCAAGCGTGATCTCTCGTAATTTCAATTACTATTGCACTTTTCTATGAAACTTTATTGCATTTTATTTGGTGGGTTCAAATTAATTATTTAATGTGATATAAAAATATGTTTGCAGGGTGGTGTCGAATTTTGCAATCTCGTTCTCAATAATATCGATATTAACCGGAGTTACGACGTTGTATAATAATGGGTTGCAGTTCGGAGGACCGGCGGTGATGGTGTATGGATGGTTTATCGCGGGGTTGTTTACCATGTTTGTGGGTTTATCGATGGCAGAGATTTGTTCGTCTTATCCTACTTCTGGGGGGCTGTATTATTGGAGTGCTAAGCTTGCTGGTCCTTCTTGGGCTCCCTTTGCTTCTTGGCTCACCGGCTGGTAATTCTTTACACTTGTATTAAAAAAACTATTAAAGTGTTGTACTTTTAGTTTTCTAGTTTTTGTAGGGTTGTCGAGTTCATAACGGTTATAATTGTATTTTTTTTAAGGATGGTTGGTGGGTGTGTACGTGGGTGGGGTGGGTGGGGGAGTAAATCTAATCAAAAGTAACTTTTGAAAGAAATTCATGTATTGGTATTTATTATTGTTATTTTATTTTGGCAAATTATGTATTGATTGATGAAAATCATTGGAATTTAATGTATCATGGTCCATCCTATGCATTTTTGTTGTCATAAAAGCTCGTATGTTCTCGTGAATATTAACTAGCTTAATTGGTTAAGTTTTAGGGGATGAAACTGGAGATTGCATTTAGATATTGCCTTTTTTGGCTATGTGAGGCCTATATGTGATTTTGTGGTGCTTTTTTCTGTCCAAAAGTTTATCAATTAATAGCAATGGCTTTGTCTTAGATAAGACGGAGTACCAATAAGAGAACATGTTTCTTCAATGAGGAATATTTGTTTACTTTATGTTTATATATGCCTAAGAGTTGGCAAAGCTATTTTTGGTCAATGTTCAAATAGGGAATGATAGAGGAACTTGAGCAACTTTCTACAAATAGCTATTTTTGGTGTAAGTCTTTGTCTCTGTCACTTGCATGGTTACGAAAGAGAAAGCTTAAGCATAATCTTTATCTGGACATTATAAGTGCAGACGTGCAGTAACTCTCAATGGCAATGTACATCACTCTAATGTGCAGTGTACTACGGACTACGGAGTACATAAGACTTATTTTAATTCCCTTGTGTAGTAGTCTGTAGGGAAGACCGGCTAAGAACGGTTAAACAAAATCGCCACATTTACACTTCTAATCTTAATAATGGATGCATTGATTATAAAGGACAATATACTTGTACTGTCCTGGTTATCACTTCTAATCAATGGTTTCAGAGGAATTAGCTGTTTTATGATGTTCATGACTAATGTCATACTCACCTTAGATAAGCAGTTTTACAGGGCAATGAAATCATAGTTTAGTATAGTATAGTATGATCAATGCTGTATGTGTATCCTAACTCTATAAAGTTCATCATGATCATATCTTAAACTTTCTGTTTCATTACTCGGATATGTTACCCTTTAAAGTAGTAGTTAAATCATTAGGGCTTTTGTTTTTTTTTTGTCAATGTTTAAATTGAATGTATTATATTTTCAAATTTATTACTCCATGAGTATATTTCATATTCATTACTCCAAGATAAAGAATGAATGTCACCTTTATATCTTGCAGGTTCAACATTGTTGGTCAGGTAATTCTAAGAATGATGCTCTGAATCTCAGATGGCTAAGCTAGAACACTCCATTTGCTATTAGATATTCAACGTTTCATGCAGTAAGGCTTTACCTTTGGTTATATCATCTTTCATTGGCAGTGGGCTGTCACAGCTAGTGTGGATTTCTCTCTGGCACAGCTGATTCAAGTTATTATTCTACTTAGCACTGGTGGGAAAAATGGCGGTGGTTATGAGGCATCGAAATATGTTGTAATTGGTTTCCATGGCGGAATTTTACTTTTGCACGCTATCTTGAACAGCCTTCCTATTTCATTGTTATCATTCTTGGGGCAGATTGCAGCAGCCTGGAATGTTGGAGGTATAATAATCTCCTCTATTGTCAATGATTATTATGAAATGTTTTAGAATGTAGAAACCCCTATATTGGAGCATCAAATTTCTACATGATCAATATTGTTGTTCTTCTAGGTGTTGTTGTCCTTATGATTGCCATTCCCCTGGCTGCCAAGGAAAAAGCCAGTGCTGAGTTTGTTTTTACGCATTTCAACACTGATAATGGAAATGGTATCAGCAGTAGGCCTTATATCTTCCTTATTGGACTCCTGATGAGTCAATATACGCTGACAGGTTATGATGCATCTGCACATATGGTAAGGAGTATGTCAAGCATCATAATCTTATGAGCATATAACCTGGTTTTATCTTTTGTTCCAATTACCACATTCACTGCCGTTTAATGATCCAAAATAAGATAATTCTATTTGTTTTGCTTGTTTCAACAAGAAGAAAGTACAATAACTTTGAATTCTTACAGTATATATGACAGTACTTTGAGTTACAAAACAATTTGCGCTATAGCCTTTCTTTCAACTTTATACGAAAGCCAATATGGACACTAATTGCATAAACATGTATTATACATATTGTCTTTTCAACATTTTTCTCCTTATGGCAAATGGAAAATAGACACCATCTCTGCATACATTAACTTAATTCAACTTGAATGGCAGACAGAGGAAACTAAGGATGCAGATACAAATGGACCTAAAGGAATTATTAGTGCCATTGGTATATCAATAATCTTTGGTTGGGCTTACATCATCGGGATCACCTTTGCAGTCACTGATATTCCTTACCTTTTAAGTAGCGAAAATGATGCTGGTGGTTATGCCATAGCTCAAGTATTCTACCAAGCATTCAAGAGCAGATATGGAACTGGAATTGGAGGAATAATTTGCCTGTGCATAGTTGCTGTGGCCATATTTTTCTGTGGCATGAGTTCAGTTACCAGCAATTCTAGGTATACACTTTTCTTGATCAAGAAAATTCTTTCTTCTATTTTTATTAACCTGGAGAGACGAAATCTCAAAAAATCTAATATTTCTACCCAGAATGGCTTATGCATTCTCAAGGGATGGTGCCATGCCTTTTTCATCAGTATGGCATAAAGTGAACCGACAAGAAGTTCCTATTAATGCGGTGTGGATGTCTACTTTCATCTCCTTCTGCATGGCATTGACGGTATGCACTGAAAAATGTCCACGAATCTTTTAGTTAGAGTGCACATTAATAATATCAAGCTGAAATAATTTCTCTGACTAGAAAATATGCGTATTACATGCTCCTACTTATGCATTGACATGTTATGGACTCGCAATAATATCTTAATAATATAAAATTAGTTTGTGAATTGTGACAATATCTTAACAATAATAATGTTACTTTGTTTGTGTACTATGCATTAAGGGAGGAAGTGTCTTGAATGGTACAATGATCGTACACTTGCAATATCACTTTAGTCCAAAAAGAGGCTGTGATAAATGAAATTAACAAATAATTCAGTGCATATTTTAAAAGCTTATTTTAAAAGTCTAAAAGATTCACCAGAAGGTTTTTTCCTTTAGTAAGAACATGATCTCAATGAATTCATACACTCTAAAGGATATTGATGAACTTCCTTGCTCTATCCTTCCCTTCTGGAAATAAATAAGCCAGTCACTCATTCCTCAGCCAAGAGCTTGCTAGGCATGTCACTCTGCACACTTGCTAATGGACAGTATCAAAATTGATGATTGCATCTGAACCTATAAGGACAGAATTTCAGCCTTTCAAATCTTCAAAAGTAGGAATCCCTTTATAAACAACTTTCCAAACAAACAGCATCCATCTTGAATTTTTTCGTAATCTGATAGCCTCATCCTAAGATTAGTTTTTATCAAGATAATTCTGACATCGAAAAAAGCATCTCCCATTACAGAATAAGCACCTATATATCCTATCTCTTAGGTATGCCATTATAGCATTTGCAGTAGTAAACTTAAGTTATTGTTACCACTTCAACTTTTCATTGTCTGGTTTCAGCACATATGTAACCTGCAGCCATTATCTCTATGGTACTGTTGGACTTGGCCCTATGCAACCATGTTTCACTTGCTTATCATAATCTCCTTCCATTTAAAATCATTACTTTGGACAAATCAGCAATAAAGTCTTGTGAAACTGCCTGTGTGATTGTTAAGAAACAAGTAAAAATCATATTAGTTTCAAGTAGAAGATGAAACTAAACAGACTGACAGACTAGTAATTGGAATAATACATATTTATTACCGGCAGGAAGAATAATTTAGGTTAATGCTGTCTTGGTTGCGATGAATCACATGTTATATCAATGCTTTTTTACTGCCTCTCAAAATTCTTCAAACAGATTCAGAGTTTGATATAACTGGTGGTCTGGTGATTGGAATCTTATAAATTTATTACTGTCAGGAAGAATAATTTAGGCTAATGTTGTCGTGTTTGCGATGGCTCACATGTTATATCAATGTTTTTTACTGCCACTCAATATTCTTCAATCGTATTCAGAGTTTGATTACAGCTTTATGATGAGAGGGTAAGGGTAATACCCAACGTAGTGAAGGGCTGGGGTGGTGAAGAGTTACATAAAGTGGAATGGTTGAACAAAACCACGTTAACCAAACAGGCAAGTTCAAATATACATAGCAAAAAACAAAATTCCTACACCTTCACTTTTACCTGGGATACAGAGAGAGGAGAATCTGGGGACCCTGTTGCAACCCACATTTTTGTCGAAACTCGAAAGGGAAACTCAATAGCCACAATTAAATGGATTCCAAAAGAAAATAGTTCGGTCTCCATGAATTTTCAACTGATTCTGTTATATGCCTTAAAGTGATTTTAAGTGCAACCCCCCCCCCCTCTCTTTCTACCCTGCTCCATCCGATCACTGTACTGATGTATCTATGAGCTATTAGATAATCATTCCTAGAAAATGTGATGCCACAAAAGCATGTTGATAAATGGCTTTACTAGGGCTTACCTAGATCCATCACCAATTATATGAACCCTATTCCGCCTCATTCAAGTCTTCGTCTTCAAATAAAGCAACCTGGCACAGCTCTCCTCTTCCTCATTTCAATCTATTTTTGCACATTGCCTCTAAGATTCCTATTGCACTTCAACCTATTGAAGCCACTGCTTTCAATTTTCTGTTCATATCCACAGTGAAATTATCCATGTCAGCACTTACACCTTTTGCAGTATTGCATCATTATAGATCTCTTCCCTTTAAGTTTTAAAGTTCTGATCTGACACCATCATAGGAGATTCAGTTGAATTTTCCATTTTTTTAGCTACAATTTAAGTTCTAAAACTTGTAATTAAATATGCTTTCACAGGAGTATAAACATGATAACTAGTTGGATGATTTATAAAGTGCTCATGCTGCATCCTAGTCCTTTTCCAAATTTATCAGTTGTAGGATTACTGGTTTTTACATTAATGTAAAGTTGATAAGTATATTGTGTTTATGTTAAGGATTCAACTCTCTCTATAGCATGCTCATTGTTGTTTATCAGCTTCTGGCATTAGACTATAACATTAATAGCCAAAAAAAACCATTTGACTTTCAACTATTGCAGTACAACCACCATTCATTAATCTATTAATTGTTTGTTCTTTTTCTTTTCGTTTTGTCTTCTCCTCTGGCAGTCTCTTGGAAGCCTGGTGGCATTTGAAGCGATGGTATCAATAGCAACTATTGGGCTGTATATAGCTTATGCCTTGCCTATCTTCTTCAGAGTCACCTTGGCTCGCAATTCTTTCATCCCTGGACCTTTCAATCTAGGACGATATGGTATACTTGTTGGATGGATTGCTGTACTCTGGGTAATCACCATTTCTGTTTTGTTCTCCTTGCCTGTTGCCTATCCCATTGACACAGAGAACCTTAATTATACACCTGTGGCTGTTGGTGGTTTGTTGATCCTCACAGTTTCTTCATGGATTTTACGAGCAAGGCATTGGTTTACAGGTCCTATTACAAATATACTTAATTGATTCATGAATTGTGTTCTCTCTTTGTAATATGAATGACAACACAGTCTCAATTACTAGCAGGTTTATGTCTTCCTATGATAGTTTGATTTTGCCTCATTTACATTTTCTCTTATTTCTTTTCCCATCGTCTTCATTGATAGGCCATAAGATTGGTTATAAATACTGTTCAACATCTTATATGTGAAAGCAGAAGATAACTTTGTAAGATATACTGTAAATTTATTTTTAGGTGACTAGTTTTTATTGGATTGGTCTGAAGACAGATGATTATTTTGTAGAACAATTTGCAGCACAATATAATGAAGTATATGCATCGTTGAGCTTGAGAACAAGCACAGGATTCATAAGCACCAAATTCAGCAAATAAACTAGTCTAATTGTCTCAATAACAAGTCAATATTGTGGCGCACATGTCTGAATGCGCAAACTAAAGTTTGACAGCCAAAACAAATCAAGAAAAAGGCCAACTATTTTTGTAAGCATGTATCATCAAGGTTCATATCAGTTCCATCCTGATGAAGTATCTTCCCCTTCATGCATCATTGCCAGTGTTGAAGCCCAAGCTCGAAAAATCACTGCCTGGATCATTGTTTATCTGTAAACACCCAACAATAGCAACTGGTAAGTTATACAAACGAATAAACCACCCAAAATAATATGTTACAGGCTTACAGCTTTTGTAGATTTTTTCTTATATAAGCAATGAGAAGTTCTGATAAGATGTATGTTTAACCTCGGCTAAAAATGCTTCAAAGATATCGTCTTCATCAGTAAGCTGATAAGTGCGGCTTGGGTCTGCAGTATTCGGGATCTCTTCAGTAGAACCTGTAGCTCCAGCATCTTGAAGGATATTCCCAACTAAATCATTTGTAGGTTGTATAGCCTGATTATCTAAACCATAAGAAGGCAAAAGGCTGTTGTTATTACTGTTAAAATTGGGAACATCTGGAGTCTGAAGTAATCCTGTTGTTTCGACCTGTAAGCTGTGTAAGTTGCTAGGATTCTGCATAAAAGATTCAACATAATTCTCTGATGATGCATTTGAAAACTGATTAAGGTATGGTGCGCATGAACTTAGTAAAGGAGAAGACCCTGGATTAATGATGCTTGATCCATTATATCCATAATTCGGAAAAGAATTATTCCCCTGAACATTAGTCTGTCTGCTCACCAACTCGCCTGTACATCTGACCTCTCCATTGCTAATGTTTTCAGACTGAGAGCCAGTTCTGTTGCAGCTTGATGGTGAAAACACAGCTGTTTCAGTCTGTAAGTTTGGTATGGAACTTGCATTCTCTGTTTCAGATTCAAACTTTTACCAATTATGTACTCTTACAATTTAAAATAGTTTTAAACCACGTATATTATGCTTAAATATGTTAACATACCAGTGCCAGGATTATTCAAGTATGCATGTCGAATTTGATCAATCCTTCCTCTAAGAAGCGATTGATTGCCAGTGGTCTCATTAACTGCCAATTGATTACTGGTGTTGAATAAATGTGAAGTTTTGTTCATAGAGCTTGTTCTATTTAGCATTCCAAACTGGCTGACATTATTCGTATTCCCAAGGTTAAGTCTAGCGGCGCCATAGAGTTGTTGTCCAATTCCAGAGCCACTTAAAACTCTAGGACTTGGTAGACTTAAACCATGATTTTGAAGAAAGCGATAGCCCTGTCTTATAGCAGTGGCATTGCTGATTACATTTTGTGGTTGTTGCCTTGGAGTATTTCCTGATCTTTGAGCATTGGTTATAGCATAACTTGCATCTGGGAGTGCTTGTATTGTATCAGTAGCACTTGTTGGAGTTGCTATATTGGTAGAATTCGAAAGACCCTGAACTTGTATTGTATCAGAAGCACTTGTTGGAGTTGCTACATTGGTAGGATGATCACCACGCTCTTTGTTTTTCTGAGGGAGGTAATAACAAAAGCTTTATTACTATACAAGTGCTTAAAAACAAGAGAAACATAGAGCATTGATGATTACATGTAAAAAAAAATGGAGGGGGGGGGGGGGGGGGAGGAGAATGCAGTTTGAACTTCAACATGTGTTAGAATATTGGCCGATTCAAGGGAATGGCTACTGGAAATTTTAGTATGTGAAACATTATTTCAGTTGCCTATAATTAAGGAGCATATATGATTGATTGCAGATACAACAGTATCCAAATTCAAAGACTAATACGTCGTTTTTCCTTACAAGATTTGAGTTCATGAATTACTTGCAGAAGCTCAACTGCAGAACTCAGTTATAAAGAAAAAACGTAGATAGAATTAATGAGTGAAAAATAAAACAAAAGAAGATGGCTTGTTACCTGAGCTAAAGCAGCTAAATATGCAATTCCTGGCCCTGGTTGTGCTGGAACAATCGCTTTTAAAAAAAATTAAGAGTTAGGATATTGTCTGTATTATGTGAATGTAAGGCTATATGAGGAAACTTTAATAGATAACACGTATTTAGGTGTGTTACCTTCTTCATTTCCCTTCATAAGTGCTTCCATAAACCTAGTATTAATCCCAGTATTCCACCTGATGATTTTCTTGTACTGTATTCTACCTGTCGAGGTTTCTGTATCCTTGTTCAATGTTTTCTCATTACCATACTGCACCCTTTTTCTCTTCTGGTTGTTCTCTGTATGCCTGCTAGCTCCAACTGCAACTGCTAAATTACTCGAAGGAGACTCAGTCGCGATCTCTTTGCCTTTTCCTGCAGAGATGCCTGTTAGTTGCTCATTCTGAGGTAACTCTTTTCCTGTTTTCCTGATATCAGTTTGAGTCTTATTTCTATCTTTTCTGAACACATATTGCCAGAAATATTCAGCATCCTCCCGCTTTATAGGTTTAGTGCAAAGCTCGCAAGCTCCTCGTTCAATAGCTTCAAAAGCCAATGGATCAAGCTTCTTATAGGTGGTCACTACAAACAATGAAATATTAAAACGAAGTTCATTGCATTACACATTTCTAATTAAGTAATCAATTGATTGAACTAAAACATAAGTAGAAAGTCTATTGAAACTCACAGACAACAGGGTGGTCTGAAACCATTTTCGCAATTTTAAGGAATGTAAAGCCGTCCATTTCTAGCATGTCCATTGCAGCAATGACTAGGTCGAAGTCATTTGCTCGTTCTTGCATCATTTTGAGTGCTACACTTGGGGATTCAGCACTTGTAACTACAAAAAAAAAAAAAAAAAAAAAAAAAAAAAAAAATGAACAAGTAACTGTGTGTCCATAGCAAATCAACTATTTTGTAATTGCATGTTTGTGAATGCATATATTGCATTATAAAATAGTTGATATTGAACACTCACAAACCGGCAAAGCAATTGCATTTCTTACATAAAATCATCAAAATATTGCATTTATAAATTAAACAAGAATCGACAAAGCACAATTATATTTCTTACTTAGAAATAGACAGAAAATCAGGTCTTATATAAAAATCGACAATAAACACTTTCCTTGCACAATTATTGAAAAATATATACATTCAATTATGACTTACAAATCGACAAAAGCAAATTATTGGAAATTTGAAACAAAAATATACGTGTTTTTTTAAATGTTAATAAAATCATATATGTTAGTAAAATTAATTTATTTAATATACAAACTGAGACATGACTTTGATTATAAATTTATTTAATCATATATGTTAGTAAAATTATAAGAAAATTGATAAATATAAAGGTATACATTATGACAAATCCAACAATATACGGAGTATTAAATAATAAAATTTATTTATTATATAGTAGTATAAAATGATCAAGTCAAACCGTTAATAAAGAAAAGAGTCAAAGCGTAACACTTAAAAATACATAGTAGTGGAGGTACTCGTATATTATTACAGTAAAAATGAATGGGTAAATCTTATGTGATTTAGATTCTTTTGGATAAAGATAGCTTTCATATATAAATAATTAAAGTAAAAGCTTAAAACAATTTTTTTTTCTAGATTTAGTGTGTAGCTCTAATTCTCAATAATATATCACAATTTCAAAATAATAATAATAATAATAATAATAATAATAATAATAATAATAATAATAATAATACTAATAATAATAATAATAATAATAATAATAATAATAATAATAATAATAATAATAATAATAATGCCTTCAATCTAGTTGATCGTGAGGTCATGTTACGTGAAGTCCGTCGTCGTTGTCCAGGTATTTCGCGGTGGGTTGAATTCTGCTATTTTAATCCAGCCAGATTGTATTATGGGGACCATACCTTATGGTCGTCTCAGGGGGTGCAACAGGGTGATCCCCTTGGTCCTCTGCTTTTTGCTTTGGTTTTACAACCCTTAGTGTGTAAAATCAGAGACACTTTTGATGTATGTCTTCAGGCTTGGTATTTGAATGACGACACTATTATTGGTGACACGTTGGTGGTGGGGAAGGTTCTACAGTTAATTATGGAGGAAGGGCCTCGGTTTGGGTTACATCTTAACGTGGAAAAAACTGAAGTCTTCTGGCCTACAGAAGACCCTCGAAGCAGGCTTGTGGGTGTCTTTCCACCTAACATTGTTTGACTTTTGCGTGGTGTTAAGTTGCTTGGTGGTCCCGCTAAATCTGATTCCAGTTTTAGTAGTGAGCTTGTGATGCATAGGGTGAAAAAGACCATTGCGCTTATGGATAAGGTTGCTATGCTGGATGATACATAGTGTGAGCTGTTGTTACTTAGGGCATGTACCGGAGTTTCTAAACTCTACTTTGCATTGTGTACTTGTCCCCAAAGTACTTTTGAGGCGGCTCAGCGCACATTTCACGAGGCTCTTCGTTCTTCCTTGGAGCGTATTGTTACTGCTTCAGGGCCTAGATTTGGCGATTGGTAGTGGCGGCTTGCCACCTTACCATTTGCGTTTGGAGGGATTGGTGTTTATTTCGCAGGTGATGTTCGACATTATGCTTTTCTTGCTTCTCGGTTACAATTTGCTGGTTTGCAGACGAAGCTTCTATGGCATGCTGATATTGTTGGTCTTGGACAAGCATTTGAAGATGCATTGGGTCTGTTTAATGGCACGGTGGAGTCTGATTTTTTTAGTAATCCTAGTAAGGTCGCTGCCCCAAAACTCCTGAAGATATTGGCAGATATATTCACGAAGGTTACCGCTTCTACAGAACCCTCCTTTTCATTATCTCCTCGACTATCAGCATTGTGGAAATCTCAATAGGGAGATCACACGTCTGCTTGGCTTCGGGCCGTCCCTATTTCGGGTTTGGGTCAGATGATGAACGCAAAGACTTATCAATGTGTGTTGTCCTATCGGTTGGGTGTTCCATTATTCTCTGTCTCGACGTCGTGCTCTGCTTGTTCGAGGGTATTTGTTGGAGATATTTTCGATGATCACGGGGTGTCGTGTGCTGGTATAGTGGGTATTAAAATCGGCATAATGTTGTTTGGGATACCCTTGTTGATGTTTGCTATCGTTATGGGATTTCAGCGAGAAAAGAGGTTGACATTGGGTTGTCTGGAGGGAACGACGAGGCCCTCAGACCTACGGATGTGTTACTTTATTCTTAGGATTGTGGTCGCGATGTTTGTGTTGATTTGACAGGGTCTTCTGGCTATCTGACTTCATTCCTGGTCGAGTTATGGCTGATGTGGCACATCGGAAGCGGGTTAAGTATGAAGCTCGATGTCATGAAATTGAATACGATTTCATTCCCTTCTCCTTTTCTTCAATTGGGGAATTAGAGAAAGAGGTTGTTGCATTGCTGAAGCGGGTTTAAAAATTCTCGACGACGCAAGACATTAGGGCACATGGTGCTGCTCATATATTTACTAGGATTGGATTTGCTAAAGTTAGAGGAGTGGGGGCACAAATTGTATCTCGGCTACCCACTAACTTTTTATAGATTGTATGACTTTCTCTGTTTTTGAGATGTAATAATAATAATAATAATAATAATAATAATAATAATAATAATAATAATAATAATAATAATAATAAATTATTTCAATTGAGAAAAAAACAATTTCAATTAAGACAAATTAGGATAAAAAAAACAGAACTATGCCCTAAATAATTAGGACAAAAACTATATCATCAACTAATTAGTTCCATTATCATATAGTGATAAATTGAAAATAATAAAATTGTCCCAAGACTTTGCCTACTAAACTACATACATATGTTATGGAGTATAATCATTTTCATTAATAATATATATATATATATATATATATATATATATATATATATATATATATATATATATATATATATATATATATATAATTTAAGAGGGGGGAAGGAGGGTTAATTTATAAATTCATTGATATTTTCAATTCAATATGACCAACTCCTCCACAAAAGTATCAAACCATAGAAAAATTAAGATCTTATGTGAACCATCTTCGTTTAATTTCCCTCTAGTATTTTTCAAGTTTGATGTATCAAGCATTACCCAATAATAATAATAATAATAATAATAATAATAAAAATTTGTTTCAAGAAAAAAGAAAGAAGGGGAGTTTCCCTAAATATTAAAATTAAAAATAAGGATTAAAAAAAATGTATAATCAAGCCAAATTTATATGACTTGATGTTTAGACCCACAAAAAAATTATAAATATTTATTGTAAATGTAATTAATTTTCAAATTCATCACTACACACAATTTATTTCAAAACAAAAGTATCACAAAGAAAGCATACCAAATCAAAAGAACAAAAATGTCCATCATAATCTTTCACTTATCAATTTGAAAAAGTTATCAATTTAGCAAATAAAGTATATAAACCATAAAACTATAAATACTAAAACTAATTTTCAGAAAAAAATAGTCTTGCCTTTTCTTTTCCAAAGCATGGAAAAAATAAACATTAATTTGACTAGAGGGTTATATTGTTATTAATTATTAAAAATTTAGTATAATGAAGGAATAAATTCAGGTTTCAAATTGGAGATGAACAAAAGTAGTAATTTCTTCTCTTACTTTATTATTTATCACCTTATTTATTTTGTAATAAGCATTCCAATATCAAATAGGATACACTTTATTTTCATCTCTAGAAATGATTTTACAAAATTCATTTCAAAGATTAAAAAGATAAAACTTAATTAAGAATAAAGGAAAATAACAAGGAGTGAATAATCTAATATATATAAATAAAGTAGGTATTTTTTGGGAGCATTTGGCGCGCCACATAAGCGAAGGTATATTTTCGAACAATTAAAAATTAGATTTCTATTTATTTTAGAATTTAAAAATTCACTTGCCACCTAAACAAAAGTGACGAATCAGATTTAAGAATTTTGCCACGTAAATAAAAACAACGAATAGTAATTTATCATGATTTAATCTAATTAAAAAACTAAAAATTATCTTTAAGAAAAAAATCATCTTTAGATACAGGATTTAATCTTGATAGTGTTTATAATAAGAAATAAAAATTATTCTTTTATTATAATTAAATTAAAATTTGTGATACCTACCACTATAAATTGACGCATCCTATAACACCAATAAAATTTCGTATCAATACAAAACCAAATCAAGCGAATTTTTTTGTCAGTTTAAGGTCATCAATGGTTGCGTAATTCTTAGTTTAATTTTGAAAATCCATGTTTAAATGTATATTTGTGATTATTGCTTACATTGTGTTTATTTGGAATTTACTGAATTTGTTTTTACATGTAGATCTAATTTAATCAGAGAACTAAATTCGAGCAAAAATGATTGGAAAATCAAAGAAGGAAGAGGTATTATATCTTTATTAATCGTTTACAATTATTAAGTTTTTTTATAAACCTTTTTTTGTTTTTATTAATTAATTTTATGATTAAAACAAATTTTTTGTGATTTAATTAGATAGCTTAATCAAGTCATCAAATTAACTTAATTTTTATTTTTAATTACAGGGTGATTACGTTCATGCCTCAGTTAAAGCCAACTTTGTACAATTTCATCCAAAATTAATTGAAAGAAAAGTTTACTCCATTAGATACTTTTCAATCGTTACAAATAAGAAGCAATATCACATGCATTGTCAGTGACAACAAAATAATGATTTAATTTTCAAAATACTATTGTTCGGGCAATTTGGGACGATGAAAAAATTCCAATGCATAGATTTGATTTTGTACAATTATAATTTTTAGATCAATTTCACAACAATTTTTCACTTCATGGTAAATATATTGATTTATTTTATAAGACTATAAAGATTATTTTATATAAATTTATTTTTGCTAACATTTTTTATTTATCCATTTTGATTAGATGGAAGAGATATGGGTGTGAACGAAGTTGGTGATTCTATCAAAATAAATGATAAATAGTATACATGTTTATAATATTTTTATTTCTTTTAAAAAAACAACAAATAATGATTTAGGATTTAAATTATTTAGAAAATAAAAAAAAAATTATCTTTTCACATTAAAGATTTAAACCTAGTATGTAACCAATAAAATATCATATGTACAATGTTTTTTTTGAAAGATATCATATTTCAATTTATTCATATTTTTAAATCTAATTGTCATATAATAAATAACCACAAATATAATACAAAACAACAATAAATAAATAAAGTCGCATTATAAATTACATTAGAAAAAAAAATTATACTTTTGTAATAGGCAGTAACAATTTAATTAAATTATTATGTATTTTTTTTGTATGAAATTATTAAATAGTAAATATAAATTAAATAATTATTAAAAAAACTTAAAATCTATACGAAAATATCTTTTCTTGAGATTTATATATGAAAAACCCGTGCGTCGCACGGGCTTTCATCTAGTATATAACTAAAGAAATTAAAAATGGCACGGGAAGCAAAGATAAACATACAATAATTAATACTTTTCTCTTTTAACGTACCTTTGTACGTTGCTTCCTCAAGAATTGATGTTGTGTGCATAAGTGAAGCCATATTTGGATCAAGCAGTAAGATACGAATTCCCATAGCATAATTTGGGATTGATAGCCCGTAATCACCATACTCTTGACTCATTAGCCTTTCGCGAAAGCACACAAATACAAGAATTATGAGGGCGACAAGTTTCAGATTAGTACCCAATGGAGAAGAGTATTTAATTTGGGGGGGTTTTTTTTAGAGAGACGTGTATTTGATGAGTGACAGGAAAAAAATGAAATTTAATACTTTTTGTATGAAAATTATGAAGGTTATATAGTTAAAAGGGGTTGAGATTAATTATTCAAATAATTATGTAACACGTGTATGAATTACAAATATTTTGAAAAAGGTAATTATGTATCCGATTTTGTTTCAATCTGGTTTTGCCATGATTTGGTTCAAATCTGGTTTTTCCAAACCGCCCACTGTGAACTTGTGGTCAAATAATAGTTTTGTAGTTTTTATTTCATCTTTGTAGGTAGTCCAAACTGATTTGACTTGACTTTATAACTTTTCTTTAAGTAAAAACCCACAGAGGACAGGACACTGATGTAGACAAATTCTATTTCAAGTAGGTCTTCCATATCATCTTCTTGAAAACAAAATTGTGATGAATGTATAGCCTCCACATCATAACTAAGATTATATACATGAATTAAAATTTTTTTGAGCTCTTAAGAAAATACAAAATCTCAACAAAATGTTATGATATTGTTACAAAGTGATATTATTTATTTCCTAATTGTTGTTATTTGCACAATAACTTTGATCACCTATCTTGAGTGATTCATTTCCAAATACATACATTATCCCTCTTTTTTTTCTTTTTTTTTTTTTTTTTTTTTTTTTTTTGTATTTTATTAAAGGAAGTCAAAGTAATATTTGTAATAATATCTTTAAAATAGATCGAAATACATAAGAAAAAATTACTCAGTAGCTTGGATACAAGATGGTAAAGCCTTGATGATATGATGCATATAAATAGTTTAGATAAGTATGCACAAAATAATATAAGTTAAGATAAATTTAGTTAAAATAATATGAGTTTAGACAAAATAATGTATATAAGGGAACATAATATTAGATGAAATCAAATAAATCATACCCATCATACTTAGCTAAACCATACAATTCGAATATTATATTGACTAAAGAAATGTTAATGAACCTTCTTGTTAAAAACTTATAATCATGTTTTTTTTTTTTTTTAGTTTGCCCTACTCGGTTTCGATCAGGGTTGCACACCTTTAATTTGCTTATGGTGGATGAGTCTCCCAATAAGGGTATTTTGCATGCATCCGGTGAGGCTCAAACCCGAGACCTTTCTTAAGCGACATCAAGTTGCTAACAACTTGAGCCAACTCTATCTTGTTGGTTTTGTTATAATCACGTGCCATAACATTTTACTTAATTTTGTCCATTCATTTTTGAAGAAAATAACAATTGGTTTAATAATGTGCATTATTGGAGATTAACACTATGTAAAATTAAAACCAGTTAAAATCAAGATGTTTGAAGACTGAACTATTTAGATAAAATATAAAGATTTAGTTTTGTATGCATAATATAGATTTGTTTGTTTCTATTTTCCTTATCATAACAAAATTTTATAATTTTTTTATTTTAAAAAAGCCCACCCTCCCCCCACTAGCACTAGTCCATCTCATCCCCTACACCTCTGGTAGTCCCCTTCCCCTGCTGGCATTCAACACACCTTCCCCTCCGGCGCCATGTCTCCCCCTCGCTGGCGACCCTATCCCCAAAGGTTTGGGTAGTTTCGGACTTTTGGGTGGAGGTTTTGGGATTTGGATCGTGTGTTTTGGGGTAGGGGACCTCACTAGTGACGACCCCCCTAACCCTAGTTAGGGCTTGGGTGCTTTCGGATATTTGGATTGGGGTTTTATGGTTTAGATGGGGCTTTTTGGGGGTGGGGGTCGATTCGAAGAAAAAGGAGGGGTGGTGGTGGGGTCGCCGACATGGGAAGGCATTGCGCTAGTGGGGAGGAGGTAACGAGGAGGGGTTGATGGATTGGTAATGGAGGGGGAGGAAGGTGGTTGGGCTGGTTATGGGGAAGGGGTGTTTAAAAGAAATATTTAATTCTTACAAAATTAATCATGATTAAAAATTTTAATTAAATTATTATTATATTTGATAATAAAAAATTTGGAAATATGAAAAATACCACAACCTATTATACTCATCTGTGTAATTACTACGAAGAGGTTTTTTTTTTTTTTTTTTTACTTAACCACCAATAGTATTTCAAAACATAAAAAATCACTACCTCTTTGCCAAAACCCTCTATAGTGACGTCACCTTCTTCAATATTCCTCTATTTTTCTATATTTTCTCTTGATTCTTAGCCTTCACTTTTTATTATCTTCTTAAACCTATATTACTATGCCCACCTACCAAAATTATTCCCCAAACGAATAAATTCTAACTTGTTTTTATCTCTCTCTCCTCTTTTCACATCAAATTGAATGTTCATCATTGTTGTTTGAAACAGAGCTCAAGGGGGGGGGGGGGGGATCAATAGCGAAGCACAAATACAACATTTGAAGGGGATTAAGGTTTGGATATTTGTTCTTATAACACAAGAAACAATCAAATATTTAGGTAAATGGTAAAAAAAAAAAAAAATTTGCAACCTTAAATTTGTTGCTAAATAGCAGTAATTCACAAAATAAGAATCAATTTTGCAACAAATATCACCACAATCAAATCCCCAAATTGATTTCACATATAAACTCTAATTTTAATTCAAAAAGCCCCAAATTGATTTCATAAACACTGATTTTAATTCAAAACCCCCTAAATTGATTTCATAAACTCTAGTTAAACATACCTTTTTGATAAGACGATTATGCATTCAGTGTTGCATAGTTGTTTGGATGGAGTGGCGAATTAGATACCTAGCTAATTACTTCATTGATTGCAAATTTTTTTTGCGAATTGAGAAGAAAGATGAAGAAATAGGAAGAATAGAAGTTAGAATCGAGAGAGGATGGAAGGAAATAGAGGAATACGGTAGTTAATAGGGCCCACATGACGTCATTATAGAGGGTTTGGAAAAAAAAGGTGGTGATTTTTGATGTTTTTATGAATTGTTGGTGGTAAAGTAAAACAAAAGCTCTTAGTAGTAATTAATAAAATAAGTATAATAGGTGGTGTTATTTTACAAATTTTTCTAAAAAATACAAGATTACTAAGGAAAATAAATTTTCTTTAAATTTAAGAAAGAGATAAATTAAAAATAGAGTGTTACCAATGAGAATTTCTAAATAATATTTAACAAACTAAACAATATAATAAAAAAACAAGGTTATTTTGTATTTTACCACCCACAAATAACTCACTTTTTGAAATTACCACCAAAAAAATATTTATATTAAAACATGATGAATAAAAAGTTATGCCGGAAGTGCACGATGTCTGTTGTTAGCAGAGACTTAGCAAATATGAGTTAAAACCCACAGGGAGACATGTTTTATTACTTTTTTTTTTTCCGAATTATTATAAACTATCTCAATAAACGAAGATTAATTTGATATTAATTAACTAAACTAGGAAAATAATGAAAATAAGGTTGTTCACAAATTAATAAGGGTCTATGGCATATGTTCGGTCCACCATGCTTATACTATAAGAAATGGAAACAACCCATTAATAAATAAACTAGGTAGCTTAGAATAATTAAAACACATGTTAATCCTACAGTCGGGAATTAACGCTTACGAATTAACATACGTAGTTCGGTCTCTAACATAATCAAATCCGCCAATTGTAATTTAGCCTATAAAATATGTTCTTTCAATTCTAATTTTTATTAGCTAAATGATATGATCAACTCATGATATTGGCCAATTACACGAATAAAAAAATAAAGCACAAATCAATTAGAATCATTCAAACCCTAATTCATGAATTCATAAATAAATAAGCACACATAATCAAGGTATAAACATGACTTCCCTCACTTAGCCCTAGAAAACGACTACTCACTCATAATTGAAATAGACAAAACAATAGGAATAAATAAACTTGAATTCATAATTAATAAAAATAAAAGACAAAAGATTCAATGAAATACCTTATATATCAAATTAATAAAGAACAATAATCTAGGGTTCAACAATACAAAAGAAACTAAAAAGAGCGTTCAATCCTAAAATCAAGCTTAAGAGGCAAAATAAAATCCTAAAATCAATCGTATTTAAAATTTTGCCTCATCCTAAATAAAATAATTAAATAAATACATAAGCTATAATGCTATTGGATGATAATTGTTGACGTGGAACGATACTGAACTTGATCACGTCAAACTACCAAGAAACACAGGAGCATCAACGACCTATAGCTTGTTCATCGAGTGAGCTCTCGCTCACTAATGTCGTGATGATTTGTAGGGGCGAGCTATAACTCTCTGACAAACGACCTATCGCTTCGACGTTGAATGTAGCTACTTCCTTGACGAGCTAGCATACAAGCTATAACTCGCATAGGACTTTGCATACGGTGGCAATGAGCTAGTAGGCGAGTTAGCTGGCGAGCTATAGATCACATCTTCCCTGACTTGCGGCCTTACTGAGCTAGTGCTCGAGCTATAGCTCAAGCTTAGCTTGATGCAATAATGCTTAGAAACTAGAATTGTCAATGCACCTAAGGCTTGAAACAATCTCGTGCTTGTAATAAGGACTACGAAACAACTCCGATTCGCTTCTAGGAATTTACATACATATATAGGCATAAGGTAAATGAATCATCGACCTCAAATCAACATCCTTCCATCGAACGACTATTTGAAAAATGCTGAATTCTTTCGAGAGCGTCCAAATAGCTATGAAAACTGCTTGAAACATTAAGAAAACACAAGCAGAGCATAATAACACGATAATGATAACTTATGCATAATTGACCCCTAAAAAAAGGACTAAAAGACTAACAAGTGACAAAAAAACAACAAAAATGTTCCCAACAATCCTATATAAATATGATTTAATAAATTCCCCCAACCTAAACCGTTTCTTGTCCCCAAGCAACACCTAAGACTTTAAATGAACGAATACAATAAACATGATTTCCAGGGAACCAGAATAAGACCAACCCAACTCTTGAGCAAACAATTAATTTGGTGTTATTAAGATCAAAATTTAGCTCGGATATGAACTTGGCCACAACCCATTTCCTGGTCAAGATAGTCGTCGTCGCACACCTTGCAGATTACAAACATTTGATGCAGAAAAGGGTAATGTAACAACAGTAAGAGATTACATTCACTCAATCATACAATACACATGCTGATCAAATGAAATTTTTAAGCTTGTAACGGGGCTAAGATGAAAAGGTAGGATAATATTTAAGAAGATGTGAACAAAGAACTAACTTGAGGAGCATAAATACGAACATGAACACGATCAAATGAAAAAGATTGAAATGATCTTTGCTATTCCATTTGACTTCACAAACATCATAAAGAATACTATGGAAGTGATTATTAAAAACAATCTACAGATTATTCATGCATGAAATTGATTTCTTCTCCTTTTCATTGCCTCTGTTTTTTTTTTCCGAACATATAAACAAGCTTTTTTTTTCATTTTTTTTTCTTCTTCGATTTTTTTTCATAGCAACATTTCAACTTTAGATACAACCCCATCAAACTCATTTAACCACGGTTTTGTATAGCATGAAACCCGACAATTTACAAACAATGACACCTTATCAATGAGCTCCCCCAAGCAAGACTTGGGAATAGTAACCAATGAGGCTAAGAGGCTTGTAATGTGGCTATATATCAATGAATGGGAAAAGACATCAACATTGGTGGGCAAGAAGGGAGCCAAAGTATCTAAATATCATCTGAAGGCTGCCTAGAGAAAAGAGCCTTTATCATACGCCACATGCATAAGTGATAACCAAATTACTAATTGTAGACACCCATTTGTCTCTCCCCAAAACCAAACCCAGTGATGAATAACTTTCGCGTCGAATCATAATCGAATGAAGTGAAAGTGTGAAAAGTCTAATGTTGCGGTTAGTTTTTATAAAAAATCTTTCTTTCTGTTTTTGAAAACCTGCTCTATTTTATGAAAATAGCCAGCCCAGTTCAGTTTGGTCCATGACAAGGGTCCAATAATTATGTATTTGGATGGGGCTCGAAAAGATCTTTCCAACGATACATTATAAGCCCAATTCCGATGAATTATGAGGAAGTGACAAGCGCACATTAGGGCGCGCATTAAGGCATATAAATGGGTGATTTTGGATGTATTTAGGCCCGTTTTGGTCGTTTATTGCCTTGTTACACTCGTTTCCTTCATATTACGTGCTTCACGGGTTTCGGTCTGTTTTTGGTGTGATAACAGGTATAGTTGACCAAGTTATGTCGAGTCCCGAACCATTGGTGCGTAATCAGGCTATTATTGATCCTAGTCCACCAAGCTAAGGCTTTGCTGCGGTTCTCAAGGCCTTGAAAGGCAAGTTAAGTAGCAGGCAAGGCAGAACAGTTCACAAATATGACACCTGTTCACTATTTTTCTCACAACTTTCGGTATACAAATGATAATGGAGTGATTTTAATTGCATTGGAAAGTAGACTTGAAGAGATTTCCAACGATATATTGCACGCCTTAAACAGAGCTTTGGATAAGAAGTTGTGACTGTTTTAAGAAGACCAAAGTGCCTGCAACCTTCCTGCCTATGCTGCACGGCCGTGCCAGATTCAGCACGGCCGTGCCAGGCATTAGCACGGCCGTGCCAGATTCAGCACGGCCGTTCCAGGCATTAGCACGGCCGTGCCAAGCCAATTTCCATGCCCGTGCCAGGCATTAGCACGGCCGTGCCAAATTCAGCACGACCGTGCCAGGAAGCTGCACGACCGTGCCATATATAGCACGGCCGTGCCAATTTGAAGAAGAAACCCGGTTTACTTACTGACAAGCTAGCACTGCCGTGCCAAATACAGCACGGCCGTGCTGATCCAGGGTTAATTGCGCGCTTGACTTCTCCGAATTAGAAGACGTATATAAGGCCCAACTTTAAGAGGATTCCGGAGAGAGTTTTAGAGATAGTTTTGAGAGCCTTTGTAGAGAGTTATTGGAGAACGTTCTTAGTATTAGAGATTCATTAGTTTTCTTAGAGAATTTCCTAGAGATTTTAGTTTTCTTGGATTGATTTGAAGCAAGATTTGCGAAGATTCTTTGTATTATTCATTGACGACGGATATCAAAGTTCTGAACTTTTCCATTGATTCGCATCAATACAATTGGTATTATTCATTCTTATTAATCAAGCTTTATTATTCCTTAATCAGAATTCATGTTTATATCTATTATGCTTTTGGAATTCATTATTGCTTTGATTATGAATATGTGTGAGTAGTCTCCTAGCTAGGGTTTCGGGATGAAACCCGGCCTAGGTAATCTATGTAATTGAGGATTGATTTTGATAAACGGATTGTGATTAAATTGATTATATGCGATTGCATGTTAATTCATTATAATAGGAGTAGCTAACCTAGAATCTTGAATTTGATTGCATGATATTCTTGATTTGAACAAGAGATTGTGAATTGAGTATTTCATTATTGAATGTGGTTTGATTATGTATCGAGTAATGTTAAGTGCATGAGAAATCCAAGCTTAGTATTGCCCGCTGTCTTCCTATCACATGATATTGATCAGACTTATAGTCTTTGCATATCCCGTTTGTCTCTGTGATTCCTTGTTGCTTAGTTACCAATGGTTAGGCGGATTCCCGTTCTCCCTAGTGTCTTAGTTTATTGATTTATTCCATCTTATTAGTAGTATTTTAGAACACCATTTTCCATTGATTTCGAACTAGCTTAGGTTTAAGATTGATTTGCAATTACTCTCGTTCCTCGTGGACCGAACCTTTATTTGCCATTGTACTTGGTTATAGGGTGTTCGTATAAGTATTGTTTGATTGAGAGTTAGATTGTAGCGACCGATTTAACCCTTGTCAAAATGGCGCCGTTGCCGGGGAACGGTGTTTGTTAATTGCTTTTTGATTTCTTGAGTCTAGTTCATCGTAAAAATCACAAAAAGATTTTTCCCTTTTGGCTACACTTGTAGCCCTGCTATTTAATTGGTTTGGTTAGTGTGTATGCGCAGGTCTAAACAGAGAGAATTAATACCCTTCGATCCAGAAATCGAAAGAACTTTGAAGAGCAATCGTAAATCTCGATTGACGTCATCAAACTCTCAAGGAAAGGAACACAACACACAACAGGTTCCAATGGCAGACATACCGCGCCAACCCAATCGGCCAGCACCACGACCCCTTAAGGAGTTGGGAACTCCTGGGGCGTATAGAGCTTCAAGTGGGATTGCTCCACCCACTACTGAGGCCAATGATTTCGAGATCCGGCCGGCTATGATCACCCTCATCGAGAGAAGGAAGTTTAGTGGTGCCAAGCATGAGAGCCCTTTGGCTCATTTGAACGAATTTGAGAAGTACTGCAATACCATCAAGGTTAATGGGGTGAATCAAGAGTTCGTGAGATTGAAGCTTTTCCCCTTTTCACTTATTGGGAGAGCTCTTGAATGGTTAGAGAAGGAGGTGAAGCCAAACTCTCTACACACTTGGGATGATGTCACGACAACATTTTTGGGAAGATTCTATTCTCAAAAGAAGACGGCCGATGCTAGAGCCTTGATTCAAGGGTTTCGGCAAAGGAGTGGGGAGTCGATCTATGAAGCATGGGAAAGGTACAAGGAGTACCAAAGAGAGTGTCCACACCACGGAATCCCAACATATCAAGTTTTATAGATTTTCTATGGAGGATTGAGTCCTCAAGGGAAGACCAGTTTGGATGCGGGAGCAGGTGGCCCAATAATGAACAAAACTGAAGAGCAGGTACATAGAGGAGCAAATGCTAGAGGACGATGATGGTGATAACGGTTTCAAGGAAATTACACCCATGTATGCACTTGCTGAGGCCACCACAAAAGAGGTAAACGAGGCCCCTAAAATAGAATTGAAACCTCTACCATTACATCTAAGGTACAAATTTCTTGGCCCTGATTCAACTTATCCTGTCATTGTGAATTCTTCTTTAGATGCGGATCAAACTCGGAAGTTGTGTGATATATTGAGAGAGCATCAAAGTGCCATAGGTTATACCATTGATAACCTCAAGGGTATTAGCCCCGCTATATGTATGCATCACATAACTCTCGAGGATGGTGCGAGGCCTTCTATTGAGAGGCAGAGGAAACTCAATCCTCAAATGGGGGAGGTGGTGAAGAAAGAGATCACCAAACTTCTTGATGCAGGTATCATCTTCCCCATTTCAAGCTCTAGATGGGTTTCCCCTGTGCATGTTGTCCCTAAGAAGGGGGGATTGACTGTAGTTGAGAATGAGAATGGTGAGCTCATCTCAACTAGAACGGTGACCGGCTGGCGGATGTGCATAGACTATAGACGTCTAAACGCATCTACCAAAAAGGACCATTTTCCCCTCCCTTTTATTGATCAAATGCTCGAAAGACTAACTAGGCACAAGTATTATTGCTTTCTTCACGGTTATTCGGGGTTTTTCCAAATACCTATAAACCCGGATGACCAAGAGAAGACGACTTTTACTTGTCCATATGGTACTTTTGCCTACAGGAGAATGCCTTTTGGACTTTGCAATGCACCGGGCACCTTTCAACGGTGTATGATGAGCATTTTTGGGGACATGTTGGAGGCTGAGATGGAGGTTTTCATGGACGATTTTTCTGTTGGGGGAGCCTCCTTTGATGATTGCCTAGTGAACTTGGGGAAGTGCCTACAACGGTGTGAGAGAGTGAATTTAGTCCTGAACTGGGAGAAGTGTCACTTCATGGTTGAAGAAGGTATTGTTCTCGGTCACAAGTTCTCAAATGCAGGCATAGAGGTGGACAAAGCAAAGGTTGAAGTTATAGCAAAGCTACCACCACCGGTCAATGCAAAAGGGGTAAGACAATTCCTAGGGCATGCGGGGTTCTACCGGCGATTCATAAAAGATTTCTCTCTTATAGCCAAGCCTTTGACTGCCTTATTGCAAAAGGAAGTCGACTTCAAGTTCGACAAAGAGTGCCTACAAGCTTTTAACACACTTAAGAAAGCTTTGATTTCGGCACCGATTGTGCAAGGACCACGGTGGGACCTACCTTTTGAGTTGATGTGCGATGCTAGTGATACGGCTATTGGAGGTGTTCTTGGGCAACGAGTTGAGAAGAGGGTTCACGTGATCTATTACATGTCCAAGACCTTAAATGAAGCACAAAGGAACTACACCACTACAGAGAAAGAGTTCCTAGCCATTGTTCATGCATTTGAGAAATTTTGGGACTACCTCATTGGTTCCAAAACGATTGTTTATACCGACCATGCTGCCATTAAGTACCTAATTTCGAAGAAGGAATCCAAACCACGCCTCCTCCGATGGGTCCTCTCTTTACAACAATTTCATGTGGAGATCCGGGACAAGAAGGGAGCCGAGAATGTGGTTGCGGATCACCTTTCGCGCATGGAGAGGGAGCAACAAGAAGATGATGGGCTGCCCATTTGTGATGAGTTGAAGGATGATGTTTTATAACTCCTCAAGGAGAAGATTCTACCATGGTTTGCGGATTTGGTAAACTACTTAGCTTGTGCGGAGTTTCCCCCCGATTACTCCAAGCACCAACGGAAGAAGATTAGGAGAGATGCAAGGCATTACATATGGGATGATCCAATTTTGTTCAAGAGAGGTGTAGATGGTCTCCTAAGAAGGTGCGTTCCAGAGGAAGAATTTCATAGTGTGCTGAAAATGTGCCACTCCGACCCTTGCGGAGGTCACATGGGGGCTAATAAGACAGCCCAAAAGGTTTTGCAATGTGGGCTATGGTGGCCCCATATCTTTAGGGACGCGTGGGCATTTGTGAAGACTTGCGATGCTTGCCAACGGAGTGGAAACATTTCCAAGAAGAATGAAATGCCTCAAAAACCCATACTTGAACTTGAGATCTTTGATGTGTGGGGCATTGACTTTATGGGACCCTTCCCTTCCTCCCGTGGGAACCAATTCATACTTGTGGCTGTGGATTACGTGTCTAAGTGGGTGGAAGCAATTGCCTCCCCTACAAATGATCACAAGGTGGTGGTAAAACTCTTCAAGAAGATTATATTTCCAAGGTTCGGGGTTCCTAGGGCGGTTATAAGTGATTACGGGTCACACTTTGTGCATGGGGCCTTTCAAAGGATGCTTCGAAAGAATGGAGTACATCAACGGTTCGGGACAACCTATCACCCTCAATCTAGTGGGCAAGCGGAAGTCTCCAATCGACAGATAAAGTCCATCCTTGAGAAGACAGTGGCGAAGAATAGGAAAGATTGGTCCGATAAGATTGATGATGCACTTTGGGCATACCGGACTGCTTTCAAGACCCCAATAGGCACCACCCCATACCGTTTGATCTACGGGAAAGCATGTCACCTCCCGGTCGAACTAGAGCACCGCGCTCAATGGGCTATCAAGAAGATAAATTTTGATCTAGCAAGCGCGGGAGATCAACGGATGTTGGACCTTCATGAATTGGAGGAGCTTCAGATGGACGCATATGACAGTGCGAACCTATACAAGTCCCGATCTAAGGAGTTCCATGACCGGAAAATAGAGCGGAAGGTGTTCAATGTTGGTGACAAAGTCCTCTTATATAACTCTAGGATGAAGCTCTTCCCCGGTAAGTTGATGTCAAGATGGAGGGGTCCATTCACTGTCAAAGATGTTTTCCCTTCCGGTGCGGTTGAGCTTTATGATTCTAGTGGGTTGCAATCCTTCGTGGTTAATGGGCAAAGGTTGAAGACATACTATGAGGGAGCCCATGTTGGTGTGATAGATGTGTTCGAATGCGGTCACAAGAGTTGAATGTGACCACGTCAAGCTATCGACGTTAAACTTAGCGCTTCCGGGAGGCAACCCGATTTTCTTGCTTTTACTAGAGTAGTTTCTTTTGTTTTGTAGTTGGTTTAGCTCCTATTTTGTGTGAGTTTTGTGTGCTCTTGTGTGTTTTTGTGCAGGTAGAAGATTGGTTAGAAGTCGAAATGAAGAGAGTGATGAGTGCCTTGAAGGAAAAGAAAACCTGCAGACTGCATCAGACAGCACGACCGTGCCATAATCCTGCACGGCCGTGCCAAACCTTAAAAGCCCACTGACATTCTAGCACGGCCGTGCCATTTTCAGCACGGCAGTGTCAAGTACTAGCACGGCCGTGCTAATTTTAACACGGCCGTGCCATCTGAAATTCAATTTCGCAAAAAGCCTGCCAAGCCAACACGGCCGTGCCAAACTTCAGCACGGCCGTGCCAGTTATAGCACGGCCGTGCCATCTGAAATTCAATTTCGCAAAAAGCCTGCCAAGCCAACACGGCCGTGCCAAACCTCAGCACGGCCGTGCCAGTTATAGCACGGTCGTGCAGTGCGGGTTCCAGATAGTTTTTCGTGTTTTTTTTTTTTAAACACGATTTCACTCACACTCTCTCATTATTCTCCAACTCTCCTACCCTTTTTCTCTCTACACTAACCCAAACCCCCAACCTCCTCCCTCAATTCCTCAAATCAAACCCTAATTCCCTATACTCTTCTTTCAAGATCTCGGCACCCTCCTTGCATTAGAGCATTTTTCAAGTGATTGGACGCAAAATTCGGCCCTCTTTGAGCTCGCCACAACTCCACTTCGTGGAGTCCTCGGTGACTTCGTTCTTAAACTCATTGATTTCCGCAATTTTTGTCCAATTTCATTCGTTTTATTGAATATTTGTTGTTGAATTGTGCTTTATTGTTGCAAGTTTGGGTGAACTAGTAGTGTTAGGGTAGTACATTGCATGCTATGATAGTTTCTTGCTTGTTAATTGGTATATTGTGCTTAATTTCTTGAATCAAACATGCCTAGAACAAAGACATCGACTAGGAGACCGGGTCGGGACGATGCATCCTCATCCATGGTTCCACCCACGGTGGACACCATGGGTATTGTTTTTAATAACCCGTCCTTTTTGGACAAATTTGTAGGATTATCCCACCGACCGATCCGGCCTACCAAGTTCTACGACCCTTTAGCCGCTAGGGCTTTAGGGATCCAAAGCGACATGGTTCAACTATTTTCATTTACCAATTTTGATTCTTTCCTTACCATGCATGCTCTCACTTACAAGAGGCTTACCCTCGAGTTTTTGTCTTCTTTGTACGTGCATCGGGATGAGAATAACTCACCCCGAAGAAGAAGTCATTGATATCATAGAAGATGTGGTACGACACCACATGGATTGGAAAGATGGAGAGCGAGAGGCCATGAGCAAGAGTGGAGGAGCGGTCTATTCGGTAGACCATCTTAATGCAATCGGGAATTTGACATCGCAAATTGTAAATCTAGGTAAGGAAATGTCAATTATCAAAGAGAAGCTCAACGATCCACCGCATCAAAATCTTCCATCCTATTCTAAGGGAGCAGGTATGCACTCTAACTCTAATAATATGCCTGCTGGATGTATATTCTGTGAAAACTGTGGGTCTTATGACCATGATACCTCTGCCTGTAACGTAGACTCCCAATTTCAATCCAACTATAATGATGGTAATGAGTGTGATAATGAACAAGTCAATGCCTTGTCTTATGATAATAGACCTAGGAATGACAATAACAGATATTTACCACCTAATCAAAGAGGGAACAATTATAATCAACAAGGTAATAATTCTGACTACCAACAGCAAAACCAGTGGGGAAACAGGAACCAAAGGGACCAAAATCCCCAAGGGTCTTATAATCAACATGGTAATTTTGGTAATCAGAATAATTACCAACAAAATGCAGGTAATCAAGGGCAATTCAATCAAGGGGGAAACGACATTAATAACAGGGGACACTGGAATAATAATAAGGGGTACTCTAATCAAAATCCCCAACAATCTAATGTGCATGGTTCCCGAGCTACAAATGATAATTATTATGCTCATGGACCACCACAGAGATCTAGCTTGGAGGAAATGATGGAGTCCCAGGCCAAAATGTTCAACACTTTTATGTCCACCACTGATAAAAAGTTTAGTGAAGTGATGACACATAATAAGATGCTTGAAACCCAGATTTCTCAGTTGGCTAGTGCTATAAAAGATGGGGTTGGAGTTTCAAAACTACCGCCTCAAGGTATTGACCCTAAAAACTCTGTAAATGCTATCACCACTAGGAGTGGAAAGACATTGAGGGGGAGTGATGAAGTAGTACCCCCTAGGAGTCAACCTGTGACTCCACCTATCACTGATAATGTTGTAGGAAGTGAGGATGAGATGACCAGAGAAAAAGATAAAATTAATGAGGTCCCAAAGGAACAGGTGGGAGCACAAACCAATGAACCCGACCTATTACATAGACTCCCCTACCCCCAAAAATATGTGAGACATAATCTAGATGCCCAATTCGGGAAGTTTTTAGAGACCTTGAGAGAAGTCCACCTTTCTATACCATTCACTGATGCTATCAAGCAAATGCCTAACTATGCTAGGTTTTTAAAAGATATATTGAGTGGTAGAAGAAACTGTGAAGGGGTAGAAACTGTTAACCTCACTGAACACTGTAGTGCTATAATAATGAACAAAATGCCTCCTAAGTTAGGAGATCCGGGTAGCTTTTCAATCCCTTGTGCTATAAACAAAATGAATATTGATAATGCTTTGTGTGATCTTGGAGCTAGTGTTAGTCTCATGCCATATTCTGTTTATCAACGATTAAATATAGGAGAACTTCTTCCCACTAACATATCCCTTCAATTAGCTGATCGATCGATCAAATTTCCAAAGGGTAAAGTGGAAGATGTTCCCCTAAGGGTGGGGAAGTTTGTCATACCTGTTGACTTTGTGGTCCTAGATATGGATGAGGATGTTCATATACCTATAATTCTAGGACGTCCTTTCCTAGCTACTTCGGGGGCCCTTATTGATGTAAAGGGTGCCAAGATTTCATTGAAAGTAGGAAAGGAGGTTTTAGATTTTGATTTAAATAAAACTATGAAATATCCTTGTTCTAATTCTGATAATTGCATGATGGTTGACACTGTTGATTCCATTGTCTCTGATATGCGTAACGAATTATTCTATACTAATCATGATTTTGAGTTGAATGAGAACAAGGAAAACAGGGACATGGAGGAGCAATTTCTAGATGCATTAGATGTGGCCACTGCAAAGGAGGCTAATAAAGCACCAAAGGTAAAGCTTAAACCCCTTCCAACACATCAAGGAAGGGTTTCCCCTGTGTTTGTAGTACCTAAGAAAGGAGCGGTGACTATTGTCAAGAATAAGAATGGTGAGGCTTATCTCCACTGCAATGGCAAGTATTGATTATGGGTACCCTGTAATCCATGTGTTGCGTCAAGCTAATGACGTTAAAGAAGCGCTTCCGGGAGGCAACCCAAGACCCAGTCAATGAGGTACTTTTCTCTTTCCCTTTTTGCCTTCTAGGTAGTCTCTCGATGCCTGACATTGAGGACAATGTCTACACTAGCTTGGGGGGGGGGGGTGAATGGTTTCCTTGTTGATTTTCCCTTGTTTTTCTTCATATTCCTATAAAAAAAAAAAAAAAAAAACGAGTTTCTTTTGGTTTATTTTTGGTTTGTTTCTATCTAACCTGTGCAGATATGAAGACTCATGGAGGTAGCATTAGGAGCTTCGCCGCATCTCATATTGTCTTAGTGTGTTTTCAAGAAGCATTTGGTGAAATCTTTCCCTTTTTCCTTTAGTTTTTTTTTGTTTTTGTGTGCAATATAGGAAAAGCTTCTGTTATGAGAATGTGTAGTCTAGTTTATATGATTTGCCTCATAGTCTTTTCCTATATTTTTGGATCGTGATAAACTTGTCTAATTGCATAAACTTTTGGAATAATGCTCATATTTGGATTCGAAACGTGAATGAATGTGTGTGGAATATCTATTTGTACTTAAGCCAGTGATGAATACACAGTTTGAGTCTATTGTTGATCAATGTAGACGAGTCTAGGCGAAGGTAGTTGGTTAGAACACTTTTGTCATGTGAAACTCTATGCCTTTGGGCTGTGGTAAGATGGAGTCGCTTCCCATTTGTGGATTTGATCCCCTTAATTGGTAGTTGCTTTGTTTTTGAATCCCGTGAGGTTTTATTGTTCTAGCCTTCATCATTCTTCTTGAGTGGCATATTTGGATCCTTGATTACGCATGTTTCGATCTTTGTGTTGACTTGTAGCTCCCAAGACCGACTTGACACTTTTAAGGGAGGAAGAGGGCACCTTTTTCATTTTTCTTATTCTTGTTCCTTTTGTTTTGTTACAAATTAATTTTATTTTTACATCATCTTACTTGCTAACCATGTTGAGCCTTTAATTCCATTCTTGGTTACCCATGTTACAAACCCGATGGCCGATGTTTTACCAACCCTTAGTTGTGAAGCGTTTACCTCGCAAGGTTTGTTTGAGCTTATTGTGTATAAACCAAGAATAATGATCGATAGTTGGTTTGAGCAAGTTTGAAAGTGAGCTTAATTGTAAAGATGTAATATGAAAATTTGTTTTTGAAAAAAAAGAAGAAAAAAAAAAGAAAAGAAAATCAAAATAAAAAAAAAGGAGAAAAGCCGTCCGAATTGTGAAAAAGGCGAGGACATATGAATAAAAGCTTTGAAGTTTGAAAAAGGTGATTTGAGTGTGTATAACATAGAGAGTTTGGGATGTGTAAAAGTGTGATCAATGTTTATTGTGGAATGTGAATTGCATCTTTTGAACTATTGTTTTTGAGAATTGTGATTCTTGCGCTTCATTTAGGAATTAACCCCATTTTTTAAATTGTTTTCACCTACCTTACCCATTGCCAATACATTACAACCCTTTAAGACCCTTAGACTTTAGAGGTGTTCGGTTCTCAAACGGTGGAGGGAGATACCTTTCAACCCTATGGAAAGATTATGCGTAATCGAGATGTCGGGATACCTTTGTTATTTCCTCAAAATATCACTTTTTCCGGTTCCTTCGAGGAATCACGAGGGGCCAATTAGGGTGGTGATTTGAAGCAAAAGGGGAGGACGTGGCCGGTTTGGTTGGGTTTAGAGGGAAGCATGACTTCTTTGTTCTCTATGCTTGGTTTAGGTTTTGTTTGCATTTTGATCAACGATACCTTGGATTGTGTGTCTCGTTGCTTGTTTGAGTGAGTTTTCATTCCGTGCATGGTTGTTCTAAGTAGGATCCATTGACTTCATTCCGTGCTAAATTGGATTTATATGTAATGGCAATAGTTTATTTGATCATGTGTGTGTGTGTATCCCTTAGTTTTGCTCGAGGACTAGCAAAAGTGTAGCTTGGGGGATTTTGACAAGCGCACATTAGGGCGCGCTTTAAGGCATATAAATGGGTGATTTTGGATGTATTTAGGCCCGTTTTGGTCGTTTATTGCCTTGTTACACTCGTTTCCTTCATATTACGTGCTTCACGGGTTTCGGTCTGTTTTTGGTGTGATAACAGGTATAGTTGACCAAGTTATGTCGAGTCCCGAACCATTGGTGCGTAATCAGGCTATTATCGATCCTAGTCCACCAAGCTAAGGCTTTGCTGCGGTTCTCAAGGCCTTGAAAGGCAAGTTAAGTAGCAGGCAAGGCAGAACAGTTCACAAATATGACACCTGTTCACTATTTTGCTCACAACTTTCGGTATACAAATGATAATGGAGTGATTCTAATTGCATTGGAAAGTAGACTTGAAGAGCGTTCCAACGATATATTGCACGCCTTAAACACAGCTTTGGATAAGAAGTTGTGACTGTTTTAAGAAGACCAAAGTGCCTGCAACCTTCCTGCCTATGCTGCACGGCCGTGCCAGATTCAGCACGGCCGTGCCAGGCATTAGCACGGCCGTGCCAGATTCAGCACGGCCGTGCCAGGCATTAGCACGGCCGTGCCAAGCCAATTTCCATGCCCGTGCCAGTGCCAGATTCAGCACGGCCGTGCCAGGCATTAGCACGGCCGTGCCAAATTCAGCACGGCCGTGCCAGGAAGCTGCACGGCCGTGCCATATATAGCACGGCCGTGCCAATTTGAAGAAGAAACCCGGTTTACTTACTGACAAGCTAGCACGGCCGTGCCAAATACAGCACGGCCGTGCTGATCCAGGGTTAACTGCGCGCTTGACTTCTCCGAATTAGAAGACGTATATAAGGCCCAACTTTAAGAGGATTCCGGAGAGAGTTTTAGAGATAGTTTTGAGAGCCTTTGTAGAGAGTTATTGGAGAACGTTCTTAGTATTAGAGATTCATTAGTTTTCTTAGAGAATTTCCTAGAGATTTTAGTTTTCTTGGATTGATTTGAAGCAAGATTTGCGAAGATTCTTTGTATTATTCATTGACGACAGATATCAAAGTTCTGAACTTTTCCATTGATTCGCATCAATACAATTGGTATTATTCATTCTTGTTTATTAATCAAGCTTTATTATTCCTTAATCAGAATTCATGTTTATATCTATTATGCTTTTGGAATTCATTATTGCTCTGATTATGAATATGTGTGAGTAGTCTCCTAGCTAGGGTTTCGGGATGAAACCCGGCCTAGGTAATCTATGTAATTGAGGATTGATTTTGATAAACGGATTGTGATTAAATTGATTATATGCGATTGCATGTTAATTCATTATAATAGGAGTAGCTAACCTAGAATCTTGAATTTGATTGCATGATATTCTTGATTTGAACAAGAGATTGTGAATTGAGTATTTCATTATTGAATGTGGTTTGATTATGTATCGAGTAATTTTAAGTGCATGAGAAATCCAAGCTTAGTATTGCCCGCTGTCTTCCTATCACATGATATTGATCAGACTTATAGTCTTTGCATATCCCGTTTGTCTCTGTGATTCCTTGTTGCTTAGTTACCAATGGTTAGGCGGATTCCCGTTCTCCCTAGTGTCTTAGTTTATTGATTTATTCCATCTTATTAGTAGTATTTTAGAACACCATTTTCCATTGATTTCGAACTAGCTTAGGTTTAAGATTGATTTGCAATTACTCTCGTTCCTCGTGGACCGAACCTTTATTTGCCATTGTACTTGGTTATAGGGTGTTCGTATAAGTATTGTTTGATTGAGAGTTAGATTGTAGCGACTGATTTAACCCTTGTCAGGAAGTCATGGCCAAAATACTAAACTGGGCCCAGTTTGGTTCTTATATGCGGCCCAATGATCTAGAGGATGACCTATTATCTATTATCATTCCTAAAGCTATTAGGATAAATTATATTCTTCTAGAATCATCTAGAAGGTTCTTTTTAAATCCTAATAAGATTAGGATTGATAATTATGTTTATAAGTTTTACTTGGAATAAAATAAGTGTTTTATGTGAAAATACGATTTTACCCCTAACACGAATTTTACGACTCAATTTTATCGAGAAGTGGATTCCGCGTTGAAAACGCGTTGAAACCTCTTGCACCGCCTGACGACAGGTTCGTCGCCTGGCGCTGTAGTGCAACGCCTGGCGACGAGCTCTGTCGTTGGCGACAAGAGGGTGTTTTATTCCTTTTCGAACTCTAACTCTTTTCTATCAATTCCGGACTATTTTTCTTATAAATAGGGTCCTTGGACCTCCATTTTCAATAACCAGAATTCTCTAATTCTTCTCTCTATCTAAGCTAAAGCTTATTCTCTCTCCCTCTTTCTAGCCTAACCTTTTACAAACACAATTCCTCATACATTAGCACTAAACACACCTAACCAAGTTCGAAATTTCCTTCACCTTAGACGTGAAAGGTTTGATATTGCTGAGGGTTTGGTCCCAAATATCTTTTTCAATTATTTAATTTGATTGTTTTGTTTTATATTTTCCTTGAAGTTACAAACGTGAGTATTTTGTTATTAGAAAGAGATACGAGGCATCAAAGTAAGTAATTTAATTATTTTATTGATCTTTTGATATAGAAATCATGCTTAGATTATTTTCCTAGTATTATGTTAGGTTGTTTTTATTGCTTCCTAGTATCATGTTTAAGGTAATAATTAAGTTTCAAATATCAATTATGATTTCTATGATGCTTCCTACTTTCTTTCCTAATATCATGTTAGTATCATGTTAGGGCTAAAACTTTGATCTTTATTATTAGTGACATGCTAGGATTTGTTATTAATCTTGTTAGTATCATGCCTAGGATCTTGCTATTAATATTATGCTTTAACATGATTATTTTAATAATTATTATGATTATTATTATGATGATTATGATTATCATGTTGTTTGTTTATTATTGTTATTGCTTGATCAAACCTTTTATGCATGTTTAAAGGGAATTTGTACTTGTAATCACGCTTAATAAGATAATTAATAATCTTTTTTATGGTTAATTTGATTATAATTCAAGTGATCACCAATAATAGATTTATTCGTGCATTAATATTCAACCAACATAGATAAACAACTTTAGGGTAAATCTAATGATTGCATGTTAGTCAGAAAGTGCACATGAATACGAGTAGAATAAAGTAGAGGCCTATTATTAGGGAAAGTTCTTTCTCTTTTAGATTGGATTTGTACCTTCATCCCCGAACTTCTAGTCTTGGTTCCAGACCTATTGGAGTTAACGATCTCCTGGATCTTTAAGGGGTGTAACCTTCACCCTGTGAATGGTTTACAAGTTCCTTAAAACTTGTTGGCGACTCTTTTGCTCTAGCTTCCTTCCCTTTGGACGCCACCATGCTTAAATGTATGATCACAGTGGGGTTCAAGTTTGGTTTAATGATTGAAATATTCACTACACTAATAGATCTCAAGCTAAAGTTACTCAAATAACAGATTGCATAAGTCACACACAAACACAAAGTAGGGTGATTTAGCAAGAGAATTGGCTAACTATACTTGATACGCGACAACCAATCTTGCCGCTAACCATTCAATTGATTCACATAATGTAAAGTAGTTAGCATTGTATAGCACAAACCGAATGAATTTTGAAATCATAACTAAGGTCAAAAGAAACTCAAAAGAATCAAGTTTAAATCTGCACACGGTTCGAAATCACAAGCATAAGAAGAGGACACATAAATGCAAAAGAGAATGACTAAAATGAAACACTAAACTAGGAAAACAATACATTTTTTTTCGTTTTAGGTAAACTCCCACTCTTAGTGAATGGTACAAACCGAACAACATTCCTACTAAAGCAAATAAAACTACACTGTGAAAGCAATTTAAGATAGACATCCCTCTGCAAGATAAATGAAACATAGTGTCCTCGCTGTTGAAATGCATAAAGACAAAAGGAAAGGGAATAAAAATTGCTCACTAATTAGGAGCTTATAAACTAGGAGCAGCATCGCCAATAGTAGGAAGAGGGTCCTCACAAGCTGTGGTAGTTTGAGTAGTGGTGACAACTGTAGCAGGTTCATCTCCTCTAACTAAGTGGCGTAGGCTCTTGGCCTCCTTGCGAAGCTTGATTCCATGACCTTCGATGATTTTGAATTTCTGAGATGTCTCCTTTCGAAAGGAGGTGAAAGAATTTAAAATAGCATGTATTGCCTCCTCTATAGTCAATGAAACATCAATAGTAGCTAGAGAAGAGGTTCTTGTCTCTCTAGGCTCAACATTAGTAACAAGTGGTGCTTGGGTGCCGGTTATCAGTGGTAGAGGTTGAGAACCTGACTGATTAGCATCCGCATGGTTTGGAGCAAATAACCATGAACCATCACAGTTTAAATGAGCCTTAGCATTTGGGAAGTAAGAGTAGTGCATTTTCCGTTGTCCTTTCGAATCCTTCTTTAAGCGCCAGACATAACGAGTCTCACTCCCCCTTCTTTCCAACTCAATTCATTCAAAAAGTTTCATCGCATCAATATCCAATGACTTACGTTTTGAAACTAGATTCTTACCTTAGGCGATAGTCCCAAGGACTTGGCAATGCAAGTAATAAACCCCCACAGTGGATTTCACTAGACTCACCACGAACATTGAGAAAAGAGCAAATCAAGAAACTCCCATAATTTATATGACCGTGTTGTTCCGGATCATGACTAATTAGGAAAAATAGGTGCTAGTGCACACTTGACTCATGTCTTTCTTATGATAGAAAGTAAGAAACCCTAAATCAATTGGTGAAGCATCCCCATGGTTGGATTAATAATTGACAATGACTTGCTATGACTAGCTCGCTAATCTGCCCTATTAGTAACTTTAGACCAAAATTCATCGGCATCAAATAGATTCTCCTTCTTGATGATACCATCAAGAAAAGTGTCAAAATTGTCTGGATGAATCAATCCTTTTTGTTTCAAATAAAAGATCTCATTCAACCCGTCAAATGAAATTTGGTGTTTCTCTCAATCAAGTTGAAATGTTATATGCAATTTAGGATAAGTTTTCTGATGAATCATATTTATATAGGTTTTATAGGCACGTTTATACTAGCTTTTATAGTTACTTTTAGGTCTTTTAGTCACTTTTTACGTCGCAAATGCATAAGTTGTTTGTTTTGTGCTTTATTACTCCCCGTTTGTGTTTTTCTCAATGTTTCAGGTGATTTGATAGACATTTGGACGCTTTCGAAGTGTTTGGAGTTGATTCAGGTGATATTTAGATGGAAGCCGACGAATCAAGTTTATTAATCGAAGATACCATGTTCGTGAATGTTGATTTTGAGATTTATATGCATGAGGAATGAATATAGAATACACAAGGGTCTCTATGCACTTTTCGGAAATGAATTTGAGTTAGAAACGAAGTTAAACGAAGGCTTGCAAAGTGTCAAAACTGACCTTTGGTCACTCTTTTGATCATAACTTGAGTTTTACATATCAAATTGAAGCGATTCAAATTGTGTTAGGAACTAGACTTGAAAAGCTTTTTAAAGATAGGTCACATAACTTAATACAATCTGTAAAACAAAAGTTACAGCCTCTGCAAATATTCCTTGTGAACCAGCAGACGACCAGCGCCCGAAGCTCGATACGCCAAACCACGAGTGAGCTTCTGCCTGGCCCGATGGATACCCAGCGGGCTCTAGTTTGGGCGTGGCTGGAAGCTTTTGATTGGCCTCGTTTTCCCACCTACGCAAGCTTCCTTGACTACGATTCCACTTGTCGCCTTAGTCGACCAATCATAATATGACTTATGTAGTTGCTATTTTTTCTGATTTTATTTTATTTTATTTTATTTCTTTAGATTAGTTTTAGGATAATATAAATACTCAAGGGATATTATTTTTCCCTTATGACTTTTTATGCCTTATTATAATTTTTGTTTTACGTTCGTTTTAGTTTTCACCCTAGCCCTAGTTTTTCATGGACAACTCCATGGATTCCTCCATGGATTTGTTCTTGAATTTCTTACTTTAATTCATAGAGGTAATTTTATTTCTTTATTTTTATTATGCTTTCTTCATTAGATTTAGTTTTTATTATTTATTTCATGCTAGAGTAGTTTATGTCTAGGGTTTGGGAATCCATAGTTATATTATGAATCTTGATTGATGTTTTTAATATTTTGATTATTGATTTCTCTAATTGATAGTGTTTTATTGTTAATCTTGCAACCTGATCAATTGTTCGATTAATTATTGTTAATAAGAGTTTGAAACGAAAGATCTTACTTTTAGAGGCTTACCTACAATTAGCAATTATGATTATGTTAGCGAACGAACTACATATGTTGAATTGAGAGCGTTAAGACCCGACCGTAGGCTTAGCCATTGCTCTAGATAATTGATTGATTGAATTGTTATTGATACTTGATAGATTTCGAACTATAAGCATAGTGAACCATAACCCTAGGTCTTTTTATTAATTGTTTTATTTCTTATTTCAATTAGAATATATATCTATCCCAATTTCGTGACATAGTTTAGTTTCTCCATACCTTAAAAGCAAGATTGAATAGCCATCTCTTTGTGGATTCGACCCTACTTACCCTACTACATTGTTAGTTAGTTTTGTTAGGAATTTATTTTTGACAGGTGTACGACAACCTATAATTTTCAAACACCCATGTACTTCAAGAGAAGCCAAAAATTCATATGTCCAGTCTTTATAGGTGTACTCCTCAAAGCTTAGGAATTTCTCCCATGAACTAGGGGATAAGGCATATAGAATGCTCCCATGTAAACCTAACTTTTTGACATATTTCTTTGAATAGAATAGAGTAGGCTTTATGGGACAGGTAAGAATGTTGTCAAATCAGCGTTTATGTGCAGGGTTAGGGAAAGAGAATTGGCTTTCAGATTGAGGTGGGGGAATAGGAAAGGGAATTGTAGTTAGGGAAGTTTATGGTTGAGAGGCTCTAGGCAGGGGTTTACTCTTGGAGATTGGCTTGCTTTACGATATTGATTTAGTGGCATTTTGTTTGGGATTAGTTCTCCTGGCTGCAGCCATGACTGAAGAATAATCATAAGAATTGTTGCAAAAGCCTGGCCTTTAACACTTCATCAATTAGAAACACAAACCAGAAAATCACAAGAGTAATATTCAAATCAATTTCAACAATGCACAACAAGAATCATCCAAAACTCAATCAAGGATTTTCCAAAACTCAGTCAAGAATCAATAATCTAGTGCAACAACTAAAGATAAGGTATATGTCCAAACAAGTCACAATTCACAAATAAGTTCAAAGATAGAGAAAAAAACAATTGATTACAAAACCTTTATGAACTGTCGATTAGGCCCAAATCTGATGTCAATCCCCTACATAAATGCTAAAATAAAAATCCAAGACTCTAATTTGCTCCAATGTAATTGAAATAAAAAAACCCTATTTCAATTGAAAAGGTTAGGGTTTGTACAGAGGCGTGATTTGGGGAAAACGGGTGAACTGGTGGCGTTAGAGTGGTTGTAGGGTGACTAAAAGTGGTCGCCGATGGTGGTTGTGGGATTCGGAGGTGCGGCTGCTTGGAGAATAATGGAGCAGTAGGTAGGAGTCGTGGGTTTTTGAGAAGTAGAGGAGTGAAATTTTTATAAATTTAAAACATTTAGGTCGCTAATGGGCTGCAAAAGAGGAGCTATAGCTCATTCGTCGAGTGAGCTCTCAATTAGGCATGTCGTGGGATGTAGTAGCAACAAGCTAAAGCTCGTTCATCAAGTGATCTATCTCTCAGGATAATGATTGATCTCGATCTATGTGAGCTAATTCACGAGCTATCGTTGCTTCGCATTGCATGTGCTATGTCAACTTCACAGCCTTGTAACTTTTGATTCACAAGTCGTATATAGGCGTGTGACCTACCGTTGGAAAGCTCTTCAAGTCGAATTGTCAATGCACTAAATCCTTGAGACGATCTCGTGCTTACAATAAGAACTGAGAAACAACTCCGATTTGCTTCTAGGAATCTGCATACATATATAGGCACAAGGTCAATGAATCATCATCCTCAAATTAACATCCTTCCATCCAACGATTATTCGACAAATGTTGAATTCTCCATAATGATAACTTATGGATAATACATTAAGAAAACACAAATGGAGCATAATACAACACGATAATGATACAACACGATAATACAACACGAATGGAGCATAATACAACATGATAATGATAACTTATGGATAAATGACTCTAAACTAACGACTAAGAGACTAAGAAGTGGCCAAAAAACAACAAAAATGTGCCAAAAATCTTATATAAATATGATTTATCAAAATACCACCCTAAAGAAAAAAAAATTCACCACCATTTAAAACTTTCTGCTATAAAAATGTTGAGGAAAAATTGGTACAAACAATCCTATATTTTGCTCGTTCGCTCAAAATAATTCTAACTTTGGGTCAAAATCTTGGCTAATTGATCGAAATGGGTAGCTTTTGTAGACCCATAGAACATGGAACAAATAGGGTGGGTAGGATTATTTTTAAATAATCTAAACTCTAGGGGTTATTTGTTGATGAATTATATTTATATAGGATTTATAGGGCACATTATTATGCTAGTTTTATAGTTGCTTTTTAGGTCTTTTGTCGATTTTAGGGTCATGTTTGCATAATTCATCTTAATTCGCTCTATTAAGCTCTGTTTGTGTTTTTCTTAATGTTTCAGGTAATTTCATAATCATTTGGACGCTTTCGAAGGGTTTAGAGTTGCATCATATGATAGTTTGATGGAAGCCGATGAATTAAGTTTGTTGATCAAGGATTCTATGCTCAAAGACATCGAGTTTGATTAGTGTGTACATGGAAAATGAACATATCATCTGCTAGGGGTCAATGTGTTCTAATCTAAAAGTTGAGTTGAAAACGTAGAAAAACGTTAATGAACGATAATGCAAAAAGGACCGCTGTGTTCTATTTCAGCCATAACTCGAGTTCTACAGATTGGATTGAGGTGGTTCAAGTTGGGTTGGAAGCTTGACTTGAATATCTTTTCAAAAACAGGTTTCACATCTTCATAAAATTTATAGATCCTGAGTTTCAACGCTAGTGCTGCAAATATGCCGATCTAGCGCCCAGCCATCAGGTGATGGCCTTGCTGCACACACGAGCTATTAAATCTTATCTGGATGCTGGTTTTCCATCACCTGATTGGGAGGAAATCCTTTATCATTGCAGCTCACGACCACTTGACTGGCGCCCACCCATCGGGTGATGGGTGGTGCGTGCACAACAACGAGCATAACAATCTTTTACGACTTTGACTCTTCCAACAACCAATCGTTAGACGACTTTTGTTATTTTTATTTTCTAATATTATTCTTAGGATAATATAAAAACACTACTAAAATTCGGCTAAATTGCGACCCTTTTTCTATGACCGTCTGGAAAACGGTTGCAAATTATGAAATTTGCCACCGTTTTTTATGCGATCGCAATATTACGACTGCTTTGAAAACGGTCGCAAATTTGCGACCGTTTTGCGACCATTTTTTGCCTTTTAGACGATCGCAAGGATGTTTGAACAATTAAAAATAATTCTAAATTAAATTAAATAGTTTGCGACCGTCAAAGACGGTCATAAATGTCATAATCTACGACCGTCAAAGAGACGGTCGTAACTGTCAGAATCTGTGACCGCCTCTAAAACGGTCGCAAATTTCTAATTTTGCGACCGTTTAAGCGGTCGTAATTTTTTTTTAATTTTTAAAATAGGGTATAAAAGGGATGGAAACTCACACTAACCCTAATTTTTTCACAGCCGCTACTCCTCCTTCATTTTCTTATCTCCTCTCTTTCCTTCTCACGTTCCTCCTCTCTCTAATTCTCTTTCTCTTTCTCTAAATTTCCTCCCATACTCTTTCCTCTTCTCCTTCACGTTCTCTTTCCTCACCTTCCTCCATCTCTGTTTATTTGTTTCTTCTTCATTTTATCTTTTTCTTAGGATTCCTGTCCACTAATGAATTGTGGTGTTGTATTTTCGTCAAAATTTGGTAATACTGGTCAAATTCGACCATAAAAATTCCAGATCTGGAGTTTTTATGGTCGAATTTGACCATATAAACCTAAAGAGGAAGAAGTTTTGTGAAAGGTATGTGTTTCTTCTCTCAATTTTTATTATATTTCTGTTTATTCTCAATTTTTGTTGTTTTATTTTGTTCTCTAATTTCTATGATTGTTCAATTTTTTTTCGATTTTTGTTTGTGTTTTTGTTTGAGTTTTGGTTCGATTTTTGTGTGTTTTTGTTTGAGTTTTGGTTCGAATTTTTGTTGATTTTGTTCAAATAGTGGTTCGATTTTTGTAGAAATTGTGGATTGTTCAAATTTTGTGGGTTTTTTTGAGTTAAATTTTTGTTCAAATTTTACTTAGTGTTTGTGGGTTTGATTTGTGTTCGTATTTTTTGCTGATTTTTATTTAATTTTTGTGCATTTTATTTGTGGGTTAAATTGTTTTGATTAATTTATGTTGTTTTTTTTTTAATTTTTTGTTTGATTTTTGTAAATTTGTTCGAAATTATTTGGGTTGTTTTTGTTGGTTTAATTGGATGTTTTTGTTGGTTCAATTTCAGGGTTAATTTTTTTTGATAAATTTATGTGTTTTTTTTTTTGGTTAGGGTGGGTGGTGGTGGGTATTGATGGTTGAAGGTGGGCGAAGATGATGGTGGGTAGAGGGCGGCGGCTAGTGGTTGTTTAGGGTGGGCAGTGGTGGTGGCTTGGGTGGGATCTAGTTTCGGTGGTTCTGGGTCAAGGGTGAGCGGGTGATGGGTCTGTTTTCCTTTTTTTTTTAAAAAAAACTTTTAGCGACAGCTTATGACGGTCGCTAATTTCAAGATTTGCGACCGTTTCATAAAGCGGTTGCAATTATTAATATTTGCGACCGTTTTCTTAACGGTCGTTGAAAATAGTAAAAAACGATCGCAAAAAATCTGCGACGGTCAAACAGTCGTAATTTTGTTTTTTTGCGACCAAGAGAATAACGACCGCCATGTTACGACCGTTGACGGTCGCAATTATGTTTTGCGATCGTTTTTGCTATTTTCTGCGACCGTTTGAGGCGGTCGCAATTTGGCTGAATTTTATTAGTGATACTCCAGGGACATTATTTTCCCTTTATACCTTTGATGCCTTTTAGACCTTTTATTGCTTTACGTTCTATTTCTAAGCCCTAGTTTCTCTTGGGCAATTCCATGGATTCCTCCAAGGATTGTTCTTGTAGGGAATATTTCAAGCATTATCCCAAACTTGAACCCCACTGTGATCATACACTAAAGAACGGTGGCGTCCAAAGGGAAAGAAGATAGAGAAAAAGAGTCGCCAACAAGTTTTAGGAATTTGTAAACCGTTCACGAGGTGAAGGTTACACCCCTTAACGATCCAGGAGATCGTCAACTCCAATAGGTCTGGAACCATGACTGGTAGTTTGGGGATGAAGGTACAAATCCAATCTAAAAGAGATTAAACTTACCCAAATAATAGACCTCTACTTTATTCTGATCGTATTCATGTGCGCTTTCTGAACTAACATGCAATCGATAGGTTTAACCCTAAACCTGTTTATCTATGTTTGTTGAATATTAATGCACAAATAAATCTATTATTGGCGATCACTTGAATTATAATCAAATTAACCCTAAACAAGATTATTAATTATCTTATTAAGCGCGATTACAAGTACAAATTCCCTTTTAGCATGCATAAAAGGTGTGATCAAGCAATAACAATAAAAATCAAGCAACATAATTATCAGAATTAAAATAATCATAAATCATCATCATAACAATTAGAATCATAATATTCATGTTAAAGCATAATAATAGCAAGATCCTAGGCATGATACTAACAAGATTAATAACAAACCATAGCATGTCACTAAACAATAAAAATCAAATATTTAACCCTAACATGATACTAACAATCATAAACATTAGGAAGAACATAGGAAGCATCATACTTTTAATCATACTTGATATTAAAGTTACCCTAGACATGATACTAGGAATTTATTGTTGTCACCCTAAACATCAAATTAAGAAAAACATCCTAACATGATACTAGGAATCATAATAACAACCTAAGCATGATTTCTACATAATTACATCAATAAAAACCATTAAAGTACTTACTTGGATGCCTCGTACCTCTTTCTAATAACAAAATACACACGTTAGTAACTTCAAGGAAAATAATAAAACAAACAATAATTAAATTAAATAAGTAAAAGAGAGATTTGGGACCAAACCCTCACAAATTTAAACCTTTCACGTCTAGGGCAAAGGAAACTTCGAATTTGGCTAGGTGTTTCTAGTGCTAATGTATGAGGAATTGTGTTTGTAAAAGGATAGTTTGGAAAAGAGAGAGAGAATCAAGAAATTATTGATGAGAGTTGGTGAAAATTGGTGAAAACTGATGATTTAAAACGGTGTTTTTAAAAGGCTATTTATAGAGAAAATCATCCAAAAAGATAGAAAATCGAAACAGAATTCTGACGCGCAAAAACAAGGTTAGCGCCTGACGCTAAGCTTAGCGCCTGGCGCTAGCTGACGCTGACATTAGCGCCAGGCGCTAAGCTTAGCGTCAGGCGCTAATGCTGGCGTTTGGCGCTAATTAAATTATTGATGCGTTTTCTAAAATCAGATAAAAATTAACCGTACAAGAGGATAAAATCGTATTTTCCTCAAAAATATTCTTTGATTCTGATTAAAACTCTAAAAAGTCAACAAAAGTCAATTTATCAATGCTAATTAAATTAGGAATGAAAAGAACCTTCTAGAAGAATCTAGAAGACTAAAACCATTCCTAATTGCATTAGGAATGATAAATCTATATTATGCCCTCCTCTAGATTATTGGGCCACATATAAGGTTTAAATCAGGCCCAGTTTAGTAATTTGGCCATAACTTCCTCAATATTCATCGGAATTGGGCTTATAATATATCATTGGAAAGATCTTTTCAAATCCTATCCAACTACACTAATATTGGACCCATATCATGGACCAAACAAACTGGATTGGCTGTTTTCTTAAAATAGATTTTCAAAAACAGAGAGAAGAGAAAAGAAATTAAAACTATCCGCAACACTCAACTTTCCACACTTTCACTTCATTCGATTACGATTCGACGTGAAAGGTACTCATCACCGGATTTAGTTTTGGGGAGACACAAATGGGTGTCTACAAAATCCTCCACTTTGACTGAGTTTGGATAAACGCAAGTTTCGAAAACAAAAGTCAAAGTATCGATAGGGACGGAGAATGATTCAGAACGTTCTGCGATCCTAAATCACTCTTGTAACGCCGATACCTGCAAACCAGCATTAGTGAAACAGATAAAAGAGTTAAGAAACGTGTATCTTGCACCGTTGAGCACACGTCTCTGAAGTAACTGATTTGTTGCTGCATTTGCTGTTGTATTTGTCGTGGTAACCTTCCATAATCTAGGGAACGCCATCTTGCTGCTTGTTTTGACGATATTCCACAATCTAGGGAACGCCGTCGATCAATGTTGCTACATATTGAGCCTTTTCTTGAATCATAGTGACAACCTTTCCAATCATAGCAAAAGTCGTTGAAGACCGCCTCATCACGAACCGCTCTTCTCAAATCTCGGTGACAACCTCCACAATCTTAGCGAATGTCATTGAAGACCGCCCATCTCGTGCTATCTTCTCGAATCTTGGTGACAACCTCCACAATCTTAGCGAATGCCGTCGAAGACCGTCCATCTCGTGCTATCTTCTCAAATCTTGGTTGACAACTTCCACAATCTTAGCGAATGCTGTCTAAAATAACCTCTTTTGAAGTCATCCTCAGTTGTTGCCATAATATTCCGAAGAAAACTGTAACACCCTTGAAATTCCTTTCCTTTAAATACACACTTTACTCTTTTTAAAATACGTTTTAGGAATATCTAAGACATTACCACCACCGTGAAAACGGCTAAGGTAACTATCAAAGATACACAGCGGAAGACTTGAAAACCAAAACTATTTAAATAACCCAATTTAAAAACCAAACCAACGAAAGTAAAGTTGAAAATCACAAAACCAAAGTCAAATAAAATCCACTACAACTTGGAACCATTTAAGGCCCTTATTCAAAACCGAAACAACCAAACTTTGGTGTTAGTCTATAAAGTAATATAATAAAAATTCAATGCATAAAACACATCATATCCTAATGGAAGCTAACATGATTCTCTCTTCACTCATGCCCCGTCAAGAACATGCTTCAATACCTGAAAAGTGTATCTCTACTTGCCCCCACTACTCTCCATTAAAATGGATCATCGTAGGGCCAAGATAAAGACATGTCCAGACACAAACAACACACATAATCAGCAAAGCTGAGTACATAAGCGTAATTAAACATACTAACATGCATTCTCCTATCATCACACACACTTACCTCATTGCACCTGTTTACAAGCACACACAACAATCAACAAGACACTCTAACTAGACACTAAATAATTCATTTTGCGTTGATTACGCATCGAACGGGTTTCCAACTATACCTATCCCAATAAATTGGGGTTAACTGACACGGGAGCTAACCGTGCCAGCAACAAACCTGTGCCACACATAGGTGGCGGAATTCCAGCGCATAATAATAAAAAGGAATATACAGCGTCCTGTACTCCGTTAGAAGTTATGATCAAATATAAAGTCACATAACTCCCCCCATATGTTCATACTCAAGGTATATACGTTCCAAGAGTTTTGGTGCGTAATCTCTTTCACTTTACGTTATTTACACATTATTAGACTTGGTGATGACTCTCAAGGCATAATAAGTCAATCAACAATAATTATTCAATCAAACAAATATACCAATTTAATTCTTGAATCATTAGTGACCACATAATATTTAATGTTGAACCCTTTTTAATTCTACCTCAGTGTCGAAGACACCTTAAACGCATAAAGCGCCAACAATCCTATACCTCGGTGTTAAAACACCTTAAGTGCACAAAGGCACCAACATACAATTTATTCCTTGTGTACATAGACACTTATATAGCTCCTTTCTCATGCTTAAAGCATCAATAAAAATTATATGAACCATAATAAAATTTCTTTTCAATATTCCAAACATAATTAAACAATTAGTTTAATTAAACATGCTCTCTATCATGCCATAAATAAATATGTAGTCCATATAATCATGCCAAAATATAATTTTTCCAATCCATAAACCTTCACAAATAATTCATGCTTCACAATTCAATCACCAACACCAATAATTCACGATTCAATACATAAACCTTAGCATGATACTATTTGTAATTGATTGAAATTAAACCTAGCATGATTCTACATCATCAAAATATGCTAAGTACGCGAACGTACCTCAAATAAGCTCTTAAAATAATCGAGTACTCTACAACAATTCTCGAACCAAGTCTCCTACATAAAGGGACAATAATACTATATTAATTACTCTTGTATACACAATTTCCAGCAACTTAAACTCACTTTAAATAACTTATAATAATCTAAAAATTATTTAAAAACCCCTGATTAAACTCCTTTTTAATGGATAATCACACCCTTTTATTAAAAATCACAATTATACTATTTTAAATAAAATTCCAACATTTTAAACTAATCAAAAATCCTTTAAAACTTCATAAAAATACATCTTTATACTTAAATTATCCATAGAAACATTAAATTATCTCTTACCCCTTTTAAACTCAAAGATAAAATTTAATGCATAAAAAAAACTTCGTTAAAAATCAAAAACTGCTCAAAAATCATATTTAGAGGCTGAATTTGGCCATGAGAGGGTAGTGAGTCTTTCTTAAAACGTTGTTTTCACTCGAAAAACACTACTTTTTTTTATCAAAATAGGAGGAGTTTAGAACCTGATCGGGATTAAAACGAGATTAATATTAACGAACGGAAATCTAATTATTAAAACATGAATTTGCGTGTTCAAAATAAATCTGGAATTAAGTTAAACTAATAAGTAGTTATAATCACCAAAATTTCAAAACATCATTACTATAAAAGCCCTAAATCAATTAATCATAAAAACCCTAAAATCATGATTTTCAATAAATAAAAACCCTAGGTTATAAAATTTACAAAATCTGAAAATTATAAAGTTCAATAATCAAAATACAATTTAATAAAATCAAAACCCATAAATCAATAATTATAATTACACAAATTAATAAAACAAAGGAGAGAGAAAATAAAACTAACCTTTTTGTGTGGGAAATTTTTGGGGATTCATGGGGTATTTATAGAGTAAAAAGTGTAGGGTTAAGTTTGGGCTTATAAAAATGTGGGCTTGAGTTATAGGATAGGGCTTAAGTTATGGGTTTTGGAATGGGTTATTCCAATAAGAGTATGTAGGAATAATTTACATTGCCCAATAATTAATAAACGTTTGGCCCAAAACTTATTTTACTTTTATAAAACTTTATATTTAAAATACTTTAACCCTTTAAAATATTTAATTAAGCCCTTGACAATACATTTTATTAATACTTAAATACTTTATAAAAATACATAAAAAATACGGGGTATTACAAAAACTACTGAAGACCAACTCTTGTCGATATTTAAAGCTCGCTTGAACTTTGCTTTAGCCGGTGCGTCGACGCTTTTGATGCTTGTGAACCAATATGTCGGTACTTTGAATTGTGAACCTGTATGTCGGTGTTGTGAACCATTACGTCGGTGCTTCTGAACCAGTATGTCGGTGCCTTTGTGATGAGCCAATGTTTAGGCGCTTTAAGCTAAGTGAGACGATATTTCGTCAGGTCGATCACTTATTTGCGGTGGTAATCAAATCGACTACTCAATCATTTCAAATTGCTTACGGGGGCTAACTGGCGTACCAAGGAACCCGAAATTGATGTTCTGAGAGGCTTCGAGCTCTGTCGCTGCTGAAATATCTCTGGCACCGCGATTTTTCTCTGTCGCTAGACGCTGGGATCTAGCGCCAGGCGCTGAAATCTGTTGCCCGACGCTGGATGTTGTAGTCTGGCGCTGGAGTCGGGTCTTCCCTTTCAGCTTTTGCTGCCACTGTTCGTTGCTCGGTTTTGCTCCGAACTTTGAACTTGGTCGTTTCCCTTCAACCAAATCCGCTCAAATCTTTTGTAAATTAAAGCTCTTCATCTCTAATTTACCGATCAATGTAACTCCTCTTATCTTGGAGGAATCTCCTGTGTCATATTCGCGGTTTTTTTAAAAAAATCCGGGAATGTCCTCGCTTGCTGGGATGCACCTGCATTTATATCTTTGACTAAAGGACTTTGCTTATCTTTCTTTAGGGTTGACCTAAAACTTAGTGTCGCTTGACTCATTGACTTGACATGACTCAAGGTATAAACTTGACTCGCTGTGATTGATTGAGGTTGACTCGACTCAAATTGTTTGACACATGTGTTAGACTCAAATCAAGGTGATATGACACGACATGACTCAATGCGTACATGACTTGTGTTTGCATTGTAATGTGATCGTGCGACTCTAAAATGCAAAAAAGAAAAAAATTTCCGTCATTTTTGTGGAGGGTACTGATTTTCTCTTGAAAAAGAAAGACGCGAAAAAAGAATCGAAGTTTTCGAATGCATGTTGAATGAGCTTAGTCAAATGTTGTTTGATACTATCTCTCAAGGTGCAAGGGTTAATCCATCCTAGGCTATCTCAATGGTTTACTCAATGATGAAAGTATTTGGGTAACTTAGGCACGGAGGCTAAGCACTTTATACTTCGTGATGCAATGACAATTATGATTGATGAGTGATGTTGATATGACAAGGCATGCTTCAACATTGTGTTAAGATTTCATGAAAAAAGGGTTCCTAAGGGAAGTATGTTTGGTCATGTATCTGTGATGTGTGTGATAGTGACACTAAAGTTAGGCCGCAAGGGCTAAGTGTTTGGAAAGATATTATTTAAGAAGAGTCAAATGATGGTGACTCTTCAGGCTAGGTAAGCTAATGATGTAAGGATCAAGCCCCTAAGTCTAGCTCTAAGTGAATAGGGATGAGCATTGGAGATCCCTTGATATGACCATGATGTGTGAATGTGAATGTGAATATGAATGCATTTTTATTACGGCCGCACCTCGATGTAAAGTTGCCTACGTACCTGTAGACACCCATTTGTGTCTCCCAAAAAACCAAACCCAGTGATGAGTACCTTTCGCGTCGAATCATAATCGAATGAAGCGAAAGTGTGGAAAGTCTAGTGTTGCGGATAGTTTTAATTTCTTTTCTTTTCTCTCTATTTTTGAAAACTTATTTTAAGAAAACAGCCATTCCAGTTTGGTTGGTCCATGATATGGGTCCAATAGTAGTGTAGTTGGATGGGGCTTGACAAGAGCTTTCCAACGATATATTATAAGCCCAATTCCGATGAATATTGAGGAAGTTATGGCCAATTTACTAAACTGGGCCTGGTTTGAGCCTTATGTGCGGCCCAATGATCTAGGGGAGGGCCTAATATGATTTATCATTCCTAATGCAATTAGGAATGGTTTTAGTCTTCTAAATTCTTCTAGAAGGTTCTTTTCATTCCTAATTCAATTAGCATTGATAAATTGACTTTTTGTTGACTTTTCAGAGTTTTAATCAAAATCAAATAGCATTTTCAAGGAAATTATATGATTTTATCCTCCAGTACGACAAACTTATCTAATTTTCGAAAACGCGTTAAAAACAGGTCTGGCGCCTGACTCCAGGCATTGGCACCTGTAACCAGGCTTGGTGCCTGGCGCCTAGTGCTAGCCATTGGCGCCTGGCGCCAATTAGCCAAGGCTGGCGCCAGCTCTGTTTTGCGTGCACCAACCTCGTTTTGCGTGCGCCAAGTGCTCTGTTTTGATAATTTATCTTTTTGGATGATTTTCTCTATAAATAACGTATTAAAAACTCCGTTTTCATTCACCAATTCTCACGAATATTCACCTACAATCAGTTTTCAATTCTCTCATTAATTCTCTAATTCTCTCTTAATCATTCACCAACTCTCATCAAGATTCTCTTTGTTATTCTCTCTCTCTCTTTTTCTAAACTAGCCTTTTCTCAAATACAAAATTCCACATTAGCAAGATCTAGAAACACCTAGCCATATTCGAAGTTGCCTTCGCCCTAGACGTGAAAGGTTTAATTTCTGAGGGTTTGGTCCCAAATCTCTATTTCAATTATTTAACTTAATTGTTGATTATTATTTTCCTTGAAGTTACTAACGTGTGTATTTTGTTATTAGAAAGAGGTACGAGGCATCAAAGTAAGTGATTTAATGGTTTTTATTGATATTATGATGTAGAAATCATGTTTATATTGTTATTATGATATTCCTAATATCATGTCTAGGGTAACTTTAATATCAAATATGCTTAATATGATTCCTGCGATGCTTCCAATGTTCTTCCTAATATTTATGATTGTTAGTATCATGTTAGGGCTAAAGATTTGATTTTTATTGTTTAGTGACATGCTAGGGTTTGTTATTAATCTTGTTAGTATCATGCCTAGGATCTTGCTATTATTATTATGCTTTAATATTAACATGAACATGATTATGATTATAGTTGTTATAATTTATGATGATTATGAATATTATTATTATTGTTATTTTGATGATGATTATTGTATTTATGATTATTATTGTTTTGATTATGACTATAATTTTATAATGATGATTATTATTATTGTTATGATTATTATTATGATTATTATAATTATTATTCATGATATTGATTATTATTATGTTGCTTGATGCTATTTTATTTTTATTGCTTGATCACACCTTTTATGCATGTTTAAAGGGAATTGGTACTTGTAACCACGCTTAATAAGATAATTAATAATCTTGTTTAGGGTTAATGTGATTATAATTTCAAGTGATCGCCAATAATAATTTATTTGTGCATTAAATTCAACCAACATAGATAAACAGGTTTAGGGTTAAACCTATTGATTGCATGTTAATTAGAAAGCGCACATGAATACGATCTGAATAAAGTAGAGGCCTATTATTAGGGCAGGTTCAATCTCTTTTAGGTTGGATTTGTACCTTCATCCCCGAACCCTTATTTGGTTCTAGACCTTATGGAGTTGACGATCTCTTGGATCGTTAAGGGGTGTAACCTTCACCCTGTGAACGGTTTACAAGTTCCTAAAACTTGTCGGCGACTCTTTCGCTCTATTTTTTTCCCTTTTGGACGCCACCGTACTTTAGTGTATGATCATAGTGGGGCTCAAGCTAGTGGGATTAAAGCTTGAAATTATTCCCTACAGTACCCGTTAGGAATCAGGCCGAACGTAGCTCTAGTCGAACCTTGCACAAGTGTGTGTATACCTCAAAAAGGTCTTTTTAAGGGTTGTAACGTGGTTAGGCTAAAGGTTGAAAAAGAAGGAGATAAAAGGCTCAAGACCATCGATAAGCCCCCAAGGTGTGCAACTTTGCTTTTGAATCTTTGAATTTTTTATGCTTGAGTTTCTACTCTTTTTTTAGCTCTTTATTTTTTTTGCTCTATTTTTGTTTTTGCATTTTTTGTATTATTTTGAACCTTTTTTATAAGTGTGGTCAATCCCGATTTTGCGGTCTATCACTCACTTGGCATTCATGTTTCTCAGGCACGGTACCGAGCACTCGATAAGAGACGCAATCTGAGACGTGTTCATATCCAAAGACATGTTCATGTCAAAGACATTGGAACACTTGCCCTTTTGTACACTTTTATTTATTTTTTTTCTTATTTTTTGCTATATTAATCTTTTGAAGTCACTCAAGCTTTTTATGAAATTGAAAATTGCATAAGTTGCACACCATCCCATCCCAAGATTAGGTAGATATGGGTTTAAAAATGAAAGGTCTATCGTTAGGCGAGGCTCAAAGTGGTTTATCGAAAAAAGGATTGTATATTTGAAAGGGCGAAAGGTATGATATGGCTACAAGAGGTGCCTTAAATCATTGGTATACCTTGTGCTTAATTCGACTTGGAATTTTTTTTTTTTTTTTTTAATGCGATGTAATGAAATGATCATATGCAAAAAAATAATTGCTCATTTTATTAAAAGGAAAAAATAAAGAATCTACAAAATTAATCTAAGGGGAATAAAAAGGTGCCTATGCTAGACTTATTGGGGAAAGGGCAAATAAAAAAACAAATAGAAAAAAAGGTCACGAAATCTTGTCGTTGAAGCTCGCCTCTTGTCTTGTGTCGTTTGCTTTATCATCACTCGCTCTTCTTGTTAGCTGGAGGCATGGGAAGCTTGTTATTATCAATAAAATGTTGGATAGCCTCCTTTAGTTTCCAACAACTCTCAGTAGCATGACCCCTACCTTGATGGTACTTGCAGTGTTCATCTGGATTCCAAGTAGGCAATCTCTTTTCAGGTGCGGGATCTTGAATAGGTCCAATGGGAGTAATGAGTCCCTTGGTATAGAGTCGATCGAAGTCAGTATCGTAGTTCATCCCAATGGGGGTGAAGTATTTCCTTAGTTGCTTCTTAGATCCTTGGTTATCCATGGCTAAAACTTCACCGAGATCAAAGGTAATAACATTGTTACTAGAGTGGCCGTTTTTGGAAGAAGAAAGATTGTCATTCTTTTTTCCTTTCCATCCACTGTCGTTACTATTGTTAGTAGCTTTTTGCTTTGCGAGGTCGTCTTCGATCTCGATACCTATGTCATAGACGGCTCTGAAAGTATTCAAGTTTTGTTGATATTTTAAGTGCTTTGAATACTTTTCTTGGAGATTCTTGATAAACATCCTCACAGACTCTTTTTCGGTGGGGACCTCAATCATCTTAGCGGAAGTTTCCCTCCACTTATTGAAGAAAGAAGTAAAGCCTTCATTCTCTTTTTGTCTTAGCATTTCGAGTTGTCTATAATCAGTTTCGACTTGGATATTGCATTTATACCTATCAATGAAAGCGTTTACCATCGATCCCCAAGTAGAGGTTTTCTCTTTGTCCAGGGAGAAGAACCATTGCTGACAAACGGTTTCAAGAGATAAGGAAAACAAGGAATGAAAGACTTTCTTATCAATCCCCTTAATGTTCATCATAGTTTCAAAGGCTCTTAAGTGAAGATAAGGATTATCTGTTGCCTTGAATTTTGGGATGTCGTTGGCATTGAACTTATGCGGAAGAAGTTCTTTGTCCACCAAGACCCCTTGTGAACTAATGCCTTGAAACTTGTAGTCACTAGACAACTTGCTCAAACTTTCTTGCATGAGGTCCATCTGTTGTTGCTTCATAGGGTCATTGATTTTGAGGGTTAAAACCTTCAATGCCTCAGTCACGGTAGTCAATTGATTCTTAAGTTCGTTGACTTCTTCTTGAGTTTCCAATATCTTTTTAGCTTTCCTCTTTTGACGAATCGGTTTATCAAAAAGTAAGACTTGAATAAAGAGGTTGTCCTTGATTAATTGCCCTTCTCTCCTCGACCAAGTACTGTTGAAAAGGAATTTGGGGATATTAATTGTTAATTATTTGACTCAAACTCTATTCAACATGCAATGGATGGAGGAAGTGAAGAAAGATGGAATAGAATGTACCCCCAACTCGAACGACGGAAAAAATTGACTCATGCATGAACCTAAGACATGGTCATGGTGACATGTACTCAAAGTGTGTGCTAAGACTAGTGAGTGTAAGTGACATGTTAAGACTCGTGTCATAACCATGTGGCTAGACTATGTGACTAGACTCAAGCAAAGACTAAGTTAAGACCTCATGTATATGCATTAAACTGGACAGCCTGTGGTATTTTAGTCATAACTTTTGATCTGTGACTCTGATTGGGAATTTGGGATGAAACCAACGTCAAATTAAAGATAAAACTCGGGGCTACAGATCCATAGTTTATACGACTCGTAGTTCTTCCTAGAACTCCGTCTATGACCAAAACAAGTTGATGTTTGTGCAGTATACGGGAATAAAAATCCGGGTTAACTTAAAGGGACTATGACTCGATTTTAGACATATTTATTAGCTCAAATTAATTAATTAATTAATTAATTAAACAAAGTCCTTTAGTCATAAATCAGTTTATTTAATATTAACACAAGTCAAAGAAATGGTTAGGAAAAAACACATAGAGTATGCACAACCAATAATGCGCAATTAGTCAAGTAGGCAGAATATGATGCAATGAGTTTGTAACCTAACCATGGCTCTAGTTCTCTAAAGTTCGGGATATGGGTTAGTCAATAGAGGGTCCATGGTTAATTTTTTGGATGCACCGCGCGGAAGCCTAACCGTGAAGGGTTGGCGCGAGTGGATGAGACACCGCAAGTTAAGAAAAACTCGCTTCCATGGTTTGGTGAATTCAACATTCTCGGATGTACCCTTTGTTGCTTAGAGCGTTCAATAAGGTAGATAGAGCATGAATTCCCAGAGGGTTATGTCCATATATAGAACACATATGGGTTTCAGAAAAGTGAGAAAAACTCAATCAGGAAGTAGGATCGAGCAAACAGTGCTAAAAAATTGGTCAAAATTAGAACGCATATTTCTGGCTCAGTATTGGAAGAACTTGGCGCCAGCAAACAGAGGCTGACGCCAGCTTTTGGCTTTAGCGCCTGGCGACAGAGTTGTGGTCTAGCGCTAAAGTCAAAATACTGGCGCTAATCTCTGTTCGCTGACATTAGTTCCTACATGCCTCAGCAGCTTTTTGTGCTCGATAAAATATTCCAGTTTCGCACAGTGCTATTTTGACCCTAGTTATGAAAGATATTCCTCAAATTTCCTACGTGTAAAAATCCTATGTTTTAACTCATTACCGACGATCTTTCCAATGAGATCTTTTTTATGCATATGACAATAATGTTAATAAAAATTACGCACATGAAATACTTAGAATTTTTTGAGTCTCATCCACTCATTCTAAATCAGGAATTAAAATAGAAATCCTCCCCAGCAGAGTCGCCAAAAACTGTAGGGAATATTTCAAGCATTATCCCAAACTTGAACCTCATTGTGATCATACACTAAAGTACGGTGGCGTCCAAAGGGAAAGAAGATACAGCAAAAGAGTCGCCAACAAGTTTTAGGAACTTGTAAATCGTTCACGAGGTGAAGGTTACACCCCTTAACAATCCAGGAGATCGTCAACTCCAATAGGTCTGGAACTATGACTGGTAGTTCGGGGATGAATGTACAAATCCAATTTAAAAGAGATTGAACTTGCCCTAATAATAGGCCTCTACTTTATTCTGATCGTATTCATGTGCGCTTTCTGACTAACATGCAATCAATAGGTTTAACCCTAAACCTGTTTATCTATGTTGGTTGAATATTAATGCACAAATAAATCTATTATTGGCGATCACTTGAATTATAATCAAATTAATCCTAAACAAGATTATTAATTATCTTATTAAGCGTGATTACAAGTAAAAATTCCCTTTAAGCATGCGTAAAAGGTGTTATCAAGCAATAACAATAAAATCAAGCAACATAATAATCAGAATTAAAATAATCATAAATCATCATCATAACAATTAGAATCATAATATTCATGTTAAAGCATAATAATAGCAAGATCCTAGGCATGATACTAACAAGATTAATAACAAACCATAGCATGTCACTAAACAATAAAAATCAAATATTTAACCCTAACATGATACTAACAATCATAAACATTAGGAAGAACATAGGAAGCATCATACATTTAATCATACTTGATATTAAAGTTACCATAGACATGATACTAGGAATTTATTGTTGTCACCCTAAACATCAAATTAAGAAAAACATACTAACATGATACTAGGAATCATAATAACAACCTAAGCATGATTTCTACATAATAACATCAATAAAAACCATTAAAGTACTTACTTGGATGCCTCGTACCTCTTTCTAATAACAAAATACACACGTTAGTAACTTCAAGGAAAATAATAAAACAAACAACAATTAAATTAAATAATTAAAAGAGAGATTTGGGACCAAACCATCACAAATTAAAATCTTTCACGTCTAGGGCGAAGGCAACTTCGAATTTGGCTAGGTGTTTCTAGTGCTAATGTATGAGGAATTGTGTTTGTAAAAGGGTAGTTTAGAAAATAGAGAGAAAGAATCAAGAAATTCTTGATGAGAGTTGGTGAAAATTGGTGAAAACTGATGGAGTTTTTAGAAGGCTATTTATAGAAAGAATCAGCCAAAAAGATAGAAAATCGAAACAGAGTTCTGACGCGCAAAAACGAGGTTAGCGCTAGACGCTAACATTACCGTCAGGCGCCAAGCTTAGCGTCAGGCGCTAATGCTGGCGTTTGGCGCTCATTAAATTATTGACGCGTTTTCTAAAATCAGATAAAAATTAACCGTACAGGAGGATAAAATCGTATTTTCCTCAAAAATATTCTTTTATACTGATTAAAACTCTAAAAAGTCAACAAAAGTCAATTTATCAATGCTAATTGAATTAGGAATGAAAAGAACCTTCTAGAAGAATCTAGAAGACTAAAACCATTCCTAATCGCATTAGGAATGATAAATATATATTAGGCCCTCCTCTAGATCATTGGGCTGCATATAAGGCTTAAACGAGGCCCGGTTTAGTAATTTGGCCATAACTTCCTCAATATTCATCGGAATTGGGCTTATAATATATCATTGGAAAACTCTTTTCAAGCCCTATCCAACCACACTAATATTGGACCCATATCATGGACCAACCAAACTGGATTGACCGTTTTCTTAAAATAGATTTTCAAAAAAAGAGAGAAGAGAAAAGAAATTAAAACTATCCGCAACACTCAACTTTCCACACTTTCACTTCATTCGATTACGATTCGACGTGAAAGGTACTCATCATCGGGTTTGATTTGGGGAGACACAAATGGGTGTCTACAGTTCTTGAGTTTGTTGCATCAATTCATTAGGATGTTTTATTCTTCCCTTTTAATCATGCTTTCTTTATTAGATTTAGTTTTAATTATTTATTTCATGCTAGTGTAGTTTATTTGTAGGGTTTCGGAATCCATGTTTATACAATGAATTTTAATTAATGTCATTGATGTTTTGACTATTCATATCTTGCAACCTGATCAATTGTTTAATTAATTATTGTTAATAAGTTTTTGAATTGAAAGACCGTACTTTTAGAGGCTTACCTACAATTAGCATTTATGAATATGTTAGAGACAGTACTGTATATATTGAATTGAGTGTGTTAAGACCCGACCGTAGGCTTAGGAATTGCTCTAGATAATTGATTAGTTGAATTGTTAATGATATTTTGATAGATTTAAGAACTATAAGCATGACACTTTAACCTAGAACTTTTTATTATTTTTATTATCATAGTTTAGATTACCTTTGTATCCTGAATTTCATGACATATTTTAGTTTATGCAATTCCTTAGAAGTTAGATTGAATAGCCATCTTTCTGTGGATTCGACCCTATCTACTTACCTTACTACAATGTTGGTTGATTTTATTAGGAATTTATTTTTGACAAGTGTATGTACGAAAAGCTAGAATTCGCTTAAAATAATGGTCCTAAGTGACTGGGAACCTATTAAAAAGGTAAAAAAAATTTGGTGTATGTGACACGTGTCACCATGTGATTTGGTTAAAATATTTTTTAATCCCACCCACGCAACCCAACCACCGATGAACCTACGTAATTCTGGCAGCGCCCTCCCACTTAGCCCAGCTAGGTCCCATACACCACCCTAAATCTCATCCTTAAACCACCACCCAAATTTATTGTAGGTAGCGAATAAGTGATTATGGGGGCTGCGATGCTTCACTAATTGCAGGTTCATGGGTGAGATTGTTGGTGCGAGAGGAGCAATTGAATGGCTTGATTGTGGTGGGGAGTGATGAGGTGGAGGTGGGTGTTTGGTGTTGTGGGTTGTGCGTTGTTACGGGGCATCTGAATTGTGGTTTCGTGATGGTTGATGTGTGTTTAAGGGTTGGTTCTGATGTGGTCGCGACAAAGCTAGTGGTGTATAGGAGTGTTTTATAGAGTAGTGGAGGGGCTTCGTCGACACTGGAGATGGGTTATGCCGTGAGGTGGCCATGGCACATGGTGGGGAGGGTGACCGTGGGTGAGACTAGCTATTTTCTTTTTTAATTCTTTACAAAAAAAGTATTTTAAGCTTTTCTTTTTAATTATATACCAATTATGTCACCTTAACATTTTATAACATGTTACGTGATCGGCTGGGACCATCTTGAGCGAATAACCCCAAAAGTTCGGATTGTTTATAAAAAAAAAATTCAAAATTGAGATTATTTTAAGCGAACGGACAAATTTTGAGATTATTTTTACCATTTTTCCAAATGTTAGATCTAGCGTTTTAAAAAATTTCTTCAAATTTTGTGTCATAAACATGTAGTATGGAGTGATATAGAAGACTTCCTAGGTTCGCATAAGGGAAATAAACTCCTCATAGGGGATTTCAATCAGGTAGAGTGGTGTTCACAGAAAAAAGGAGGGTCAGACGTGGTAAGGGGTGCTTCTTCCTTTTCAAGCTAGAGAATCAGAAATGGACTACTTGAAATCCCGTACAGGGGAGTAGATTTTACCTGGACCAACAACAAACTTGGTGAGGAGAATATAATGGAACGTCTTGACAGAGCATATTGCAATCGAAGTCATAGGGATTTGTATCTAGAGGCATTGCTTTGGAATTTCCCAATTTTCATTTCTGATCATGGCCCAATCTTGTTTGATTCATGCCCAAAAAAGGTCGAACGAAAAAAAAGACCTTATAAGATCGAAGCGTGGGCATTGAGTTTCTTGGAGGTTACCGCAATTTTAGACTCAGTGTGGAAAGAGGAGATATCAGGGTCTAGGATGTTTGTATTTAAACAAAAGTTAAAGAGAGCTCGAGAAAAGTTGAAAAAGGGGTGTCTAAATTATAGGGATGAGCACAGGATAAACTGGAACCAAATACAGGGGACTTTGACAGATATTCAGCTGAACATCACGAGCGAGCAGAATATCAAGTTGGAGAAGGAGATGAGAAATAAGATGGAGCAGGAGGTAGAAGTGAAGAATATGTTCTGGAAAGAACGAGCCAAAAGTAAATAGGAGAAATTGGGGGGATAGGAATACGACCTTCTTCTTCAGATCAGTCAAAGAGAGAAAAATTAAAAACGAAATACGGGTGATCCGGCTGGGCAAAGAAGACTGGACCTCGGACTCTAGGCGGATAAAAGAGGAGTTTGTGAAGCTTTTCAAGTCTATTTATTCTCCGCCAGCGCTAGAAGATCAGGAAATCAGGCAGGAGACAGAGACCTTGACTGTAGAGTGGCTTCAACACATTCCTTAGCTAGACGCACTCCAAATAGAACATCTGAATGATGACTTCACCAAGGAAGAAATCAAAGCTGCGGTGTTCGGTATGAAATCTCTGAAGGCACCAGGGCCGGATGGGTGTCTTCCCATAGTTTTACAAAAATGCTGGAGTACTATGGGAGAAGACATTTGTCAAGCAGTGAGGAGCTTCCTTAATGTTGGGCATAACTTAAAGGAGTGGAACAAAACGTTTATCTGCCTCATCCCAAAAGAAGCAAACTCAAACAAGGTGGATCTTTTTAGACCAATTGGCCTGTGCAACACGATCTATAAAGTGATCTCGAAATGCTTGGTGAACAGGTTAAAACCGATTCTGAAGGAGGTTATTGGAGAAGCTCAAAATGCTTTTGTCCTTGGGAGACAAATGTCTGATAGTGCGCTAATGGGGCATGAACTGATCCAATTTATCAAGAGGAAGAAAAGGAAGGATGGAAATTTTGCAAGGGTCATGAAGATAGACCTGAATAAGGCATATGATAGAGTTGACTGGGATTTTATTATCAGCATTCTGCAAAAATTGTTCTTTCCTGAGAGATGGATACAATGGATAAAGCAATGCATAACGACAGTGAAGTACTCGATTCTGGTGAATGGTGAATAGACGGATTGGTTTACTCCGAGAGCAGGCCTCAGGCAAGGTGATCCTCTTTTACCATACCTCTTTATTTTATGCATAGAGGTGCTTTCGAGAAGACTAGCCTGGTTACAGGAGCAGGGGAAGATTCAAGGAATCAAGATAGCTCGGGGATGTCCATCCATCACTCATTTATTCTTCGCGGATGATGCGCTCCTCTTCTTTAGACCTTCTGTAGAGGTATGCAGCGAATTGAGGAGGGTAATGGATGATTTCTTCAGGATGTCAGGGGAGGTAGTAAATGCAAAGAAATCTTTTGTCATGTTCAGCCCTAATACTCTGTCCACCTTTGTCAGAATTTATGAAAACCATTGGGAATGATGAGTAGACTCTCATTTGGGAGTTATCTTGGATGCCCCATGGATATAGATAGGAGAAATACTTCTCAGCTGAACTTCTTGGTTGAAAGGGTTTCAAACAGGATCTTGTCTTCTGTTAGTGAAGAGGACAAAAGTAAATTCAGCATGGTAGTAGATCTGATAGATGATAGAGGGGAATGGAAGATAAGGGAGATATGGAAGCTCTTTGATACAAGGATTGTGAATTCTATTCTCAGCACTTATCCAAGGAAAGAGGAAACAGATGAGGTTTTGTGGGGTGGCGATATGATAGATGATAGAGGGGAATGGAAGATAAGGGAGATATGGAAGCTCTTTGATACAAGACTGTGAATTCTATTCTCAGCACTTATCCAAGGAAAGAGGAAACGGATGAGGTTTTTTGGGGTGGCACGGAGTCAGGAGCATGCATGGTAAAGTCGGGATATAGATAGCTCATGGATTTGAGGGGAAAGGTAGAAGTTTCGGTTTTCTGGAGGAAGTTTTGGGATCTAAAATGTAATCTGAAATGGCTTATGTTGGGTTGGAAGATTATGAATAATGCATGTAGCAGCAAGGTAAACCTGATCAAACGCGGGATTGGTGTTCACCCTAACTGTGTCCTCTGCGAGAAAGAAAGGGAAACAACAACACATCTTTTCAGAGACTGTCAGGTAGTGAGAAGGATTTGGCAATGTGGTCAGCTGGGGATTAAAATAGGAAATGAGGGATTACCAATTGAGGTATGTTTGAGGAACCTATTAGGTTATGCTGTGAACTTAAAACAGCAAATCCAATCCTCCCAGGGTATATCCTAGCGATCTTGTGGTGCATCTGGAAGCATAGGAATGACATTATCTTCACAGGTGTACATGCATCTCCTTCTCACATTTTGAGATTAGTGATTTAGTAATGTTAATCTATCCCCTTAAGGAAGAGGGTAAGGCAACAAAGGAAAGGCAAGATATGGATAGTAGAGGGGGAGAGGAGCTGAACTATTGGCACAGAGGTACACATACCCCCCATCAGGTAGCTATCGGCACAATGGACGGAGCGTGGAAAAAGGAAGACAGAAAACTAGACTCAGCGGCGATTGGATGGGTTATTTCTCTGAATGGGATTCTTATTCAAGAAGGAGGGAGGAGAGTGGTGGGAAGCTCAGCGCTCTACTGTGAATTGCTAGCAATAAAGAAGGCAATTAGGAGGGCAGGAGATAGCATCTTGGAGATGGAGATTAGAAGGGATAGCAAGCTGGCGGTGGAAGCTCTCAGACATCCTCATAGGTCGCCAAAGCAGCTCCGGAATCCGGTTCTATGTATCCTTAATCTTAGTTCTAAGCTCTCCTAATTTTGTTGTTATTACGTTCCTAGAAGTGTTACTTCCCGAGCTCATGACCTGAAAGTTAAAGCCAGGAAAGGAGTGTAGGAAGCGCTCTCAGGTATCTGATGTTTTTTGTTTTACAGCTGCCAAAAAAAAATGCTCTTACGATGTTTTTGGGGTCATTTTTGCATTTGAAACCTATTTAAAGTCAAAATTATAAAAACATAGAGATACCATGTTTTGCATATACACTAAAAAAAAACCTCGATGCGTGATACACACAAAATGAGTCATTTTTTTATAACTATTTGTCAATTTTGACGTATAATCGTAGCCTTAAGACAAAAATAACCCAAACAATTCCGAAGAGCATGTTTTAGGCACAAAAATTGAAGAAATCTTTAAAACCCTTAGATTTAACAATTTTGATGGTGAAATCTAATTTTATTCGTTTTTAGGTGGTATAAGATGAAGCTCATGCGATGCACGGTTGTTTGTATTTTTTCAAATAAATATTTTACTGAATATATATTTATCTTATAAATTTTGTGATATTCTCTTGCTTAATACTTGAATTTTTATTATAAATTGAATTATGAACTTTGTTTCTCATATTTAGATAAAATTTGTTATATGAAAAGATAAAATTTTATTTCACATAGTTTCATGTGTAGTGTCACACCGTGCGGTCGGGATTACTTGATCAGGAGTTACTTAGTTGATCAAGAGATACTCAATCGATCAGGGGTTACTTGGACGGTCAGAGGTTACTTAGACGATCAGGGGTTACTCGGTTAGTGTTTGGGTGTGTCAGCCGGCCACACGATATGGCCAACCACACAAAAAACGTGCTATTTTTTATATATATATAATTAATATAAAATTTTGATCTAAAATAAATTGCAATTCTTTTTTTTTTTCATTGGCTAAAATATAACATTTTCCTATGTGACACTCTAACATTAATCGTACGTGGCATAATCCTATTGTAGTGTTTTAAAATTATTATTTTTATGTGGTGTTTTTTTTAAAATTATAATCCTACGTAGCACTTTACAAAAACATATCTTACATGGCATAATCTGATTGTAGCGTTTTAATATATTAATTCTAAGTGGTGCTCTAATAATTTTTTAAAATATAAAATCCTACATGAAAATATATATAGGATTGAGATCCAATGAGAACGATCTTAAAATGAGAAGAATGAGAAGGAATCTTGACCATGTATTTAATCCAACGATGAAATTTATCTTTGCAAAATTATGCACATTAAGTCTAAAAAATGTGCACAATTAGTTCGAAAATTATGCACATTTCATTTTCTAGTTTTTATATCAGTTTTTTTTTAACCTTTTCTTCTCCTCCTCGACATCTCTCTTCTCTAGATTCATACACATATTTTTGTCTCTCTTTCTCTCTCCTAAAATTATGCACATTTGCCTTAAAATTTATGCACGTTTGACTCAAAATTTTTGCACATTCATTTTATCATTGGTTTTCCTATTCCTTATGTTGGATTCTTTCTCTCCTACATCAATGCTTATTCATATATAGTTCTAGTTGTACTAATAATTTTATAAATGAGAAAGTAATGATGGTCATGAATAACTTGTAAACTAAACAATAATAAGGATTAATCGACCGACGATGTCATCTAGAGAATGTTAAGCTAGCAATATGCACATATAGTTGGAAAATTTTGCACGTTTAGTACAAAATTTTTGCATATTCATCTCAATAAATATGCACAAATTAGTTTAAGAACGTGCACAAATTTTACAAGAATAATGTCGATTTAGTTTAAAAACTATGCATATACAATGTTTACTTTTACTTGATTCTACTTGGTTATCATTTTAGAGCATCTTCTAAATTTAAAGAGGAAAAAACTTAGGGAAGATAAATGAACAAGGAAAAGGGAGAAGTAGAGAATGGGGAAAACCAAAAGGGATGTGGAAAAAAAAGGATATTTACATTTTTTCCATTAATGAAGGATGTAATGAGAGCCATTAGATAATTTTTTAATTAAAGGTATGACATTCTTTCTCATTCTTCTCACTTGACCCTAAATATATACACACACTAGATTTGAAAATAATTTTTTTTTGTGGTAAAATACAAAATTTTTTAGAAACAAATGTGGCAACAAAATTGAGTCTAATGGACGATGAATAGAATAATACAGTATTCACCATTGTCCGTAAAAGTTAGTTTATTTTGGGTTTTTTTAGGTGTGAGGAAAAAGTTAGGTAGGCAAATTATTAGATATCAGTACCTGCTAAAATTACAATACTTTGCTGGAATGGACCCATACGAACAAACTTCGAATAACCACGAGTATCTTATCTTGCCACAAGGTGGGCTACCGTGTTACCTACCCTCTGAACATGTGAAGATATAAAAGCGTAAAAAATTGTGATAAGATGTTATCATCATAAATTAACCAAATTGACAAGCGACCTCTAGAGCCACTGTTGATTTCCTCACACAATGAAAAAGAGTCCCCTTCAAGAAATACTAGTGTCACACCTAGTCGTCTAGCCACTAAAAGCCCAAAAAGTGCTGCACCTGCCTCAACAGACTCCACCTCCCAAATACACTCTAATCGTCTAACTGCCACCATACAAGCTTTTCACGATGGTTTCTAGCAACTGCTCCCAATCTTAGTGGCAGATCTAGGATTTAAAATAAAATGAGGAGTGCAATAATTTTTTTCAAAATAAATTTTGAGATAATAAATCATCTCAATGGTAATTAAAGAAAATACCTAAAAGTCCAGTTATTTGCGAAAACTGGTCTCTTTGATCTAAAAGTATTGATAATTAAACATATAACCTAAGAGACTAGTTTCTACATATGCAGTCTCTTTGAATTTAATTCACAAAGGCGAGGCTGATTTGTTGTTTTGGCCAGTTACATAACCATGCCTAAGAGACCCGTTATTAGAAATACGCGGTCTCTTTTGTTAACATTGTTTTTTTGCGGAATGGGGGTGCGGTCGCCACTAGCTGCCTAATACCATATAGGTATTAGTTATATGAGCATCGACCTTGACCTTTATTAAAGATTTTGGGGGACAAAGCCAATTTGTTGACGAAATTTAAATTGCGAGGGTGGCACAAGAACACTTTCTTAGCATACAAACAATAATCCTCAACGAGCTTTGCATATCCCGTTTCCATGTGAAAAGTATTAAGGGAAAAGCCCTCATGAACCCTCTTGTTTCTTTGGAACCAAAGTGACCAAGCCATGGCACATAGAGCACACAATTCATGAGGATGTAACTAACATGCAAGCCAGACTAGCTTTGAGCAGAAAGAGGAGCATAAAGTTTCATTCAAAATTGATTGAAAAGGGCTAGAATTCCAGACATTTTTTGCTGCATCACAATTAAAAAGCACGTGAATGATTTATCCAACTCCATCGTCACAGTCCCCACATAACTCATCCCTTGATATATGACTTCGAAAGAGCTTTTTCTTGACCGCAACACACCCCTTCTTACACATTTGCCACAAGAAATGGCGAAGTTTTGGATGACCATCAAGCTTCCAAATAATCCACCAAGCTTCCTTTTTGTCATCCACAGTCTCGGCAGCCGTACTAGCAATGTGGCACATCCTTCAAAGCCAATACCCTGATTTTTCATTGTAGATACCATCTGTTTCGGATGAAAACAATCGAATCTCGGAAGATCCTTTTATCTTGAGGGAACTTGGTCTCGGTCCGAACGACGCAGGAGCCGAGGGTTTCCTGCACAACAAATACACGTAAACTAGCCTCGGGGGGGACGCCGAGGAAGGCCCCTCCGATGCTTAAGTCAGTATATTAGAGAGAGAAAGCTGTGCAAGAGTTTAGTTGCTTGAGGCTTTATTGTCCTACCAAGGATTGACCAAATTGTTGGCTTTTATACCTTGGCTAATGAAGGAGGCGGATTGGGCCCGGAAGTCAGTTGGGCTGGGCCAAGCTGATTGGGCCGTTGACTGACCTTGACATGGCTTTGAGGATGTTGATTTTTGACTTTAGCATATTTGGAGAGTTGAACCTTAACCTTGGGCTTTTAATTGGATCATTCAGTGACCAGGCCCAATTGGACTAAATTGGACCCAAACAACTTGCCCCCCAGACCCGATTTGGAAGGATGACGGGTCGGGTTTGATTTAATCAGAAAAGGAGGGAAGTGAATGATTTGTTGATCCAAAAATGTGAATTTAAACCGTAATTAACCCATGATTAATGAGATAACAACAGTTAATGTGGATAATTGCGGAAGTTGGACGGGTAGTGGGCGATTTAACTGCAAGGTCGTGTGTTTAACGGCTACTTAGTGGGGTGCTTGAGAGAAATTGAAACGCAGACTCCTTGAATTCCCATTTCTGGAGATATAAATAGAGGCGCGTCTTCTCTCCCCACTCACTCATCAACACAAACCCAGAATTCTCAAGAACGCTCAAGAGCCCGCATCAAAACTTCGCAAATTCCCCGAGCATTAAGCTTAGAAGCTGAGACCTGTCACTACCAATTCGTAAATCGGCGGCTTTTGCTTCAGATCAAGGTAAATTCCTTTGATTTTATTTCATTTTTCCTCGACTTTGCACTCTTTCCCCTTTTTCGACTTTTTCCTTCGAAATTCGTCGATGGTGAGGGGAGTTAGAGGTGGAGCCCGTGCTCCAAGAAGAGCAAGGCTAATCCCCGATCCCAGGGACAGGATTGGGACCTGGAATGGACGAAGGACAGAGTCTGACCCTGCTGAAGGGGTTAGGGCGACTCCCATTTCTTCGGCTCCTCCTCAGAGGGCTGAGGGGGTGAGAGCTTCAGGACGGGATGATGAAGTTCCCGCTGTCCTTTGGGATATCCTCCCAGGGTTTTCAGAGTGGGAGGATGCCGAAGTAGCTTCGGCCATGATAAAGAACCGTCCCTACTCATGGTGGGTAGAGAACGCCGATCAATATCGATTTGCTGAGCAAATTGAGTTGCACTACGGCATTTTTGAAGCTGATGGATATTGGTGCCGAATGCCCTCAGCATCCGATAGAATCCATCGTCCACCCCCGGGGTATGTGGGGGTGTACACGAGACAGCTTCAGTATGGGCTGAGGTTCCCTTTGGACGTATTCGTCCGAGACTTGCTGATCCATTACAACATTTCCCTGTGCCAGCTGACCCCCACCAGCATCCGAAGGGTAATGACGTACTTATGGGTCTGCAAATTCTTCAGATACGTGCCGAACCTGCACTGCTTCAGAAAGCTCCATCGGCTAGTGCCAAATATTCAGAGTGGGCACGGAAGCCATGGTTCTGGGTGGTATCGGATTGAGTCTCGGCCCCCGTTCCTAACCATGTGGCCGAACGACTCTTCAGACAAGGACTGGAGAGGTCAATGGATTTGGGTTAGGGCGCCCACGGAGCCGAGCCATCCTTATGTTTTCAGCGCTCCCCGGTATCTTGCCGAGCCGGATCCTGATATGGGAAGTTTAGGTCCTCCCGAAGATAGCGGGCCAGACCCGAACCTTAATCAGCAGAACATCTTCGGCAAGCTGCCGAACCGGGGAGGCAGCGGCCGAATGCAGCATATCCCGGAGACTTGGCTCCCCGATACGCACTATGTTTTCCAAGAGAATATGCTGGCAGCTGTCGGCCTCAGCCGAAAGTTTAGGGATGGTAATCTTCTTCGGCTGGGGCCGAGGCCTTTTAATTATCTCTTTTCTTCTTTCATTTTGCTTTCTTGTGATGTGCCGAACTAACTGAATTGACTTCTCCCCTTTTCTTTTTCAGAACGGGACGAGACCAACGTCGGCATTGATTACGCTCGCCTTGGCGTCAGCCGAGAACGAGTCGTAACTGATCGGGCTCCCCCTATCACTGAACCAAGGCGCCGAGAGGTTCACCTAGACTCTTCCCACTTCCAAATTGAGGCTGTTGCTCTGTATCAGAGGCAGAAGCCTTGGTGGAAGAAGAGGGATCCCTTGTTTCAGCTGCTGGAAGAAGAAGCTGAAGCTGCCCGCACAGCCGAAGAGGTTGCACGGGTACTTGAGGCTTGTGAAGGAGGAGAAGGGTCCTCCAGAGCTGCTGAAGCCGAAGCTGCAGCTAGAGCAGCTGAAGAAGACGAGGCTTTGCTGAAGACCTCGGTGAGTTTTTAGACAACTTTTTTCTTTTCTTTTCTTTTTTTTTTTTTTACTCACACTCTTCTTCCCCCCTGTCTGTTACAGTCTGAAGAGAGTAACAGACACAGGGAAGGCAAAGCTCCTGTTCGTCCCGAAGATCAAATACAAGAGTCTTCAGATTCAGATATGGACGAGCAGCCCCTTCTGAAAAGGCGCCGAAGGATGCCATCATCGGCCCTCATGATTTTCAGCAGAGGCCGATGACCATCGGCGTCGCAATAAGGGAACCTGAGGAAGGCAATGGATCGCCGAGGGTTCCCCAGCCAACACCCCAATCTCCTCAAAAGACCCCTCCGCCACCTCCTGAGATGGAGGTGGATCAGAGAACTCCCGGACCTAAGGGAGGGGTCCAAGAAGAAATCAAGGAGAGTGCTGCTGAGCACGAAAATAAAGATGCCGTGATGTCAAGTGCTGAAGGCTTCACGGCAGATATCGCAAGAGAGGTTGAGGCTTTCGTCCTCACCCCTGAAGAAGAGGAGGTCATAGTACTTGACTCCTCTGAGAAGGACGATGCTGAGACAACCAAAGCTAATCAAGCTCCATCGTCGTCCTTCCCTTCTTTCCAGACTCTGCATTCTGGAGAAATGGGTTTCTCGGCCCCCCGAATTCCAATCCCAGATCACATCTGGGACCTCATATGGGGTCAAAACCGAGAAGGAGCTGCAGCCTACTTCGGCAATTTTGCTGGCATGTCCGAAGTAGACAGGGCAAGGATCTGGTCGCTGAAGGCCACTGCTGGGATGGGCGAATCCAGTAGATCAGTTCCTGACCCAGCCAGGTCTAACCAACTGCTGATGATGCAGGTAATTTTCCTTGCCTTGATTTCTTTCTGAACTCAACCTTTCAGCTATTATTTTTTACTTTTTTAACTTGTGCCCCTGTTTTCAGTTCGTGCACAATCAGACTCTCACTGTAGAGCTGATAGATTCCCTACAAGATAGGGTGGACGCTGCTGTGCACGAAAGGAAGGTGGCTGAAGAGGAAGTTAAGCTTGCTAAGCTGAAGCAAGCAGCAGCTGAAGAGAAGCAGCAGGAGGTTGAGGAGTACGGTAAAAAAGCTGCCGAAGCTCTGAAAACCTTCTGCGATGCTATGGAGATGGAGGTTTTTTCCCCCACTGATGGAAGGGGAAAAATTCCTCCAAGAGCACCTGGGGGTGGACATCTCCAAGTTCAAGGCTGCTATCGAGAGCCGAATCCAAGAAGGAGCTGCTGCACAAGCTGAAGTGCAGCATCAGCTTGAATCTCTTGAAGCCAGCAGAATGGCTGCTGAAGAGATGCTCCAAGCTAGGGATGTCCAACTCTCAAGGGCTGCTGCTGCTGCTGAAGCTCAAAGAGCTAAGCTACAAGAGGCTGAGGATCAGCTCACTGCCAAGAAGGAAGAAATGGTCCAAGTTCAGGCCGAGGCTTCCCGGGTTCAGCAAGAGTTTACCGAGCTGAAAGGCTCCTCCTCCAAGCTCGTCGATGAGCTGAAGAGATCCGAGGAAGACTTGGAGGAGACGAAGAAGAAATTGGCCGATGCTGAGGCTCTACTCAAAGTCCGTATCTATACCCAAGAAGAGTATGAAATGGGTTTTAGGAACGGGTTCAGAGTGTGCCGAAGGGTCTGCCTTCATGCTGAGCCGAGGCTGGACTGGTCCAAATGTGCTGAATGGGTCCAAGATCCCGAAGACCCTCACATGAAGTATGCCACTCCCATCGAAGCTGAAATCCTTAAGGCTGAGGAAGCCGAGGAAGAAGCTGAGAGGATGGAGTTGGAGGCTGAGCAGAGGGAAAGGGAGGCTCGGCAGAGTGCAAAGCCTGCTTCTTCTGCTGCTGGAGCTGAGACCACCATTGGGCCCAATGAAGCTGATCAGTCTGATCCTCAGGCTGAAGCATAGGAACTCGGGCAGTCGTCTTCAGAATCTTGCGGTTCATCATGCGCTCAACTTTAGACTTGCCGCTTTCTGGATTTTTGCCTTTTGTTGTTTTTTGCTTCAGCTTGCCTTATCGTACAACAGCTTATTGTATTTTTATTTTGCCTGTACGTATTTCGGCAGCTGTTACTTTCCGCTTGTGGGCGGCTGCCGACTATTTTTGTAATTCAACATTTTTATTTCAAAGAAGTTCACTTTCTCAGCTTTCTTGTGTATTTTTTTTTTCTTCGCTTTACCAGTCTTCGCACTTTACTGCTTTCCTTGAATGATCTTTCAAATATTTGCTAAGTGCAGAACTTCGGCTAGCGAGAATCATTTCTGCTGAGACTTCTTTTTGCCGTTTGTACTCGGATGTTTTCAACTTGTGAAAAAACTGACATAAGTATCAAACTTCGGCTGAACTGAAGGGTATTAGATCAGTTGTGCCATTTCTCTATTTCCCTCTGCCCCCCCAGAAATCTGAAGATGAGGTCTTCTGAATTCTGGAATGGCTGATATTTTTTCTCGGCTAAGCCGAGGATCTTTGAACACTTTGCTTTATTTTCTACATCTGTTTTTAAAGTACTGATTTCCCACCTGAGAGTTTTCACTCTAGAGATGGTACTCTTGTGACACTTTCTTCAATTCATCCAAGGGAACAACTATCCGAAACACCATGCCGGGGCAGCAGTTTATCTGAAGTACGAGGCATCATCATGCAATACTTCAGAGTTGCAACTACCACCCGGAACTGATTCATCCGAAGTACAAGGCATCACTATGCAATACTTCGGGGCTTTATCAGTTCCTATTTTTTAGGCTATGTTTCGGATAAGTCTATGGCCTTTTTGCCCAAAGGAACAGATTCTCCGAAGTACAAGGCATCACTATGCAATACTTCGGGCTTGTATCCTTTTTTGGCAGGTTTTACGGCTTGCCGAGGTACAAGGCATCATTATGCAATACCCCGGACAGCGCCGAATGAAACCTTGAATTTTTGAAAAACCGTAGAAAGCATAAAGACTTAAAGAATACACGCAATCTGAATGAATACTGGCTCGATGGCCTTTTTGTAAACAAAATCAGTGTACTTACATAGATTGTACTATCCGAAGGATTTACACATAGTATTTTTTGAGCACATCGGCATTCCAATGGTTTTTCAGCTCGGTGCCATCCATTTGTTTGAGTCTGAAGGTACCAGGCTGAAGCTCTTGATAAATTTCATAAGGTCCCTCCCAAGATGCTGAGAGTTTGCCATGAATGCGACTTTTTTGAACAGCTGCAGCATTCCTCAGAACTAAATCCCCAACTCTGAGAGGTCGTTGATAGACTCTTCGGTTGTAGGACTTGCTCATTCTGAGCTTGTGTGCAGCCATCCTTTCTCGGGCTAGATCTCTAATCTCGTCAAGGAAGTCGAGGGACTCTTTCATGAGCTGCTCATTTTCCTCGGCTGAGAAGAGATTCACTCGTAGGCTTTCTGAGCCCACTTCCACTGGAAGCACTGCTTCGGATCCATACACCAGCTGAAAAGGTGAATGCCCCGTTGTCTCCTTCTCGGTTGTCCGGAGTGACCAGAGGGTTCCCGGAAGTTCCTCTACCCACTTGGACTTTTGATCCTCTACTCTTTTTCTGAGAGCGTTAAGGATCTGTTTATTCGCGGCTTCGGCTTGGCCATTACTCTGAGGGTGGCAAACCGCGGAGTAAGCCAATTTTATCCCGAATTGATCAGTGTATCGGCGCAAGGGCAGGTTGTCAAACTGTCTGCCGTGGTCGAACACAAAAACTTTTGGGATGCCGAACCGAGTTATTATGTTCTGCCAGATGAACTGTCTGACAGTTTGCTCAGATATGCTTGAAGCAGCTTCCGCTTCGATCCATTTGCTGAAATAGTCGATTCCGACTATCAGCCACTTTCTTTTGTATGGGGCCTCGGGAAAGGGTCCCAGAATATCCAACCCCCATTGTGCAAATGGAAGAGGATTAAGAATTGGCTGGAGATCTAGGCATGGCCGATGGATTACCGGTGCAAATTTTTGGCATTTCTCGCATTTTCTGACCATGTTCTTTGCATCCGAGATCATTGTAGGCCAAAAATACCCTGCCCTGAGAGCTTTGTGGGCTAAGGTTCTCCCTCCTATGTGGTTTCCGCAGATGCCGAGGTGAATCTCTCGGAGAATATAGTCGGCATCCGTTGGACCCACGCATTTCAATAATGGAGCGGAGAAGGATTTTCTGAGGAGTTGGCCGCCGAAGACGAGGAATCGTGAACTGATCCGCTTTATCTTGGAGGCCGAATTCCTATCCTCGGGGAGCTCGTCCCTGAGTTTATAAGCCAGGATGTCATCCATCCAGCTCGGCTCGAGTGCAGCGCAGCAGATTGATATTGCTTCGGCTACACTCTTTTCTCGGCGCACCTCCACATAGACAGAACGGCTTAACTCAGTCAGAGTTGAGCTTGCAAGTTTGGAGAGTGCGTCCGCTTGAGCATTTTGACCCCTTGGGATCAGCTCTACTTCGAAAGATCTCAGCTTCGCAATTGTCGATTTGATCCTTGTGAGGTAAGCTGCCATTGAAGGCTCTTTAGCCTCATACTCCCCCCGGATCTGATTGGCGACCAGCTGAGAATCTGTCTTGAGGTAGACATGCTCGGCTTCCAACGATATGCACAGGTCTAAGCCAGCAATGGCTGCTTCATATTCGGCCTCGTTGTTAGAGGCTTTGAATGAAAATTTTAGTGCATACTCGAAGGTTTTGCCTTCGGGAGAGGTAATGACGACCCCTGCCCCCGAACCGTTCACGGTGGAGGACCCATCCGTGAAGACGGTCCAGATTTTCCTCCTTGCATCCAGAGTCTCCTGATAGGAGCACTCGGCCAAGAAGTCTGCCAAGGCTTGCGCCTTGATGGCTGTTCTCGGCTGATAACCGATACTGAACTCGGTGAGCTCGAAAGCCCACTTTGCTAGTCTACCGGATTTTTCAACCTTGCCGAGGACTTTCTCTAACGGCTGATCAGTTAGAACCGCTATTTGATGAGAATCAAAATAGGGTCGCAACTTCCGAGCAGCCACCACCACTGCATAAGCCACTTTTTCTAACAATGGGTAGCGCGTCTCGGCATCCGTCAGGGTGTGGCTGACGAAATAGATCGGCTGTTGAACTTTTTCTTCTTCCCTTAGCAGCACCGCGCTTACCGTGGCTGGACTGACCGCCACGTATAAGTATAGGATGTCTCCTACGACTGGCCTTGCCAGTGTTGGGAGTTGAGCCAGGTGTTCACGGAGCTGCTGAAAGGCTGACTTTTGTTCGTCTCCCCATTCAATGCCTTTTGAATTTTGGAGCTTCAGCGCCTTGAAGAAAGGGAGCCCTTTGTCTGAGGCTCGTGAGATGAACCTGGACAAGGCAGCCATTCTCCCGGCTAGACGCTGAATATCCCTTTTTGTCTTCGGCTCGGGGAGGTCTAAAGCAGCTTGTACTTTGGCGGGGTTTGCATCAATCCCCCTCTTGCTGACCATGAAGCCGAGGAACTTGCCTGACTTCACGCCGAAGACACATTTCTTCGGATTCAGCTTCATTTTGTATTTTCTGAGGGTGGCGAAGGTTTCGGCTAGGTCCGTGACATGATCTTTTTCTTTTATGCTTTTGACGATTGAGTCGTCAACATAAACCTCCATGTTTCGGCCTTTTTGCTCGGCGAAAACCTGATCAACCAACCTCTGATATGTTGCCCCCGCATTTTTCAATCCGAAGGGCATCATTCTGTAATTGTACAACCCGGAACTTGTTATGAACGCTGTTTTAGCTCGGTCCTCGGGGTGCATGAAGATCTGATGGTATCCCGAGAATGCGTCCATGAAACTGAGCAGAGCATGCCCGCTTGTCGAGTCGACCAGTTGGTCGATCCTCGGCAGCGGATAGGAGTCCTTGGGACATGCCCTATTCAGGTCCGTGAAGTCAACGCACATCCTCCAGTTACCATTTGCCTTCTGAACCATTACAACATTGGCCAGCCACTCCGGATACTGACAGGGTTCAATGAACCCAGCATCTAGGAGCTTATCGACCTCAGCTGCGATGTTCTGGTTCTTTTCGGCGGAGTAGTTCCGCTTTTTCTGCTTAATGGGTCGACTGGAGGGGTCGACATTAAGCCTATGGGAGACGAAGTCCGGATCAATCCCGGGCATTTCTGCGGCTGAGAAGGCGAACACGTCTCCACTGGCCCGTAGGAGTTGGACGAGTGCCGCACGGGTGTTTGGCTCCAGTGACGACCCGATGCTAACACATCTGTTCGGATCTCCTACGGTCAGTTCTATTGACTCGGTCAGGTCATCCGTCTCCATGCTCTTAGAGTTGGATTCCTCGAATTCCGGCCTGCTATCAATATTAGCAGACTTTCCTGACCGCGGCTGGCCATCAGAGTCGTTCGGCTCTGAGGCGGAGTCAGCCTTTTGGCCCCCATCAGATTTCTCGTTGTCTGGGGCTTCATTAGCCGAAACGTCTGAGCCTCTCGGCTTTTTGGCGTTTCGGTCCCGGTGCTTTTCCTCCCCATCGCCACGGTCGCCTCGGCGAGACGTGGATGGCTTGAGGTGATTGCATCGGCGGGCTTCTTTTTGACTGCCCTTTATTTTCTCGGAGCGTCCCTCGTCTGAAACGTATATCATGATTTGATGATACGTGGAGACGACTCCTTGAATGCCGTGAATGAGGGGTCTCCCCATGATCACGTTGTATGCAGATGGAGCATCTACGACCAAAAATTCGGCCATGATATTCCTAGCTGCTCGGCCTTCGCCGATGGTGACAGGAAGTGTAATCTTCCCGTCAGGATACGATGAAGAGCCGTTGAATCCAGACACCGGGTAGGGTGCGGGGGCCAGGTGCTCGGCTCCCATCCTCAGCTGGTCGAACGCTCCTCGGAAGAGGATGTTCGCCCCGCTACCGCCGTCGACGAGGGTCCGCCAGATGTTGCGGTTGGCGATGCCCAGAATGATTACTAGTGGGTCATCGTGGGGGTATACCACCCCCTCACAGTCTTCGGCTGTGAACAGGATGTTCGGCGCCGGTGACTGGGACTGCCGAAGCTCAGCCTGATGAATCTGATGGGTTAGACCCCTCAGTTGGCGTTTGGCTGTGCCTTGCGAGATTCCCCCGGAAATAACCAGGATGTCGAGGGACTCCTTGCCCTGAGGTCCCTTATCCTTCTTCCGAGCGAAGTTGAGGTCCTGCCGAGAATCTTTTTCAGCTTTTTTCTCCTCGCGCCTGTCCGCGAGGTATTGGCCCAGGTACCCCTTGCGGACCAGATCCTCAATCTGGTCCTTCAGCTGGACGCAGTCCTCGGTGCGATGTCCGGGTGAGTCATGGAACTCGCACCACTGGTCCTTTCCCCTCGTCTGATGCCAGGGAGGCAATGGACGAGGTTTTTTTGAATCTCCCCTCGTCCTTCGTCGTGCTGAAAATCTTAGCACGGGGAAGGGAGAGTGGAGTGTATGAATCGTACCTTCCCGTGTAGGGAAAGTGTCTTTCCTTCTTCGGCTCGGCAGCAGAGGACGGTTCTGAGGCCTTAGCCTTCCCTTTCCTCTGCGCCGAGACTTCGGGCTGCTGCCCTTTCGGCTTCTCAATTCTCGGACGAGACTGAGACCTGGATCTGTTCCATTCCTCGGCTCGGATGAACCTATCCGATGCTTCCAAGGCTTCCTCCAGGGTCTGCGGGGGATGCATGACCATGAAGTCCAGGAACTTTCCAGCTTGGAGGCCGTTCCGTAGCGCGAACACGGCCAGGCCTTGATCCAGGCTTGTGATTCCGGATGACTCGTTGCTGAAGCGAGTCAGATAGTCGCGGAGGCTCTCGTCCTCCGCCTGCTGCAGACTCATTAGCTCTGCAGTGGTCTTCTCTCGGCGGTTGGCCGTAGAGAATTTGCTCTTGAACTTGTTGGAGAGGTCGTTCCAACCGGTTATGGAGCCTTCCTTGAGCCCTTTGGTGATCCAGGATTGGGCAACACCTTTGAGGGTCGTAGGAAAGTATTTACACCAGGTAGCCTCAGACCTCGGGTTCAGATACATGTGCCCCTCGTAAGAGGCAATGTGATCCTTAGGATCTGAGGTACCATCGTAAGTAATATGTGCCGGGATTTTGACCGTTGGCACATGCTCTTCCAGAATCCACTTCTGGAAGGGCGAGTTCGATGGAACCATGACCGCCTTCCCCTTGTACCCGGCCTCAGGGACCTCGCTCCCTCCTCTCTCAGAGGTGGAAGTGGTTTTCGTCCCCGGCTGAGACAAGGTTGGGTGGGGTCCGGTATCCTCTGGGAAGGTGAGGCGGCTATGCACACTCACCTCCCTCGAACCCAAGCGTTCATGAACGCTTTGGCGGGCGAATTCCGGGTCCTTGGAGGGCCCCATGGAATTCTGAGCTTCGGAGTGGTCAGAGGGTTGAGGGTTCCTCCTCCTCTCCTTACTGGAGTTTCGGGTGTCCCCTCGCCACCTCTGGCCGAGCTGTCTATGTGGTGGAACTTGTCCACCATCATCCTGACCGATCCTCCTTTTCAGGTTTCTCGGCTGGTGATCATCAGGCATCTGGATTGGAGCCCCTTGAGCTTTAAGGAACTCCATGCAGATGGCCACTGCTCTGGCCACTTCCTCGGTGGAGGGTCCGGAGGGAGGAGTCTCCCGCGGATGTGACCTGGACTGCACGCTATGGCGCGGCGGGGAGTTCCTCGCACCTGAGCCACTCGGTCTCGGGGATGGCCCCGGCTGCCGAGTGTGGTGCGAGGTGTTCTCCTCCTGGAGGCTAGGACCTCTTGAGGCTTCCCTTTCCGGAGAAATGGGGGCCTCCGATTCGGAAGAGGCTTGCTCCGGGGAGGGATAAACCGGCTGGCGTTCCCTCACCGTAATCCGGCCTCCTCCCTTCTTAGCCTTCTTGGAACTCTTTCCACTCTTAGTCATGGCGACTGCCGGAGTGTTTGATGACTGACGCGAAATTTAGTAGCGCTCCCCACAGACGGCGCCAAATTGTTTCGGATGAAAACAATCGAATCTCGGAAGATCCTTTTATCTTGAGGGAACTTGGTCTCGGTCCGAACGACGCAGGAGCCGAGGGTTTCCTGCACAACAAATACACGTAAACTAGCCTCGGGGGGGACGCCGAGGAAGGCCCCTCCGATGCTTAAGTCAGTATATTAGAGAGAGAAAGCTGTGCAAGAGTTTAGTTGCTTGAGGCTTTATTGTCCTACCAAGGATTGACCAAATTGTTGGCTTTTATACCTTGGCTAATGAAGGAGGCGGATTGGGCCCGGAAGTCAGTTGGGCTGGGCCAAGCTGATTGGGCCGTTGACTGACCTTGACATGGCTTTGAGGATGTTGATTTTTGACTTTAGCATATTTGGAGAGTTGAACCTTAACCTTGGGCTTTTAATTGGATCATTCAGTGACCAGGCCCAATTGGACTAAATTGGACCCAAACACCATCTTTTAATAACTCCCAAAACATTTTATCACTAGGCATTAAAAAGCTAAGGGGAATTGATGAATGGCCTTTCAATCGTCAGTTGAAAACAATTCTCGTAACACTTCAGAGATCCAGCTAGCCGATGGTGCATCAATTATGACACCCGCAAATTTAGGTCACAATGTTGACCACATGTAGGTGCTTTATCTAGAGTCCCAGGCAGCCATGCATCACACCAAACACGAACAATTGCACCATTTCCTATCCTTTATCGAAGTCCGTCAAGCAGCAAAGATTTAAAACCCCGCAAACTACGCCAAGTGTAACTCGGATTAAAACCTCTACTAGCCTCTAGAAATGAGATATGTTTAAAATAACCAGCCTTTAGGATAGCATGGAACAAAGAGGATTGATCCGAAAAGAGTCGCCGAATTTTCTTGGCTAGAAGAGCTTGTTGGTTGAAAACTCTAAGGTCATGGAATCCCATTCCGCCCATGGATTTTGACTTACATAAATCGTCCCAACTATGCCAATGCATTGTCCTAGCTGAATCTAAAGAACCTCACCAAAATCGGGCCAAAGTGGATGAAAATTATCGAGGAGTCCGTTCGGAATTTTAAAAATACTTATCATATACGTTGGAATTGCCCCAGAAACGGCTTTAATTAGTTATTCCTTTCTGACTCTTGATAATAATTTCTCCTTCCCCCTTGAATTTTCTTCCAATTCCTCTCCTTTAAACCAACAAAAACAGCCTTTTTTGATTTACAAATATCAGTCGCAAAATGATGGGTAGAAAAAGAAGTGGTCAACACATTAATATATCCCACAAAAATCCAATTCTACCTGAATATCCCACACTGCTATGACACACACCGTTTACAAAAACACAAATGTTACGAATTCTCTTTAAAGCAACAGTTTCTAACATTGTTTCCATTAAGAAAACAATATTTGGCTTTCTCTCTAGCACCAATCCCGGAGAGTTTTAATTGTCCGAGGGTTGCCAAGCCCCTGGCCAATCTAACTCAAGATTTTTATGGCTATTCAAAGTTTGGTAATCACCAAAACCCTCTACCTGATCTAACTCGTCTCCGGCACAAGATGACAAATCTACCCTCGTGTTTTTATCATACAAAGGTCAGATCTCAAGTCAACAAACTAAATTGTCTCCACATGAGACCTTTTTATACCGCCGTTTTCACCAAAAATCAAATCCTCACTGTCTAACATAACATGATCCATATCCCTTTTTCTCGTTAACCTATCCCACTTTCTATCCCCACCTAGCTTTTGAGGATGAAAATGAGAACAAGGCACATGTTGGTAGTGAGTAAAGATTAATCTACTTTCTATCCCCTTTCGAGTAGCAACCCCTCCCATAAGCCTAAAAGGAACTTTCGTGATAATAATCAACTCTTCAAAACCATGCAATGCAGCAAGTCAAAAGTGGTTGGACGTAAAGAAGCACGCAAGACCTCAAAAGGTGATCTGCTTGGTTCTTTAAACCACAATCAGATACAATTAGAGTTAATGAAACCTCTCCAGCCTTGAGATTCAGCTAGGGGACTCACAACCTCCATATTAGAAACACTATGGATAATCCTCATTGACATCACTGGCATAGACCTCAAACAGTATAAATTGAATTCACTCCCTAGCATAAGACACTGCAAATTAGTGGACGGATCGGAATTTGAAAAGATGAACTAGGACATTGACAAGAAACATACTTATACTTCTGCAAACTATTATCCAACTTAATTGGCACTAAAGAGAACTCACTTTCCAAGATCTTAGAAACCTTAACATCTATCATGGGCTTGCCCTAGTCAATCAGTCTGATTAACAAATTTTGTTAATCAATACTGCTTTTGCCTTTTAATAATAATAATAATAATAATAATAATAATAATAATACTTCCTCCGTTTCTTTTTACTCGCAACAAAGAGGGGAAGTTCGGACTCCTAGGCAAAATATTGAAAGCATGATTAATGAAAAATAAGGGCATATACTTAAGTGTTAATCTAACCCTAAAATAAAAAAGAAAAATCAAATTTTAAATTTACAACCCAGCAGGCTGCTATCACGAACCACCACCACCTATCACCACCACTACCTATCACCACCACCTAGCACCACGAAACCACCCAACACCACCACCTAGCACCACGAAACCACTCAACACCACCACGGCACCACCTAGCAGTGCGAAACCACCTAACAACACCACCCACCATCACGAATCATCGACCACCACCACAAAACAATCACAAACCACCACCACATTACCCACCACCCACGAACCTAGACCCACAAAAATTTCAATCGATGAACCCAAAATCACAACCCACCACCACCCACAACTCCAAACCCACAAACCACGAACCCAGAATTCACGAACCCACAACCCACTAACCTAACCACCCACAACTCAGAACGCGAACCCAGAAACCCAATCCTCAGAACGCAAACCTAGAACCCAAGAATCCTGCCTATGAGAAAAATCGCAACCCACAATCATCAATTAAGGCTTTAGTTGGTCAAATTTAACCCTTAAAACTCTAGATCTAGAGTTCTCATGGTTAAATTTGACCATAAAACCTTCAAATTTGAGCTTCAATACCAAGGACGAAACAAAAACAAAAATGAAAGAGAGAGAGAGAAGACGGAGGCGGCTAGGAGCAAGGGGACATCGCCCATTAACTGCCGGCGACGGTGGCGGTCGAATTGAGGGGAGATGAACAAAGAGAGAAATTTCTTTGATGTTGAGTAGAGAGTGGAGATCGGTGGTGGTGGTGGTGGTGGATGAAGATGATGAGGTTTTTTTTAGCAAAAGATGAAGATGCTGATGAATTTGGATGGAAAGAGAATTATTTTGGTGGAAATAGTTAATAATTATTGTTAAGGTTTAAGTTAATAAGATAAAATTAATAGTTTAATTAAGATTTTTTTTTTTAAAAGTAAGGGTAAATTTGTAAAATCACAATAAAAAACTTTCTATAAAAGGAAAAAAAGGTTATTGCGAGTAAATTGTAACGAAGGGAGTAATAATAATAATAATAATAATAATAATAATAATAATAATAATAACTCAAATCTTAATCATCAAAACCACCATGAAGTCTTCGCCACAACCACTCTTTCCTCCAAGCAACTCGAAGTCCTTTCCAAGCCAACACCACCATCTTCGTCTTCGTCTTCACGTCTTCGTTCCTTAACAACCACCTTTGTCTTCTCGTCTTTATCCTAGCCACAACCACCATCTTTGAGGTCACAACGCCATTTCACGGCAAAACAAAAAAAACACTCTAGTAGCAAAGAGTGTCAAGTACGGTCATATCAATAATAGCACGATAAAGTATGACCATATCAATAATAGCACGCCACTTTCTCCCTACATTTAAATATTTAAGCATCATTTTACTATGTATTTTGATAATTGCTCTCTTCGTGTGTGTTTTCTTTGTTTTGTAGGAAATTAGTCAAGTTCAACGTGAGTTTAGATGGATGTGCCAGAGAGGGTATGAGCATTTTTGTTAATGAAGGTTTTGGTGATAATCAACATCAAAACCAAGAACACAAGCAATACAATGATTCAGCCTTGACCTTAATTAAAAGGAAAATTTGTTAGAAAAAACCTTATAAAGCAACTATTTTTGTCCATAAAAACTTTTTAAAAATTTATTGGAAATTTAAAATCAATTTATAATTTTTTTTTGAAGAAAACCAAGGGCTACTTTTGGACGTTGACTATACTATTTCCGGCATTGACTATCCCATGTGCCTTGCACATGTTATTATTTTTTTCTTTTCCCACCCAATTTCTTCTAATGCTATCAAAGTTTCCTCTAATTGACTCAAGCTAGTGTTTAATAATTAATTACCACAACCACCTCCACCAGACCACCGCCAACTAGCCAGCCCTCCCCCATTATAACCGCTGCCCAGATCCCACCCTCGATGAGCCGCGTCAACCTTCGTCGACCCCCTTTATTTTTTTTTCTTGTTCTTCATTTTGCTTTTTTCACTCCACTTGCATTTCTTTTGTCATGAAAATTTTTTTTGATCAATTTTTTTTAATTGATTTATAATGATGATTTGAATTTTCTCAAAAAAAATTTGGTGAAAATTGAAACCAACAATCAAGCGTTTTGTTACAATCAATTGGAGCTTTGTGATTGTGCGCTTGAGCCTGACATTTGTCTTCTTCAAACTGAGGAGAAAGGGAGGGGGTTGTTTCGTGGTGAGGTAGTAGGGGGGAGGAGGGTTGTCTTCGGTTAGGGTATGGCTGGGTTTGCTGTAGGGGTTCGGGGTAAGGGGGTAAGGGAAGGGGGACGGCCGACGATGGAGGCTAGCGGTCGTCGGCTATGAGGAGTTTTGGGCAGTTTGCAGGGAGTTTTGGGCAGGGTGGCTGGCTGCCTAGCTGGTTGTAGAGGTGGTGGTTTTTATATTTTTTATATTTATTAATTTATTTAATTGTTAGATAATTAACCAAATAAAATTAGTGAGTTGGAGGGAATTTAGAGGGAAAAAAGAGAAAAAGGGGGTGGGATTAGTAAAAACAAAAAAAGGGAAGAAGCTAATCTTGCCCCTTTACCCGCGAAGCGCTAGACGATGGCGTCGCCAATTGCATGAAAGAAAGCCTTGTCCAGCATTTGCCTTCACCATTTATGAATCTAGAAAAAACCCTATTCCTTTCTCGTATTTGAGACGCGAGTAAGAGTCTATGATGAATGAGATGATCATATATGAAATTGACCGATAATTTTGTCAACAACTGCCATTTAAATGTTCACTTTTGAGAACAACTACCATTCAATTTTTTTTTTGAAAAATCTACCACAAAAACCCAAAAAACTTTGAGTAGCACTACCACACTTAATTTTCCGGCAAGAATCTCTGGTTGAGGGGGCTTAATTTATAAGATTTTATCCAATTGTGGTTGAGAAAACAAGGGAATTCGAAAAGCCAAACATTATTATATGTAGATTTTCTTTAATTTCGCATTGTAATTGTTTTAATTTCTCAATTGAATATTAAAATTAGGATTTATAGGCAAAAAATTGAATTCAGGGTTTTAAAAATTGGGGAATTTGGGGCAACTGATGTGTAATACCTGATTTAGAATTAATTTAGACCAATATTGTCTGTTAATTTGTGTTTTTTGGATGAAAATTTTATAAAATACGCCCCTAAAACGGAGATTGAAGAAGCATGACCAGATATTCTAATTCCTCTAAAAAGGCCATCTCTTTCTGCTCTTCGAATCATAGCCGAGAAAATTTCCATACAAAGAACAAACAAGTATGAGGAAAGGGGATCCACTTGACGAAGATCGCAAGACAACCTAAAAATCTTTGTTGGATTGCCATTAACTAGAATCTGGTACGAAACTGTAGAGACACATTGTCGAATGATATGGATCCAGTAATGTGGAAACCCAAGGACCTCAAGAACCTGCCACAAGAACTCTTAGTTGAGTCTGTCGTAAGTTCTTTTCGTAAGTTTTTAATTCTTCGTATTTTCCTTTGTTACTTTAGTAGTTTATTCATCTTTATTCTTAATTATGTGTTTCTAGTCTTATTTCTAGATTTAAGTTGAACCCTAACATGATTAATACTTGATTATTATGTTAAATTCTTAATTAATTGTTTATATTGTTCATGCTTAATTGATTGTTCTTATGCTAATACTAGATTAGAGATAATTGGTATTGTAATTATTCCTTTGTTTTAATCGCAACGAGAGTTAGGTTTTAACAGATTTGAATAAATCAATTAAGGATTTGAAGTTCATCACGAGAGTAGTTTGATGGATGATTAGGAATCTAGGTATCGTGCTTAATGTTTCTAATTTGCATGATTCCACGAGAGTAGACTTGATTGTGATTAGGAAAGCCATTGATAACTAGAGAGAGACCTCTGGTATGATATAGAGATTACTTTTTTTTTCCTAACATATAATTGATTGATTAGGGTAAGAATTTATCTAGTATTGATTATACTAGTGGTGATACTTAATTCTAAAGGAAAAATTGCTCCCATTAATCTGAACTTTGCCTCGTCCGCCCAAATAATCCCAACTTTCGTTTATTATCTATCACTCCTAACTTTAGGAGGTATTTAATCTCTATAGCACCCAACAGGTCATCCAACCTGATGTAGCAGGTTAACTAGACACGTGTCAACACGTGATAGGTCCAAAAAAAATTTTAAAAAAAAGAAAAAATAAATAAAAACAAAAAATAAAAAAAAACTGAACCCAGCCACCACCCCCCAATTCCTGGAAAACACTCCATCACCACCCCCACCCCGCCGGAAATTCGCGCCCACCCCCGAAAACCGCCGCCCAGCCACCCCTTCCCTTCCCCCACCCCCGAAAACCCCTCCCCAGCAGCCCAGCCACCCCTTCCCTTCCCCCACCCTAGAAAACCCCTCCCCATCAGCCCAGCCACCCTCGAAAACCCCTCCCAAGCAACCCATCCACCCCCGAAAACCCCTCCCGAACAGCCCAGCCACGAAATCGGCCGAAATCAGCGACGTTCAGCCACGAAATCGGCCACAAACGCCAAAATCGGCCAGATTAGGGTATTCAGCCCCAACATCGGTCGTTTGTGGCCATTTTCGGCCATCGGTGGTGGTTCTTTGGTATGCGTCGGTGGTGTTCATGTGGATGTGGTGTTCGTGTGGTGGGGCAGCTGCTGGTTGGTTTTAAGTTTTTTTTTATTTTTCTATATTTTTATCAACCAATTACATGTTGACACGTGTGCAAAAAAAATAATTCACAAATTTTTACCTGATTTACCGGTTGCAAGTCATTTGGGTGCAATAGAAATTAATACCCCCTAAAGTTGGGAGTGATAGATAATAAACGAAAGTTGGGATTAATTTAGGCGGACGATGCAAAATTCAGATTAATGGGAGCAATTTTTCCAATTCTAAATGGTTTTATTATTTTAATCTCTTTTGTAAGTAGTATAATAGTGTTGGGGAAAATGAATTACCGGGTCACAAAAATGACACGAAATTGGATAAATTAACACTTCGAGGCCTGAACAAAATCAGTTTTCCATAGTAATATTTCGACCCTGATTAAACACACCAGGTATCACGAAATTACTAGGAGATACAACGAAGACAACCACAATAGTGTGTAGTATATTTGTGGTTAAAATGTAAAACAAAATTAAGAAATTATGATGATGACAAATTTGTCTTGCAATACGGTTTTGAGAAAGAAAATAAAGGAAATAAGTTTTTCATTTCTCAAAAAACTTCCTGACAACTATGTTCCCCCATGAACATATTTATACTAAAGCAAATATAAACCACAACCCATGCAAAATAACTGCCATGTTGAAGGAATAACCGTCTATAGATTAACTGCCATATCATACAACATATGGAAAACCGTCATATATGGAATAATTGCCATATTTTGCCAAGCAAAACCGTCATATGGCAATAACTGCCATATTAACATAACTGCTATTTTAACGTTTAATGGGTTTCTCGCTGCCGAGAACAATCTTAAACTTCCTTCAACATATTATTTGCTTTAATAATCTTTTATTAATTAATTTACAACACCTTTGCCTAAGTAAACTAATTAATTAACATGAATTTTGTCTAAATTCTCAAAATTATTCAACAATCCTCCTCCATTTTGAGAATTAAACTAGACACATTGCAACTACATCATCATCATAAAAAACAATCTCGTGCATAAATGAAAGTGTACAAAGACTTGAACTTCCACTTAGTGCAATACACATTTCAAGAATCTGTATCCATTCGGTGTCGTAAAACGATTGAACCAAAAGCAATACATATTAAATTCATGAAGATATTACACACACAAGATAAATTACTTGATTACATTTATACTTGACACGTAAAGCCATGTGTCCCTATCTTTTCATAAGTACTTCAAAACTATGCCCAAATAGCTTCTTGAAGCGGCTAAACTTTGTACTTATATAGGTAGACTTCCAACATGCTCCTGTGACCAAATCACTTTATCAGGAATTCTATTAAGTTTAAAACAACCTCTTTACATCACAGTAAACCGGAACTTTACCTTGGATGATTAAATAAATTCCTAATTACCAAATAAGAAAGTTAATCTTATTGAACTTAAGACCCAACGTCTTATTGGGCGTTAAGTTAAGACTCCCTCATTGGTAATTAATTAGGGCTCTAATCCCAAATTGATTGCCATCCTATTATTCACATCTCTAGCCAATGCCTTGGTGAAACAATCGGCTAGAATGAAATCTGTTCGAACATAATCAATAGTGATCACACAATTCTTGATAAGCCCTTGGATGTAGCTATGCCGCACTCCAATATGCCTTAACTTACCATTATAAACTTGGCTATATGCCTTAGCCAATGTAGCATTATTATCGCAATAATGTATCACAATTGGCGATATTGGCTTTTGCAACAATGGTAACTCATGCATTAAATACCTGAACCATTCTGCTTCTTTACCAGCGGAATGTAATGCAATAAACTCCGATGTCATTGTAGAATCAGCGATGCAAGTTTGCTTCTTAGATGCCCATGAAATGGCACCTCCCCCATATAGGAATACCCATCCACTTGTGGATGAATGATCTCTATTTGAGATCCAACTTGCATCCGAATAACCTTCAACAACCGAAGGGTATCCAGTATAGTACAAACCATAATCCATGGTTTTCTTCAAGTATTTTAACAAACGACGAATCGCTTGCCAATGGAGCATACTAGGATTACCAGTGAACCTACTCAATTGACCAACCGCATAAGCGATATCCGGCCTAGTACTTGTCATGGAATACATCAAACATCCTATAACTCTAGCATATTCCAGATGTGAAACTGCATTACCTTCATTAGGTACCAACTTTATGCTAGGATCCATAGGTGTTGAATAAAGAAAGGTTAAACTTTCACTAACATTGAACTTCTTGAGCACTTTCTCAATGTAATGAGATTGTGACAAGATTAACTTCCCTTATTCTCTCTTTATTCTTATGCCCAAGATGACATCTGCTTCTCCCATGTCTTTCATGGAAAATTGAGAACTAAGGAAGGATTTTGTCATCTCAACTTGTGACAAATCCGTTCCAAAGATCAACATGTCATCTACATATAGACAAATTATGACACCTTGACCGTTGTCATCAAATTTGCTATACACACATTTGTTAGAATTATTCAACTTAGATCCATTAGACAACACAACCTCATCAAACTTTTAATGACATTGCTTAGGTGCTTGTTGTTTTAGCCCATACAGTGATTTAATTAACTTGCAAACTTTTGCCTCTTGGCCTTCCACAACAAACCCTTCAGATTGTCGCATATAAACCTCTTCTTCCAAATCTCTATTCAAGAAAGATGTCTTGACATCCATTTGATGGATCACTAGATTCTTAATTGCCGCAAGTGCAATTAACAATCTTATAGTTGAGAATCTTGTTACCGGTGCATATGTATCAAAATAATCAATACCAGGTTTTTGTGTAAAACCCTGTGCCACTAACCGGGCCTTGAACTTTTCAACAGTTCCGTCATTCCTCAATTTATTTTTAAAGATCCACCTGCACCCTATTGGTTTAAAATTAGGCGGTAAATTAGCTAAAACCCAAGTGTTGTTTCCCATGATTGAATCCATCTCATCATTAATTGCTTCCTTCCAAAATGGAGCATCCTGAGACTTCATAGCCTCTTCATATGTTCAAGGATCATCTTCCACATTAAAAATGTATGGATGTTGTATTGGAACTTCATACCTTGATCCTTCAACCAAGTACACATGAAAATCCGGGCCAAAAGATTTTTCTTTCCTTGGCCTCTTACTTCTCCTTGGTTGTGATGATGATGTAGATGCCTCCTCTAAATGAGTTTGGTCATCCACCTCTTGATAAATGAAACCTTGATCAGAACTTTGAGCATTGGTATTTGGAGTTATATCCTTTGGTCTAGGAATTGAAGAAAATCGATTTTCATCAAACAATGCATCCCTTGACTCAATGGTGGTGTAAACCGACCAAAAGTCATTTTGCTCTATTACATAGAATTTATAGGATTTGTTATGATCCCCATATCTTATACATTCAACTCCTTTTTCACTTAACTTTTTACGTTTAGGTTCCGGCACTTTTACAATTGTCCTACAATCCCAAACTTTGAGATGACTCAAGTTTGGTTTCCTTTTGTACCATAGCTCATATGGAGTAATATCTTTCCCTTTCATGGGAACATGATTTAACACGTAACAAGTCGTTAAAATGGCTTCACCCCAAAATCCATCACTCAAACCTGAATATGACAACATAGAATTTATCATTTCTTCTAGTGTCCTATTCTTCCTTTCCGCTACACCATTTTTTTGTGGTGTATATGTCGCGGTAGTTTTATGTACTAAACCTAAAGATTGGAAATAACTTGGGTCAAAGTATTCACCTCCTTTGTCGGTTCTTAACTTTTTAATCTTTCCATTATTTTGCAATTCTACTTCATTTTTGTAGATTTTAAATTTGTCAAGGGTTTCATCTTTAGAGAATAATAAATAAATGTAAAAAAATCTTAAAAAATCATCAATAAAAGTTACCAAATATTTCTTATTCCCTAAATAAGGTGTGTTGTGAAAATCACACAAGTCACTATGCACTAAATCAAGCAATGAAGTATTTTTCTCAACAACTTTAAGAAATGGTTTACTTGTGATTTTGGTTAACATGCATGTCTTACACTTCTCTATTCTTGGATCAAACATGTGTATCAAATCATGCTTAGACATAAAATATAACTTTTTATAATACACATGACCAAGTCGCAAATGCCATAGAGAAGAATTGTCATTAACAACATACACAACATCATTCAAAGTATTACAAATACTTAACCTAAACATACCATTACACAAATAACCAAGTCCTACAAATTTACCTCCTTTAGACAAAATAAACTTATTTGACTCAAACACCATTTTAAAACCTAATCGATTCAAGATCGCACCGGATACAAGATTCCTCCTAAGTTTGGGAGCAAACAACACATCTCTTAAAATAAGAGACTTTCCCGAACTTAAGACTAGCTCCACTTGACCCTTTCCAAGCACCTTAGCGGTAGAGTCATTGCCCATATAGAGAATTTCTCCATCAACAACCTCCAAGAAGGTCATGAACAAAGATCTATCCTTAAACACATGCCTCGATGCGCCCGAATCGATATACCACGAACAATCAGCCCGTACACAATTGATTTCATAAATCATACACACATAATCCATAAATGAATTAAATGAAATTTGTGCGCAAGATTTACCTTGTTTGTCTTGAGATTGGATTGCATTTCCATTCCCATCTTTAGCCTTCTTCTTGCTCAATTTTTTCTTCCAGATTGTGCAATCCTTCTTGAAATGTCCGGGTTTTCCACAAACCCAACCAGCACGTGACTTTGTACCATCACCGCTAAAATTAGGCTTCTTTCCCTTATTTTTGTTTGAGTCATTACCTCTCTTCCTCTCATTTAGCTTGACATCCTCCACTACATTTACCGTAATGGAACTTGGATTTGCATCCTTACTTCCCTCTTGTACCCGGATTTCTTCCTCAATCCGAATGTGAGAAGCCAAACCCTCAAGATTTACATCATCCTTTCTATGCTTTAAACCGTTTTTGAAGTCTTTCCAAGAGGAAGGCAGTTTGTCAATAATAGATGACACTATAAAGGTCTCATCAAGATTTATGTCATGTTGTCTAAGACTTCCTTTTTTTTTTCCTTTATTTTTCTATGCTACCCCTAGTTAGAATTCCTGGATCCGCCACTGTACAATATGCTTTTGTACACTAGTGTACCCTTAGCTTTTACCATCATAAAATAGTTTATTTGCTAGACATACTTATATTTCAGAACTTTTTTTTTTGTCTTTTTTTTGTTATTTTTTTTTCATGTACTGAATTGAATGTTAATGCTTAAGTTTCTAAATTGTTAGTTATAAATACGAGTACGCTTCAATTAAATAACAACTACCTCTACAAGCTAGAAATATTTTATCACATATAACAAAAAACTAGTACCTCAATTTTTTTTTTCTACACACTGCATATGGACAAAGTATGAAAAGAGTTTGATCATCATTATATAAGTTTGTAAAACAAATATTATCATGGGAGATTTTGCTGGATCCTTTTCAATATAAATGATAATATACTTTATATATATATATATATATATATATATATATATATATATATATATATATAATTTTACTATTGTATAATTAAATATATTAATGGTTAATAAATGGTGTGCATTGTAGACCATGTAAAATGCAAGTGAAATAAACAGAGTCAGTCTTAGACATATTCCAAATTAACTTCAAGCTAATTATCGATGTTTCTTTTTTGTAGTTACAAGTGCTGAATTCCCAAGTGTAGCACTCAAAATGATGCAAGAACGGGCAAATGAGTTTAACCTAGATAGTCATTGCTACAATGGACATGCTAGAAATGGACGGCTTTAAATTCCTTAAAATTGCGAAAATGGTTTCAAACCACCCTGTTGTTTTGAAGTTTAGACTTTCTAAAGTTTTAGTTCAATTAACAGATAACATAATTAGAAATGGGTATTGCAATGAACTTCGTCTTAAAATTTCATTGTTTGTAGTGACCAACAGAAGCATGATCCATGGCTTTTGAAGCTATGGAACAAGGAGCTTACGAGCTTTGCACAAAACCTATAAAGCGGGAAACTGCTCAATATTTCAGGCAATATGTGTGTTCAGAAAAGATAGAAATAAGACTCAAACTGATATCAGGAAAACTATAAAAGAGTTATCTCTTAATGAGAAACTAACAGGCATATCTATAAGAAAAGGCAAAGAGATCACGATTGAGCTCCTTTGAGTAATTTAGCAGTTGCAGTTGGAGCTAGGCATACAGAGAACAAAAAAAAACACCCAGAAGAGGAAAAGAGTACAGTATGGTAATTAGAATGCATTGAACAACAATACATGAAACTCGATAGGTAGATCAATACAGTACAAGAAAATTATCAGGTGGAATACTGGGATTCATGCTAAGTTTATGGAAGCACTTATAAAGGGAATTGAAGAAGATAACACACAAAATATGTATTAGCTATAGAATTTACTTAATAAAGACTTACATTCACTTGATATAGACAATATCCTAACTTTTAATTTTTTAAAGGCGATTATACTAGCACAACCAGGGCAAGAATTGCATACTTAGTTACTTTAGCTAAGGTAACAAGCCATCTTTTTTTTTATTTTCACTCATTCATTCTTTGGAAAATTAAAATGACATAGTTAGTCATTGATTTTTGATAATGTTATATCTACAATCAACCATGAATGATCCTTAATTATGAACAATTCAAATAGTTTTCACTCACTAAAACTTGCAGCTGTCAATCCCATATAGTTATCTATTTCAAGTATCCTTGAATCGGCCAATATTATAACACATGTTGAAGTTCAAACTGCATTCTCCTTTCCCATCTCCTCTACCCCCCCCCCCCCATTTTTTTTTACATGTTATCGTTAATCCTCTATGTTCTCTTGTTTTTAAGAACTTGTAGAGTAGTTAAGGATTTTTATTATTATTATTATTACCTCCCTTAGAAAAACAAAGAACGTGGTGATAATCCTTCTACCAATATAGTAGCAACTCCAACAAGTGCTTCTGATACAATACAAGTTCAAAGTCTTTCGACTTCTACCAATATAGCAACTCCTATAAATGCTATTAATACAATACAAGCTCTACCAGATGCAAGTTATGCTATCATCAATGCTTAAAGGTCAGGAGCTACTCCAAGGTAACAACCACAAAATGCACTCAGCAATGTTGCTGCTATATCACTTTCTTCAAAATCATGGTTAAAGTCTACTGAGTACTAGAGTTTTAAGCGGCTTTAGAATTAGACAACGACTCTATGGAACCACTAAACTTAACCTTAGGAATAATGTCAGCCAAATTGGAATAATGAATGGAACAAGCTCTATGAACAAAACTTCACATTTATTCAACACCAATAACAATTGGCAGTTAATGAGAACACTAGCAATCAGTCGCTTCTTAGAGGAAGGATTGATTAAATTCGACAAGCATATATGATTAAATTCGACAAGCATATATGACTAATATTGGCACAGGTGTGTTTACATATTAAAAGCATATATAAGTGTTTTGAGTTGTAAGATCGAGTACATAACAAGTATAAATTTGGATATGAAATAGAGAATACAAGTTCCATACCAAACTTATAGACTAAAATAGTTGTGCTTTCACCATCAAGCTACAACAGAAATGCGGCCTCTTAGTCTGAAAATTTTAGCAATGGATCTTTTAGAAGTATAGGCAAGTTGGTGAGCAGACAGGCTAATGTTGAGGGGAATAACACTGTTTTGAATTATGGATATAATGGATCAAGCATTATTAATCCAGGGTCTTCTCTTTTACTAATTTCTTGAGCACCATACCTTAACCAATTTCCAAATTCATCATCAGAGAGTTATATTGAATCTTTTATGCAAAATCCTAGTAACTTACACAACTTACAGGTTGAAACAATAGGATTCCTTCATACTCCAAAATCTCCCAATTTAAACAGTAATAACAACAACCTTTTTCCGTCTTGTAGTTTAGAAAATCGGGCTATACAACCTACAAATGATTTAGTTGAGAATATCCTTCAAGATGCTATAGTTATAGGTTCTGTTGAAGAGATCCCGAATATTGCAAACCCAAGCCGCACTTATCAGCTTATTGATGAAGACAAATATCTTTAAAACATTTTAAGCCGAGGTTAAACATCTTATTAAAACTTCCCATTGCTTATATATATATATTTTTAAGAGCAGTAATATATTTTTTTAGTGATTCATTCATTTAATTTGTATAACTTATCAATTGTTACTGTTGGGTGTTTATGGATAAACAACAATCCAGGGTAGTGATTTCATGAGCTTGGGCTTCAACACTTGCAATGATGCATGAAGTGGAAGATACTTCATTGGGATAGAATTGATATAAACCTTGATGATACATGCTTAAAGAATAGTTGGACTTTTTCTTTATTTGTTTTGATTGTTTAACTTTATTTTGCGCATTCAGAAATGTGCACCACAATCTTGACTTGTTATTGAGACAATATAATTAGACCAGTTTATTTACTGTATTTGGTGCTGATGAACCTTGTGCTTATTCTCAAGTCGACGATGCATTTACTACTTCATTATATTGTGCTGCAGATTGTTCTACAAAATAATCATCTATCTCCAGACCAATCCAATATAAACTAGTTACCTAAAAATAAATTAACAATAGATCTTACAAAGTTATCTTCTTCTTTCACATATAGGATGTTGAACAATAATATAACCAATCTAATGGACCTTTAATGAAAGATGATGCAAAAAGAAATAAGAGAAATTGTATATTTTCAAATTTATTACTACATATGTATATTTTCATATTTATCACTCTAAAATAAAGAATGAATGTCACCTTTATACCTTGCAGGTCCAACAATGCTGGTTAGGTTATTCTAAGAATGATGCTCTAGATCTCAGATGGCTATAACACTCCATTTGCTATTAGAAATTCAACATTTGATATTATAAGGCTCATTTGGTTATATCATCTTTCATTGGCGGTGGGCTATCACATCTAGTGTGGATTTATCTCTGGTAAAGCTGATTTAAGTTACCATTCTACTTAGCATGGTGGGAAAAATGGTGGTGGTTATGAGGCATCCAAATACGGTGTAATTGGTTTCCATGACAGAGTTTTACTTTTACATGCTATCTTGAACAACCTTCCTATTTCATGGTTATCATTCTTGGGGCAGCTTGCAGTAGCATGGAATTTTTCTTTCTTTCCTTGTTCTTCTTTATCTCTTCTTATGTTCTCTTCTTTTTTCTCCTCAACTAAATTTTTTTCCTTCTTTTGCACCTTTGTACTCTTACCAACATTCCCAGCCTTAATAATAGGGTATGATACTCCACTTAACACAACTTGACCATAATTTCCTTTTTCAAGGCTTATTCTTTTTTTTATTAACTCATCAGTCCAACACCCAATCAATGGCAATGAACTATCCAGTACATTGCCTTGAATTTGAACCCTATGGAAATAATAAATCTGAAGAAACAGTACACACCCAGCAACATATCTCACTGAATCATTGTAACTTGACAACTTATCACATAGATCGTCCAAAACATATTGACACCAATTATACCTACCGATTTTCTGAACATCCTCTAAAGCTAAAACTAGTTTCAAATCAGCTTGTCTATTTGTTGTGGGAGCAAGTAATGTAATCATGGCAAACATCACAAAACATCTTTTGAATTCATCATTGCCTTTTAACATACCCTTATCACTTTTCATCTTGTTAACCAAAAGTGGAACAGTGATGTCTCTATTACCACCGGTATACTTTTTCCTCCAAGAAACCTTCAACTCAGAATCTTGTCGTCTACCAGAAATGGGAACAGAAAAAGGACCCATGGGTATATTAAAAACATCATGGACATCAACAGCTGTTAACTTATAAGTTTGTCCAGAAGGTAGCTTAAAAGAACAAGACTTTGCATCAAAGTGTTCACAAAGCCAGCGAATCATTTGCCTTGGAAATATTTGTAACTTGATTGATGCCAAACTACCAAACCCAATAGATTCAATAGCTGTCTTTTGTTTATCGGTTGTCTTTTTCATAAATTGAACAACACCAGCTGGTCTACATCGCACGACAACTTCATCATCCCTGAACCAATGCAAAAAACAAATCCAAAATAGAAAAAATAAACAAGTCAGCCCTAAACCAAAACATACCCAAATATTAGCACAAAAACAAGTATCCCTTAATTTCAAGTAACTCCCCCTAATTTCAAGTATCCCGTAATTTCAAGTAACCCCTAATTTCAAGTAAACAATATTACAATTATCTAACCCCTAATTGTAAGTAACCCCTAATTTCAAGTAACCTATATTATTGGTAACCCCTAATTTCAAGTAACCCATTTTATAACACACCAAAACAGAATACAAAAACAAGGAACCTATATTACAAGTAATCCCTAATTTTAAGTAACCCATATTAAAAATCTTCACTAATTTCAAGTAACCAATATAATAAGTAACCCCTTAGAACTAACCCCACAATGAAAAAAGTAACACATAAACAAGTAATTCAAAGCACAATAATTAGTATAAAAGAAAACAAGAACAAGTAAACTAAAGAAAGGTAAAAAAGCACGATAAATATGAAAGAAGAAATGTAAACATACCATTCTTGGCCTTTCCGTTCAACGTTTACAACTTCAACTACTTGACTAGAATCAGCAGCAGCTTTACGACCTCTTTGTTTCTTTGCAACGACAGTCACATCCTCAACATAAGGCTTTACATCAGCTTCTTGACTAGAATCAGCAACAGCTCTATGACCTCTTCGTTTCTTTTCATTAACAGATTTGACAACTTCAGCTGGAATATCCTCAGTAGATTTGACATCTTCAATAGGAATATTCTCGGTAAATCTAACATCTTCAGCAGGAATATCCTCAGCAGATTTGACATCTTTAGCAGGAATATCCTCAATAGATTTCAAATCCTTAGTAGATAGCAAATCATTCAAATCCTTAGTAGATTGCAAATCATTCAAATCCTTAACATCTTCATTATCCTTTTCTATTTTCTGCTTTTTTCTAGAACGAGCAACATCCTGAGATACATCAACAACATCATCCTTCGATTTGTTTTTTAGCTTTTTACTAGTCTCAACAACACGCTCATTCCCTAATGATAATCAGATTTTAGATTTAAATCATTAGATTCATTATGTGCTGTAATAGATATAGAATTAAGTAAATTCAAATAACCTAACCTTGAGTGCCCGATATACAACTAAATAAGCCTATAAATACTACTCTCTCCGTATTTTTTATTTGCATCACTTGAGAATGCACAAAGTTTTAAGAGGGTAATAAAATATTGTAAGTGGGTGAATAAATTATTATAGTAAAAGTGAGATAGTGACCATGAAAGAGAAGGTATGTGAGAGAAGATAGATATTTTTATAATTTAAGTGGGGCTATGGAAGAGAGAGGAATGCTAAAATAATTTGAGTGGGGTTTAAAGTAAGAGAGAGAAATGACAAAATATAGTATAAAGTTACTAAATATAGAAATGATGCATTTTTAAAAAAATACCCATAAAAGGAAAGTGATGCAAATAAAAAAAACAAAAGGAGTAATTATATACAAAGAAACTAACCCTAAAAACCATTAAACAAATAAAAAAACCTTAATTAACTATGTTACTCTAATCAGCAACCACAACCATAACAACAACGTAGCTTAAACCAAAACTATGTTACTTTAAAAAGAACAAATTCACCCTAAGAAAACCATCACATGGGTAACACCTACATAAACAAGTACAAAAAAAAAAAAAAAAAAAAAATAAATAAAACTACAAAATAGGTAACCCCTACATAAACTAGTGCTAATAATACATAAAAAAAATTATGAGAAACTACATATATTTACTAAGATTGACAAGACTAAATTAAAATAATTCACACTCAACAAAGGAATCAAAGTAAATAAAGAAATATAAGCTGAAAATTAACAACAACAAAAAAAACAGCAAAATAATGTAAAAATTACAAAAAAAACATCAAATATAATGAAGAAAATCATTAAAACACCAAAAAGTAGAGATAAATTCAAGTAAAGAAAGAAGGGTCATAAAAAAATTGTTAAAACGAAAAAAATAGGGTTTCAAAAGTACCTGAATCGTCAGCAATTATACATGTAGACAACCCTTCCTTTCCCTTGCGACTGATTTTCTTGATTTTAACCATTGTTGGCACAATTGAAATGAAAAAAGAAGCAATTTAGAGGAGAGAGAACGAATGAAATTGCAAAGAGAAAATTAAAGAAAAAGTGAGAAGAAATAGAATTGCAGAGAGCAAATTAAAGGAAAATAAAGAGTCGAAGTGAGAGAAGTAATGGCGATTTTGAAAAAGATGAAGGAAACTGCTATGAAAAACAAGTTTGAGAAATTCAATTCAAATCAAATGGTTATTTTAAAACACTTTAGATCTCGAAATCCCAGCCCACCACTTGCTTTGGGTCGACATAAAAGCTCCCACCTTTGCCAATGCATTTTGCTAATCCTATTTTGTTTCGTTTTCTTATCTTATATTTAGCGTGCGAGTAATACTCTAGCCCATAGTGTTGCAAGATGGGACGTTAGAGATTGAAAAGAATTTGTATCTCTTGGTTCTTTTCCCCAAAGCTTGATTACTTCGCAGAAATTGACATCATTTAATGAATATCCCGCAACTTGTTTTAAAAATAAATGGTTATTTTAAAATAGCATAAAACGGAATTAGAAGAAATTGGGGTCTGTTATGTTTTTGGGCCTTATTGAAGGTCGTTGGATCATGAATGTAAGATGGCCACATCATGTGGCCAGCCACATACAACAAACTGTGATTGTGAAATCAACACCACCCATACAAATATAGCACTAAATCATTAATCTCATTACATTTCGTGAGATGAGATAACTTATCACCATCGGCAAACGTATATCTTTCCTAACAATACATGGGGTATAATTTTACGGATTTGATCCATTGTCAGACCCAAATAAGAAAATTAAAAAGATTGAGATATTTTCAGTCATGAGATTGAGATACAATAAATTGATTACAAAGGTTCTAGCCTTCTAGGAAATAAAGTGATCATAAAAGAAGGTATATATGATATATATTACCTCCGTGTTTTTTAGTTGACACGTTTTGACTTTAGCACTATTTGCACACTTCTTTTTTACCGTGTTTTGTGATTTATAAGTAATGAAAAATATAATCATGTGGGGTCTACTTAGATTCATCATGTTCTATATTTTCAAAATATCAACTTTTTATAATTTTTGGTAATCGATAATTAAAGATATTAACGATTGAATTTGTGCATTGGCTAACGTGACTAAAGATACGTATCAACTAAAAAGAAACGGATGAAGTATATAGTTAGGTGGCAGTAGAAAAGATGAAGTAGCTGGTTAATCTGACATTAAACTATTCATAGAGATACGACGTTAGGTAGCAAAGGCATTAAAGCAAGATATTAGTGCAATTTCTATTATGCTCCCGAAGTACCGTACACATGGTATTCCGGGTTAATTATACAACTTTTTATTAAAATTTAAAAAATATAAAGGGGAAAAAAAAAGAGTGCGTGCGATAGAAATTAGGGAAAACAGAGCAAGAAACTTAAAAATCATATTTCAATATCATTAATGATGGCTAATTGAAAATTATGTTGAAGTTCTGGAAAAAAATACTGAAAACGACGAGATTGCTAGATTGTGATGAAGAAAACTGAAAGAAGAGGTGAAACAGTAAAATAAAGCAAACAAAAATTTGACAAATTAAAATAACTTAATTTTTAAACAAAATAATACAAGCTTTAAGTAAAATAACACAATTTTTCAAAAAAAAAAAATGATATATATATATATATATATATATATATATATATATATATATATATATATATATATATAACAATATGTAAACAAAAATAACATTATATTTGAGCAAAATAACAGAAGGTATATATAATCTAAAATAACACCATGCTTAAACAAAATAACAAAGGAAATAAATAGCACTATTTTGAAGCACAGTAACATTAAATCATAAGAAGATTAATATAAGGTTATATACTAATAACATAGCATAAAAATAAAAATAACACAATTATAGTAAACATAATTCAAATTTTATTAAAATAACAAATCCAAATTAGTTTTTGTAAGATAACACATGGTTTTAACAAAATAACACAAGGTGAAAGTAAAAATAACATTATATTTGAGAAAAATAACATAAGGTATAATCTAAGCTCAACAATAGCAGATCAGATTCAGTACCACTACTTTAACAGTATATTTGAGTAAATTAAATGCAACAATTCAAAATTTAACAAAAATTAAACCCTAACTAACAAAATAATTTACAATTCTTCATATACTTCTCTTGATGCCATTGAAAGTATTTTAGTTTAATTTTGGACATGCTTGAGGAGAAATTTTATCTTAAAAGGATGCAATTGAAGAATTTTCAACCATTTCAAATGGTGAAATACAGAGAGAAAAAAGAAGAGTGAATTTCGTCATCTTGTTTTTGCAATTGAAGAGTTGATCTATTTTTCATCCTTTATATATATGTATATGTGTGTGTGTGTATGTGTGTGTGTGTGTGGAAAAATTGACTGGAACAACACCAACTGTGACAAAGGTGCGTGTAGCAGCACAACCATTTGAGGGTGCACTCAACATCACAAACTATGCACTTGGGTGCACATAACAGCGTAAATGACATTGGCAAAATTTAGATTTCTTATGAAAGTGAAATCTTGCTATTAAAAAAAAAAAAAAAGTGAAATAATCTTAAACATTTTTAATGCTTTTTTGTTTAAATATATTTTTGTTTAATTCCATTATACTTAATTTTCCATCTCATGTAATTAAGTAACCATTAAATCGAATTATTTCAAAAAACAAGTTTTTGCCATTATTTTCTATCGTTCGTTTCTTCAATTTATTTACATCTCATGTGATGATTGACTTAGTTTCTCTTCCATTATAACTAATTTTTACCTTTTAAATTATTCTTTCTCAACCTCCACAATTTAAGTGTTGTACATCAAAAACAAGAAAATCAATTTGGCATATCCTAAAATCCAATTCTAAAATTATTTTTTGAATTAAATTTTTAAAATTATTTTGTGGGGTTTGGTAATAGAAAGTTACCTATGTATCTTGAAATCTTATAGAATAAAGGTATTCAAATGATTTTTTTTTAAAATTATCAATAGTATTTAACTAAGTGAAAAGGGAAAGGAAACTAAGTCAATCATGTGAGATCAATATTAGAAAAAGTAATTGGAGAATCGAATAAAGGAAAATAATAGCACAATTTTTTTTTTGAAGGAATCCGCTAAATAAAATGGTGGAGGTTAAGAAATGCTTAAAAGAAAAAAAAAATAGAAGGTAAGACTAATTTAGTCACACATGATGGAAAATCATATAAGTTTAAATAATGTTTAAACAAAATAATAAAGATTACACTTTTTCTATGGAACCTTAGTTCATTAGTGTCATTTATGCTAATATGTGCATCCAATTACATAGTTAATAGTTTGTGTTGTAGACCGCACCCTTGAAAGGTTGTGCTGCTACACACACCTTCATCATAGTTGGTGTTGTTGCAACCAATTTTTCATATATATATATATATATATATATGTGTGTGTGTGTGTGTGTGTATATTACATTCTGCTTACTTGTTATTTCATGAAATAAATCTTAGCGCACTTTTTTAATTTGGGTTTCTAGCCCATTAATTGGATTGGGCCTGGAGTACAATACTAGATAAGAAAGGATTACCTAATGTTTGGGTCCAATTTAGTCAAAATTGGGCCTGAGCACTAAATGATCCAATTAAAAGCCCAAGGTCAAGGTTCAACTCTCCAATTGCTCAAAAGTCAAAAGTCAGCCCACAAAGTAAGCCAATTGGGCTAAAGCCCAACCTCTCCAAGTATGATGAGGTATAAAAGCCCTCATATTAACACATTCAAGGAGAGAGGAGATACATTATCACATATGATCAGTCTTATTCCAATTCGTATGCTCATTCTTGCATTCAGAAATATTCCACAAAAGCCTCAAGCTACAAACTCTCTTGCATAGTGTCTTCCTTTTACACATTATACTGACTTTAGCATCGGAGGGGCCTTCCTCGGAAACACCCCCGAGGCTAGTTTACGTGTGTTCACTGTGCAGGAAACCTTCGGCCCAACACAGCTTGGATCGAATCCAGTCTTCTCCATTTCAGTGGACCTTCGGCAAGGTCCCATTGTTTTCAACCGAAACAATTTGGCGCCGTCTGTGGGGAAGACTTTCAAAAATCTTTAAGCCGAATTCCTAACCAAGATCATCTTGCAATTATCTTAGCAGCCATGGCTAAGAACCGCAAGAGCAAAAGCCTCCGTCAAGGAGCGGGCGAAAAGCCTAAAACCCCTACACCATCGCCCACGCCGGACCGGAACTCTCCCAAGGGTGCCGGCTCGGGGGGAGGATCACACAAGGAGGATTCCCTATCTCCTATAATGCATGACTCTCAATATAGGCCGGACCACTCTCGGTCTAGCAGGGGTCAGTCTGATCATAGGACATATTCAGTGTCCCGAAGCCAACCATCGGCTGCACGGCCTCATGCCCACACTCGGCCGGGGACCCCTTTGACGGGGCCCAGTTCGGAAGAGGTGGCAAGAGCGCTGGCAGTACTCATGGAGGCAATGAGGGCACAGAATATGCCACCGCCTCGTGATCGAACTCCTCCGCATACCCGGCATCAGCGGAGGAAGTTAGACCATGACGGTGGGAAGCTTCCTTCCTTCCGGGAACTGGAAGAGTGGGAGGAGGATTCTTGGAAAAATGAAAAACAGAGGAAAAAGAACTCTCAATTATTTAAAGGATCCTCATCCTCAAGACCAGCAGCGCATAAGAGCAGCAGCTCAGCTTCTCGGCCAGAATCTACTCGCCGGGAACCTGAGACTGCTCGCAGAAGCGTCCTTGACCGACTCGGCGGCCAGGAACCGAGCGTGCGTAGTCGCCTCTCGTTCCCTGCAGCCGAGGCCCAGACTTCCCAGCCAGGGACGAAAACCACTCCTACCTCTCTAAGAGGGCGGAGCGCGGTCCCTTCGGCCAGGAACAAGGGCAAGGCCATTATGCTTCCCGCTAGTTCACCATTCGAGCAATGGATACTGGAAGAGCGCGTACCCACGGTTAAAATACCGTCGCATATCACATATGACGGGACCACGGATCCGAAGGACCACGTGGCCTCGTATGAGACTCATATGCATCTTTGCCCCAGATCCGAGGCGACTTGGTGCAAATATTTCCCAACCACTCTCAAGGGGGTCGCGCAAGCGTGGATCTCCAAGGGAGTAAGGCAAGGCTCCATAACAGGTTGGGATGATCTGTCCTCCAAGTTCAGGAGCAAGTTTTCCACGGCAAACCGCCGAGAGAAGACTACCGCAGAGCTCATGGGTCTGCAACAGGGGGAAACTGAAAGCCTCCGAGACTACCTGACCCGTTTCAGTAACGAGTCATCAAGCGTCTCCCAGCTGGACCAGGGGCTAGCTGTTTTTGCAATGCAGAATGGCCTTCAGCCAGGAAAATTCCTAGACTTTATGGTCATGCATACCCCGCAGACCTTGGAGAAAGCTCTTAGTGCTTCGGATAAGTTCATCCGAGCCGAAGAATGGAATAAAGCAAAAACCCAACCTCAATCCGGGGGAGGGAAACAGAGGCAAATACCCTTGTCTGAAGGCCAAGGCCATAAGGCAAAGGGAAAATCAAAGGCCTCGGAGCCATCTTCGGCCAGCGACCTAAAGAAGGACAGGTTTGCCTCATACACAGGCAGATATGAGTCCTACACTCCGCTCTCTCTTCCACGCGCCAAAATTTACAGTGTGACGAAGGAGGAGCAGAGTTACCGAAAGCCGAGACCACTCCCAGAGTGGTATCAGCGAAAAAATAAAAATCAGTGGTGTGAGTTCCACGATTCTTCGGGCCACAACACTGAGGAGTGTATCCAGCTGAAGGACCAGATAGAAGACATGGTCCGGAAGGGATACTTGAAAAAATACATCGCGGATCACCGCGAGAAAAAAGAATCCGAAAGGTTAGCAAAGGACCCTCGGCAGGACCTTGATTTCCCTCGGAAAAACAGTAAAAAACCGGAGGGGAAATTCCCTCCGATCAATGTTATCTCGGGAGGAATATACTCTCGGAGGGAGCACAAGCGTCACCTTAGAGCTTTGACTCACCAGGTGAACAACGCTGACATTCAATCTCCCCAGTCGCCGGTGCCGAACATGACGTTCACAGCCGCCGACTGCCGGGGGATTACGTTTCCTCACGAGGATCCGTTGGTGATCATCGCCACGGTGGCCAACCACGACGTCAGTAAGGTCCTTGTTGACGGTGGCAGCGGAGCAAACATTCTGTTCCGAAAGGCCTACAACCAAATTAAGCTGAAGCCCAAGCACCTTACGCCGGTACCCTATCCGGTATCCGGGTTCAATGGGGCTTCAACTTATCCAGATGGGAAGGTGACACTTCCTGTCACCATCGGTTGCGATGAGGCAGCCCGGAACGTCATGATTGAGTTTTTGGTCATCGACGCTCCTTCAGTGTACAACGTGATTTTGGGGAGACCCATAATTCACGAGATCCAAGGGGTCGTCTCAACTTATCATCAGCTGATGATTTACGTCTCAGACGCCGGCTTCCCCGAAAGGATACAGGGCAACCAGAAGGACGCCCGAAGGTGCAACTACCTCAAGCCATCCAGTAGTCGCCCAGATAACGACAAGGATGAGGAGGAGAAAGAAAAAGAAAGAGAGCCAAGCACAAAAAAGCCGAAAGGCCTAAGTGCTTCGGCCCAAGGATCAGTGCCCAGAGAAAAAGGTCCCGAAAGGGAAAAGGTTGACTCTTCATCTGAGCCGAAAGACTCAGAGAGCCAGCCGAAGAACACAAAGACTGGGACACCTGCTGACATTGGCAGCAGACCAGATTCTGAAGAGTCCAGTCCATCGGCAATGGACATGGACCAACAGACTGAAACAGCAGAGTTGGCCGAAGGAGATGCTGAGAAATGTGTAACAATCGGGATGGACCTTGATCCTAACACCCGTTGTGAACTTATTCAGCTCCTGCGGGATAACAGAGATGTGTTTGCTTTCTCGGCAGCTGATATGCCCGGGATAAGTTCAGACCTCATCTCCCATAACCGAAGGGTCCATGCAAGGCCTCTCAAAATTGGGGATCTTGTCCTTCGGAATGCTGCTGCAGTTCAGAAAGGCCGAATCCATGGGAAGCTCTCAGCTACATGGGAGGGACCTTATGAAATTTATGATGAGCTTCAGCCAGGGACATACCGACTTCGGCAGTTGGATGGAACTGAGTTGAAGAATCACTGGAATGCTGATGTACTGAAAAAATACCATGTGTAAACCCTTCGGGGCAGAACAATCTTTGTAAGTACATTTTGAACTAATGACAGGCCTTGGAGCCGCCATTTATATAAAATTTACAACTTTTTATCCTTTCAAAATTTTCTTTGTTCTATCTACTCTTTGAGGGTTTTTTTATTCAGCCTCGTCTGAAGCCTTCGCCTTCGGGTAACTGGGTTTCAGATTGCTGACAAAACCTGTCTTTTTAAAGAACACCGGTCTTTCAGCTGAAGTCAAACTTCAGTAAGACTTGTTCTCCAAAGACATGAGTCCATGGACAATTCTGGGATATTGCCTTAACTGAGCCTTGTATCCCAGAGAGCCATTATCCGAAACATTGCCTTAAGTTGGCCCTGTGTTTCGGGTATCCATTTTTCAAAGATAGACAGAAAATCAAGGATAACAGCAACAGTTGAAAATTTTTAAATCAGCCTCGTCTGAAACCTTCGCCTTCGGGTAACTGGGTTTCAGATGGCTTACAAAACTCAGTCTTTTTAAAGAACACTGGTCTTTCAGCTGAAGTCAAACTTCAGTAAGACTTGTTCTCCAAAGACATGAGTCCATGGACAATTCTGGGATATTGCCTTAACTGAGCCTTGTATCCCAGAGAGCCATTATCCGAAACATTGCCTTAAGTTGGCCCTGTGTTTCGGGTATCCATTTTTCAAAGATAGACAGAAAATCAAGGATAACAGCCTTTTTAAATCAGCCTCGTCTGAAACCTTCGCCTTCGGGTAACTGGGTTTCAGATGGCTTACAAAACTCAGTCTTTTTAAAGAACACTGGTCTTTCAGCTGAAATCAAACATCAGTAAGACCTGTTCTCCAAAGACATGAGTCCATGGACAATTCTGGGATATTGCCTTAACTGAGCCTTGTATCCCAGAGAGCCATTATCCGAAACATTGCCTTAAGTTGGCCCTGTGTTTCGGATATGCGTCTTCTTTAAGAACGCTGGTCTTTCAGCTGAAGTCAAATTTCAGTAAGACTTGTTCTAAAGAGGTTAGTCCCAGAAAGCTAATATCCCAAGCATTGCCTTCAGTTGGCCCTGTGTTTCGGATATCCAACTTTCAGACAGTCAATCTTCAGTAAGACTTGTATCCCAGAAGCATTGCCTTCAGTTGGCCCTGTGTTTCGGATATCCATTTTGAAGAAGTTCAGAAATTGCTTATTCAACTAAAGTCATACTTCAATTTCTGTGGGGGCAAGAAGCACGCAGTGCAGCTATGTTCGGCAGAGTTGAAGAAAAGAAACAGTAAAGCATTCAAAAATAAAGCAACTGAAGAAAAAAAATTGAGCTACAAGTTCAATAATTCAGTATCGGCAGCCGCCCACAAGCGGAAAATAACAGCTGCCGAAATACGTACATAAGCAAAAAAATAAAACTGCTGTACGACAAGGCAAGCTGAAGCAAAAAACAAGGCAAAAAACTCAGAAAGCGGCAAGTCTAAAGTTAAGCACATGATGAACCGCAAGATTCTGAAGACGACTGCCCGAGTTCCTATGCTTCAGCCGGCGGATCAGACTGATCAGCGTTGAGTCCCATGGTGGCCTCAGCCCCAGCAGCAGAAGAGGCGGGCTTTGCACTTTGCCGAGCCTCCCTTTCCCTCTGCTCAGCTTCCAACTCCAGTCTTTCAGCTTCCTCTTCGGCTTCCTCAGCCTTAAGAATTTCAGCTTCAGCTGGAGTTGCAAACTTCATGTGAGGGTCTTCGGGATTCTGGACCCACTCAGCACATTTAGACCAGTCCAGCTTCGGCTCAGCATGAAGGCAGACTCTTCGGCATACTCGGAATCCGTTTCTGAAACCCATCTCATATTCCTCTTGGGTATAAACACGGACCTTGAGTAAAGCCTCAGCATCAGCCAGCTTCTTCTGGGTCTCCTCCAAGTCTTCCTTGGATTTCTTCAGCTCATCAGCGACTTTGGAGGAGGAACCCTTCAGCTCATTCAGCTCTTGCTGAATTTGGAAAGCCTTTGTCTGAGCTTGGGCCACTTCAACTTTCTGGATCAGCAGTTGATCCTCAGCCTTTTGGAACTTAGCTCTTTGAGCTCCAGCAGCAGCAGCAGCCTCTGAGAGTTGGACGTCTTTGGCCAGGAGCAACTCTTCAGCAGCCATTCGGCTGGCTTCAAGAGCCTCTAGACGCTGCTGTACTTCAGCTTGTGCAGCAGTTCCTTCTTGAATTCGGCTCTCAATAGCAGCCTTGAATTTGGAGACGTCCACTCCCATATGCTCCTGGAGGAATTTTTCCCCTTCCATCAGTGGGGGAAAAACCTCCATCTCCATAGCATCGCAGAAGGTTTTCAGAGCTTCGGCAGCTTTTTTACCGTACTCCTCAACCTCCTGCTGCTTCTCTTCAGCTGCTGCTTGCTTCAGCTTAGCAAGCTTAACTTCCTCTTCAGCCACCTTCCTTTCGTGCACAGCAGCGTCTACCCTATCTTGTAGGGTATCTATCAGCTCTACAGTGAGAGTCTGATTGTGCACGAACTGAAAACAGGAAGACAAAAAAAAAATAAGTAATAAGAAAAAAATAGAGCTGAATTTCGGAGGAAATGAAGGAAAATTACCTGCATCATCAGCAGTTGGTTAGACCTGGCTGGGTCAGGAACTGATCTACTGGATTCGCCCATCCCAGCAGTGGCCTTCAGCGACCAGATCCTTGCCCTGTCTACTTCGGACATGCCAGCAAAATTGCCGAAGTAGGCTGCAGCTCCTTCTCGGTTTTGACCCCATATGAGGTCCCAGATGTGATCTGGGATTGGAATTCGGGGGGCCGAGAAACCCATTTCTCCAGAATGCAGAGTCTGGAAAGAAGGGAAGGACGACGATGGAGCTTGATTAGCCTTGGTTGTCTCAGCATCGTCCTTCTCAGAGGAGTCAAGTACTATGACCTCCTCTTCTTCAGGGGTGAGGACGAAAGCCTCAACCTCTCTTGCGATATCTGCCGTGAAGCCTTCAGCACTTGACATCACGACATCTTTATTTTCGTGCTCAGCAGCACTCTCCTTGATTTCTTCTTGGACCCCTCCCTTAGGTTCGGGAGTTCTCTGATCCACCTCCATCTCAGGAGGTGGCGGAGGGGTCTTTTGAGGAGATTGGGGTGTTGGCTGGGGAACCCTCGGCGATCCATTGCCTTCCTCAGGTTCCCTTATTGCGACGCCGATGGTCATCGGCCTCTGCTGAAAATCATGAGGGCCGATGATGGCCATCCTTCGGCGCCTTTTCAGAAGGGGCTGCTCGTCCATATCTGAGTCTGAAGACTCTTGTATTTGATCTTCGGGACGAACAGGAGCTTTGCCTTCTCTGTGTCTGTTACTCTCTTCAGACTGTAACAGACAGGGGGGAAGAAGAGTGTGAGTAAAAAAAAAAAAAAAAAAAAAAAAAAAAAAAAAAAAAAAAAAAAGAAAAAGAAGAAATGAAAAAAAAAAAAAAAAAAAAAAAAAAAAAAAAAAAAACTCACCGAGGTTTTCAGCAAAGCCTCGTCTTCTTCAGCTGCTCTAGCTGCAGCTTCGGCTTCAGCAGCTCTGGAGGACCCTTCTCCTCCTTCACAAGCCTCAAGTACCCGTGCAACCTCTTCGGCTGTGCGGGCAGCTTCAGCTTCTTCGTTCAGCAGCTGAAACCAAGGGTCTCTCTTCTTCCACCAAGGCTTCTGCCTCTGATACAGAGCAACAGCCTCAATTTGGAAGTGGGAAGAGTCCAGATGAACTTCCCTATGCCTCGGCTCAGTGATAGACGGGGCCCGTTCAGTTACAACTCGCTCTCGGTTAACACCAAGACGAGCGTAGTTAATACCAACGTTGGTCTCGTCCCGCTCTGAAAAAAGGAAAGGGAAAAAGTTTAGCTCAGATATGTTGGCACAGCATAAAAAAGCAAAGCGAGAGAAGAAAAAGAGGTAGTTAAAAGCCTCGGCCCCAGCCGAAGAAGCTTACCATCCTTAAATTTTCGGCTGAGGCCAACAGCTGCTAGCATATTCTCTTGGAAAACGTAATGCGTATCGGGGAGCCAAGTCTCCGGGATATGCTGCATTCGACCACTCCCCCCCGGGTTCGGCAGCTTGCCGAAGATATGTTGCTGATCCAGGTTCGGATCCGCCCCGTTATCTGCGGGGGGACCTAGACTTCCCATTTCGGGATCAGGCTCAGCTAAGTACCGGGGAGCGCTGAAGACGCAAGGGTGGCCCGGATCTATGGGTGCCCTAACCCAAATCCATTGACCTCTCCAGTCCTTGTCTGAAGAGTCATTTGGCCACATGGTCAAGTATTGGGGCCGGGACTCAATCCGATACCACCCAGAACCATGGCTTCCGTGCCCACTCTGAATATTTGGCACTAGCCGATGGAGCTTTCTGAAGCAGTGCAGGTTCGGCACGTATTTGAAGAACTTGCAGACCCATAAGTATGTCATCACCCTTCGGATGCTGGTGGGGGTTAGCTGACATAGGGAAATGTTGTAATGGATCAGCAAGTCTCGGACGAAAACGTCCAAAGGGAACCTCAGCCCATACTGAAGCTGTCTCGTGTACACCCCCACATACCCCGGGGGTGGACGATGGATTCTATCGGATGCTGAGGGCATTCGGCACCAATATCCATCAGCTTCAAAAATGCCGTAGTGCAACTCAATTTGCTCAGCAAATCGATATTGATCGGCGTTCTCTACCCACCATGAGTAGGGGCGGTTCTTTATCATGGCCGAAGCGACTTCGGCATTCTCCCACTCTGAAAACCCAGGGAGGATATCCCAAAGGACAGCGGGAATTTCATCGTCCAGTCCAGAAGCACTCGGCTCATCCGTTCTTTGAGGAGGAGCCGAGGAAAGGGGAGTCGCCCTAATCCCTTCAGCAGGGTCAGACTCCGGCCTTTGACCATTCCAGGTCCCAATCCTATTCCTAGGATCGGGAATCGGCCTTGCTCTTCTTGGAGCACGGGCTCTACCTCTAACTCCTCTTGCCATGGATTATTTCGAAGAGAAAAGTCGAAAGAAAAGGGGAAGGAGTTCGAATTCGAAGAAAAATAAACTGAAATCAAAGGAATTTACCTTAATCTGAAGCGAAAGTTGCCGATTTACGAGTTCGTAGTGGCAAGTCTCAGTTTCTAAGCTCAATGCTCGGGGGAATTTGCGAAGTTTTGATGCGGGTTCTTGGTTTCTCTCTCGAAGAATTCTGGGTTTGTGTTGGTGAATAAGTGAGGAGAATGACGCGCCTCTGTTTATATCTCCAGGTACGGGATACGAAGAGTCTGTGCTTTAATTTCTCTTAAGTACCCACTAAGTAACCATTAAACACATGTCTTGTGATTAAACTGCCCATTATCCGTCCAACTTCCGCAAATCATTAACCGTTGTTATCTCATTAATTACGGTTTAAATTCAAATTTTTGGATCAATTAAATCATTTACTTCCCTCCTTTTCTGAGTTAAATCAAACCCGACCCGTCATTCTTCCAAATCGGGTCTGGGGGGCAAGTTGTTTGGGTCCAATTTAGTCAAAATTGGGCCTGAGCACTAAATGATCCAATTAAAAGCCCAAGGTCAAGGTTCAACTCTCCAATTGCTCAAAAGTCAAAAGTCAGCCCACAAAGTAAGCCAATTGGGCTAAAGCCCAACCTCTCCAAGTATGATGAGGTATAAAAGCCCTCATATTAACACATTCAAGGAGAGAGGAGATACATTATCACATATGATCAGTCATATTCCAATTCGTATGCTCATTCTTGCATTCAGAAATATTCCACAAAAGCCTCAAGCTACAAACTCTCTTGCATAGTGTCTTCCTTTTACACATTATACTGACTTTAGCATCGGAGGGGCCTTCCTCGGAAACACCCCCGAGGCTAGTTTACGTGTGTTCACTGTGCAGGAAACCTTCGGCCCAACACAGCTTGGATCGAATCCAGTCTTCTCCATTTCAGTGGACCTTCGGCAAGGTCCCATTGTTTTCAACCGAAACACCTAATACCAATTGGATATTAGATAGCAAAGGCATTCCATAATCGTTTCAATGGACGTCCCCTCAAAATAATGAGCAACTATGATAATTAAATAAAATAAAATGTAAAACAAGGGCTAAGTTTAATTTTCAGCTTCTATAATAAAACATAGAATCACCATAACGAGGACTCATATATATATATATATATATATATATATATATATATATATATATATATATATATATATATATATATATATATATATATATATATATATATATATATATATATATATATATATATATATTTTATTTCCTCCTAACCGGCTAGTCCCTCCTTATCTTCTCAGTCATCCCCTACCAAAAGATCCTTTCACTGATCTATTCATGTGCACAGATAGCGCACACGCACACACACATATGTATTTTATACTACTCCCTCCATTTTTAGATTTTTGCTCCATTTCCCCATGCGCGGAGTTTTAAGAGAAATTAGATAAAGTAATAAAATATGAAGGTAATGGGGTTGGTGGAAGAATAAAAAATTATAGAAAACAAAAGTAGTGAAGAGAATTAGAGGAATGGGAATATATGTTGGGACCAATAGGTGAGAGTAATTGATTAAATATTATAAAAGCTTTCCAAATAAGAAATTAGAGCAAGTATTTAAAAACGGCCGCAAATGAAAAAGTGGACCAAGTATTTAAAAACGGAGGGAGTACTAGAGTAAGTTGTTTTAGTAGTATTATTTATTAGTCATTAAATACAATGGTACAATATTTGTACAACTAGAAAAAATAATTCATTATTTTTTTGTTTTATAGCTGCTATTTACTTCCCATATAAATAATAGTTATAATCAACCTATCTTTGTCAAACTCTCTTTACCAAACAACACCAATGGAGTGCATACTCAAATCTTGCTACTCTACTAGGATATTCAATAAAATAAATTAATAAAAAATATTCTAGGAAACAATTTGACCATTAAAGAAGGTATATATAATTAGGTGGAAGTAGAAAAGATGAAGATGTTAATTTGACATTAAATTATTCACCCTCCAAACCTTACTCTACCGACTATCGGAAACAAACGAAGCAAGGAACGTATTGCTTCTTTCAATAGTAGTAGTTGGTCATCCAAAAGACCAAAATGATCCTTAGTCCCCAATCCACCTCTCTTACGGAAAAAAGGATGACTTCACAAGTACGTAACCTTACCCTAATATAACATTGACAGCTAACAACCTTACCCTATACGGCACCGTTCCACGTACTTTTCCACTTCTCTTCCAAAATAAAAATCCTATGAGAGAGTAAGAGATAACTCAAGTGGTTAGAGCTCCCCTTTTAATTCCAAGAGATATTGAAATTGATTCTCATAGCTAAAAAAAAAAAAACTCATTAGATTTGTTACTATCAACATGAAAGCAGTAAAACCGATTCAAAAATTTCATTAACCTTTTTTTTTTCCGTATAGAAATTTCACTAACCAGAAGTTAATACAGTATATGCCAATGCCAATATGCTATTAATCAGATAATTTCTACAATTAAGTGAGCACAAAAGTATAAAGTTTGAAATACTTACAGATGGAGTAATTTGACATTTAAGCCCTTCATAGCCATTATCCAAAGCATTCATTGATTCATCATCCTCATGATCACAGAGCCAGAGGTCTTCATCCAATCTGCTATAATCACCCAATAATTGCCCAAATTGATTAATAACACCCAAATCCAACAATTGCCCAAATGAAACATGGGTATTGGGAATTGGATCAACCCCATTTTTCTCATTCCCAGAAATTGCAACACCCTTATTTTCAGGGGTAGCCATTATTATAAATCAAAACTTTGATATAAAATCAGATTCAAAATGCTCACATAGAGCTTTAATGGGGTTGATGCAAGATCAAATGAAGATTTTGGATTGCTCCTTAAATCCAAAATCTATTTTCGCCGGAAAAACTCTCGTCTTCACCAAATCCTACTTTCAGCACCCAAGACAGAGGAAACAGAGCATCGACTAAATCCGACCTTCCGTGAACCTCATCTTCGATAAAATCTATCTTGCTTTTTCTTTCTTTTTGCTTTTTGAGTAGTTACTTGGTGGTTTTGTAATGGAATGTGATCCTATCTTTACTCTTTCGGTGGTTTTTCTCAAAATATTTCCAACCCTATGATAGGTGGAGTAAAATACTGGTTCATGACTGAATTGGTATATCAGGGGATATATATCATTTTACTCATTAGATTAGGGATAAAGAGTGAAGCTCACAACAGTCATCGAACCTTGAACCACTTGTCAATATTCTTCACTGAGCATTGAGCTACCTACAAAGATTCTCAATAATAATGCTAGCTTATTTGTTATATTCTTAAATTGATATGAGGCCCTATTAACTTTTGGGCCCTGTGCAATTGCTCACCGTGCACACCCTAAGGGTCGGGCCTGTCCTTCAATAGGATGTACCAAGACTACCACCATAGCTATATGGCTTTCTTTCTCCACACAAACAAACTGCACACCACACCACTATCATAGGTGGTGGTTAAAATTGCTACCGCAAAAGAGATGCTTCTCCTAGGGGTTAATTGACAAGCGGTCGCACACCTAACAAAAATAATAAAAACCTAACTAATCCTCTTAAGGTAGTATCAATATTGGGTTCCTATGAATTATAAATAGTTGAGTCAATCAAAGGGTTGAAACTATTTCTTGAATAATTTTGAGAATTTAGAAAAAATTCATGTTAATTAATTAGTTTACTTAGACAAAGGTGTTGTAAATTAATTAATAAAAGATTATTAAAGCAAATAATATGTTGAAGGAAGTTTAAGATTGTTCTCGGCAACGAGAAACCCTTTAAACGTTAAAATGGCAGTTATGTAACTATGTTAATATGGCAGTTATTGCCATATGACGGTTTTGCTTGGTAAAATATGGCAGTTATTCCATATGACGGTTTTCCATATGTTGTATGATATGGCAGTTAATCCATAGACGGTTATTCCTTCAACATGGCAGTTATTTTGCATGGGTGGTGGTTTATATTTGCTTTAGTATAAATATGTTCATGGGGGAACATAGTTGTCAGGAAGTTTTTTGAGAAAGGAAAAACTTATTTCCTTTATTTTCTTTCTCAAAACCGTATTGCAAGACAAAATTGTCACCATCATAATTTCTTAATTTTGTTTTACATTTTAACCACAAGTATACTACACACTATTGTGGTTGTCTTCAATGTATCTCTTAGTAATTTCGTGATACCCGGTGTGTTTAATCAGCTAGGGTCGAAATATTACTTTGGGAAACTGATTTTGTTCAGGCCTCGAAGTATTAATTTGTCCAATTTCGTGTCATTTTTGTGACCCAATAATTCATTTTCCCCAACAATCCAAATTAATAATTTAGCAAAAATGTCAACGGTGAAAGAATTAATGTCAAACTTTCAAAAGTTGGACAAATTTGAAGGAGTTGATTTTCAAAGATGGCAGAAGTGTAGGAGTTTATAGGTACTACGCAGCGTAAAAACATGAATCATATTCATACAGTACCTAATCCCAAGATCTAATGCATAACACATAAAAAACATATAATCGTACCTTTGAAGCGTGATTCCACGTGCGATCGAGCAAGAACAATGGGAGATAAAGAACCCCGAGCGTGAATCCTCTACTTGGTCTACAGGCACAGATTAAGACCTTCACTAATGCTAGTTAGTTGCAATTGAACCCTTCAATTTACCTTCTATGGAGAAGTGTGAGCACCACGAACCACCACACGCGCCACCAAGGTGGCCGACCGTACGGACGAGGGGAGGAGAGAGAAACCCGTGAGTTAGAGAGAGGAATTAGGGTTTTGGGATTGGTTGCCTTGATGTCAAAATTCACTGTGTGTGAATTATGACTGCTAACATGCAACCCTAGGCATGGATCTTATTTATAGATTTCATCTGTAAATAAGAGCCCATGTCAAAAGTCCAAAACCTAATTCCAATCTAACTATGCTAGCCCAATCCATTTCATGATTAGTTAAATGCTCATGAGGCCCATTAATGGGCCTCTAACTTGCTTAACCCAATACCCTTGTGTGTGACCTCATAGGATCCATTCTAGCGGGTTTTGGACTATTTGACTAGTCTAAAGATCATCTCTCATAGTCTAGCAACAGATGATGACGCCCCAAGAGAACGAACTTATTATCTCCATAATAGTGATCCTTGATATATCTAGTAATTGCACTTATCGAAGACATTACTCCTTCAATCTCCCACTTGTCTGAGACAAGTGCGCAATATTCAAATTCCTTAAGTCAATGTGTGTCGATTTGATAATATGATTGCATCTCATGTCGTGATCATATTAGTCTACAAATCTTTTTTTGAAAAACTGAGTTAGATTCACAGAACAAATGATTACTATGTAATGCATTTGAGCACGACCATGCATTTTCTGAATTCCCCCTCTTCAAGGGGCCAAGACACATTCCTAATTAAATAGGTAGACTCAATCCAATCTTGTGGCAACCAAAGCTCCCACTCAACTTTTGAAGTAACCGGGAAACATCCTTTATAATCTCCAGTTACGGGCAGACGTTTGAATGTACCACAGTCAAATCAGCCATTGAATGGAATCAGTGTTCCACTCATGTCAAAGGAATCCACTAATATATCCGGAAGCTCTGTACTTGAACTTCAAAGTAGGTCTATATTTTGATCATGCATCATTCATGCATACCCATGTGATTGACCGAGTTTCACTACGCTCCTATAGCCCATGAAACTGCGCTATCCAATCAATCTTACATGCTAGTCCATTAATTGAAATCATTTATGTCCAGTTTAATGACTCTGAACTAGGAACTTAAATTATATGAATTTAGTTCACCTGTGGGGTTTCATTCACCAGGTCATCAATCTGATGAGCCCAGCAATTCATAATTATTTTGGACATTTTATTTAATATTGAAACCACGATTAAATAAGATTGAAACTTTGTTTCAATTGATAAACATAATTCTGCAAATGAATGTATTACACATGTAACTTGTTTTTCTCCAAAAACAAATACAACTTCTAATTACATCATTTGCCTCAATCCAGTTTCATTAGCATGTTTCTCATGCTTTGGAAATGGAAGGGGTTTATTAAGTAGAGTTCATGAGACATTCTCATAAACATAAATTTTGCAATTTCTAAATTTTAATAATATTCATCTCCATACACTAAGAATCTTCTTTCATCCCTTTACTAGGAATTTTGGAATTTCTAATTTGTATTCCAACGTTATATTGGATTTCGATTGTAATCTATTTTCACTTGTTTTTTAAACGCGTGAATCAAATAGACGAGTATAGTCCATGACATGCATGATGCATCTTTTGCATATTGCATGAGGATCATCACTCAAAACCTTTATTTCATCAACCTTTCTCAAAGCATTGAATCATTACGCAACGTGTCATGTTACATGGGATTGAAACTCCTTTTCAATATAATGTTGAACCTTATAAGAATCTTATCAATATAATCTTCTTAACCAAACTCAAACATCCTTCTAGATCTATCACTATAGATCTTGAATCCCAAATGTACTCATCATCCTCTTCAAGGTTTTTCATACAAAATGCACTACCAACCACTTGACTCTTCAAGCAATGAATAATTTGCTCTTTATACTAGACCAAGAAGACTTCATAGCTCCCACTAAACATCTTGTACACACAAGACCTTTTCTTCATTTTATGAGAACATCAAACGATTTGATTAACTCACAAAATTAAGAACACTAACTCCATGATGCTATGCATCCCTAGGATTATTGGATCTTCAAACTTTTGATTGTATCATATACAATTCTTCTCTCATGAAAAATTTCAAGAAAGTGTTTTGAAATCCATCTACCAAATCTTATAAGGTAGAAATCACTAAAACATCTTTAATAGATCTTTGCAACGTGACTAATGTAAAGGTTTCATCGCAATAATAGTCATACTATGAATTTGTTGAATCCATTAAAAAGTCTTTGCTTAGATAGAAAACATTTTTCTTTCTTGTCTGCTTTGCTTATAATGGGTCTCACCCAATTAGGCAAATTATTCAAGTGTCATAACTTGCTTACAGACTTAGAATCTATTTTATATTTCTTGGTTTTTAAACCACTTGGAGTTATAACTTGTCAAATTATCTTTGTTACTTGTCAAATCATCATGTTCCAAAATGAATATTCTAGAACTCTTAGTCAACATATGCTAGTCATCATTGTGGGTTTTTATGCAACAATTGAAACTCATACAACAACTTTGTTTAGTTTTCAATGAGAAACGGCAATAGAGGATGTGCACTTGGAATGTACTACCTTCGACACATGGTTATTATTCCCATTACACTTAATGAGACCATGCGTTGTCATTTGTAACATGAGGTGAATCATGCTCATATTGTTGCTTTTATTCGATTACTTCTTGAATTTCTTCAGGACTTTTGAAATCACTTTTCTTGAACTCTTTCAAGGCTCTCAAACTTTTCGAGATTCTTATACTACCACTTGCCTTTTGAGGAGGAACATTTAGCATAGGGTGAACCAATCATGGTTTGAACCACGTTTGTTTGTTGCTTTTCTTTAACTCTTTTGAGATTTATACTACTCCCACTTGACCTTTTGGAACAATTTCCATAAAGGCACCTACTTGAGCAACAAACATTTTGTGCTAAGTGTGATTTGTGTAGTAGTACCTCGTGCTCTGTATAGGAATCAGACGTGCATAAAACGATTTAATACATCTCTTATTCCTTGCTTTGTAGAAAGACTTAATATGAATTTTTCTTATCCATATCTCATATGAAACCTTTGCTACAATTTGTTTTGACCTATGTAGTTTGTTTAGTTTTGTAGCTTATCTTAAAAGTATATCCCCTGAATAACGGTTGGAATATAGGTAATTTTATCCATTATCAAAATATATCTCATATAGATTGATAGCTCCCTTCATAAACACTTCAAAAGGTTTTCTTTCGGAGTTTTTCGTAAAACGATTTCACAACTCTTGGATGTTCATTAAGGTCTTGGCTTAAATTCTCATTATTACGATCATATCGCAATACTTTGAATGTGTTGCCAAGTATATGTCTTGACTTAAATTTTCACAATTACAATCATATTGTAATGCAATCATTATCTTGTCAAGTTGATACTAAACTTCATACTGAACATTTTGAACTTTTCAAAATTTTCACTCTTATGCTTTAACTAAGCACATGTGATCATATCATAAATGAAGTTTCATTGTCCATCTCTAGCCTTTGAACCTGTGGTTCTCTTACATCGATATGTATTCGACCTTGAGTTCTCATCATCATTTCTCTAAATGGTGACTCAGTCAAAATTTCAAATTAGAATGATAATTACATACATCAATGGATTCATAATCCAATGATATTGAAAGTCCATCCCTTTGGCTCTTCCACATGCAATGTTCATTTTCATTCGAATTAATTGACATTTTAGAGACAATTTATATATATAGAAATGGTTTAGTTATATCTATCATATAGAACTTTGAACCTATTTAGCAATCTCAAAAACACATTATGACTCAATGAAGCACAAAATAACATTTATTCCATGTATTTGAATCTTCGATGCTTAGTCATTACTAACATTGAATGGTGTTTTGATAATGGCAAGAATGAATAACATTTATTTATTTCTAGCCAATTACTAGGTAAGGTGAAATATAGGTTCTACTTGTAAAGTTGCAACTTTTGCTTCCAGACTTGTAGATTCTACTTGTGACGTAGCAACATTTGCTTCTAAACTTGTAGATTTATTTCTCCTTTAGCCATAACTTCTTCCTTTAGTTCAACCACATTGTGCAATGAGTGATCTAAACAAGACATCATATGTCCAAGAAGTAGCAATATGCTAAATCAATTTCTATAATACAATTCTTAAACTTGGAACATTTCCATTCTTTTACCTTCCAACTGTATGAGGTAGTTTCAAATCAATTGGAATTGGTCCATTTAATTTGAAACATTTGTTGTTCATAACAACTTTTAACATGTAAGCAGTTCTAGGTTTGAGAAGTATCAACTTGTTTGCATTTCTTGGCCTATAACTTCTTAATGAAATCCTCATATATTCCTAAACCTTTCCCATTTGAGCCACTTAGAACATTTCTCTTAGGTTCAAAATGATGCTTTGCTTAACTACTTTAAGCATTTTTCATGATTTTGCTAAGTCTATTCAATCATTATTTATAATAGGGTTTAATCAACTATTTAACTCTTATATAAAGTGGATGAAGAATAGCGTCATTTGATCAACTTTTGATCATAGAGATTTCCAATCACTTTCTTATATTCAATCATATTGAAGATAAGAGATTTTATTGGACTTTTATACTTGTCTTTTAGAGGGTTTGTACCTCCCATCTCATTATATCCCTTGAAACACTTTTCAAAATGAAGATGTGTTGGCATTTTACTCAAACATTTTGAATAAAACCAACCTTAGACATGTGACATGGATTTCTAAAACTTGCCTTTTAGAACCATCTTAGCAAAATTGGAATATAGGTTTATGGATTATCTTTTAACCTTTTGAGAACGTTTCTCAACTTTATTTTCAATCGAGGAGATTATATATAATAATAAAATTAGGGCGACATGTTACTTGTAAGTAAACGCAAAATTCAATTATGTTAAATAAAATTTAAAGTGCCATAAGCGAATTAAATTGGAAAATTTAAAGCATTTATTTAATTTTAATTGATCCCTATTGAATAAAATGATTCCAAGATCCTTTATTTGTGCAATAATTGACCGGACTGAGGCCCTACCATCAAGTATTACATTTTCAAGGTGAGTAAACTCTTTACTGATTACAACTTTTTGTAATTCTTGGTTAAATAATTAATCATCACATGTTTAATTATTACCCTTAGCTTCAAGGTTCTAAATGCTTTAGGTAACCTTGTTGAGTATAACCAATTAAAATTGTAAAACGTGATTTACCCCCACTCCCCTAAGATATAATATGACACCCAGTTGAGGCATGACCTATCATAAATATCGAAGGTTTCATCGGGTTTTTAATTGGAAAAGCAACCTCAATATTACTGGGACCTAGATTTATTATGTTGTGATTAAATAGTGAACTCTAGCGCATCATCACAAAACATCAATAAAATCTAACATGCATAAAAAACTGAATGCATAAATAAGACATAGCATGGCCCCTAATCCTAAGAAAACTAACAAAGTAAATGCTCCCACTTGACTCATCATGGATCTCATCCACCTTACTCCTTTGGGCCTTCACTTTATGGGCTTCTTAGATTAACTGCAACCTGTAATTTTACTCTATTCTATCTACTACTTAAATAAAATATAATAAATTACAAAAATACTTTATCGGTACTATAGACACCCATTTGTGTCTCCCCAAAACCAAACCCAGTGATGAGTGCCTTTCACGCCGAATCATAATCGAATAAAACGAAAGTGTGGAAAGGTCTAGTGTTGCGGAAAGTTTTATTTCTTTTCTTTTCTCTTCTCTCTGTTTTTGAAAACTTTATTTTAAGAAAACAGCCAATCCAGTTTGGTTGGTCCATGATATGGGTCCAATAGTGGTATATTTAGATGGGGCTTGCAAAGACCTTTCCAACGATATATTATAAGCCCAATTCCGATGAATATTGAGGAATTTATGGTCAATTTACTAAACTGGGCCCGGTTTGAGTTTTAAGTACGGCCCAATGATCTAGGGGAGGGCCTACTATGATTTATCATTCCTAATGTAATTAGGAATGGTTTTGGTCTTCTAGAACATTCTAGAAGGTTCTTATCATTCTTAATTCAATTAGGATTCTTTAGAGTTTTAATTAGATCAAATAGCATTTTCGACTGAAATTATATTATTTTATCTTCCAATACGGTAAAATTATCAGATTTTCGAAAACGTGTGAAAAGCCGGTTTGGCGTCCAACCCCAGGCCTTGGCGCCTGGAACCAGGATTGGCGCCAGACGCTAGCCATTGGCGTCTGGCGCTAGCCACTGGTCCTGGCGCCAATGAGCCAGGGCTAGCGCCAAGTTGTTTTTGCGATCTTCAGACTCTGTTTTGATAAATTATCTTTTTTGGCTGATTTTCTCTATAAATATCGTATCAAAAACTCCGTTTTGAGAAACGGATTATCATCTATCATTCACCACTTCTTTTATTCTTGAGTTTTAATAAATTCCATTTTCATTCATCATCTACAATCTTCAATCGTGAACAAATTAGTTTATGAATCATTAATCTTTCATTCATTCTTTCTAAACTTTATTCTTTAACACAAAATTCCGCATTCACAAGATCTTGATACACCTAGCCATATTCGAAGTTGCCTTCGCCCTAGACGTGAAAGGTTTTAATTTCTGAGGGTTTGGTCCCAAATCTCTATTTCAATTATTTAATTTAATTACTTTGTTTATCATTTTCCTTGAAGTTACTAACGTGTGTATTTTGTAATTAGAAAGAGGTACGAGGCATCCAAGTAAGTACTTTATTGGTTAATTGATTTTATGATGTAGACATCATGTTTATATTATTATGATTCTTAGTATCATGTCTAGAGTGTTTTTAATATTAAGCGTGATTAAAAATATGATGCTTCATATGTTCTTTCTAACATTTATGATTATGATTGATGATGATTATTCATTATGTTGCTTGATATATATTTTATATTGTTATTGCTTGATCACCTTTTATTGCAGGTTAAAGGGAATTTGTACTTGCAATCGCGCTTAATAAGATAATTAGTAATCTTGTTAGGTTAATTGTGATTTAAATTCAAGTGATCGCCAATAATAGTTTATTTGTGCATTAAATTCAACCAACATAGATAAACAGGTTTAGGGTTAATCCTATTGATTGCATGTTAATCAGAAAGCGCACATGAATACGATCAGAATAAAGTAGAGGCCTATTATTAGGGCAGGTTCAATCTCTTTTAGGTTGGATTTGTACCTTCATCCGCGAACCCTATTTTGGTTCATGACCTTATGGAGTTGACGATCTCTTGGATTGTCAAGGGGTGTAACCTTCACCTCGTGAACGGTTTACAAGTTCCTTAAAAACTTGTTGGCGACTCTTTTGCTCTATCTTCTTCCCTTTTGGACGCCACCCTACTTTAGTGTATGATCACGGTGGGGTTCAAGCTAGTAGGATTTTTAAAGGCTTGAAACTATTCCCTACAGTTTTTGGCGACTCCACTGGGGAGGATTTCTATTTTAATTCCTGAATTTGTTTCGGCAATGATTTAGAATGAGTGGATGAGACTCGAAAAGTTCTAAGTATTTCATGTGCGTAATTTTGATTAACATTATTGTCATATGCATAAAAAGGTTCTCATTGGAAAGACCATCCGTAATGATTCAAAAACATAGGATTTTACACGTAGGAAATTTGAGAAATGTCTTTCACAACTAGGACTGAAATAACACCGCGCGAAACTGGATGATTTTATCGAGCACAGAAAGCTGCTGAGGCATGTGGGAAGTAGCGTCAGGGGCCAGAGCTTGGCGCCAAGTTTTTAGCCGTAGCGCCAGACGCCAGTATTGGCGCCAAGCAATACAGTTAAAAGTTGGCGCCAGTCTCTGTTTGCTGGCGCCAATTTTCCCCAATACCGAGCCAAAAATATGCGTTCTAATTTCGACCGGTTTTTCGTATTGTTTGCTCGATCCTACTTCCTGATTGAATTTTTTCTCATTTTTCTGAAACCATTTGTGTTCTACATATGGACATAACCCTCTGGGAATTTATGCTCTATCTACCCGATTGAACGCTCCTGGCAACAAAGGGTACATCTGAGAGGTTGAATTCACCAAACCATGGAAGCGAGTTTTTTCTAAAAAACTTGTGGTGTTCTATCCACACGCGTTAACCCTTCACAGTTAGGCTTCTACGCGGTGCATCTGGACAATTAACCATGGACCCTGTTTGACTAAACCATATCCCGAATTTTAGAGAACTAGCGCCATGGTTAGGTTGCGAACTCATTGCATCATATTGTGCCTACTTGACTAATTGTGCATTATTTGTTGTGCATATATATTCTATGCTCCTCCTAACCGTTTGTTGATTTGTGTTGAGATTATAATTAATGACTTAAAGAACTTTGCCTAATTAATTAATTAATTAATTAATTCGAGTCAATAAAATTTTTCTTCTTTTAATCGGAATTGACCTAGTACGACTTTAGGCATACCCAAGTTGACTAATAATATCGAAAACAGTCCCAGACTGAGGCTCCAATGTTGGTGCCAAAATCTGGGTTGTAGCGCCACTGTATGGTGTGTAGCGCCAGACATTTACTAAAAAGTCTGGCGCCAACCACCATATTGCGACGCCAGTCCTGTCGCTTGGCCGACAGTTCGGATTATTTGTCGAGTCATCACCTAATGTCTAATTATTCAGTTTCCTGTTTAATTCGGTTAATTTTGCTTAATTGAATCAATATTCGAGTTTAGGCACTAAGTCCCATGGTCTTACACAAGAGTCCAAGCATGTCACTTACACTCAATACACACACTATTACACATGTCTTGACCATGATTAAGGGAGTCTTGTGTGCGCGCGTTTTTTTTTTCGTCATTTTTTTTAGGGGGGTAAGTCGGATATTAATCCTCCAATAAATAATAGTACTTAAGTTCCCTAAATACATGTTCATTATTTCTCCCTAAAAATATGCATACTTTTTTTTAAAACAAAAGCCATAAAGTCAAACTGATTCGAGTTAAGTAATTAAAATGCAAACTGGCTTAATTTACAGCGCGTGGTCAAGAGAGGAAAGACGATTAATCAAAGATAACCTCTTCGTACAAATCCAACTTTTCGACAAACCTATAGCTCGCAAGAGGAAAGCAAGAGTTCTAATGGCAACTCAGGAAGAAGTTAACGATCTCAAAAACCAATTGGCTACTGTAACTGAGACACTAAAGCTTCTCGCACTTAAGATCGAGGATCTCGCGAAGCAACAACAAATGGACCTCATGCAAGAAAGCCTAAGCAAGTTGTCCAGCGACTACAAGTTTCAAGAACTCACATCCCAAGGGGTCTCGGTGGATAAGGATCTTCTTCCGCAGAAGTTCAGTGCCAACGACATCCCAAAGTTTAGGGCAATCGACAACCCCTACTTCCATCTAAGGGCATTTGAAACAATAATGAGTATCAAGGGTATCGATAAGAAAATTTTCCCTTCTCTGTTCTCACTATCTCTCGAGACCGTTTGCCAACAATGGTTCTTTTCTCTTGAAAAAGAAAAGACCTCTACCTGGGAATCCATAGCAAACGCTTTCGTTGATAGGTACAAGTGCAACGTTCAAGTCGAAACTGACCATAGAGAACTTGAAATTCTCAAGCAGAAGGAGAATGAAGGCTTCACATCTTTCTTTAACAAGTGGAGAGAAACCTCGGCTAAAATGATTGAGGTACCAAGTGAAAAAGAGTCCGTGAGATTGTTCATTAAAAATCTCCAAGAAAAATATTCAAAACATCTTAAATATCAAAATAACCTTCATACCTTTAAGGTTGTTTATGATATTGGGATTAATATTGAAGATGACTTAGCTAAATCTAAAGCTGCCAACAATAACTCCAACAGTGGCTGGAAAGGAAAGAAGAACGACAATCCTTCTTCTTCCAAAACCGCCCACTCAAATAATGTTAGCGCCTTTAATCTAGGAGAAGTCCTTGCCATGAACAACCAAGGACAAAAGAAACTGTTTAGGAGAAACTTCACTCCTATTGGCATGAGTTATGACACCGCGTTTGATCGGCTAAATGCAAAAGGTCTTATAACTCCCATTGGACCATTCGGAGATCCACCAGTCGAGAAAAGGTCGCCTAATTGGAACCCCAATGCACATTGCAAGTATCATCAAGGTAGGGGCCATTCCACTGAAAGCTGTTGGAAACTTAAGGAAGCTATCCAAGACCTGATTGACAGTAATAAGCTGTCGTTGCCTCCTGCCAGTAAGAAACCGAGTATTGATAATGCACCTCTAGCTCACACATTGGTTATCTCCGATGAAGAAAGCGAAGTTGACCCCTCATCTCTCATTAAGCCTGTCAAAGTGACCAAAGAAGAAGAAGAAGAAGAAGAGATCTTTTTCGATGTCGAGGATAATCCTCCAGAACTAGCAAATGAGGTAGAGATACGAATACTCACACTATATCTGAGGGAGACATCACAACTGTTACATGAAACTCTTAAAATTCTGAATGAACTTCGCAAGGAATATGATCAAGAACCTAAGAGAGAATTCACACCAGTAAAAACGACTTATGAGGCAAAATACTTTCCCTTACAAGTCACCGAAAGACCCAAGAAGAGCAATAAAATTTATACTCCAATTGGGATCCCGTATGCACAAATGTTTAAAATGCTCTCCGAGAGTGGCAAGGTCAAACCTCTCGAACCGAGACCATTTGAATCATTAAAAAGAACAGATAGATATTACTGTCAATACCATCAGTCAGGAGGACACACCATAGAAAACTGCTTCAAATTCAAGGATTTGGTGTAGAAAATGATTGATAGAAAGGAATTAGTCGAAGTTCAACAAGAAGAGGATATAAATGTTAATGGAGTATGGGACAGTGATGAAGAAGATGTCTATCTAAAAGACATATTAGAACCTTCACCTTCCATATCATACACCATAGACGACATTTGGGCTGAAGAAGATGCATCAATAGACGTCCTCACAAGATCCGGGAGAATACAACCTCTTGTTTCAACACAACCCATGCCTACTGTACAACAAATTCCCATACCTATTATCGAAGACAATGACATTGTTAAACAATTCAAGAAGACAAAAGTTGAGATGAATGTATGGAAGCTTCTAGCAACATCTCGAGAACATAGGTTGGCTGTGATGAATGCCTTGGATAAAATCGGGATAGATTCTGACACCACTCCTGAGGGACTAGCTAAATTCCTCACGAGTGATCTCCCTAGTCCAATTAATCTAATCACCTTCTCTGATAAAGATTTACCCCCGGAAGGTGACAAGCACTACAAAGCGTTAAACCTCACAGTAGTCTGTAAAAGAATGAATGTTCCCATGACGCTTGTAGACAATGGATCGGCTATTAACGTCTGTCCACTTAGGACTGCGAGGATGCTCGGCATAAAGAATGATGATTTAACTCCGTCCACACAAGGAATAAGAGCTTACGATAATACTCGACGTCAAGCTCTTGGCAAAATAACCCTAAATGTGACGGCAGGAGCAATAGAACATACTACTTTTCAAGTGGTAGACATCAAAGCCTCATTCAATCTGTTGTTAGGACGCCCTTGGCTCCATGATCTAAAGGCCTTCCCTTCATCTCTCCACCAACAAGTGAAAGCTATAGTTGGAGGAACCCCCATCACCATTGATGCTTCGTCAATGAGGATCAAGTCAATAGAGAATCCAATAATCAACGTGGAGCACGACGAAGATGATGAAGACCTATGGGGCTTTAATGAAGAAGTCTCCTTAATCCAAGAGGATGAAAGGACATCTCTTTGCCACAACCCCCATTCCAACATGATTATCAACACTATGCTTGGTTTCGAACCGACTCGGAAGATCTCAAGCGAGCCCAGGACAAATTGAAAGCACGTAGGGACGCTCGCATTCAAAAGAAAGCAATTCCAATGGATCAGTACCCTCTTACGCTTAATGGTCAGTTTATAAAAGAAGGAGAGGACTATCCATGCTATGAATTTCCCGAACCATTTGTTGTAAATGGCATACGACAACCAGGATTCGAGATTTTCTTGGATTGCTATTTCACTGATGAAATCCCAATTCTCGTCCATAAGGAGAAAGCACCTCCATGCTTTGACTTTAACGTCATGGGATTACTGTTTGGGCGAGAAAAGAATGAGCCAGTTTATGAGGAAGACAACTCCTCACTCATTCAAACGGTCCTACAAAGCGAAAACTTCGATCCCTCGAAGCTAATTACTTCAGCTGAGTCAGAGTCTTTCCCTTTAGAATCTTCTAAGTCTTTAGCTATAACGCCTTCCCTTCCTGTTTCTTCTCCTAGGATAGTTAGTGATCTAGTCCCCGAGGACATATCACTCTTTGATGTAATGATCTCAGAGTATAATAATATCGCTCATTCTCCTTACTTCTCGTGTTCTTCCCTAACCCAAGATGACGAACATTGCTTAGCTAACGATGAAAAAGATAAAGAATTTATTAAAGCAACGGAAACACTTGAAAAGAAAACACCAGTAATTGAAGAGACTGAAACAGTTGACATCTCAAATGATTCAACTCATAAAAGAGAAGTTAAAATCGGACTAACATTGAATAAACAAGAAAGAACCGATTTAATTAACTTGCTTAAAGAATTTATCGATGTATTTGCTTGGTCATATGAAGATATGCCAGGCATTAACAGAGAAATAGCTCAACACACCATACCATTAATTCCAGGAATGAAACCTGTAAAACAAAAGCTACGTCGAATGAAACCCGACGTAGCACTTAAAATAAAAGAAGAAGTTCAAAAACAAATAACTGCAGGTTTCAATCAAGGTATCTAAATACCCCGAATGGGTCGCTAACGTCGTCCTAGTTCCAAAGAAAGATGGAAGGGTAAGGATGTGTGTCGACTATCGAGATCTAAATAAGGCAAGTCCAAAGGACGACTTCCCTTTGCCACACATCGATATTCTGGTAGACAACACAACAAATCACGCGCTCCTCTCATTCATGGACGGATACGCAGGGTACAATCAGATTCTCATGGCGGAAGAAGACATGGAGAAGACAACTTTTATCACACCATGGGGCACTTACTGTTACACGGTAATGCCATTTGGGTTGAAAAACGCAGGTGCTACTTACCAACGTGCCGCAACTGCCTTGCTCCATGACATGATGCACAAAGAAGTCGAGGTATATGTAGACGACATGATTGTGAAATCAAAAGACCGTCCAGGCCATCAAGTAGCCTTAAGGAAATTTTTCGAAAGGCTAAGAAAATATAATATGAGGTTAAATCCCTCAAAATGCGCTTTTGGAGTCACCTCGGGCAAGCTCTTGGGATACATCATAAGCTCTAGAGGAATAGAGATAGATCCAACCAAGATTAAAGCAATCATGTCAATGCCACCGCCCAAGACCGAGAAACAGATTCGAGGATTCATTGGCCGGTTACAATACATAAGTAGGTTCATATCAAAACTAACAACGATATGTGAACCAATTTTCAAAAAGCTCAAGAAGAATGTATAAGTAATATGGGATGACGAGTGTCAAAAAGCCTTTGACCGGATCAAAGCCTATCTCGCAAATCCTCCCGTATTAGCGCCAGCACTTCTCGGAATACCTCTTAGGTTATATTTGACGGTTACCAAAGAGACAATGGGAGCCATGCTAGCACAAGAGGTAGAAAACAAAGAGAATGCAATCTATTACTTAAGTAAGAAGATGCTCGAATACGAAACACGCTATACACCACTTGAGAAATTGTGCCTCGCTTTGGTGTGGGCCACAACTAAGTTGAGACATTACATGTTTGTGCATACCGTTTTCGTGGTATCTCGATTGGATCCACTCAAATACTTGTTCGAGAAATCAACGCTCAATGGACGTATTTCAAGATGGATAGTCAACTTAGCCCAATTCGATGTACGGTTTATGCCACAAAAAGCTATTAAAGGATCCGTGGTGTCAGACTTTCTGGCAGACTTTCCAATAGAAGACTCGACACCAATACAGGACAGTGAATTTCCAGATGAAGATTTGATGGTCACCGAAGATGATACTTGGACCTTGTATTTTGACGGAGCCTCAAACCAAAAGGGATGTGGTGTCGGAGTGCTACTAGTATCACCTAAAGAAGAACACGTCCCAATCTCAATAAAGCTTGATTTCGACGTTACCAATAATGCTGCTGAATATGAAGCATGTGTGGTAGGCCTTGAAACAGCCCTGGCATTGGGAGTAAAGAAGTTAAGGATATTCGGAGATTCCTCTCTAATCATCAATCAAATATCTAAAAGGTGGAAAGTAAGGAGTGAAAGCCTAGCTCCTTACCAAACTTATCTGGAAACTCTTATCGATCAGTTAGAGAAGGTTGAATACACGTATCTACCTAGAGAAGAAAATCAATTTGTTGATGCCTTGGCAAGATTAGCCTCAATGGTTAGGATTCCCACGGATATCGAGCAAATGCCTCTAACTATCAAAAAAAGGCACAAACCGGCATATATACAGGCTATAGAAGATGACAATCCAGTCCAAGACGAAGGTGAAGAACGAGAAGAAAAACCATGGTACACAGACATTCTCAACTATGTCACCAATGGAGAATACCCTCCTCATGCTGACAAAAGAGCTAAGCGAGCCTTGAGACTTTTGGCTTCTCAATATGTACTCATAGACAACGAGCTACATAAAAGGGTACCTAAAGGTCGAGCCCTCCTATGTGTAGGGAAGGTGGACGCACAAAGAATAATGAGAATGGTCCACGAATGAATCTGTGGAACTCATATAAATGGCAAAATGTTAGTCCAGAAAATAATGCGAGAAGGGTATTATTGGACTACCATGAATAGGGATTGCCATCAATATTAAAAAGATTCCCTAAGTGTCAAATTTATGCCAATTTACAAAACGTTCCTCCATCTTTTCTCTACACCTACACATCACCATGGCCATTCTCTACATGGGGAATTGACATAATTGGCAAGATCGCTCCTCCAGGGACAGGAGGCCATGAATTTATTCTAGTAGCGATTGATTACTTTACGAAGTGGGTTGAAGCACAATCATATGCTAGAATCACCGCAAAACATGTAGCACTTTTTATCGAGAGAAATATCATTTGTCGATATGGAGTCCCACATGAAATGATAAGTGACAATGGAACTCACTTTCAAGCCGAATGTGAAGAATTGCTACATAAATATGGTATCCAACATCATCATTCATCCCCTTATAGACCTCAAGCAAACAGAGCAGTCGAGGCAGCTAATAAAAATTTAAAGACTATCATCGAGAAAATGACAGAAAATTACAAGGATTGGCCTGACAAGCTTCACTTAGCATTGTGGGGTTATCGTACGTCAATCCGTACGTCAACAGGAAATACACCATTTTCTTTGGTATATGGAATGGATGTCGTACAACCTGTCGAACTAGAAATACCATCTCTACGTATTGCGCTAGAAAGTAAACTCGATGAAGTCGAATGGACTAGGGCACGATATGAAGAATTGATCCTACTCGACGAAAAACGACTAGAAGCTCTACATCACACTCAGTGTTATCAAACTCGTATGGCTAGACATTTTAATAAGAAGGTCAAGACAAGAAATATCAAAATAGGAGATTTGGTATTAAAGGCACTAAGGAAAAATGTTTTAGATCCAAGGGGAAAGTTTAGACTTAATTGGTCTGGCCCCTACATTGTCAAAACAATCCTGTCAGGTGGTGCCGCAAAATTAACTGACATGGATGGCAACGAATTCTCAAACATGACCAATATTGACCAACTTAAAAAATACTACCCATAATTACTTGAGTAGGACACTCAAGAGAGCTATGTTCGGCCTGATTCCTTAGGAAAGGATACGTAGGCAACCCATTACGGGTGCGGCCACTTTATTTTTCGACATCTCCGCATTCCAGAATCAACAAAAAGTCAACAAAAGTCGGAAAAGCAACTGGCGTCGCAGAACAGAGCCTAGCGTCAGCAAAAAGCCATTAGCGCCAGACGACAGTATTGGCGCCTGGCGCCAGACCTCAATATCTGGCGCCAATTCGCAATTATTGGCGCCAATTCAGTAATAAAATCTGGGCGAATTTCGGCGTTTTTCGGAAAATTTTCGATTTTCGTACTCGAAGAATTTCTGGAAAATCAATTTTCTCGGTTTTTCATTGCTTTAATAAAACAAATTTAAAGTAACAATTTAATTGAAAGCTGAAATTTCATTAATAAAATAAAAGTGCATTGTTAATGGAATTTAAATAAAGCTGAAATAAATTAACTTTAAATAAAAACTAAGAATCTAATCAAAAGCTAAGCAATGTTCAAATCTTTCTTCTCCTTCTTTGCTCTTTACCAATTCTTTTCTGCCTCCTCCTCTCCATCCATTACTTTAGCTATTAGGCATCCTTTTGAGGACCTACATTCAATCTTAGAATAGATTGTTTCGCCTTCAGCTAGCACCCCATGCTTCTTTTCCACCCAAACCTTTTTGTCTGTAGTGGTAGCTTTCCTTTTCCCCTTGTCTTTAGTAGAATTCTTCTTCTTAGGCATTGTAGGTGTTTTGAACTCAATTCTTGCACCTAAGCGTTCCTTGGCCGGTGTCACCCTGTCACCTAGACGATTCTTCTCATCGGTCCTACCCTGATCAATTGAAGACTTCTTCAGAAACCACTTCTTTACATCATTAGGCAAAGAAGGGGGAACCTTTTGGGTAATCACTTCCCATAAAGGTCTAGCGCTTCAGTACGTGTCAAATTTATCTACTTCTTGAGATATGGGATACTCATAGGGAGGACGAAGATCCCCGGAAGGAATATTTTGAAGCTAGCTATATTGTCTCTTTACTCTGCAGGGATAATAATATGTCATGAGAGACAAGCTTGGAAGACGGCAGAAAGGTTGCTTGTTAACACCAACCATCCTTTTTATTTTCCACCATGGGATGACCCACTTGATAGTAAAGTCACGTGATTCAAAGACTTTCTTCCACCCATGGCGCCCAATTTTAGGGATGCGCTTCTTTCTTCTTACAAAGCAAGTGGGCGTACAACTTTCAATGTCGTCCAGAGGGCTAATTAATCCTAGCCTTTCCGTTAGCCCCATCTGAAAAAAAAAAAATTTGCAAATAAATCAATATTACAATACAAATTTTTTTTTTTTTAATTTCTGCAATTAAAAATATTATTTTTCTACCTGTAATAAAATTGGAGAACCGCGAAGAGGTGCTTTCGGGTCCCTTTTTAACTCATCTAGACTAATCATAGTCTCTCCAACTATTAAAGGCATCGGATTTCTCTCTGATTCAATTTGTTCTAGCACAGTGGTTATAATTGATCGACCCTCATTAATTTTACCACTACTAAGACAATATTAATTAAGCATGCAGAATAAGAACGCCCTTCTTCTATATATGTGAAGAGATTCAGAAAGCAGTTTATCAAAATAATAGCGTGCGAATTCTTTTAAGTTCACCACGTTGCCATTTACTATCCTTGATAAATACCTTTCCTTCAAATTAAAGAAGCGCTCAAAATCCTTATAGTAATATGCATCTACTCTAAGGATCACTACCAGGTCTATTGCAGGAAAGCCTAAAATAGCACCAAATTCCTCTGGCAAAGGGCTAATTTCGTCATACCCTATTCTAAAACAATGTGTGTCAATGTTCCAATATTCTAAAGCGGTATGAATGAAGTCTATGTCTAGATCTACCCCTTTTATGCCATATATTCCCCCCAAGTGAAACAAATCCAATTCTTTTCTTTCTCTAGCATTGAGAGATCGACACCATTCATGAGAATATTGGGTGAAGGTTTTAGTGGCTAGAGACATGATTATTATTTTTCCTAAAGAGAAGAATAATTTTTTCGCTGGAATTATGTGAATAATCGACTGAGCATGGGGCTATTTATGCACAAATTGTGTGGAATTTCAACCTGACTGGAATACGTAGTCAGCGTCAATTGACGTCACACACCCGAAATTGGCGCCACACAATAGCTCTTGGCGCCACACGCTAGCAATAGCGCCTGGCGCCACGCGCCACAGGCTGGCGCCAGCTGGCGCCAAGTTAGTAGGACAGCCGCGCGTGCTCAGTTTGCGTTTTGATATTAAATTGGAGTCGGTTAATGACTTTATGGCCCCGTTTTAATTTTCTTCTAAATAACTTTCTATCCTTTTCTTAATTAATTAAATATAGCAATTATGTTTAGTTAATTTTTTTTTTATTCTTTTTTTTGGATTTTATATTAAAATTCAAAAATCAGCCTTTCTGTCCGTTTTATTTTTCCTTTTTATTTTTTCCTTTTGGGGGAGAGAGTCGGATAATACCCTCCATCAATAATAAAAATGACGGAATTTTTGCGCAAAATTGTTATCACATTTGCACACACTAACATACACTAACATAATAATAATACATAATAATAGATTTACAGAACAGAGTGTCTAAGTAACAAGTCAAAGGCAAAGTTCTATAAAAAGTCAAAATAAAATGCATATACATAAATAAACTACGGCGCCTGAGGACGTAGTCCCATCATGCCATAAAACTGCGTCGTCCGAGGAGTCACCTCCCCGCCAGCTCCAGCCTCAGCACTAGTTCCAGTCTCCGTAGGAGGAGGGAAATTCAAAACAGGACCGCTCCAGCCAAGGCCAACCTGAGGCTGAGACCACGGAGGCTGCTGCGATGACGAGCCAACCTCGTACATCCCACCACCTCTGAAAGCCGAGGTAGCCTCTCCTAACGGTGCAGTCGGAACCTCCTCAGAAGAAGACCCTGAGCCCTCAGCAACGTCGGCTCGAGCAGCCTCGGAACGGCCACCTCTACCTCCTGACGAAGTGCGACGACGTCTCGAGCTAGACCTCGCCGGCTCTCTTCGCCCCTCAGGCCTCATACGGGTGTGAGAAGAAATTGGTTGACCCTGCAAAAAGAAATAAATCAGAAACAAGGTGAAAACTGAAGCATAGTGCAGAAACAATAAGTAAAGAAAAGTTACCTCTCGGACATACGGGGTGGCACAAACTTAGTAGGACCATCCTGATAAAACAGAAAAGAAATCAGTAAGGTGTTACTTGGGGGCTACTCAGCGAAAAACAAAAAGCCAAGAATCTTACCCTCATATCCTCGGCCGGCACGGGGGCTAGAGCTAACAAAGGAAGTAGCTCCTCAGCATAACTCCGCCCAAGGATCACATGGGACCGCCAAAGAGAACCAGGCTCCTCAGCCATGCTCAACAACTCTCTCTCGTCGAACATGTGGCGTGGTGGAGGAGCAGGAACGACAAAGACATCGAAAGAGTGCTGTCTAGCAACTCTCTGTCCTAAATACGCAACTGCTCCGTAGGTCCCCAGAAAGTAACGGCGCTCAGCAGATTACTGTGCAGCTAATCCAGGGACTGTCCAACCGACCCATGGCCGGTATACTACCTCAGGTCCCTATAAAAATACCAATCGGGTAAGAACATGTATAAAACGTCGCAGAAGAGCAAGATAATCGCCAAAAATCGCACCGAGATGATCCGACTCCGGATGCGTGCAGTAGACAGGTCCACATGGTGGCCGCCCCAAGAGGCGCTCACCGGATACCCCCTCGGCGATGGTCTCGCCGGCGCAATGGAAGAAAAGTATTCATAGAACCAGATCTACAAAAGGCTAAAGCATGAGTAAATGCTAACTAAACATATAGGGCTAAATTTTATAGGGAATAATGTTTACCTCTACAACTTTCCAGAAAGCGGACAAAGCAACATTCGTCCTAAGAGACCGGTGGCGACATGAGTCCCTCAATGCGCGAACAAAGTCAGTATAGGCCAAGCTGGCCCAGTCATAAGTCCCGATCCGCCGGAGATCGCGAACAGCAGGGAGATAGTAAAGCAATGCCCTAGTACCCCTATCAGGGGAGAATGTCCCTAACAATAACATCAGCACAAAGATGCGCACCCGCTGCTCTCGGGTGGTCGCATCGTCATCAAGAGCCGCTGCCAGCGTCGAGCGGCGAATCCCTCTAGCACTAAACTGAGTCATCTCGACCTCAGCTCGGGCCCGAACAGCAATTGGCCCCAATAGTTCCTCGACCTCTGGAGAAAAGACGTCGATACCGCCGTCGAATGGCAGCGACACAGAAGATCACTCCAGTCCTGTCATGAGACTAAAGTCTGTAGGAGTGACCATCATCTCACCCCATGGAAAACGAAATGTGTTAGTAGTGTCCCAAAAGAACTCCACCAGAGCGTGTACTACGTGGTGACCCCCGCTGGAGGTGACCATAGCCTCGGAGGTCTCAAATAGGGCAACCAACCCGCAAGACTCCCATAGGAGTCTCGTCTCTCGATCTCTGGCGATATGCATCCTATACAAATCGCCGAGACCATCGCAGCCAGAGCCGTGATGTCGTGTCCTTCCAGGCTCGGTTCCTCGTCTCACCCTCTCAGAAATATGGTGGACAGGGGCAAAGAACAAGGTCTGCTCATCCCACTTTGGGAACTGACCAAGCGAAGTGGACGGTGTAGTGTCGTCCTCCACGGGCTCATGCTCCCGTCTAGTGTTTTGGGACCGTGAACCGGAGCCTCGTTGTCTAGCCATGCTACATTGTGCAGAATCATCATAAATCAAGGTTCTATAGTATCTAAAGGTTTGCCTAGCCGCATGATACTATGTTCGCAAAAACAGAGTACGTAGTACTAAAATAGAGCACAAATTCGAATTGATCATGATAAGCATTTTTCAAGCATGATAAGCATTATTGTGACAAATTGAACAAGAATTGCTAGCAAAAACATCAAGAACGAGCCACATTGTTTTTCACGACCTTAGGAGGTCCAACAATGGCGGATTGCTCATTTCTTTGCCAAATTGAGTCAAACAAGTCTCAAATTACACCCAAGGAAATATACAAACATAAACAAGCAATTTCATGGCCTAAAGTTTATTAAATAAAGCAAATTGAGCATTATAAGTTTCAAATTTTCATGAAATTGGTGAATGAACATGCCAATAATTCATAAAAACCGGTGTGAGTTGGAAGGAAACTTACATAGATCGGGAATATGGATGAAAAGATCTTTGATTTGCAACAAATTTGAGCAAATTTGGTTGAGAAACGAATGAGCAACGATCAATTGAAGTTCCGACTTCTTTCGAGCAGCGTTCGCAACAAACCAGAGCACGAAAAGAACTGAAAACGGGAATTTAAAGTGATTTCCGTGCTGGCGCCAGTCCCTAGGCATTGGCGTCACATTATGTGCTTGGCGCCAGACGCCAATTTCAGCGCATGGCGCTAATGCCATAAAGCTGGCGCTGATCGATTTTCAGCGACGCCAAAGCAGCCAGCCACCTTTTGGGGTAGTGCTAGCCTTCTGCAATATATTTTGGGTTCCTTGGTACGCCAGTTAGCCCCTCTGAGAAATTTGACATGATTAGGTAATCGGCTTGATTACATGAAGTGATCGACCTGATGAAAAGATCGTCTTACTAAGCTTAAAGCGCCTAAGCATTGGTTCATTAGCAAAAGGCACCGACATACAGGTTCATTAGCAAAAGGCACCGACATACAGGTTCATTAGCAAAAAGGGCACCGACATATAGGTTCAAGAGCAAAGAGCGCCGACGTACAGGCATAGCAAAAAAGCAAAGTTCAGGCGAACTTTTAAAGATCGACGGGCGTGGATCTTCGATATTTTTCCTTTGGGAGATTATCGCATCAAATGAGGATAACTTCAAGAGAAGATGCCTTCGGCATCATTCCCTAGCTTGCGGAAAGTTGTCACAAACAACTGAAGGTAATTTCGGGCGAAATTGTCCTCGATCATAGTTCCTGAGGCATGGAACGTGATCATAATGCAGATGAGAATTATTTCAAGAGAAATAATTTTCGATGGTATTCCCTTGGACGTGGAATATTATCACAGCGGAGAGGATAGTTTCAGGCGAAGCAATCTTCTAATTTGGAAGCAGTTACAAGGCGTAGCGGTTTTCAAGCGGGATGACATTCTCTAGCTTGCAGGAGGTCATCAAAGCAATCGGTTACTTTCAGAGACGTGTGCTCGACGGTGCAGGATACGCGTTTCTTAACTCTTTTATCTGTTTAACTAACGCTAGTTTTGCAAGTATCGGCGTTACAAGATTGATTTAGGATCGCAGAACGTTCTGAATCATTCTCCGTCCCTATCGTTACTTTGACTTTCGTTTTTCGAAACTTGCGTTTCTCCAAACTCAGTCAAAGTGGGGGCTTTTGTAGACACCCATTTGTGTCTCCCCAAAACCAAACCCAGTGATGAGTGCCTTTCACGCCGAATCATAATCAAATGAAACGAAAGTGTGGAAAAGTCTAGTGTTGCGGAAAGTTTTATTTCTTTTCTTTTCTCTTCTCTCTGTTTTTGTAAACTTTATTTTAATAAAACATCCAATCCAGTTTGGTTGGTCCATGATATGGGTCCAATAGTGGTATAGTTAGATGGGGCTTGCAAAGACCTTTCCAACGATATATTATAAGCCCAATTCCGATGAATATTGAGGAATTTATGGCCAATTTACTAAACTGGGCCCGGTTTGAGTTTTAAGTACGGCCCAATGATCTAGGGGAGGGCCTAATATGATTTATCATTCCTAATGTAATTAGGAATGGTTTTGGTCTTCTAGAACATTCTAGAAGGTTCTTATCATTCTTAATTCAATTAGGATTCTTTAGAGTTTTAATTAGATCAAATAGCATTTTCGACTGAAATTATATTATTTTATCTTCCAGTACGGTAAAATTATCAGATTTTTGAAAACGTGTTAAAAGTCGGTTTGGCGCCCAACCCCATGCCTTGGCGCGTGGAACCAGGATTGGCGCCAGACGCCAGTCATTGGCGCTTGGCGCTAGCCACTGGTCCTGGCGCCAATGAGCCAGGGCTGGCGCCAAGTTGTTTTTGCGATCTTCAGACTCTGTTTTGATAAATTATCTTTTTTGGCTGATTTTCTCTATAAATATCGTATCAAAAACTCTGTTTTGATGAACGGATTATCATCTATCATTCACCACTTCTTTTATTCTTAAGTTTTAACAAATTCTGTTTTCATTCATCATCTACAATCTTCAATCGTCAACAAATTAGTTTATGAATCATTAATCTTTCATTCATTCTTTCTAAACTTTATTCTTTAACACAAAATTCCGCGTTCAAAAGATCTTGATACACCTAGCCATATTCGAAGTTGCCTTCGCCCTAGACGTGAAAGGTTTTAATTTCTGAGGGTTTGGTCCCAAATCTCTATTTCAATTATTTAATTTAATTGCTTTGTTTATTATTTTCCTTGAAGTTACTAACGTGTGTATTTTGTAATTAGAAAGAGGTACGAGGAATCCAAGTAAGTACTTTATTGATTAATTGATTTTATGATGTAGACATCATGTTTATATTATTATGATTCTTAGTATCATGTCTAGAGTGTTTTTAATATTAAGCGTGATTAAAAATATGATGCTTCATATGTTCTTTCTAACATTTATGATTATGATTGATGATGATTATTCATTATGTTGCTTGATATATATTTTATATTGTTATTGCTTGATCACCTTTTATTGCAGGTTAAAGGGAATTTGTACTTGCAATCGCGCTTAATAAGATAATTAGTAATCTTGTTAGGTTAATTGTGATTTAAATTCAAGTGATCGCCAATAATAGTTTATTTGTGCATTAAATTCAACCAACATAGATAAACAGGTTTAGGGTTAATCCTATTGATTGCATGTTAATCAGAAAGCGCACATGAATACGATCAGAATAAAGTAGAGGCCTATTATTAGGGCGGGTTCAATCTCTTTTAGGTTGGATTTGTACCTTCATCCCCGAACCCTATTTTGGTTCATGACCTTATGGAGTTGACGATCTCTTGATTGTAACCTTCACCTCGTGAACGGTTTACAAGTTCCTTAAAAACTTGTTGGCGACTCTTTTGCTCTATCTTCTTCCCTTTTGGACGCCACCGTACTTTAGTGTATGATCACAGTGGGGTTCAAGCTAGTAGGATTTTTAAAGTCTTGAAACTATTCCCTACAGGTACGTAGACCGTACTAAGATTACAAAAATACATCACGATGCGCAGATCGTATTTGGCAATCTACTGGGCCATACTAGTCATTATATAGCAGTAAATAATATCATATATTATAAAGTGCCACATAATAAATCACTCATCATGCTTTCCTAAACTACAACATCGAATGTTCACAATTAAGGAAACATGGCACCAAAATATCTCATATTTTTAATTAATGTAATTAGATAATATCATATATTATTCATGACCATCAATAAAATATCATATATTCTAAATTAGTCATGATGTAGAATCAAATCTTATTTTAATCTTAAAAGATAAATCATATTTATCCTCAAAGATTATCCTAACAATGTTAGGAAATTATATCCTAATTACTAGCCAATCACAAAATTTTAAATCAATTATATCCAATATTTAATTATGGGATAATCACATTATTTAAATCAATTATTATCCTTTTGGAATATGCTCAGAATATCCTAACAAATCTTATCCAAAATTAACCACTTTAATTATGGATAATTACCAATTTAACAACTTTAAATATGAATAATATCAAATATAACAACTTTTGAAAGATTTGATTTTATCCTAAATTAAAAGATTTTATCTAAATAAAACCGATTTTATCTTTCAAAATAAAAGATCATATTTTCAAAATATTTTATCTCATCCAAAATAAATCATATTTACCTTGAAATAAATAATAATAATAATTTTTTTGAAAAACGTGCACCAAGCCACCGTGGTGTGGCCAGCCAAAGCCGGCCACGGTGGTCGTACACCGTGAGGTGTACGCTGCTCTGCAGCAGTGCACAACAGTAGCAGCAGTGCCGCGCAACCCTTGCACGGTGTTGTTGTTGCTGCCTTTGCTAACCCGTCCTTCTGCCCCACCTCGCCCCTCCCTCCGGACCACCTGCAGCGGCAGCCGCCGTGGCTGTGCCACCCAGCCACAATTGCCGCTGCTAAAAACCTTTGTTTTTTTTTAATTTAAATAAAACAAAACATATTTTGTAAAATTAAATTAATGTTAATGTGGTCCAATTAATTTCAAAATTAAATCACATTCAATCTTGAAATTAGGGTTCTTCATGAAATTAATCCCCAATTTAATTTAACTCTTAAATTAAATGATTTGATAATGAAAAATTCATAATTTATCATGAAATTAAATAGATTAAAATCATTAGTTACATAGTAAACGAATTAAATCAAAACCAAAACACAAATTTTACAAATTACGGTTTAGGGTCTCGAAATTTTCGAAAAAATAGGGTGGGGTTTTCGAAATTTTCGAGTGATTAGGGGCAAAATTCAGATCTCTTCATGGCTATTTTGAGCATTATTAAATCACATTTAATCAATTCCAAGAATTAAATCACATTTAATATAATAATTGACCCATAATTAAATTATTCTCCCTCCTAATTGAATTAAAATTGTGCACTATCAAAGAATTATAGTCAATATGCGTAAATGCAATAGGCTAAGTGATACCACTCTAGGAGTTTATAGGTACTACGCAGCGGAAAAACATGAATCATATTCATACAGTACCTAATCCCAAGATCTAATGCATAACACATAAAGAACATATAATCGTACCTTTGAAGCGTGATTCCACGTGCGATCGAGCAAGAACAATGGGAGATAAAGAACCCCAAGCGTGATTCATCTACTTGGTCCACGGGCATAGATTAAGACCTCCACTAATGCTAGTTAGTTGCAATTGAACCCTTCAATTGACCTTCTATGGAGAAGTGCGAGCAACGAATCACCATGAACCACCACACGCACAACCAAGGTGGTCGACCGTACGGACGAGGGGAGGAGAGAGAAACCCGTGAGTTATAGAGTGGAATTAGGGTTTTGGGATTGGTTGCCTTGATGTCAAAATTCACTGTGTGTGAATTATGACTTCTTGCTTGCAACCCTAGGCATGGATCTTATTTATAGATCTCATCTCTAAATAAGCGCCCATGTCAAAAGCCCAAAACCTAATTCCAATCTAACTATGCTAGCCCAATCCATTTCATGATTAGTTAAATGCTCATGAGGCCCATTAATGGGCCTTTAACTTGCTTAACCCAATACCCTTGTGTGTGACCTCATAAGACCCATTCTAGCGGGCTTTGGACTATTTGACTAGTCCAAAGATCATCTCTCATAGTCTAGCAACAGATGATGATGCCCCAAGAGAACGAACTTATTATCTCCATAATAGTGATCCTTGATATATCTAGTAATTGCACTTATCGAAGACACAACTCCTTTAAGAAGAAGATGCATTTCTTCTTGACTTCGATTGGGTGGCTTATGTTCTTGCTACTCCGAAGCCTGCGGAGAAGGAGGATGAATCTTTGGATGAAACTAGGAAACGCAACAAGTGGGAGAATAACAATTACATTTGTTGTGGCCATATTCTCAATGGTATGTCTAATGAACTCTTTGATGTTTATCAGTTTAATGATTCCGCTAAGTCTCTATGGGATGAGTTAGAGGTTAAATATATGGCTGAAGATGCTTCTAGCAAGAAATTTCTTGTTAGAAAATTTAACAATTACAAGTTTGTTGATAGTAGGCCAATTATGGAGCAATTTCATGAAATTCAAAGAATATTAGGAAAACAAAATTAAAAAACAAAAAGTATACTAGTATAGCAGTATTATTATCCTTTAATAATTAGTCATTAAATCTTAAAACAATTATTTTGGTAGATAAATTTTCATTTCACAAATATGGAATAAGTCATATTCTAGTTATCAATATGATCAAAATTAAAAAGAATACCATAAACATTTAAAAAAAAAAAACTACCATATATGATAATTTATATTAGTATATTATAAATAAAAATAAAATATAACTTAAATGAAGGTCTTTTTAAAAAAATATAAATTATACGTACAAAAATAAGTAAAAGAAATTTTTCAAAAAAAAAATAATAAGTAAAAGTATTTTGTTTTAATTTAAAAAAAAAAACAGAACTTAAGAGACTTGTTTTATATAAAACAGGTCTCTTTTATTTGAACATGAAAAACAATAAGAACTTAAGAGACCTGTTTTTATATAACAGGTCTATTTTATATTAACATAAAAACGGCGCTAGATTTGCATTTGTTTGTAACAGCCTCTAAGAGACCAGTTATTTGAGATAACTGGTCTCTTTGACCTAACTCTTTTTTTTTTTCCAGGGGTAGCATGTGCTACCCCTTGTGCCTTCATGGGTCCGCCACTGATATTGTACACCATCAATAAGAAATTGCCAACTCAGCATTAAAGTTAGGAAAACTAAAAAAAGAAGAGGGAAGCAAGGGCGGCAAAAATTTCACTCTAGGCGCCATTGGGAGGAAGCTAAGAGGGAAAATTTTCATTGGGCGCCAGCCATTAATGCACCATTTAATGGATAATACACAATTAAGTTTTCAATTAAGTGTCAAAATTTCCTATCTTCTTCCTATCTTCTCCCACAAAATTTCATCTTTTCCCCCAAAATTCCTTGGCAAAGAACATACCAATTTGAATAAGGGGACGAATTGTGAAGAAAATTTTCAAGTGTGGATATCAATTTTTTCAATTAGTTACAAGTATTCGCAGGTAATCTTGTTTGTTGTTGAATTATTTCGTTTAAGTATCCTAATTTGACGATTTTGATAATTTAGGGTTTTCATTGTTTGATTTTGAAGAAATTGATTTTGGGTAAAAATTAGAATATTTATAAAGATTAATTTGAAAGGGTAAATCTTTTAGATTAATAGATTGATTTGTATGTTGGCTTTGGTTTTGTTTATTTTATAATTGTTTCTTGTGAAATGTTTTCTAGTTGAAGGAGTGTTTCTGGGATCCACTGTAATGGAAGCAATTGTTGAATAGAATTGAGATTTATTTGCGGTCAAAAATAAATTATTTTATAGGATCTGTTTGTTATACTTAGGTTGATTTTATAAATAATAAATTAAAAAATTATTCATAGTATATTTTTTATTTTTTAGAATCTGAAATAAAATATAGTAATGTGTTTGTCATTGTGACAGTGAAATGGAAAGCAAAATTTGTTAGATTGATAGAACTACAATTATTCTGGTTTTATACTGGTTAATTCTTGCTATCATTAAGACCCTTTTTTTTTAAAAAAAACTATTCTATGTTTAGCAACCTGAGGATGAAGGTGAGGGGGATAATACTTTTGACAATGGTATGTTTTGTGATGCAAACCAGTTTTATGGAATGAATCCGCAACACCATACTAGTAATTTCAGCTCTGTTACGGTGGTCATATCCACTATGGATCAGTTAACTCTTGAGGCATTTACCAGCACAACCCATACGAAGGATTAAATCAAAGCCCCCGTGGTCAAGTATATCAACAGTCTAGAACAATTTTGAACCTACGTAGTTTTGGCAGAGGCATTCCCAGACAAGTCGTCATGAGTTCTTAGAATAGTTCTCAACAATCGAATGTTAATCGATCCCCACATCCATCCAAGGTTTTTGAGTTGAATGACTAAGTATTATGTTAGATATGAATAAGCAAGCAAATATTTTTTAGCTTGTTAATACCTTTTTAGACTTTTTCGACGCTAAAAAGAGTCGCAAAAATATTTCTCGACGCTGCTTAAAAGCGTCGAGAATACGTGAGTCGATAATTTTGAGGGACACAAAAAAGCGTCGAGAATACGAGAGTCGAGAATTTTGAGGGACACAAAAAAGCGTCTAGAATATCGACGCTTTTATGTGTCCTAACTAATATACGAAGTGTCGGAAAATACTTATTTCGCGCATTATCCCAAATTTGTACAGTTTTTTAGCGACGCTTTTACATGTCCACATACTCAAATATAGAGACGCTTTTTGTTATCTTGCGTTTATTCGTGTCAGCCTATGGTATGGAGAAAAACTCTTGAAATATGAAAATGTGCAAAATATGTAGACATTAAAAAGCGTCTAAAATTTTTCTAATTTTTTTTCTTTTTTTTCCTTTTATTAAATTATTACCATCATACATACATTATAGTTATTTAAATTTATCTTAAATTAAATTAATAACATTAAAATTAAAATAAACAAATATTCTATATAACTAGATAAAAAAAAACAATAATTAAATTAATCAACAATAATAAGAGTATATAGTTAATTACCAAATTTATAAAAGAAAACATCAACACAACTAATAAAAATAATAAAAACGTCACATATTATAGTAGCTTATCTCTAAACAAATACATCACTAATATAAGACTAAAAACCAAAATAGATAAATGATGGCCTTATAGACGATATAGTCTCTTGTTTTGATGCTCAAGTGTCCGGCCTATTCTCTTGTTGCACATACATTGCCTTTTCCATTCTTCGAAAAAAAAAACAAAGTATAAATTAGCACCATAATTATAACATGATAAATACCAAAGCATAAGATAAAACAATTTAAATTAGGTTCAACAAGTATATAAGTAAAGATAAACAGCGACAAAGCTAATAAAAAGGATAATTAACGCTTATACACACACACACACACACACACACACAAGCTCTGAATTTCACACACACACACACAAGATTTTTGAATTTCAGCTTTGATTTCAAATCTGATTTTCAATTCTGAACTTTATATATGTATTCAGTTATGAAATTCAGCTCTGTATTTAGTTACGAAATTCATCTCTTAATTCAGTTCTGAAATTCACCTCTGAATTCAGTTATGGATTTTAGCTCTAAATTCAGTTCTGGATTTCAACTCTGATTTCAAATCTGATTTTCAATTCTGAACTTCAGAACTGAAATTCAGCTTTGAATTCAGTTCTAAAATTCAACTTTGAATTCAGTTCTGGATTTCAGCTCTGATTTCACAAACTAGAAACTGAACGGAAAAAGTGTGAAGAGTACATTAAGGTGGACAAGTTTGTGGCACTCTTAATATTTGCTTAAGCAATTGTTTTTCAAAGTATTTTCTCGAATAAACCAAGTTGAAATTGGAGTTTTGAAAATTTAGTTCGAAGCAAAAAAATAGGTGAATGTAATATGAAGAGGAAAATTGGTATGAAGTTGAGAGATGCCTCACTAGGTAGGGTGAATTCATCATGGACATTAATCACTAGGTAGGGTGAAACCTAAGATCAGAGCTTATACATCTACATTACCTAGCAACAAGACCTGCAGCCATAACAAAAAAGAACTCTTCGCTCGTCTTCCCCCTTTCTCGTCTCCACACCAAGTCATAATGGAAATTGCTTGTTAAAATTTAATCAAGACAACCCAATAACCACCCTACTGAACATGACTTTGGCTTACAAAGTTTTCTCCTCTCCGGGAAATAATACTAGAGATTGATAACAACTAAAAGGCAAATGACTTGGAAGAATTTAGCAATTTGTAGATGCCTCACTAGGTAGGGTGAATTCATCATGGACATTAATCCCAGCGGTTGATAATTTCAGGATCCTTATGCCTCAGGTAATAGTCAAATGTGAAATCTACTCCTTTCTTGTGATTTGTAATCTAAGATAATATAACCATCAATATGAGCATGCAATTATAAGACTTTTGGTCCACAATAATGTATACAACCACAGAGAAAAGCAAGAAAATGTCTATAAAATGTCTCATTATGACTTTAGCACAAGGCCACAAAGATTTCATAAAACCAAGATTCAATCTAGTTCTAGGTCAATCTATTTTTCATCAGCTTAATAAAGCAATTACTCAATTCAATACGTACCATACAAAGATATAATTCATCAAATATAAATAGGGACTCTAGCATCTAAGCACAACACATCACTAGTACTTTGTTATAAAGAGAAATGCGACTTTGTTACTCGGTGGTTTGCCATTTCTAAGAATTCAGATGTTTTTTTTAGAAGAATTGGAGATTTATTCCCTTGACGAACTACACCTACAATCTCAGAATACTGTCCAACAAGTACTTTAAGAAGAAAATTATTGTGTCCAACTTGTTCTTTCAACTTTTCATTTTCTTGATATAGTGTGTCATTTTTTTTTTTTTGTGCAAAGCAGTCACTTCTTCTTTAACACCATCCATTACAATAGCCCTCCTTTGAACTTTTCCATACCCTTCCTTCCTTCCTTAACACACCACGCACCCCATAAATGTCCCCTTTTTTAACCCCTAGTCCGTAACCCACAAGACGATTGGGAATCTCATCGCGATACATAGTTTGCTGAAACGCTTCATCTTCGAGTTCTTGTTCAGACATCTTAGGGTGCATCATCCTCAGCTCTTCAACCTTAGCTTTAACATCATCCTATACCAACATTTAGGATTAATGTAAGACCATAAATAACACAAAATCACACCACAAAATCTGCACAAAATCATACAAGATATCTGTCACAAAACTATACCAAAAAATCTTCAGTGATTGTGTTAGAAAGAAAGTTTACTTCTTTCCTCGTATGGGTTTTAATCCACAGCGCTAACAAGCTCATTTTCTGTCCATGTTCATATTCCTATAAATAATAACGTAAAACAAGAATTTAAGATATGTACAATAATATATACCGCACATAACCTGGCTTTGCTCTTACTAACATACTAAGTAAATATAAAATGACATATATATTCCATACATAGTCAGCTTGTTGGTTTGCAAAACTTTTAGAGCCAGATCTATGAAAGTGATTTTGAGAAGCTCGTGCTTTTTTTACCGCATGCTGACACAGTCTGCTCTCACACTTTCAAATTTTTTGTTAGAGATTAATTAACATTTAATAGAGTAAACAATAAGCTAAATATTGTCCTTACTTTCTCGTAATCCGAATCCCAATATTTCACTAACTTAACATTACTAATGGTAATTCCATGTGGCGCATGATTACAAATCTCATCCAATTTCTTCTCTAATGGCTTGTTATAAATATGTTTCAGAGAGTATTTGAACTGCCTCCAACATTTATTGGCACACTTGAGAGCTTAGTTGTCATATTCCGCACTAGGTGAAATCACAAAGCAGTCCTTCAGTAAAGTAAAATAATTAGTTAAAAATATAAATCAGTATGTAATCTATGAGAAGTAAGAGACCGACTAAGTACGTGTGTTTAGGAAATGACAGGGGATGTCTTAGGGACGAATATACTTACTTTTACGTACGTCTGTAATTATCTTCCCTTTGAAATGCTTGTCGATTGTACGCCAATCTTTTTCCCCAACTGGACAATGTGACTCCATCTTCGCAATCATACTAATGAATTTAACCAAAATATGTCCACCTTTCCTAATTGGATTGCATAAATCATTGAATTTGACATAGTATTAGGCCTCGTTATTACTCCATAAGTTAATTGGCAGAATAATACCACTTACTAATGTAGTATTGCCCTTGGCATAGTGAGTTTAATACATAAAAGCCTCTTTAAGAAACAAGAAAAACAACACTTATTCTCAGGAATATCAAGACATTGACAATATTGTGAACTATTGCAAGATGAAAGATTAGGAAAATCCAACACTAAAAGTTATAAACAAATTATTCAGGTACATTAAACAAGTCCCTAGGCTTAGTCTTCACAACATGACACCATCCTTTTTGTATCTCATCCTCAACATAAAAAACTTGTTTTGCTTGAGATGAGAAAACAAATGGATCATCATATAAAAATCGACCAGTTTGTATCAATTTTGAGAAATTGACACGAACAACTCCATTCCAATTTGTTTTGACACCCTTACAAATATATATCGACGCAATCACAACGAAACATTACAACCTTAAAAGAACCATAATAATTTAATTCAAAAATTTCTTTGAGTTTTCCATAGTGTTCTTGACCCTCGGCTTCCACCATGACTCCCGAATTTTGAGTTGTTCAAAATCGCTCACGATCTGCAATATCAGATTTGTAACCATTGATAATAACACTTTTCATCTTTTTCTCGCAGTTACTCAAGCCACAAGCTAAGGCTTTTCCTAACTTTCCTTCTACTGTGCTATCATCTAAATTATGAACCTATAATTCGATTATAATAAAGTTAGACTAACATAGTCGTATAAATGAAATTAAAAAAAAAAAAACCCTAAATGTAAAAGCATATAACCTGAATTTTCAACCAATATGCGAATTCATTAATTATCCACTGGTTTTCAATAAAATTATTATCTTGAGATCCTCCAACATCCTTCTCTTGCCGTTTTTGTTTTATAAACTCACTATTGAGATTGAAAATGTTATGTTAATGACCAGTAAATATCCAATGCTTTAAAGAAACACATAATGCTACTTACTCAAGCATCGGTGTCAGTTCATCAAAATGAAGAAAAACATAGCGATGTGCTTGCTTTAAAATTCTATCATCTAAACGGATATTTTCTTGTTTTCCAATGACACGACCACCAGAATTATACATATAGTTGTCAATGTTTAATACACCATCTTCATTCTTTCTAGGTCTATTGAATATAATATCAACACTTTCTAAATATCTCGAACAGAATGCAATTGTCTCCCACAAAAGGTAACCTTCCGCTATAGACACTTCTGGTTGTGCTTTAATGCTTACATGAGATTATAAAAAGGCAAAGTACCTTGAATTATAATAATGATTATGTATGTGAGTGTGAAAGAATAAAGAAATTTTGGGAAAATTATTAATTAAAAAATAAGATATAATAATAATAATAATAATAATAATAATAATTATTATTATTATTATTATTATTATTATTATTATTATTATCTCAAAAACAAAAGTCATACAACCTACAATAAATTAGTGGGAAGTTGAGATACAATCTAGGCCCCCACTCCGATCCTCTAGCTATAGCAAAGCCTACCTTAGTGAATATATGAGCTGCAGCACGAGCCCCAATGTCTTGCGTCATTGAGAACCTTTGAATCCGCTTCAGCAACGCAACAACCTCCTTCTCTAAATCCCCAAGCGAAGAAATGGAGAAGGGAATGAAACTGTAGACACCCATTTGTGTATCCACAAAACCAAACCCAGTGATGAGTATCTTTCACGTCGAATCATAATCGAATGAAGTGAAAGTATGGAAAGTCTAGTGTTGCGGAAAGTTTTAATTTTCTTTTCTCTTCTCTCTGTTTTTGAAAACTTATTTTAAGAAAACAGCCAATCTAGTTTGGTTGGTCCATGATATGGGTCCAATAGGGGTGTAGTTGGATGGGGCTTGACAAGAGCTTTCCAACGATATATTATAAGCCCAATTCCGATGAATATTGAGGAAGTTATGGCCAATTTACTAAACTGGGCTCGGTTTGAGCCTTATATGCGGCTCAATGATCTAGGGGAGGGCTTAATATGATTTATCATTCCTAATGCAATTAGGAATGGTTTTAGTCTTATAGATTCTTCTAGAAGGTTCTTTTCATTCCTAATTCAATTAGCATTGATAAATTGACTTTTGTTGACTTTTCAGAGTTTTAATTAAAATCAAAAAGCATTTTCGAGGAAAAGATACGATTTTATCCTCCTAAACGGAAAAACTTATCTGATTTTCGAAAACGCGTCAAAAACAGGCCTGGCGCCTGACTCTAGGCATTGGCGCCTGGAGCTAGGTCTGGCGCCTGGCGCCAGTTAGCCAGGGTTAGCGCCAGCTCTGTTTTAGCTGCGCCAGCTCTGTTTTTCGTGCGCCAAGTGCTCTGTTTTGATATGTTATCTTTTTGGCTGATTTCTTTATAAATAACGTATTAAAAACTCCGTTTTCATTCACCTACAATTAGTTTTCATTCGCTAACTCTCATCAAGATTTCCCTAAACAATTCATTCATTAATTCATCTTTCTCTTTCTTTCTCAAACCTTGCTTTTCACATACAAAATTCCGCATTCACAAGATCTAGAAACACCTAGCCATATTCGAAGTTGCCTTCGCCCTAGACGTGAAAGGTTTAATTTCTGAGGGTTTGGTCCCAAATCTCTCTTTCAATTATTTAATTTAATTGTTTTGTTTTATTATTTTCCTTGAAGTTACTAACGTGTGTATTTTGTTATTATAAAGAGGTATGAGGAATCAAAGTAAGTACTTTAATTGATTTATTGATGTTATGATGTAGAAATCATGTTTAAATTGTTATTATGATATTCCTAGTATCATGTCTAGGGTAATTTTAATATTAAATATGATTGTTACGATGCTTCCTATGTTCTTCCTAATATTTATGATTGTTAGTATCATGTTAGGGTTAAAGATTTGATTTTTATTGCTTAGTGACATGCTAGGGTTTGTTATTAATCTTGTTAGTATCATGCCTTGGATCTTGCTATTATTAAGCTTTAATATTAACATGAACATGATTATGATTATAATTGTTATAATTTATGATGATTATGAATATTATTATTATTATTATTATTATTATTATTTTGATGATGATTATTTTATTTATGATGATATTATTATTATTATGATTATTATGATGATTGATTATTATAATTTATTATGTTGCTTGATGCTATTTATTGCTATTGATTGATCACACCTTTTATGCATGTTTAAACGGAATTTGGTACCTGTAATCACGCTTAATAAGATATTTAATAATCTTGTTTAGGGTTGATTTTGATTATAATTTCAAGTGATCGCCAATAATAGTTTATTTGTGCTTTAATATTCAACCAACATAGATAAACAGGTTTAGGGTTAAACCTATTGATTGTATGTTAATTAAAAAGCGCACATGAATACGATCAGAATAAAGTAGAGGCCTATTATTAGGGCAGGTTCAATCTCTTTTAGGTTGGATTTGTACCTTCATCCCCGAACCCTTATTTGGTTCAAGACCTTATGGAGTTGACGATCTATTGGATCGTTAAGGGTTGTAACCTTCACCCTGTGAATGGTTTACAAGTTCCTAAAACTTGTTGGCAACTCTTTTTCTTTATTCTCTTCCCTTTTGGACGCCACCGTACTTTAGTGTATGATCACAGTGGGGTTCAAGCTAGGGGTTAACGCTTGAAATTATTCCCTACAGAAACCATATCCAATTGCCAGACAACGAGCTTCATACCTAACCCGCTTCCGATGAGTCGCATCAGCCATAACCCGTCCCGGAACAAAGTCAGATAGCCCTGTTTGTGTCAAAGGAGAAGACCCTGTGAAGTCGACACATACATCACGACCACGATCCCATGAATAAAGTAACACATCGGCAAGTCTGAGGGCCCCGTCATTCCCTCCAGACAATCCTATGTCAACCTCCTTTCTTGCTGAAATCCCAGATCTGTAGCAAATATCAACAAATGTATCCTGAACAACATTTTGCCGATGTTTAATACCAACAATGCCAGCACACGACACCGCATGGTCGCCGAATACATCCCCAGTAAAAACCCGAGAGCAAGCAGAGCACGGTGTCGAGACAAAGAACAATGGAACACCCATCCGATACATCCATCTTTAATGAACCGGTCCAATAAGTCTGACCTCATCCACTAAATGAATTAGATGAACCATGACTGTAAAAAATGTTGGTAAAAATTCTTTCTCTAACTTGCAAAGAGTCAACACGAGCTTTGATTAAATGGTATCTAATTTTCTCTATCTATATTTCTTAAACATATCTTTTTAAAAAAGTCTGACAACTCCTCAAGCAAGTCAATAACTTTTGTGGCATTTGACGCCCTTAAAGTGACCGGCAGGATATCTTGCATGAGAATATGATGGTCGTGACTTTTCATATTAATAATTTTTCGCTGCTTTAGATTGACACATCTTTGGAAATTAGATCCATATCCATCAGGAACTTTCATATTTTTAAAGACTTTTAAAAATTGTTCTTTCTCATCATTAGACATGGTGTATGCAGCCGGCGGGATGTAACCTTGAGGGTTGATCCATAGATGAGGCTTTATATTCAACTTCTTTAAGGTTTCTCTGCCACTCTCATCATCTCTACTATTATTTATATATAAAAGAGTTCCTAATAAAATATCGGACACATTCTTTTCGATGTGCCTAACATCTAAATTATGTCTAAGAGGATTATGCTCCCAATACTCTAATTCAAAAAATATACTTTTCTTTTTCCATAGATTATCATCACCATCTGGATCCCAATCATCATCAAGTTCATTGGAAGCTTTCCTAACCTTTTTTTAGGAACCTTTTTTTACTTCCCATATACATACTCTACCCCTTCTTATTGCTTTAAACTTTGGCCCCGCTGGTACGAATCGGAGCAATACCATATTCTTCTTCCCCATCAACACAAATTAGCTTGTGAACGATATGGGTGATCGATAGGCAGCCATTTTCGATACCCTAGGTAGATAATTTTGCCACCAAATCTATCTGAATACGTGGAATGCGTGCAAGAAGGACAAGCTTTGTAGCCTTTTTTACTCCAACTTGAAAACATGGGATACGCCAGAAAGTCATTAATAGTAGAGTGTAGGGCTACTCGCATTTTAAAGTTTCTTCCACTATAAGAATCAAAAGCATCAACACCTTCCCAAAAAAAATTCAATTCACGGATTAGTGGTTGCAAGTACACATCAATATCCATACCGGGACCAAATTTACCAGGAATAATTATAGAAAGAATAAAGGATGATGATTTCATGCAAAGCCATGGTGGTAAATTATAGGGAATAATGACCACCGGCCATGTGCTATAATTTATATTCATAAGACGACATGGATTAAAACCGTCACTCGCTAGGCCCAATCTAACACTGCGAATATCAACGGAAAACTCTGTATATTATTTATCAAATTTTTTCCAAGCCTCACCATCAGCAGGGTGTCGTAGAATCTTATCATCCTTACGATTAAAGTGACATCTCATGTCCTCTTCTGTTTTAGATGACATGTAAAGCCTCTTTAATCTAGGGATAAGGGGAAAGTACCGCATTACTTTAGCTGCCTCGCCTTTCTTACATGCTTCTTTTCCTTTCTCATTTACATCACCCTCCTTTCCTTTCACACTTTTCCACCTTGATGTATGGCATACATGACACTCACTTTTATCCTCAAATTCGCCCCAATATAACATGAAATCATTTGGACATGCATGGATTTTCTCATATCCTAAACCCAAATCATTTATTATCTTCATGCCTTCATAATAAGACTATAGAAATCCTTAATAATTGGAAATGCGTCAATTAGAAGTTCAAGCAATTTATTAAATGACTCAACAAACCAATGAAACATAAACTTTAGCTGAAACAAGTGCAATAGAAATAATAGTTTTGAAAAAGTAGTATACCCCTCATACAAGCCTTTTTCAGAAGCTTCCATGAGATGTTTATACTTTGCCTGTTCTTAATTTGAGAAAGTTGATTGATACTCATCATCTACCTCGCGATTTATGGTAAAATCCTCATCCATGCCATATGAATTGTCATCTTCATTAATTGGTTCAATTGAGGTTTGTCGGTTGGTTGTGTATTAACTCTAACATCTACTTTTAGTAACCCGTCCATATCATCTCGACCTACTTCCTTTGCTAGATCATTACTTAGATCGTAGGTCTTACTCCATATTTACAATGAAATATCCAATTTCTATAGTTTTTATAAAAACCATAAAATAAAATATGCCCTCCTACTTCTTCTACATAATTCGCTTTATTTAACTTGCACTTATTACATGGGCATTTAGTTTCCCATGAATTTGGTAAAAGAGTCTCTTTAGCAAGTTTCAAGAATTTCATGCAATCTTTATAATAACTAGGATCACCTCTTGGTAAATCAATCCAACTAGTATACATGTCTACAAAGAAGTATATAGTTAATTATAAACAATGACATTATATAAAAAAATCATTTTACAAGCATCCATCACTACTACAAAAAAGGCCTTAGAGAACTGTTAGGATAGGCTTTATAGATCGCCTTAGGGGCGTTCTTCCGCTAAGCGATGTATAAAGTATAGAGAACGGGTCGTGTAGGGGTTTTATATAATAACAAATAGAGAATGGTTGTTAGTCACAACCGTTCTTTTTTCCCTTCTTAAATTCGTACACCAAGGAAGGAATATAGAACGGTTTAGGCCACTTAACCATTCTATATTGCATTACAATAGAGAACGGTTAAGTTAGATAACAGTTCTCTAATTTGTTTTTTAAAAAAAAAAATCCGGCCATATGTATTTTATACCGTATTATTCTTGTATTTTAATAATCTAACACCAAACACTAGATTAAAGATCGCAAAATATAGAACGGTTATCAAAGATAGGCGTTCTCCAGAAGAATATAGAACGTATTTATATAAGAGGCGTCCTGTATGTAAATACATATGGAACGGTTAGCATAGTTAACCGTTCTCTATTTTTTACTCTAAAATATCTTTAAAAAATAATTAATTATTATAGATGATATAGAACGATCCCCTTGACAACCATTTTGTATTGTATTAATTAATTTTTTTTTATTAGGAGGAAAAAATATACACAGTAATAATTTGCCCAAATTAATTAAAGCGGCTAAAAGGAATTGAAAAGCGCGCTCCTCTTTTCACTTTCAGTTTCACATTCTTTTATCGATCACTTTCACTTTAACTATAGCTTAAAAAAATACTGCTTGTTTATTGCTTTCGTGAAACCTCCACCACTATCATAACTTCAGCTGCTGACTCACCGCCGCACCACCGATTGCCGCACAACTTCTGAGCGCCGCACCACTCCTCTGAGGTAGGTTCGAAGCTTCTTGTTATAGAGTAATTGAATTTTCATTATTTGTCAATTGAACTGCATGCATCATTCGAAATATGAAGGAAACATAATTAAATTCATAGTTTTCATCTATTAAATTAATTTGCAATTTGAATTTTAGGTGATAGAAAAAAAACTTAAAAGTTCTAATTTTAGGGTTAAATTCAATTGATTGTTTGTATGCAAATATTTCAGTTGAATTGCAGTAAGTTCAATCAAATTCCCCTTAATTTTGTCGAATTACATTTATTTCAATAGTAATCAAAATAATTATAGCCAAATTAATCATACCTAAGTTCAATTTAGAACCCTAATCACATAAAGAAAGAGGGGTAGGGGAAATTGATTACCACTGGATTATTGAATTGTGCTCTATTAATTTCAAATACTCTGCAATAAATTTTAGAAATATTGATTCGCTTTGCTTTTTCTTTCATAAAAGGGTTGGTTATGAGATCTTGTGATTGAAACTATGTGATGATAAAATCTGATTCTAGTAATGTATAAGAGTAGTCATGGTTTTCACTATGCTTGCAATGATGAGTAAGGAGTGTGTTTTTGTGGAATTTGTGTAGCAGATTGTGAAGAGAGAAGAGAGAGGGAATCATAATACGTGGACTGTGGTACTGAATTTATATTATTGGCTTTTTATGGGGTTGTTGCATGTATATTAAATATTGGTAAAGGTGGGGCCTCGTATCAATATATCTTTCACTTTAGAACAATGTTGGGCACAATTGACTTGATAAAGTTCGCATAACAAAGATGGTCCAATAATTACATTATATGAAAACACATTATAATATTGTATCATTAATCTGCACCAATAAAAGAGATTCTTATACTTTAGTAGTTGCAGAGCTTAAATAAATTGTTATTTACATGTAAAAGTGAGTTTATTAGGTTGTTTTTATTTATATTGTTGTAGGCATTAACTATTGTAGTGTATGTTAAAATTATATCCATAAGTATATAGCAGTTATGTTTGTGACTTGTGTGTGTTTATTTTTATTTTTAACTTTCTAGATTGTAGAAATGGACCGAACTTGGATAACCACAAAAAAATTAGGGGATCCAGAATATGAAGCTGGAGTTATGGAATTTATTAAATTCGCTTTGGAAAATAATAGTGAAGGGCGTGATAAATTGCCATGTCCTTGTTACATCTTCCATAATCTTATGTATCACAAAGCTGATGTGATACTTAATCATTTGAGTAAAAGGCAATTTGATAGAACATATACTTGCTGGCATCGTCATGGTGAAAAAAAGGAAGAAATTTCAAGCAAGGATGCTCAAGGCCATAATACCGATGAGGGTAACGAATTAGAGGACATGACGAGTCAATTCGTACACAGAGTAGATTATGATCCCAATGCGATGGAAAATTGTTGAGTGATTCTGAGAAGCCTTTATATGAAGGGTGTAAGTACCCAAAGCTATCAGCTTCACTTCAGATATACAATTTAAAGGTGGGTCATAGTTGGACAGATAAGAGTTTTACAGCATTACTTAAGTTCTTGATAGATGTCCTTCCATCTGATAATGTTTTGCCAAAGAATACATATAGGGAAAAAAACATTATGCACAATGGGTTTGCGTTATGAAAAAATTCATACGTGTCCTAACGATTGCATACTTTATCGAAATGAAAATGAATCAGCAATGAGTTGCCCAGAGTGTAATCTCTCAAGGTACAAGAAAAAGGAAAGAGTGCCGGCTAAGGTTTTGTGGTATTTTCCAATTATTCCTAGGTTTAAACGGATGTATTCAGACCCGGTAGATGTAGAGAAGTTGACATGGCATAAATTTGGTCGGAAAAAGGATGGGTTACTTAAACACCCGGCTGACTCACCGCAATGGAGATTTATTGATGGACAATTCCCTGATTTTGGTAGTGAAGAACAAAACCTACGCCTTGGGTTGTCTACTGATGGTATGAATCCATATAGTTCCTTTAGTAGCATCCATAGTACATGGCCAGTCATGCTAGTGGCTTATAACTTACCTCCTTCGCTATGCATGAAAAGAAAGTACATTATGTTGTCAATGCTTATTTCTGGACCTAAAAAACCAGGAAATGACATCGATGTGTATTTGGCACCTCTCATTGACGACTTAAAAGTTGTTGTGGGAAGAAGGTGTAGAAGTGTTTGATGCTAATCGGAATGAAATGTTCAATTTAAGAGCAATGTTATTTTGCACCATACAAGATTATCCAGCATATGGTAATCTTTCTGGCTATTCTGTAAAAGGGGAAGGTGGTTGTCCTATATGTGAAGATGGTTGGAAAGGTAAATGGTTATTGGCATCTAGAAAGACGGTCTACTATGCTCATCGTCCATTTCTTCCTTTGGATCATAAGTATCGTTGAATGAAGAAAGCTTTTAATGGGGAACAAAATTTCGAAAGTCGCCCAAAAGTCTTTACTAGCCAAGAAGTATTTGAAAAGGTGAAAGACATTCAACTTACTTTTGGCAAGTTAAAGAAAAATAAAGATGCCATTCCTAAGAAAGGGTACAAGAAGTGTTGTGATTTTTGGCGTCTTCCTTATTGGAGATTTCTCTTTGTCCGACATTCTCTGGATATTATGCATATCGAAAAGAATGTGTTTGATAGTTTGATTGGCACACTATTGAATATCTCAGGAAAGACAAAAGACGGTGTTAATGCTTGACTTGACTTGAAGGAAATAAATATGAGAAATGAGCTCCATGCCGTTGAGACTGGAAAACGGGACTATTTTCCACCAGCTGCTTATACACTGTCTAAGAAGGAGAAAGTTGAGCTTTGTGCATCCTTAGCCGGAGTTAAAGTGCCTGAGGGTTATTCCTCAAACATTTCTTCTCTTGTTTCAATGGAGAATTTGAAACTCGTGGGTTTGAAGTCTCATGACTGCGATGTTCTTATGCAAGATCTCTAACCTATTGCTATTCGTTCTATTTTGCCATAAAATTTACGATATGCCATTATTAGGTTATGTCTTTTCTTTAAGCCAATCTACAGTAAAGTCATCAATCCAAAAGATTTGGATTCCTTAGAAACTGAAATTGCTGTTATTTTGTGTCAATTAGAGATGTACTTTCCCCCGGGTTTTTTTTTATGTAATGATACGTTTGTCGGTTCATTTGGTAAGGGAGATTAGATTTTGTGGTCCCGTGCACAATAGAGCTCAATGGGCCTTCGAAAGATATAAGGGGTATGTTAAGAATGCTTATCGACCTGAGGCTTGTATCGCTGAGAGAATGCTTTATGAGTTAGCTATGGAATATTGCCTTGAAAGTTTAGGAGATATGAGGACAGTAGGGATTTCTACTTCTCGACACAGTGACACACTTTAGGGTAAGGGAACCATAGGTCGTAGAGAACTTGACTTGTCTCCTGAAAAGTGGCACATGGTCCACACATATATTCTTTTCAATGAAGATGAAATTGCACCGTATATTAATAGACATATGACTTTTTTGAAGATGCATAATCGAAAGGCTAGCTCCAAAGCTTTGGCTACTGAACAAAGTAAAACATTTCATCTTTGTCTCAAGGATCAAGTATTGAAAGAGATCAAAAATTCCCCACAAAATATTTCTGACCGACTTAGGAGTTTAGCTAATGGTCCTGATTTCTCTGCCTCATTTTTCTCTAGTTATGCCCTTAATGGCTACACTGTTTATACTAGGGACCAAGATGATAAAAGCACTATGCAAAACAGCGGGGTATGTGTTGAAGCAGAAGCGATGCATTTGTCTAGTGCTAAAGATAATCGACTTGTTTATAGCAAAATGCAGTATTATGGGGTAATTGAAGAGATATGTGAGTTGCATTATATGGGTTTTTCGATACCTATTTTTGGTTGCAAATGGGCTGACAATAATAACAATGTTGTATGCGATGGTTTAGGGCATACTACTATGAATCTCAACAAGATAGGTCATACAGAAGATCCATACATTTTAGCTAGTCAAGCTAAACAAGTGTTTTATGTTACTGACCCGTGTGATAAAAGGAAATCAGTTGTTGTCACATCGAAACCTCGATATGTCATTGATGACAATGATGACAATATTTCTTATGAGGAGAGGTCTACCCCTAGTGAGGTACAAAATGTGGATGATAGTCTTGATTATACAACATACATACGTAGTGATCATGAGGAAGGGACTTGGCATGACAAAAAAATAGTGATGCTAATAATCGACCTAAAATGCGACGTCGTACAGGTTATTATGCTACTAAAAAATCTTATTTTTGTGGTTCTTGTATTGAAATTTATAATCTGTTCTTGATATAAAGTTTTTAGACAGATGCTTTATTTTATTTGGTTTTAATGACAATTCTTAGAGATGATTTCTAATATATTTTTATGTTTGCAGGTTGATGTCGAAAAAGAGAAAGCAAGCAAGTGCTAATGAGGCCTCTGAAACTGGCGAGGCTGAAGAATCTGCTGAGTGTGAGAATCGAAGGGGTCGTACAATTGCTGTAGTAGTTGGAAAAGCAATTCTGAGTGGCGTCAAAATCCCCTTGGAATGGAATCACAAAGTGCCAATTGGGGAAAATAGATATATCTTTTCATCATACATTGGTGTAGTTGTTTGTGAAAGAGTGAATATAAATTATCGCGACTGGGAGGAAGTTCCGAAAGAAGTTATTGATGACCTCTATAAATTCATTACGGTAAGATTAAAGGCTTTTTTATTACTTCCATGATCATGAGTTAGTTGCAGAATTGGAGAATACTTTGTTCTGTTGTTTGTAGACTGTGAATTGAAGAATCTGGTAGGGTTGGATTTCTTTTTTTTTTTTTTTTGTTTTTCCCCATGAAATTCCCATATCTTCTTAATGCTAACACATTGATTTAAACTTTGTGCCTTTTTAGTGAAATTTTAAAAAAATCTGGTTCATTTCAATGCCATTGCCACCATTGAGACTGACCGCATGTAATGACTGGTAGCTAATAGCCATTGTGATGTTCTTTCTTAACTCTTGACTAGAAATACAGTCACATGTGCCATGTTTGAATATAGCTACAAGTACATGTGGTTTCTGTTCCTGCTCTAATAGCTTGCCAACAATAAGAGCTCCCTCCACACCAACTTTTTTAGCAATGGTGTAAACAGGGGTCTGCAATATAATGATAAATAGAATCATTTAGGATGATAGTATTGATAAAATCTAATCTGTCAGAGATAATAACATATTCAGCCATGCTCCAATTGTAGCAGCAACACGAGGAACAGGCCTTTTATCCATGGCAAGCAATTTTAGAGCATATGTCCTGATAGAAAACTCCAATTTAAATTACTCACCACAACAGCAGAAGCAAAAGTGAGGGATTTATCTGATGTATCAAAAGCTACATTTTTTTTGAAACCTATCAAAAGCTACATTACTAAGCCATTCAAAAACAAATAAAGTAAACTTGTAATAACAAATTACAAGTATTACCAGTTTAAATCTGATGTTCTGACTCACAAGTTTATCTAATGTTCTGACTCACAGAGTGAAGGATTTTTGTGCTTGTTTGTGTTCATCCCACTTGTATGCTTATATGTAAATAAGTACAGGAGGCTATTGTGCATACGCATGCTGGGATGATTCTTCCCACTTGTTTGTCCAGTGATGTGATAGGTGGGAACTGAAGGCTGTTGAAGATATCTGGTGGGGTTTAAAGCTTGCTAGAGAGGCTGGCTGATGAAAATAATCATAGAGTGATTCACAGTTGGTTATCCAGGCTTTGAAAACAGCTCGGAGGGAAGGTTCGTTCCATTTAATCATTGATGAGATTCTAGTTCGTTCCATTTCATCATTGATGATATTATTGATGTAGCTGAATCTGATTTATCTACGTAATTTCTCCTTGATGGGGTTCCTAAAACAAAAAGATGAAAAAAAAAAGAAAATCAAGACTGCATTGTGGCTTCCAGAGAATGATCAAGCCTCAAAAAAGCTTGTTTATTCGAATTCGGGTATTGTTTTGATATATGAATTTAGGTATTGTCATATCTAATATCTTTTATTTGAATTGTGCAGAGAGGATTTATAGTGCCGGAAGAACGTAGAAATTATGTATTAGGGAGAGCTTCAATCCGGTGGAGAGCTTTCAAGGCCAGATTAAGAAAGGATTGGATGTACGACACCAAGGGAGTAAATCCAAATGTGATAATAAAGAAGCCACCTTCGATATATCCATTAATAACACAAGCTGATTGGACCAAGTTCATTGAAACATATACTGATGATGCGTTTAAGGTAATCTTTGAATTATAGCCCATAACTAATCATAGTTATGAAAAAACCTTTGAAAACTGGGAATTAATTGTATGTACATTATTATATTGAAAGGAACTAAGTGACAAGAATCGAAAGAGGGCGAAAATGAATACTTCAAGATATCGAGGAGGTCAAAAAGGGCACTTGTATTATGAACAAGAGATTGTAAGTTTAGAAATGATTATGTCAGATTTTTTTGTTGATTTTTTGTAAGGAATAACAGTAAATAATCAATTAATGGATGACTTTCCGTTGTTAAATGGCGTTGTGTTATATGTATTGTCAGGCTGCTGAACTGAAATGATTATGTCAGATTTTTTGTTGAACTTTTTTAGGAATAACAGTAAATAATCAATTAAGGGATGACTTTTAGTTGTTAAATGGCATTGTGTTATATGTATTGTCAGGCTGCTGAACTTCAGAAACAAGGAGTGCAAGTTAGAGACGTGCCTCGACATTTGGTTTGGATAAGAGCTCATTCCAAACAAAAAGATGGTGCAATGACCTTTGACAATCCTGCTGATTTTGAAATAGCTCAAACAATTGTGAGTTTGTTTCTACTTTTGAATCAAATAAATTATTTGGCTATAATAGAGTACACTACCTTAATTAGGTTGTTTATTATTGATGTCAGAAAGTATTGGAGGCTCAACAATCCAAGGAGAAATTGAGGCCACTGGCCGGAATGATATCCTTGCGAGAGCATTAAAGAATCCTGAACATGGTGGTTGTGTTAGGGGCGTTGGGTCGGGTGTTACAAATAAGTTGTACTTTTGCTATAACAAACCATTACCACAAAGTCAATTGCAATCAGATCTCAAGTGTCTCAAATCAAAATTAGAAAATGTGGTTAACACACAAAATTTGCTGTTGTCTTACTTAATGTCAAGTGGTCAGGTTAACGTGGAGCAATTGATAGAACTTGGTGATTCAAATGGAAACCAAGTTGCCCATCAGTTAGCGGGTATCCAAGCTGGTGGATCTGGTGGCCAAGGTTTAGATGGCCTTGGCTTGGGTCGTGACAGTTGGCTTCAAGGTCTTAGCTTCCAACTTGCCTCAGAGCAAAACAAAGTTACATACCCATCAGTTAGCAAGTGTCCAAAAGGGTGGTTCTGGTGATGAAGAGTTAGATGATCATTTAGATGTCTTTGGCTCCAAAGGTGACCAAGGGTTTCGAGGTTTCAACTTCCAAGACCAGAATTTTCAAGCATGTGAGGTTCAACCCGAGCCATACCATGTTGCGTGGCCTGAGGAGGAATATGTGCTAGAAAATGAGAATTTGGAAACGCATGTACTCAATAATGAACAAGACATTACTGGCCAACCATTTCCAAAGGTAACATTATTTCATAATACTTATATGTTTGATGTAAGTATATATATCCTAGATTCTTCTGATGGTGTTAAATTATAGACTACTACATCTTATCAAACCACAAAAAGTTTATTAATACCATAATCCATATTTAGGGAGTTGATAGTCTTTGTTCCTTGGCAATTAAGAGTGACAAAGGGGTCGATATAGTTGCTATTGGAGAAGTGTTTGTTGGGATGGAAGGATAAGTTGTCAAGCATCATTTCAAGCCTGTCCCAAGTGGTCATTATCGAGTTTGTGTTAAAGAAGAAATCAACCCAAATGCACCTCTGCCATCTCCTGAAAGGGAGATAAGATTCATTTGTCAAACTTTAAATTATTATTTAATATGGCCTTCTCACTTGGTTTTTCCTATAAAGAAGGTAAAATTCAGTTTTAAATTATAATTATCTGTCACATTATGAAAAAACCTTTGAAAACTGGGAATTAATTGTTTGCACATTATTATATTGAAAGGTACTAAGTGACAAGAATCGAGAGAGGGCGAAAATGAACACTTCAAGATATCGAGGAGGTCGAAAAGGGTACTTGTATTATGAACAAGAGATTGTAAGTTTAGAAATGATTATGTCAGATTTTTTGTTGATTTTTTAAGGAGTAACAGTAAATAATCAATTAAGGGAAGACTTTTAGTTGTTAAATGGCATTGTGTTATTTATATTGTCAGGCTGCTGATTATGTCAGATTTTTTGTTGATTTTTTTTAAGGAATAACAATAAATAATCAATTAAGGGAAGACTTTTAGTTGTTAAATGGCATTGTGTTATCTGTATTGTCAGGCTGCTGAACTTCAAAAACAAGGAGTGCAAGTTAGAGACGTGCCTCGACATTTGGTTTGGATAAGAGCTCATTCCAGACAAAAAGATGGTGCAATGACCTTTGACAATCCTGATGATTTTGAAATAGCTCAAACAATTGTGAGTTTGTTTCTACTTTTGAATCAAATAAATTATTTGGCTATAATAGATTACACTACCTTAATTAGGTTGTTTATTATTGATGTCAGAAATCATTGGAGGCTCAACAAATCCAAGGAGAAATTGAGGCCACTGGCCGGAATGTTATCCTAGCGAGAGCATTAAAGAATCCTAAACATGGTGGTTGTGTTAGGGGCGTTGGGTCGGGTGTTACAAATAAGATGTACTTTGGCTACAACAAACCATTACCACAAAGTCAATTACAATCAAATCTTAAGTGTCTCAAATCAAAATTAGAAAATGTGGTTAACACACAAAATTTGTTATTGTCTTACTTAATGTCAAGTGGTCAGGTTAACGTGGAGCAATTGAAAGAACTTGGTGATTCAAATGGAAACCAAGTTGCCCACCAGTTAGCGGGTATCCAAGCTGGTGGATCTGGTGGCCAAGGTTTAGATGGCCTTGTCTTGGGTCGTGACAGTTGGCTTCAAGGTCTTGGCTTCCAACTTGCCTCAGAGCAAAACAAAGTTACCCATCAGTTAGCAAGTGTCCAAAAGGGTGGTTCTGGTGGTGAAGAGTTAGATGATCATTTAGATGTCTTTGGCTCCAAAGGTGACCAAGGGGTTCGAGGTTTCAACTTCCAAGAGCAGAATGTTCAAGCGTTTGAGGTTCAACCCGAGCCATACCATGTTGCGTGGCATGAGAAGGAATATGTGCCAGAAAATGAGAATTTGGAAACGCATGTACTCAATAATGAACAAGACATTACTGGCCAACCATTTCCAAAGGTAACATTATTTCATAATACTTATGTTTGATGTAAGTACATATATCCTAGATTCTTCTGATGGTGTTAAATTATAGACTACTACATCTTATCAATCCACAAAAGGTCTATTAATACCATAATCCATATTTAGGGAGTTGATAGTCTTTGTTCCTTGGCAATTAAGAGTGACAAAGGGGTCGATATAGTTGCTATTAGAGAAGTGTATGTTGGGATGGAAGGAGAAGTTGTCAAGCATCATTTTAAGCCCGTCCCAAGTGGTCATTATTGAGTTTGTGTTAAAGAAGAAATCAACCCAAATGCACCTCTGCCATGTCCTGAAGGGGAGATAAGATTCATTTGTCAAACTTTAAATTATTATTTAATATGCCCTTCTCACTTGGTTTTTCCTATAAAAAAGGTAAAATTCACTTTTAAATTATAATTATCTGTCACATTATATAACTACGATCATCCTGATTTTTTTTTTTTACTGATTTTTTTTCCTGTGATTATATGACAAGGCTGATAAGCAAGTCCCTAAAGAAATCACTGCACCATCTCCACACTCGCCATCATCACAATCATCATGCACTCGAAAGTACACAATAACTCATGCTGATAAGTTGAAGTTGACTTCTAATTTGGTTTGAGTATTTAAGGATGTGGCTATTGCAATGAAAACGAGCGGTAAAACTAAATCTTTTACAGTTTTGGCTAGAGTGTTTCAAAATGAGCAATGTGTTACCCTTGATTATGAAGACATGCTTGACTGGTGCTTCCAAAGAGAGATAAATTGTCACACATGTCAATTTTAATGATGTAAGTGTTGTATCCTTTGCCATTTCTAGGTTAAATTTAGAACGCTTTTTGATTAATGAGCTAATAAATTTAAATGAATATTTGCTATGCAAGGTATATGAGTGAGATTGTTCATATAGAAGGTATCTCAGGGTTGTATGGATTTTGTGATTGCAACTATCTATCCCCGTATGCTCCAACGGTAGAAAAAGACGATGATCGATGTGACTATCTAGCTAGGCTATTTTCATGTAATGATGCCAAAAACAAAAATCAGCTCTTCTTTGCCCCGTTTTATGAGGAGTAAGTGCATATGAGTCTATCACATATTTTTTATTAGTTTTATTTCTAATTCCTTTTAAACATTCATTATTGTATTTGAATTTATTGTTTTAATCAATATAGTGGACATTGGATAATGGCTGTTATTTGTCCATGGGTTGGTTTGGTGCATTGGCTAGATCCCACGGGAGTAAAAGATGAACCTCCCAAATTTGCTCAAACAATAATCAACAATTATGTGCTAGATTACTTATTTTGTTACATGTTAACTTCTTTTTATGAAAGTATTTCAATACTATTACTCTAATATTTTGATAATTACTTAGGGAAATGATCAATTTTAGCGCGGAACATCGAAAGGATATCACAAAAATAAAGAAGAAACCTTACATTAAATGGATAAGCATAGAGGTATTTGTATCTTTAATATAATTTTGCAATGCTTAGTACATAATATATGTTGATACATTATATATAACTAGGTGTTTGATTTAACCATCCCCTTTTTTTATGGTTTGTATTAGTGTCCTCGTCAAGCTAATGGCTCTAGTGATAGTGGATATTACGTTTGTCGCTACATGATTGAGACAGTTGAATCTAGGCAAATGATCATCCCCGACAAGGTACGACATTTAGTTTTAATCTATTTTAAGTAGCTGATGCACACATCTGACTATACTCTCTAAAATTTGTAGTTTTTGCACAATTATCACTACAAGAAAAAGGTGAATTAGCAACTGATTTTGCGACTACCATAATAATTAGTTGCAAAAATAATTTTAGCGTCTGAATAAGACAAGTAGTCGCAAATTTTGCAACCGAATTTGTAGTAGTTGTTATGCGGTCGTTAATTAGCAACTAATTTTTGCAACTACAATAATAATCATTTGTAAAATATATTTTTGCGACTGAAAAAAACGAGTTGTCGCAAAATTTGCAACCGAATTTATAATAGTTGCTATGCGGTTGCTAATCTACGACGCTCTTATAATAATTTGCAACTAACACGGTAGTCGCTACTATTATTTTTAATATTTATTAAAAAGAAATAATAATAAAAAACCCTTAGTATAATAAAAAAAACCCTTATTCCTCCAAAATAAAAAAAAAAACAAGTTATTGCCGCCAAAAAACAAGAATTATCATCCGTATTCACCGTAAAAAAAAGAGTATCATACTCTTCCTCAAAAAAAAAAAAAGTTTAGAACCTCAAAGCAAGCCAGCCATCACCGTCGTCTTCCTCTGCTGCTGTTGCGCCACCACCACTTCACCCAGGTTAGTACGCGTTCTTCTTCTTCCTACCTTCCATTCAATCTTTCTCTTACTGCATTATGTCAATTGCAAATTTTAGGTTTATCTTTGAGTTTTTTGTCCAATTTTTTATTTTAATTTTTTTTCAATTGCGAATTGATATTAATCTGATTATTGATTGAATTGCAAATTGGTTTTAATCTGATAATTTCACAGATTCGAGAATTATTCTTGAAAGTTTGGTCGAATTAAGTAACTAGAATTAGGAATTAGTATTTCTCATTTATGTTTATGGGTTATTAGGGGCTATTCTTGAAAATAATACGTAATAAGTTAGTAGAATTAGGAATTGCGAATTTTAGGGTTTATTGAGTTTTTTTGTTCAATTTTTTATTTTAATTTGGTTTCTATTGCAAATTGCGAATCCAGAAATATAATAAACTACTGGAAAGTCCATACTTTTCACCAAGCAAAACCCCCCAAATGTCTATTGTTCACCTGCAGTTTGATTTTAGTGTTACAGTGATCTCGGCCTTTGAATCCTCCCAACACCATAGCAACAAATATTTGATTCAAAACATGGTAATGCAGACTAGACTTTATGGTGGAGCCTTGGAGGACTGGAATTCTTCGATTATTGTTGTCAAAATTTGACTTAGTAAACAGACGAACAATTGCTTTAAGAATATATAACCTACATAATTCTTTTTTTTATTATTATTATTATTATATACACCTGCATAAATCATTTGCATACTGAGGAACCTAGTTCTATCGAATACATGAGTTCTTGCTTGAAAGGAGGCGAATCATATGCAGATCTCTAATTTTCCAAAGAAGTTCCAGTCTTGTATGCATAAGGGCTTTGTAGTTTTTGTCATTTCAGACTCTTGCCTTAACAAGTTAGTAGGGAAGGAACAGAGAAACTTGTGGAGAGTGACAATAACATTGGGCTAGCTTCATGTCTTTTTATGTGTTATTTAACCATGAATTATCTTGTTTAGTTTAGGAATTCTTACTCTGTGTTTTCGAAAAAAAAAAATTATTATATTTTTATTAATGTATATGCACATGTATGTATCCAAGTACACGTTGGCTCTCTTTATTACCAAAAATAATAAAAATCAACGTATCATTTGTGGAATAAAGTAGAAAACATCAGTATAGATTTATTGTACATATTCACTGCAGGCCTGCAGCATTATTACCCCGTACTCTTGCAGTTTTGGTCTTGCTTTCTCACTTTCTGTTTTTGAAGTCAAAAACTTTGTTATGTACTTTCCTACTGTAATTATTCAACTGAAGATTAATGCTGTTGTTTTCCCTTTTATTTCCTAGTGTAATTATTTAACTGAAGATTAATGCTGCTGTTTTCCTTTTTATTGTTTTTTGTTTTTTTTTCTTACATACTGTCTTCACATTAGAGTTACAATTAAGCTTAGAGATTCATCAGTGTTCTCACCTCTTTCTCAAAACTTCAAGGAAAACAACCCACACTAGCATACTATTTTTTTATGTGGGGTCATGAATCAAAATCTGTCACATTGTTATCAGCATTCCTAGTTGTTATCTTCCATACTTTAGTGGCTGGTATTGGTTGAAGCTTTATTGAAATGGAAGGAATGGGCATTTAGGAACCAATTTATTGCTCGGTCTTAGCATTTTTGTCGTTGCAGTCTTTGTATTTGTCTGTTCTTCAGTAGCTTCAGTGGTCTAATTCAATTCATCTCTCTTTCTCTCAATGGCTTGTGTACATCAGGAACAATGCAGATATTGGTTCACAAATGTAGCAGTTAGATACTATAGATAACACAACACCTGCTACTTCAAATAAAAATCCAAATGTCTACATAAATTAATTTGAATACATATAATAACTTATGTTTCAGAATTTAGGCCTTTAAATAGGATACAGTTGTGTGAGTAAAATGTATAAAACAGAACAAAGAAATTGCATAAAACTTCAAGGAAAACAACCCTTACTAGCATACCATGTTTTTTAGATTTTTTAGTTGTACCCCTTGACAAAAACTGACTTAAAACCCTATATAATATTTTAAGATTATTTTTCTTATATTTTTCCTTAACACTAGATATCCTATTCTCATATATATAATGCTTCATATTGATGTATGTAGTTTCCGTTGTTCCGAAATTTTGTTTCTAGATTTGGTAAAATATATTGAGTTATACCTATCATTGTTTTGTTCTGCTTGTTTCACTATAAGCATATGCATATCGTGGATATCATACACTGATGCATTAAGTTTCTTTTTTTTTTTTTGTTCCTATTAAGTTTATTTTTTTTGTTTCTCTCTATTTATGTTGTCCCACCAAATGAATATTGAACACTTCTTTTTCCATTGTTTCAAAAATAAAGAAAAAGGATTGTGTATACACTATATGACTTAACTGCTGCACCTTTTCTTGCTTATCTTTCTTTTGTCTTCTAAGTAATTGCCTAAATAACAAAGTAACGTATATAATAATTAAGAATAAATTGCATATATAAGAAGACTATATTACATATGTGTGTATGATTAACAATGTCGTTTAGCAGTTAGGATCATGGAGAAACTGAATCGAAAATGGATGTATGAGAGATTAGAAGGTCGACTACTAAGAAAGGAGTTCACAATTGGCGTGCGAGGGTTTATTGATTTTGCTAAACAACACCGTTATTTTCAAGAATCTTCAAAGATCAGATGCCCTTGTTCAAAGTAATCTTTCATTTGTGAGTATAAACTTAGGTTACAGCTTACTAGAGTATTGATTCACAAGTTGCCCATGGTTTTCGTCATGCCAATATTTTAGTGTATCTTAATGAGATAGATCGTTAAACTTTGGTAGTTAATTGAGCTTTGGCTTATTATAATGTGTTGTGTAATATCCTGCACTCCTGTAGCCATATCAGGTTGTAAATTAGAAATAAAATTATTTATGTATAATATGCAATTTTGAGTTAAATTATAAACTTTACATGTTAATTCTAATGCAGCGTACATATACTTGGAGACCTGAGTTCGATGCTAAGGCTAGGAGAGAATTTGATAAAAAAGCTGGGGACTGACTTAGGGGCACATTGAACTAAGTTTACAAAATGGCTCTCCATAAACAAGTTAGTTTCATGACTGACACTGTTCGAGCTGAATTCATAAATAAGCGTAAGCATTTTGATTTTGTAAAACGTTCTAACCAAGCAAGTAACCGACCAAACATTAGAGAAGTTTGACCCTGGCCATCGCCAAGGTAGCGTATATACTCCTTAAGTGGTTAAAAAAAATGGTAAGTGTATGATTTTAGCAGCAAACTTATGATTTTTAATATAAGATAGAAGCAAGTAGAAACTTTTTAGCCACTAATATAGATGACTATAACTGGTCTTTATTACAATTGCTCTGTAGTATATGTCCCCCTATTTTTTGTTGTTTTTCTTTAAGTGCTAACAACTTCTTCTAATACAAGGCAAAGAAAAAGGATGGAATTTTACCAACTGCTGCTGAAGTCTATGAGAGCACTCATTCTGTTTGTGTGGGCAATGATGAAGTTGAATTGATGGGTGACAAGTCTCAAAAAGTCATGGTATGAGTATACTTCTATATTTTTCTAAGATTACAAAAAAATATATGGTAGTTAATGTTTGGAGATATTATGGATTGTTTATTTGTTTGTGTGATTGAGTTGGAGGATGAGAATGATTTGCCGGCATTAATCATATGATTAATGTGGTATGGCATAATGTGAATTGAAACAGGTTTATTTTGAAGTCATACCCTATAGGAGGGAATTCTTCAATTTACAAAGGAGACTGTCGAAATTTTTACTAATAACTGCTTACATAAACTATTTTGCTACAAGTGTTGCATCTTTTATTTTAAAAAAACAACGATAATAAAAATACCCCTAATCCTCTGTTCCCTAATAGTTGTACCTTTGTAATTTAGAACATCTATTAAGAGGTAAAATGACACTTTTACCCCTGATCCTCACATTCAGGAATTTCCAAACTATCACCACCCACCCTCAAATTAAATTAAATTGTGTTTTAGAAGTCCAAACTAGTTTTAGGCCCGGACGATGTCCCAAGTCATTGCTTGTATTTTTATTATAGTTGTTTTTATTTAAATGTATTTAGTTTATTTAAGTTTTAACATTTGAGATCATAGTTACTAATACATATCTTAATGCAGGGAGAATATATGGAAAAACTTGAGGAATATAAGAACAAAGGAATTGAGATAAACCCCGACAAAGTCTACTTGGAGGTTGTAGGTGGTCAAAAGAAAGGAAAAGTATACGGTTTAGGGAATGCTTCACAAATGTATTACAAGAGCGATCCTACTTCTCAATCTACTGCATCATCTTCCACTCCTTCCATGATTTCTCAATTAAGTTCTCAAGTTGAAGAACGAAAGAAGATGGCAGAAGAAAACAATAACAAGGTGGAGGAAAGCCAAAAAAATAGCGGCAGAGAGCTTAAAATGTGCTAAGGAATTCGTCGAAAATCATGAGATCGAAAAAGCTACATGGAAGAAGGAAAAATTAGCTATGCAAAAAACATTGCAGGAAATGGCATCACTTGTAAAACAAGTTTACCGTCCTTATAAGCCTCCTACGCCTGCAGTCACCCGCTCTCGTGATACAACTAAATGATTTTTATTTCTTTGGTGGTAATTTTACGAACAACTGGTCTTTTACATTGTCATTAGTTCTTATTTGAAGCAGCTTTTTTTATATGGGAAGTGACTTTTGGAACAATTAGTCATATGAGTTAAATATTGTTTTTTAATACATTGATACAAAATTGATTATATTTTGGATATTTGAATAAAATTAACATTTTGGTTATTTGAATTTATGCGTGGGTACCTTTTTTGTTTTGTGATTAATATTGGTAGTTGCTTGATTATGGTCTCAAATATTGATAGTTAGTCGCAAATATTTAGCGACTTCAAATTTGGTTTAGAGACTAATTGGTTAGTTGCAAAATCATTAGTCTTAGTAGTCGCTAATCTGTCACAAATAATTAGTTTTGTAGTCGCAAAAATTTGGTCTCGTATGTAGTTGCTAATCCGTCGCAAAAAACATTAGTCTCAATAGTCGCAAATCCGTCACAATAATACTAGTCTCCGTACTCGCAAAAGTTTAGTCTCGTAGCCGCAAAAATTTTGTCTTGCAGTCGCTAATCCGTCGCAAAAGTAGTCTTAAAACATTGATCTCTGTAGTTGCTAATCCGTTGCAAATAAATTACGACGGACAATAATTTAGTTGCTAAAATTTGAAATTTAATCGCTAAATGATAGTTGCAAAGGCATTGCAAATCTGTCGCTATATTTGCGACTGTTCAAAAATTAGTCGCAAAAATGGATTTGCGACGAGGTCTTTGGCAACGAACCAAAGTAGTTGCAAATCCGTCGCAAATCCATTTTTGCGACGGATTTGCGACTACTTTGGCCGTCTCTAATTACCCTTTTTCTTGTAGTGATGCTCTCTAAAATTACTGTTGGGCTCTACAATGGTGGGTCTAGGGTTGTTTTGAGATTTTATTTGTTGGGTTTTGATGGGAAATTTGTGAATGTACCTCAGTTTGTTTGTAGTCAAAATGGGGTTAGTTTTGATAGGAAATTGGGTGTGATTGTGGATGTAAGTCATGGGATGAAGGTTATGATTTCTGAAACGATTAATTATTTGGCTTTGTACTCAGCTTCAGGGGGGAAAGTATGGGTTTTTGGGGTGAAATTGATTAGGGATGGGAGGAGTTTGAGGTTTAGTGAAGTGTGCTGTGATTGATTGTAGGTTTGCAATTTCGTCGATTTGACTTTTGTTTGGGTTTTTGATCTTGGGGGAGATGAGAGGGGTTTGGGTTTTTGCATGTCTCAAACTCTTATAAAGTTATAGAAGGGAAACATTTTGGGATGTCCTACATTATCTTCACTTCCTCTGCCCTACTGAAATTCCAATCACTAGTACTGATAATTTGCAACCCCCCTTCCCTGAACAACGTTTTTTCTACTTGAACTACCCTCTAATAAGAATAACTTTCAAATAAGGGGTTTATTCATGTTGGTTAATAAACAGTTGTATTCGTTGATCCCCTCGATCGATCATTGCTCTCTATGATTTCAGTTCTTTGAGAAAAGTACGTGTTGTAACTTCTACTAATTATTTATAAATCATAATATTATAAATTCATGGCTTAGCTAGTAAATTAGAGTATATTAGTAAGTATTAGCATGAATGTAGTCTAGTTTATTCGAATGTATGTATCTCTGGTGTACAAAGGTTCCACCTGGCATTTCATGAGAATTTATCCTAGTGATTATAAAGCCTGAATATTGGATCACCTTTTTTTTGTTTATAAAGGTGGTCATTATTTATTAGGCCTCTATCTTTTGACCTGAATTCTCCATGTTTAAACGTATGTTTGAATGTATCTAATGAGAATGAACTAATATGTTACCTTCAACTCATAAGCTTCTGGACAGTTTTGAATAGGATTATGGTTGATTAACAACTCATAAGCTTCTGGACAGTTTTTGTCGTCACTAGACTCTAGCATTAGTCATTTAAACCTATCTATTTTACATAATAAGTGCATATAAACAAGTTAGTTTTGTAGAACAAAAATATTTTATTGAAAATTAATGGATCATAGAACTAACCTTCAAATTTCCCAGTAAAGAAACTCCAATGTCTTTACTAGGTGAGATCTTCCTGATTAGTTGATCAGAAAATCTTTTTCCCTAAAAAGATAACCTACTTGGCTGCATTCTTCTAAGATTTTGACAGTGCATCGATAGAAGATTTCATATTTGCTTGTTTTTTGTGTCAAATTCATGTAATTTAGATTAAAACATTGTAGTGCAAATAAGCTTTAGGAATTAAATTCGGATTGCACTCTTAGCTTTAATTTCTCCCTAATGCTTCCTGCTTCTTGAATGGACTCACTAGCTAACTGGACCCTAATCACATGCCATTCTAATTCATTCTATTCTATATATACTCAGCCTCCCTCATACAAGGACTATCATACTTAATTGAATTTGTCTTGTATTGCTGCCAAAACAGAATAGCTACCACAACACACACACTACACTCCATAGTGGGTGTAGTTTGTTCCAATGTTTTCCCCTGCTACAGTGATAATGCTTAATGGAATTTGATTTTCTTGCTCACCACTTTATTTGTGCACTAACTATGGCAAGTTCTCCTTTATCTCTTTTTGAAAAGTAGGCTGATCCTTCTGCATTTTCATGCTTATGAGACACTGGTAGAAACTATTATGCACATGGCTGTTATGTGTATTATGAGCAGCCTTTTTGGTACCTGTTGTTCTTATGAACTTAAACTTACAGAAACTTCTGATGTAGACTCTTTATTAGCTGGTTGGTTTCTAGGTTCTTTAGGTGAAGTTTCTTGCTTTCTTAGGTCTTTTGGATTTTGAGTAATGTCAGTTGCAACTGCTTGAGGTTTCTTTGTGGGGGATGAGTGCTTTGCAGAAGATGTTGGAGGTGACCCTGTTGTGGCTTTTGTCTAAATTGGCTTGTCACTTCCTCGTGATAGAGATAGTGACTGTGGTAGTGAAGGAGATGGAGATGGTTTGGGCTGTGCTGGCGCCACTCTTGCTGGATGGAAAGGGGGCCGCTGTGTAGGTGGCTGAGATGGTGCTTGGGTCTCTTGGCTGGGACGTGGAGCAGCAGGTGCTTGCTGAGGTGGTAATAGGCTGATATGGTGCTTGGGCCACTTGGCTGGAACTGTGTACTAATATGTGCTACTCTGCTTGCTGCGTTTTGTCAAAAAAGAAAAAAAGATATACATATTTATATTTAATTAGATGAACTTATTTTATATAATTAACTAATATGTATGTATTTTACATTGTTTTGTAGTATTTTAAGCAAGTTCCTCCAACATAATCTCAACAAATGATCGACGAGCTTAGGGAAATGTAGATTTCATATGTTACTGGATACAATCAACCAAATGACAACGAAGATGATTTATGTGAATTGTAGATCAATATGGTATTGGTATATCTAAGCATAGTTTTTTATTTTCATCAACATTAACTAGAAAGGTTTTTGATATTTAACTCACGTATTTGTTTGTATAGAACAAATTTTGTATGAATGATTCAATTTAATTGTGGTTGGATGTTTTAAATTATATATATGAATTATATTTTGATGGCTTTCGTAGTATCTGAAAATATATTTTTTAATTTTATTATACAAAAAGTTATATTGCACGTACAGGATCTTGGATTTATTTTACATATGAAATGTGAAGATTTTCTTACAGGATATATAAATTTACAAGATATAAAACATGAATACAGGTCTAAAATGAAATACAAAAATAATTCAGATTATTAAAATACAAGAATAATACGGTATAACATACGTAGAGGGGTAATTCGAATAATTAAATACTTTTGGCCGGATTTTTTTTTAAAAAAAAAACATTAGAGAACTGTTATCTAACTTAACCGTTCTCTATTGTAATGCAATATAGAATGGTTAAGTGGCCTAAATCGTTCTGTATTCCTTCCTTGGTGTACGAATTTAAAAAGGGAAAAGAGAACGGTTGTGACTAACAACCGTTCTCTATTCGTTATTATATAAAACGCCTACACGACCCGTTCTCTATACTTTATAAATCGCTTAGCAGAAGAACGCCCCTAAGGCGATCTATAAAGCCTATTATAACAGTTCTCTAAGGCCTTTTTGTAGTAGTCGCGCGGGATCTGAATTATTTTTGTATTTCATTTTAGACATGTATTCCTGTTTTATATCTTGTAAATTTATATAGCCTGTAAGAAAATCTTCACATTTCATATGTAAAATAAATCCAAGATCCTGTACGTGCAATATAACTTTCTGTATAATAAAATTAACAAAAATATTTCCAGATATGACGAAAGCCATCAAAATATACTTCATATATATATTTTAAAACATCCAACCACAATTAAATTGAATCATTCATACAAAATTTGTTCTATACAAACAAATACGTGAGTTAAATATAAAAAACCTTTGTAGTTAATGTTGATTAAAAAAAAATTGATGCCCCAAAATATACTAATACCATATTGATCTAAAATTCACATAAATCATCGTCGTCGTCGTTTGGTTGATGGTATCCGGTAACACGTGAAATCCACCTTTCTCTAAGCTCGTCAATCATTTGTTGAGAATATGTATGAGGAACTTGCTTAAAATACTACAAAACAATGTAAAATACATACATATTAGTTAATAATATACAATAAATTGTTCTACATTTAAGGATATTGCACAATGATACATAGAATCACTAAACATTGGTGGATATTGCCATTTTTGCAAATCAATCAGAATGGATGCTGAATAGATTAACAGTTTGTCGCGGTGATACAAAAAATTCAACAGAAGTTCAAAATAGAGTGTCACTGTGGGGCATGGATAACAAATAAGCCTCAGTTAGTAGTTAAGGCTCGTTAGACACAGGGGAAAAGTCATCAATAGCATTAAGAGCCTGGTCAATCTCCATATTAGTCACTGCCTGAATAAGCAAATTCCTAGCTTGGAAGCTTAAATGACTACCTGCTCTCAAGAAGCTGACTACCAGTGATGGTTGCAGTGAAACAACAGCTTCTCAGCATTATGATGGCCTCCTGGATCCAACTGATGATGAAGTACTGGAAGGGAGTGAAGAGTTTTCTCACCAGGGTTATGATTCTCACCAGGGACATGGTTCTATCAGTCTAGACAACAAGCACCTGTTATCACAAATAGCAATCTAGGGTATATATTATGTTTCCCGTCGTTCATTTCATCCCAAAGGACCTCTTCTTTAATTGAATCGTCCTCATTCAAGATTGTTGCAACACGTCTGTCATACATAACTGCTGCCTCCAGAATGATACCAAAATCTTCATCTTGTGTCCAAGCAGTATGTATTGACAAATCAGCAGTAATACAAAATATCATAAGCTGATCATTCTCTAACTAAGGGGGTTTCTTTCTTTTTCCATTTGAGCCACATTACATTTCACACTCTGGTTTTGCATCCCCAGGATTACCCACGATTACTCTCATGAGATGAAACATAGGCCAAAGGGAATAGCGTTAAGCATTTTAGTCAGCTTTTAACATCTTTCCTAGCTGTTTTGTAAATAGAATAAAATCCTCTCCAATCACTTCTAATATCAATATGGCACATTGTTGTTTGTTTATGCATTCCTAGACCATGTACAGAACCCAATTACCAGGAAATAAAAAAAATACTTAGTACTGAATTTTAAAACTGTTTACAATTACAATCAGGTAATTACATAACCAAATGTGAATTTAAGAGCCCGTGTCAGGATTATAAAACACCAGTGACCCTCGTGTCTTTATTTAGAGTTAAAACCCTTACAAACCCATATAGATCTTCCTTAATTTTCTTTTCCTATTACATATTTAGGTGGGTTGGGGGGTGGTTCCCATGGTATTATTATGGTATAGCAATAGTCAAATACCTCCAATGTTCTCATTTTCTCTGAAAAACCTTCAAATCACAATATGTAAGTTTTAACAATAGTGAGTGTTTTGATCCAAAAATTGATAATTTTTAGAGCCAATCTCAGCATTCGAATTCTCAACCTTACCTCTCACTACTGTCAACCTCTTTTTACTCCCAACCCTCCCTTTCACCAATACACGCAATGGAAAAACCCAAACCCCTCTCATCTCCCACAAAATAAAAAACACAAACAAAAGGCAAATCGACGAAATTGGAAACCTACAATCAATCGCAGCACACTTCACTAACCTCAAACTCCTCCCATACCCAATCAATTTAACCCCAAAAACCTATACTTTCCCCCCTAAAGCTGAGTACAAAGCCAAATAACTAATCGTTTCAGAAATCATAACCTTCATCCCATGACTTACATCCACAATCACACCCAATTTCCTATCAAAACTAACCCCATTACTTAGCCAGCCCAGCAGTAATTTTAAAGAGCATAATTGTACAAAAACTACAAATTTTAGAGAGTATAGTCAGATGTGTGCATCAGCTACTCAAAATACATTAAAACTAAATGTCGTACCTTGTCGGGGATGATCATTTGCCTAGATTCAATTGTCTCAATCATGTAGCGACAAACGTAATATCCACTATCACTAGAGCCATTAGCTTGACGAGGACACTAATACAAACCAAAAAAAAGGGGAGGGTTAAATCAAACACCTAGTTATATATAATGTATCAACATATATTATGTACTAAGCATTGCAAAATTATATTAAAGATACAAATACCTCTATGCTTATCCATTTAATGTAAGGTTTCTTCTTTATTTTTGTGATATCCTTTCGATGTTCCGTGCTAAAATTGTTCATTGCCCTAAGTAATTATCAAAATATTAAGAGTAATAGCATTGAAATACTTTCATAAAAAGAAGTTAACATGTAACAAAATAAGTAATCTAGCACATACTTGTTGATTATTGTTTGAGCAAATTTGGGAGGTTCATCTTTTACTCCCGCGGGATCTAGCCAATGCACCAAACCAACCCATGGACAAATAATAGCCAACATCCAATGTCCACTATATTGATTAAAACAATAGAATTCAAATACAATAATGAATGTTTAAAAGGAATTAGAAATAAAACTGATAAAAAAATAAAAAATATGTGATAGACTCATATGCACTTACTCCTCATAATACGGGGCAAAGAAGAGCTGATTTTTGTTTTTAGCATCATTACATGAAAATAGCCTAGCTAGATAGTCACATCGATCATTGTCTTTTTCCACAGTTGGAGCATACGGGGATAGATAGTTGCAATCACAAAATCCATACAACCCTGAGATACCTTCTGTATGACAATCTCACTCATATACCTTGCATATCAAATATTTATTTAAATTTATTAGCTCATTAGTCAAAAAGCGTTATAAATTTAACCTAGAAATGGCAAAGGATACAACACTTACATCATTAAAATTGACGTGTGACGATTTTATCTCTCTTTGGAAGCACCAGTCAAGCATGTCTTCAAAATCAAGGGTAACACATTGCTCATTTTGAAACACTCTAGCCAAAACTGTAAAAGATTTGGTTTTACCGCTCGTTTTCATTGCAATAGCCACATCCTTAAATACTCGAACCAAATTAGAAGTCAACTTCAACTTATCAGCATGAGTTATTGTGTACTTTCGAGTGCATGATGATTGTGATGATGGAGAGTGTGGAGATGGTGCAGCGATTTCTTTAGTGACTTGCTTATCAGCCTTGTCATATAATCGCAGGAAAAAAATCAGCAAAAAAAAAATAACAGGTATATAATGTGACAGATAATTATAATTTAAAACTGAATTTTACCTTCTTTATAGGAAAAACCAAGTGAGAAGGCCATATTAAATAATAATTTAAAGTTTGACAAATGAATCTTATCTCCCTTTCAGGAGATGGCAGAGGTGCATTTGGGTTGATTTCTTCTTTAACACAAACTCGATAATGACCACTTGGGACAGGCTTGAAATGATGCTTGACAACTTATCCTTCCATCCCAACAAACACTTCTCCAATAGCAACTATATCGACCCCTTTGTCACTCTTAATTGCCAAGGAACAAAGACTATCAACTCCCTAAATATGGATTATGGTATTAATAAACTTTTTGTGGTTTGATAAGATGTAGTAGTCTATAATTTAACACCATCAGAAGAATCTAGGATATATATACTTACATCAAACATATAAGTATTATGAAATAATGTTACCTTTGGAAATGGTTGGCCAGTAATGTCTTGTTCATTATTGAGTACATGCGTTTCCAAATTCTCATTTTCTAGCACATATTCCTCCTCAGGCCACGCAACATGGTATGGCTCGGGTTGAACCTCACATGCTTGAAAATTCTGGTCTTGGAAGTTGAAACCTCGAAACCCTTGGTCACCTTTGGAGCCAAAGACATCTAAATGATCATCTAACTCTTCATCACCAGAACCACCCTTTTGGACACTTGCTAACTGATGGGTATGTAACTTTGTTTTGCTCTGAGGCAAGTTGGAAGCTAAGACCTTGAAGCCAACTGTCACGACCCAAGCCAAGGCCATCTAAACCTTGGCCACCAGATCCACCAGCTTGGATACCCGCTAACTGATGGGCAACTTGGTTTCCATTTGAATCACCAAGTTCTATCAATTGCTCCACGTTAACCTGACCACTTGACATTAAGTAAGACAACAGCAAATTTTGTGTGTTAACCACATTTTCTAATTTTGATTTGAGACACTTGAGATCTGATTGCAATTGACTTTGTGGTAATGGTTTGTTATAGCAAAAGTACAACTTATTTGTAACACCCGACCCAACGCCCCTAACACAACCACCATGTTCAGGATTCTTTAATGCTCTCGCAAGGATATCATTCCGGCCAGTGGCCTCAATTTCTCCTTGGATTGTTGAGCCTCCAATACTTTCTGACATCAATAATAAACAACCTAATTAAGGTAGTGTACTCTATTATAGCCAAATAATTTATTTGATTCAAAAGTAGAAACAAACTCACAATTGTTTGAGCTATTTCAAAATCAGCAGGATTGTCAAAGGTCATTGCACCATCTTTTTGTTTGGAATGAGCTCTTATCCAAACCAAATGTCGAGGCACGTCTCTAACTTGCACTCCTTGTTTCTGAAGTTCAGCAGCCTGACAATACATATAACACAATGCCATTTAACAACTAAAAGTCATCCCTTAATTGATTATTTACTGTTATTCCTAAAAAAGTTCAACAAAAAATCTGACATAATCATTTCAGTTCAGCAGCCTGACAATACATATAACACAACGCCATTTAACAACGGAAAGTCATCCATTAATTGATTATTTACTGTTATTCCTTACAAAAAATCAACAAAAAAATCTGACATAATCATTTCTAAACTTACAATCTCTTGTTCATAATACAAGTGCCCTTTTTGACCTCCTCGATATCTTGAAGTATTCATTTTCGCCCTCTTTCGATTCTTGTCACTTAGTTCCTTTCAATATAATAATGTACATACAATTAATTCCCAGTTTTCAAAGGTTTTTTCATAACTATGATTAGTTATGGGCTATAATTCAAAGATTACCTTAAACGCATCATCAGTATATGTTTCAATGAACTTGGTCCAATCAGCTTGTGTTATTAATGGATATATCGAAGGTGGCTTCTTTATTATCACATTTGGATTTACTCCCTTGGTGTCGTACATCCAATCCTTTCTTAATCTGGCCTTGAAAGCTCTCCACCGGATTGAAGCTCTCCCTAATACATAATTTCTACGTTCTTCCGGCACTATAAATCCTCTCTGCACAATTCAAATAAAAGATATTAGATATGACAATACCTAAATTCATATATCAAAACAATACCCGAATTCGAATAAACAAGCTTTTTTGAGGCTTGATCATTCTCTGGAAGCCACAATGCAGTCTTGATTTTCTTTTTTTTTTCATCTTTTTGTTTTAGGAACCCCATCAAGGAGAAATTACGTAGATAAATCAGATTCAGCTACATCAATAATATCATCAATGATGAAATGGAACGAACTAGATTTTGCATCAAACCAGGTGGCAGCTTACTGCTGCAAAGCTGGACTTTTTACACTAAGACGTTATGCTGGCTGGCAGAAAAACTCTTAGAGCAGACTACTTCTGTCTGTCAGATCAGAACATGAGCTTTTACCTCCTTTGTACTTACGATCATTACATCATAGGGGATCAAGTATCGCTTTGACATTTTATCAAACAATAAATATACTCTTTCTTCTGCAAAAATAGCTATTGAAAGAGGTATAAATTCTTGTAAAAAGAGTTGATCAGAATTTTGTTTTGGCAAGGGAAATTCCCTTTGTTTTGACAGGACACACTTAGCATCACAATTGGCCAAACCACTTTACCAAAGATTTCTCGATATCATCCAAATTAAGCAAATAATTTGAGCTATAATACCCTTGGCATTTTACAGTCTTGAGAGCCCTTGTTGTTATAGTAACTCTTTATAAAATCAGCATATGAATGCTTAACCTCATCAGAATTACTGCGGTCTCGCTTAGTAGTATAGCTAATTTATTTCAAGAACTGTATGACCATCGAAAACAAAACAAAGACATCCTCCAGCAAAAAAAAAAATGACCAAACCAATATTAAGATTTCAAACCAAAAAATTAAATAGCTTACCATAATGAATTTAAAGAGGTCATCAATAACTTCTTTCGGAACTTCCTCCCAGTCGCGATAATTGATATTCACTTTTTCACGAACAACTACAATGTATGATGAAAAAATATCTCTATTTTCCCCAATTGGCACTTTATTGTGATTCCATTCCAACGGGATTTTGACACCACTCAGAATTGCTTTTCCAAATACTGCAGCTACTGTACGACCCCTTCGATTCTCACACTCAGCAGATTCTTCAGCCTCGCCAGTTTTAGAGGCCTCATTAGCACTTGCTTGCTTTCTCTTTTTTGACATCAACCTGCAAACATACAATTATATAGAAATCATCTCTAAGAAGTGTCATTAGAAATCAAATAAAATAAAGCATTTGTCTAAAAACTCTACATCAAGAACAGATTATAAATTTCAATACAAGAACCACAAGAATCAGATTTTTCTAGTAGCATAATAACCTGTACGACGCCGCTTTTTAGGTTGATTATTAGCATTACTATTTTCATTGTCATGCCAAATCTCTTCTTCATGATCACTACGTATATATGTTGTTGTATCATCAAGACTATCATCCACATTTTGTACCTCACAAGGGGTAGACCTCTCCTCATAAGAAATATTGTCATCATTGTCATCAATGACATATCGAGGTTTCGATGTGACAACAACTGATTTTCTTTTATCACACGGGTCAGTAACATAAAACACTTGTTTAGCTTGACTAGCCAAAATGTATGGATCTTCTGTATGACCTATCTTGTTGAGATTCGTAGTAGTATGCCCTAAACCATCGCATACAACATTGTTATTATTGTTAGCCCATTTGCAACCAAAAATAGATATCGAAAAACCCATATAATGCAACTCACATATCTCTTCAATTACCCCATAGTATTGCATTTTGCTATAAACAGGTCGATTATCTTTAGAACTAGACAAATGCATCGCTTCCGCTTCAACACATACCCCGCTGTTTTGCATAGTGCTTTTATCATCTTGATCCCTGGTATAAAAAGTCTAGCCATTAATGGCATAACCAGAAAAAAATGAGGCAGAGAAATCAGGACCATTAGCTAAACTTCTAAGTCGGTCAGAAACAGTTTATGGGAAATTTTTTCTCTTTCATTACTTGATCCTTGAGCCAAAGATGAAATGTTTTACTTTGTTCAATAGCCAAAGCTTTGGATCTAGCCTTTCGATTATGCATCTTCAAAAAAGTCATATGTCTATTAATATACGGTGCAATTTCATCTTCATTGAAAAGAATATATGTGTGGGCCATGTGCCACTTTTCAGGAGACAAGTCAAGTTCTCTACGACCGATGGTTCCCTTACCCTCAAGTGTGTCACTGTGTCGAGAAGTAGAAATCCCTACTGTCCTCATATCTCCTAAACTTTCAAGGCAATATTCCATAGCTAACTCATAAAGCATTCTCTCAGCGATACAAGCCTCAGGTCGATAAGCATTCTTAACATACCCCTTATAAGTTTTCATTTATCTTTCAAAGGCCCATTGAACTCTATTGTGCACGGGACCACAAAATCTAATCTCCCTTACCAAATGAATTGGCAAATGTATCATGGGAAAGTACATCTCCAATTGACACAAAATAACATCAATTTCAGTTTCTAAGGAATCCAAAGATGACTTTAATGTATATTGCCTTAAAGAAAAGACATAAACTGATAATGGCATATCGTACATTTTTTGACAAAATTGAACGAATAGCAATAGGTAAGAGATCTTGCATAAGAACACGGCAGTCATGAGACTTCAAGCCCACGAGTTTCAAATTCTCCATTGAAACAAGAGAAGAAATGTTTGAAAAATAACCCTCAGGCACCTCCGGCTAAGGATGCACAAAGCTCAACTTTCTCATTCTTAGACAGTGTATAAGCAGCAGGTGGCAAATAGTCCTGTTTTCCAGTCTCAACGGCATGGAGCTCATTTCTCATATTCATTTCCTTCAAGTCAAGTCGAGCATTAACACCGTCTTTTGTCTTCCCTGAGATATTCAATAGTGTGCCAATCAAACTATCAAACACATTCTTTTCGATATGCATAATATCTAGAGAATGTCGGACAAAGAGAAATCTCCAATAAGGAAGACGCCAAAAATCACAACACTTCTTGTACCCTTTCTTAGGAATGGCATCTTTATTTTTCTTTAACTTGCCAAAAGTAAGTTGAATGTCTTTCACCTTTTCAAATACTTCTTGGCTAGTAAAGACTTTTGGGCGACTTTCAAAATTGTGTTCCCCATTAAAAGCTTTCTTCATTCGACGATACTTATGATCCAAAGGAAGAAATGGACGATGATCATAGTAGACCGTCTTTCTAGATGCCGAGAACCATTTGCCTTTCCAACCATCTTCACATATAGGACAACCACCTTCCCCTTTTACAGAATAGCCAGAAATATTACCATATGCTGGATAATCTTGTATGGTGCAAAATAACATTGCTCTTAAATTGAAAATTTCATTCCGATTAGCATCAAACACTTCTACACCTTCTTCCCACAACAACTTTAAGTCATCAATGAGAGGTGCCAAATACACATCGATGTCATTTCCTGGTTGTTTAGGTCCAGAAATAAGCATTGACAACATAATGTACTTTCTTTTCATGCATAACGAAGGAGGTAAGTTATAAGCCACTAGCATGACCGGCCATGTACTACGGATGCTACTAAGGGAACTATATGGATTAATACCATCAGTAGACAACCCAAGGCGTAGGTTTTGTTCTTCACTACCAAAATCAGGGAATTGTCCATCAATAAATCTCCATTGCGGTGAGTCAGCCGGGTGTCTAAGTAACCCATCCTTTTTCCGGCCGAATTTATGCCATGTCAACTTCTCTGCATCTACCGGGTCTGAATACATCCGTTTAAACCTAGGAATAATTGGAAAATACCACAAAACCTTAGCTGGCACTCCTTCCTTTTTCTTATACCTTGAGAGATTACACTCTGGGCAACTCTTTGCTGATTCATTTTCATTTCGATAAAGTATGCAATCGTTAGGACACGTATGAATTTTTTTCATAACGCAAACCCATTGTGCATAATGTTTTTTTTGCCCTGTATGTATTCTTTGGCAAAACATTATCAAATGGAAGGACATCTATCAAGAACTCAAGTAATGCTGTAAAACTCTTATCTGTCCAACTATGACCCACCTTCAAATTGTATAACTTAAGTGAAGCTGATAGCTTTGCGTACTTACACCCTTCATATAAAGGATTCTCAGAATCACTCAACAATTCTTCCATCACATTTGGATCATCATCTACTCTGTGTACGAATTGACTCGTCATGTCCTCTAATTTGTTACCCTCATCGGTATTATGGCCTTGAGCATCCTTGCTTGTCATTTCTTCCCTTTTTTCACCATGACGATGCCAACAAGTATATGTTCTATCAAATTGCCTTTTACTCAATGATTAAGTATCACATCAGCTTTGTGACACATAAGATTATGGCAGATGTAATAAGGACATGGCAATTTATCACGCCCTTTACTATTATTTTCCAAAGCGAATTTAATAAATTCCATAACTCCGGCTTCATATTCTGGATCCCCTAATTTTTTTGTGGTTATCCAAATTCGGTCCATATCTACAAACTAGGAAGTTAAAAATAAAAATATATACACTCAAATCACAAACATAACTGCACTTGCTATATACTTATGGATATAATTTTAACATACACTACCATAGTTAATGCCTACAACAATGTAAATAAAAACAAGCTAATAAACTTAGCTTTACATGTAAATAACAATTTATTTAAGCTCTTTAATTACTAAAGTATAAGAATCTATTTATTAGTGCAACTGAATAATACAATATTATAATGTGTTTTCATATAATGTAATTATTGGACCACCTCATAACCTGTTTGTTCATTAGTTTTCTTTAATCAAAAATAAGCTTTGTTATGCGAACTTCTCAAGTCAATTATGCCCAACATTGTTCAATAGTGAAAGAAGGCCCCACCTTTACCATTATTTAATATACATGCAACATCCCTATAAAAAGCCACAAATTTGAGATATTATTATTATTATTATTAAAAGTAAAGTTATAAATAATTCAGTACCACAATTATGACTCCCATCTCTTCTCTCTTCTCTCTTCACAATCAGAGACACAATTTCCACAAAAACACTGCACACCCTTTACCATTTTCTTTCTAGTAGAATATTTAGCCCCACTTCTTTGTTTTGCTTTCTACTTACCATTTTCTGTTCCATTGGGCATCAAACTCTATATCTAATTTTGTCTGACCTTAAAAACCAAAACATTTTGTTTTTAAACAAACCTCATTCACAAAATGGGCTCAGCCATATCCTCATCAATTTTACCAACAGCATATATTACCTCGCTAAACCAAAACCAAAAATTGTATGTTTATCTCACTGTTTTAAGTCCTATCTTTATGTTCCTTTTTTAAAAAAAAAAAACAAAATCTGATTAGGGTTCTAAATTGAAATTAGGTAAGATTAATTTGGCTAAAATAATTTTGATTACAATTGAAATAACAGTAAATTTGACAAATATAAGGGTAATTTGATTGAACTTACTGCAATAATTCGGCTTAAAAATTTACATACAAACAATCGATGAATTAATCCCAAAAACAAGAACTTTGAAGTTTTTTTCAATCACCTAAAATTCGAATTCTATGAATTTAATTCTGTTTCCTTCATAATTTGTATGATTCATGCAATCAGGTTGACAATTATCAGAATCAAATTACTCTACCACAACAGAAATTCGAACAAAAAAAAATTCGAGCCTACCTCAATTTACTGCAGGTGGCTCAGCAAACAAGTGTGGTACGCCGGTACTGCAGATAGACGTGGAGCGGCAGTGGAGTAAGCGGTTGATGAAGGTTTTTCTATGGATGTTTGATGGAGGTTTAACTTTTTTATTCCTGATGAATTGAATGAGAAAGAGGTTTCACTTTTTTATGAAAGTGAAATTGATGCGCGGGCTTCAATTTTACCTTTTACTCTTTTAGCCGCCTTCGTTTGGGTAAATTATTACTCCGTATGTACGTATATAATTTCCTCCTAATTTAAAAAAATTAATTAATTAATATAATACAAAACGGTTGTCAAGATGACCGTTCTATATCATTTATAATAAATAATTATTTTTTTTAATTATTTGAGTAAATTGAAATACAGAATGGTTAACTAGCTAACCGTTCTATATGTTTTAACGTACAGAACGCCTCTTATCTTAAAATGATCTATATTCTTCTGGAGAATGCCTACCTTTGATAACCGTTCTATATTTTGCGATCTCTAATCTAGTTTTTGGTGTAGTGCATAAAAAAATAAATAAATAAACTACAAAAATCAGATTAATGCATCTAGCTACTCTATATAACATTCCTTTTTATCATGGCATTTAATAAGGACTTAAACTAAGTAAATAAATTTAGAAAACACAGTAAGATCATCCATTATGCAAGTCATTTGCTTTGGTCAACAATTCATGAATAGGGTATCTAAGTATTATAGTATGTCAAAAGCTAAGGATTTTTAAAGAGTATCTAAGATAAAGTACCTTCTTTTGCCGCAAAAATACACTAAGAGCAGACAATCCGTGGGAATCAAGCTACTGTACAAGGCTGGAAAAACAGATTAGGTTGTGTTAGTAAACTTTAAAATTTTATAGGATGCAAAGTCTTTAAATATGAATGCACATACAATTATGTATGTCATATGGAAAGCTTTTGGAAGTGCATTATACAATATTAGTGAACTAATAATATCTAAGGTATAGTGTACCTTCTTTTGCTGCAAAAGTACAGTATGAGCAGAAAATCGTGCAAATCCAGCTCCTAAACAACGCTGGAAAAACAGAAAATGTAGTGTTAGTAAACTTTGACAGTTTAAAGGAAGCAAAGTCTGAGTTAAAACTGAGTCCAAAAGATAACATAGCAACATCATAGCAATTTAGCTAGACAATAAATTTTACTTATAGCACACAAAAGCTAAGGCCTTACAAGGAACCGTCATATTTTTCCTTTGATGCAATCAGAAACTTACATACCAGGATAATAATAAACAAGTAAAGACTCTGAGTTCTGTTTTCAAAGGTAATAGTCTAATGCAACCATAATTTTCCTTTGATGCAATAAAAAACTTACATATCATATATTAATAAATATGATAACCTCTTGACTTTGCAATGAACTTGAAGAAAGCTAAAACAGGGTAACAATGTATAAACACTACACAACTTGTACAACATAAATACAAGAGTGAAGAAGTGGAGGTAATTCTATTTACTTGCAATGTAGAGAAATTTCACAGAATAGATGTAATGGAAGACATCAGCCTATGACTCAATACTCGAACTCCCCTAGTTCAAATCAACTACCCATGTAAAAATATTATGCACGACTACACGCATGACATGTCATTTTGGGCTATAAACATGCAAGTACTTTTATACGACATCCAATTTTTGACACTATGACTTGTTAAACACTTGTGGCACGCGAATTTTGATAAAAAAAAATAAAAAAAAAAAGCCTTCCGGAATCAATTTGATGAAAAGAGTACAATTAAGTCATCAATATACCTTCTTTGGGTTCAACAGGTAGTCGTACAATGTATCTTCTCCCCACAAAACGACCTTATTCTTGTAAGCAGAAGAGTAAGAATATCCTGCAGTTGAGCCTAACTGCCTCCCGATAAGACCATTTAGATTTGGACCTATACTGTCATAAATCTGAATAAGAATAGCTATAGTACTGAGGTAGCCAATATATTCAGCCACATTTATTTCATAACACCAATGACGGAAGAAGCATACATCAGACAATTAAGTACCAGAATGTACTCCTTAAAATAGTAGTAAGGTGATTAAGTGCCAATCGGCATTTCAGATAAAAATTCATAAGCATTCTCAAATAACTGTCAGACACAACACGACATTACCAAGAACATAACAAGGTCACAAATCACAGAAAAGAATTTAGTAAAAGATACATGACCATTACAATAGACATCTTACATGATCATGATTTACCACTAATCACTAATGAGGGCAATTCCCCCTGCCAAGTATATTCAGCCTTCTTTCTGCTTACTCTATATCTGAAGTTACATTGTTAACAGAAATCATGTTATAAACATGATCTTTTTATGTTAGTCCTTATTCTCTTTAACTTACATAAACCAATTTAAAATCAGTAAAATCAGATTTGATGAATGTTGGTGATTGCATACTACAAGACACTTGTAAATCATCAAAATTTAGTTTTAAAAAGTAAAAATCAGTTTAATCAATATAATTATATAAATCAAGTGAAGGGAACAAGGCCTTGCAAGTTTATAGAACAAAAACAAGTACACACTTTTATTGTACTGATAAATACAAAATCAAACTCTTAGGTTTCTGTCAGCTATAAATTCATGTACTTTCACAAACAGTTTTGCCATACTAAATTTAACTAATTCATATACTAACAACCTAAATATTGACAGCCCTCTAAGGATAGGGAAGAGGAGAAATCCAAGACAAATTTCTGCCAACAGACCAAACCTAGTCGAAATCCTCAAGAACTTTAGCAAGCAACTGAAACACCAATTTTCAATTCAGTCAGTTATTCCAACCTAGTTAATTAATCCTCAAGCCTTGTTTAGAGATTGGAAGCCTAAAGTTGCTAAGGACGGTGATAACCTTGTCACTTGCTTAGTTGGATGTTGTGTTTATAAAGGGTATTATATCCAAACAATTCAAGGCAATCTTCATCAAAACAAGAAAGTGTCATTCACAACAAAGCTAGAAAATTCAAAGCCTATAAAATTCATTACAAAAACCCAAATATTCCAAACTAAAACCCTAGAAAACGCCATAAAATTCATAACAAAATCCCATAAAAAACTACTTTAAAAAAAACAGGGAAACATCAAAATTGTAAGCATAATTCACGAAAAAAACAACATAAAAAGAAATTAAATCATCTAATTAAGGGAAAAAATTACCTCGGAATAAGAGACCGATTCTTATTCTACTCCAACTCAAAATCGTAAACATACAAAGAATAATTCCCAATTTTAATGAAATTTAGAGAATTGTGAGATATTAGGGTACCAAAAAACGATAGATATATACCTAGCAACAAAATTGTATAGCAAATTGTAAATTGATACCTGAAAATTATGAAAGAGACGAGCAAAAACCCCCCAAATTCGTTCAATTTTAGCAAGAAAAACCCAGAAATTAACCACAAAAGGTTAGATGTTGTATGTTGTCGGTGATGAGTGAAGTGAAGGTTAGAGGAGAGAAAAATAGTGGGCAATTTAATTGGGAGTATTATTTTAATACAACCCGCTAATTTTTTCATTAAAATTTTTCAAATTGCGGGCAGCAATGACTCACGTGTATAACACGTGATTTTCCCTACGGTTTACAATGTCGAGACAATCTTCGACCACAAAAAGAGTCGAAAAAAACGGAATCCAAAACTGTACGCTGACGCCACAGCAAAGGTCTCGAAGCAAAAGCGTCCAAAATACACTGGTTTTGTAGTAGTGTTGATATTCTGAAATTTAGAATGATTTTGGTTTTGCAATGGGAGTCTCATAATTTCAGATTTAAAGAAATTCGACCTCAAAAAAAAGTAAAACTGGTGTAGTTAAGATTCAATCACAGATCACTTATGTATAATAGGAAAGCATTGACCAACTACACCAAGGGGTATCAACACATATGTGATATATTGTATTATTTATTAATTTGTACCATTTATATTTATGTCAAATGATTGTATGATTCTATTAAAAATAATATGATTCCTTAAATGTTAATAGGTAGCTTATTATTTAATATATTATGATAATTACTATTGAATAAAAATGTTGTTAGGGTTGGGTGTAGGGTTTAGGTTACATGGTTTAGGGTTAAAATTTTATTGAGCAATAAATGTTAAGATAATGTATTGTTTGTTGTTTTTTAGTTTAATAATGTATTTTAACAAGAATATGTATTAATAAAATGTATCAATAAGAAGTTTTGCACAATACTTGTTTTGTTATGTGCATCACTTTCTAAATGGATTAGCTTACTGATATATCAGTTGCTTTTATAGATTGTGATGATTTCTTCTATTTGATAAGTTAATACTAGTATATTGTTTATATTTCAAAAAAAAAAAAGAAAAAAAAAGTGTGTTATTCGTATTGTAACTTACATTTGTACATTTTAATTTATATATTACCACGAAGTTTAAATTGTAAGTTTTTTAATAAAATATATTAACATAGAGGTAAATTGTAAATATTCCTTATATAAATTCTGTGTTATCCATTACTAAGTTAGTTTTTATTTATTTAAGTTTGGTTTGAAATCAAACATGTATTAAATTCATCATGTTCAATAACATCCACTAAAATGAACTGTTTATATTAATCATTTGAGCTGAGAATTCATATAATCGTTTTTTTTTTTTTTTCAGAATCATATCCATAAACATGGGTATACATTTATTGTAAAGTTGGGTACATCTTAAGTATTAAGTTCTTTTTTTTATATAAATATTTACAGAAATATTAAGATAACACATATTAAGGCAAATTTTTGGGTTATATGTGGTTGATTTTTTTTTTTTTTTTTTTACCAAAATCTGGTACAGTAAGGTTTCGAACACGGATCACTTTTGTACATTAGGAAAGCATTGATAAACCGAGTCAAGGGGTATTAGCATTTACGTTTTTAAATATTTAGTGTTTTGTACCATTTTATTGTGATGTCAAAATGAATTCCATGATTCTTTTAAAGACAAAATGATCTCTCGAATTGTTATTTTGTCCGTTATATTTTGTAAACCCTAAAATTATTTTGGGAAATTCTCTTTGGTAGACCTATAATAATAAACATTCTCAGTGGTAAAATGCAAAAAAAGTTATTATCCTTGGTGAATCATATTTTAAAAAGTTTAGTCATTGGTAACATTAAGCAAGGTAATTAGGCATTTCTTAACCATGGTTAACCATTCTAAGTAAAAAAAAGTTGTGATGCCTAAAATACCCCCATTTTAAAATTAATTAAAAAAAAATAAAAACCACCACCTTGCCACCACCTTCCCCACCATTCTCCACCATTCCCTCACCCCCTCCTCTGCTCGCAGCTCCCCTCCCCCAGCCCCTATTCCCTAACTTCCCCATTCCCGCCGGCAACCTTCGTCCCTACCCCGACACGCCAAGTACCCAACGCCCCAACCCATTTTCTCTCCTCAAATTTGCTGCTACAAAACCCCCAAACCTCGCAACTCGCCACCAAGGCAGCCCCCGCCACCAGCGAAGTCGAGTCGGCGTCAAAATCCCAGCAAGTACCTCAAATCGCGCTCTTCACCTTCTGGAAATCACATCTCTACCCCTTCGACACCCTTCCCCATCTTCTCTCCTTTCTCGCACCTCACCACCATTGAAAACGATAAAAAAATTGAACTAAATTTGTGAATTTCTGGTAATTGAAACCCTAATTCCTCACAATTGAACAAGAAATTATGTAAATTACAAATAAATTGAAATTAATTTGATGTTTGTTGAAGCAAAAGGTGTAGCCAGTGGGGATTTAGGGTTTAGGGTTTGTCGTTTCGGGAAAGGGTGTGGCTGGGGGCTGGTGGTGTCTAGGGTAGGGGAAAGGGGAAGGGGGATGGAGTCGGCAGCAGGGGAGCTGTGCGCCGGTTGGTTAAGGGGAAAGGGACGTCGGTGGCTGGTTGCTGGTGAGGAAGGGGAGGTTGCTTTTTTTTTCCTTTAAAAAAATCTAAGAAGGGGAAATCAGGTCTGCCATTAGGGTCAAATTAGTCATTACATCATTAGTTAACCATAGTAACGCTTAAAATGCCTAATTACCTTGCTTAATGCTACCATTGATTAAACTTTTTAAAACAGTTCACCAAGGATAATAACTTTTTTTGCATTTTACCATTGAAAATCTTAATCATTAGAGGTCTACCAAAGAGAATTTCCCAATTGTTTTTATTCAGGAGAATCTATGGCTAATTGTTTTATTCTAACCGTTTTTTTTTTTTTGTATTTTTTTTTTGTATTGTAAACTCCTTAATTGGTATTTAAAAGTCTATTTTAAATTAGATACATAAAAAGGAATATTTAGATAGAGCAATTGTTTATTCAGGCAAATCTATGGCTAATATGTGATTTTACGTAAAAAAATTTAAAAATAAGAAAAATGGATATAGTTAGGTATCGAACACAGATCAGTTATGTACAATAAGAAAAATGGGTATAGTTAGGTATTGTAGACCCGGGTAATTTTCTCATTATTTTTTGCTCATTTAACAAATGAGCAAAAAATTTTGCTCAATTATTAAATGAGAAAAAAATAATGAGCAAATAAATTTTGCTCATTTGTTACATGAGCAAAAAATAATGAGCAAATTACCCGGGTGTACAACAGAATAGGCTCTTGGGTATCATCACATTCCTTAGTTCTAAACATTATTATATAATATTAAATATGATGGTACCAAATGAATAAATTAAATATTTTTATTAAAGATTATTTATAGTTACACATCTAAAAGTATAACTTTGTTCCCTTAAATAAATGACTTTGTTATTTTGATATTTTTAAAAAATATGATTCCATAAAATAGAAAAGTTATTAAACAATTTTTTTTTTAAAAAAAATTTACGCATTGTCATAGGGTTCAAACTCAAGTAAACTATACAAATTACACACATAACTTGTATACTAGACCATTGGACTAAGGGGTATCAACACGTTGATTAGATGAAAAGAAATTTATTTATTAAAATGTTTTTGTGTCTATTACAATTCCACCAAAACTTTGGTGTCTAATTACAATCCTGGCAAACTTTGGTGTCCATTAAAATTTTGACAAAATTTTGTCTATCCAATTATTATTTCAACTACAACATTAAACCAATTTCCAACTACAAATTCTACGAAAATTTTACAACATTAATCCGTATCAACCAAATTTGTATTCCGCAAATTTATCGTTCGCTTGTTTATAACTAATAAGATTAATTTTGATGTTAATAATTTTTGAAAAATAAAAAATTTGCCACACCGAGGACAAAAAAAATCAACGGCGAAGTATTCCGTAACAATCGCAGCGGGGAAAACGATCTCATGATGCAACTGAAAATAATACTGAAAAGATACGATAAAATACTGAAAATAATATACTTCGTTGTTATTAAACATGAAAGACGTATGCAGATGTGAAAGTATTACTTTTATTCATTTAGATTTTATAAAAAGAAGAATGATTCTTTAAAATGAAAAATGTTTGAAAAAAAAAGTTAAAATAGTTTTTTTTTATAAAAAAAAAAAGGTTGCAAGGTTCGAACAATGAATGACTTTGCATTATACGCAATTTCAATAATTGCTACACCATTCAACTAAGGGGGTATTAGCACATTCATTGGATTAAATATTATTATTTAATTTTAAATCTGTTGATATTAAATGAAGAGGTTCTCTTTTTTAATTTCTAAAATTTGAAAAATTGTTACTTAAGAAAATACTTTTTTTGGGAAAAATAAAATAGTTATTTAAGATTTAGGTACTATTTTTTATAATAAAATAAAAAAGTAACACATCTAAAAGTATATCTTTGTTCCTTTAAAGAAATAAAATAAAAGGTATGTTTTTGTTATTTTGATATTTTAAAATAAAATATGATTCCGTAAAATTGAAAAGTTATCAAACCAAAAAAAAAAACTTATGTACAGTCACAGAGTTCGAACTCAGGTCAACTATATATGGACTTTTACACACAAAATTTGTATTCTATACCATTGCACTAAGGGGTATCAACACGTAGATTAGGTGAAAATAAATTTATTTATTAAAATGTGTCTATTACAATTACGACAAAACTTTGATGTCTCCAATTACCATTCTGGCGAAACTTTGATTTCCATCACAATTCCGGTAAAATTTTGGGTGTCCAATTACAATTCTGGCACCAACATTAAATCAATTTCCAACTACAAATTCTACGAAAATTTTACAAAATTAATGTATCAACCAAATTTGTATTCAAATAATTTATTTTTCAAAATTATTAACATTAAAATTCATCTTAATAATTATAATTAAACCAGCGGTGAAAACAGCTGGAAAACACGCCGTGGAAAAAAATTCACCGGCGAAGTAATCGGTAACAATTGCACTGGGGCAAATGATTGCATGACGCAAGTACGTAACTAAGAATTCCATATTTCTTTTTTTATTTGAAAGGAAAAAATTCCAGATTTCTTGAATGTTCTTTATTTGTTATTGCTATGAAGAGAGAAAAAAATTAAAAAGAGAAAAAATGAGGGGAAAAAAACCAAAGACAATTATTGGAATCTATCTATCTATCTATCAATCAATCTATCGATCTATCTATCTATCTATTATACTAAAAGACAAGCGCCTCAATGTGAGGATGACAAATGTCACTCTCTCATTGGCTTATCTTAAGTATAAAATATATCTATATAATTACTGTTTACATGTTCAAGCATAGTTATTTTTGTTAAACTTCAAATAATAAAAGAAATTTCTATACATGTATAAGATTTTCATGATTTCCTAACATAAATATTGATTTAATTTTTTTTATAATAAATATATACTTTCCAATACTAGAAATAATCCATAAAGTCTTTCCAATCTTTATTTATAGTCAAGTTAAAGAATAATAACTAATTTGAAGCAATATGATTAAAGTGGCATAATTAAGGAAACAAATATTTTGTATTTTGAAAGGCTAATATTGTTTTTTTTTATGAAAATTAAATAAAATCGATAGAATTTAGTTTGACGTCAATTATGAAATCAATACAAACATTTAAAAAAAATCAGATGTACAATAAAATATTGTGCACCTATTATAAAAGCTACCCTGTAATGAATGAAAGTTATTTATGCTTTATTGATAAAAGTTACCCAAAATAGTCTACAAGTTATCCTAAATTCAATTCAAATAATCGGTTGAATACAAAAGTTTTTGATAAAGATACAAAATAGTGTAAAAATTACTTTTATCGTCTGTTGTACTCCTTGACAAATACTGAATGCTGAGCCGAAATGTTGTCTTGGAAAAAAATACATAATCTTGAACAAAATCTATCTATATATTATACTAAAAGACAAGCGCCTCAATGTGAGGATGACAAATGTCACTCTCTCATTGGCTTATCTTAAGTATAAAATATATCTATATAAGTACTGTTTACATGTTCAAGCATAGTTATTTTTGTTAAACTTCGAACAATAAAAGCAAGTTTCTATACATGTATAAGATTTTCATGATTTCCTAACATAAATATTGATTTAATTTTTTTATAATAAATATATACTTTCCAATACTAGAAATAATCCATAAAGTCTTTCCAATCTTTATTTATAGTCAAGTTAAAGAATAATAACTAATTTGAAGCAATATGATTAAAGTGGCATAATTAAGGAAACAAATATTTCGTATTTTGAAAGGCTAATATTGTTTTTTTTTTATATTAAAATTAAATAAAATCGATAGAATTTAGTTTGACGTCAATTATGAAATCAATACAAACATTTAAAAAAAATCATATGTACAATAAAATGTTGTGCACCTATTATAAAAGCTACCCTGTAATGAATGAAAGTTATTTATGCTTTATTGATAAAAGTTACCCAAAATAGTCTACAAGTTATCCTAAATTCAATTCAAATAATCGGTTGAATACAAAAGTTTTTGATAAAGATACAAAATAGTGTAAAAATTACTTTTATCGTTTGTTGTATTCCTTGACAAATACTGAATGCTGAGCCGAAATGTTGTCTTGGAAAAAAATACATAATCTTGAACAAAATCTATCTATATATTATACTAAAAGACAAGCGCCTCAATGTGAGGATGACAAATGTCACTCTCTCATTGGCTTATCTTAAGTATAAAATATATCTATATAAGTACTGTTTACATGTTCAAGCATAGTTATTTTTGTTAAACTTCAAACAATAAAAGCAAGTTTCTATACATGTATAAGATTTTCATGATTTCCTAACATAAATATTGATTTAATTTTTTTATAATAAATATATACTTTCCAATACTAGAAATAATCCATAAAGTCTTTCCAATCTTTATTTATAGTCAAGTTAAAGAATAATAACTAATTTGAAGCAATATGATTAAAGTGGCATAATTAAGGAAACAAATATTTCGTATTTTGAAAGGCTAATATTGTTTTTTTTATATTAAAATTAAATAAAATCGATAGAATTTAGTTTGACGTCAATTATGAAATCAATACAAACATTTAAAAAAAATCATATGTACAATAAAATGTTGTGCACCTATTATAAAAGCTACCCTGTAATGAATGAAAGTTATTTATGCTTTATTGATAAAAGTTACCCAAAATAGTCTACAAGTTATCCTAAATTCAATTCAAGTAATCGGTTGAATACAAAAGTTTTTGATAAAGATACAAAATAGTGTAAAAATTACTTTTATCGTTTGTTGTACTCCTTGACAAATACTGAATGCTGAGCCGAAATGTTGTCTTGGAAAAAAATACATAATCTTGAACAAAAATTTAATTTTAATCGGCCTTTCATTTTCTATACAATGTCTTTCACAATGACCTTTTGTTTTTCTTGCAAAAAAAAAAAAAAAAAAAAAAAAAAAAAAAAAAAAAAAAAAAAACTGAACCAATAACCAATCTAAACAAGAAGAATACAAGTTAAATTGAATTAGACATTTGACGGAAAAAGGATAGATATAAAATGTATTATAACTATTACTCGTGTTTTAAATTGTAATATTCGTATTAACAATGCTATTACTTATGAATTTTTTTTAGAAAAACTAATATTTTGATTCAAAAATCGTGCATTGCTCATGTACTATACTAGATATACAACAATCATGTGCAATAATTTATGTTGTTTTATACATAATAATACTTTTAACTATAATAGTATGTGTATATAATATAATATAATATTTTTTATAATATAAAAAAGTATATGTATATAATATAATATTTTATAACACGTGTCCTCCATACCAAGTGTTTGGTTGTTGGTGTAGTGGTGATTGAGACTACACTTGGTATGAAGGACCTGTGTTCGCTCCCCTGCAACAACAATCAGAAGGGGAGTGGAACCTAATAGCCTAGAACAGATCCTCAAATCTGGATTAGTCCAAAGGGTGAACCGGATAGAACACCCAAAACTCAATGCATATATGATGGGAATTAACTTATCCTTTATCTATCTTATACAAAACTCCAAAGTCTAAATTTTTTTCAAAATATAATAATAACATTTGTAAATTTTTGTTAATATGGAAGATATAAACCTATCAAAATGTATATATAGTTAAATTGTTTAATGACTTATATCGAATGCGTATTTTTATTAAAATTATTTGCATGTAATCATTAAATGTGTTGGATGTTGTGTAGCTATGCAATTCCAAAACTTTAGTTGAGCGACTTTGATTTAGTGATTGTACGGTAAAAAGATATTGACTTCGATATTGAAACCTAATAGTCTAATAAATTCTAAATAGAAAAATTAAAACAAAAGGAAATGAAAATAGTAAATGGCTTTAAATATTGAAATAAACATAACCTTTTAAATCAATTTAGTGAATTCAAGAGACAATTTTAAGGCTTTTAAAATTAAATGCGGGAAAAATATGTGTAAAAAGAACATTTTTAGATATATAAATGTCCATGCACTATTATAAGAGTTTTGTTAACCATTTTATAATTAAGGTAGGGATAAATCTTAGTAATATATACTCCGTATATTTTATTTATATAAAATTATCAGTATCCATACCTATATACGAAGTATTTGTGTTGTATACTATATTTAATCAGCTGTTAGTTATATATATGACTATTATATAATATATAGTTTTTGGCACAATGCTTAACTTAGGAAAATATATGTTCTGGTAGGTCAAATATAAGGTTATTATTGCGTTTATAGATTTAATGAGTGCGACGGGTAAATAAAACATGTATATATTTGTAGACACCCATTTGTGTCTCCCCAAAACCAAACCCAGTGATGAGTACCTTTCACGTCGAATCATAATCAAATGAAACGAAAGTGTGGAAAGGTCTAGTGTTGCGGAAAGTTTTATTTCTTTTCTTTTCTCTTCTCTCTGTTTTTGAAAACTTTATTTTAAGAAAACAGACAATCCAGTTTTGTTGGTCCACGATATGGGTCCAATAGTGGTGTAGTTGCATGGGGCTTGCAAAGACCTTTCCAACGATATATTATAAGCCCAATTCCGATGAATATTGAGGAAGTTATGGCCAATTTACTAAACTGGGCTCGGTTTGAGCTTTAAGTACGGCCCAATGGTCTAGGGGAGGGCCTAATATGATTTATCATTCCTAATGTAATTAGGAATGGTTTTGGTCTTCTAGAGCATTCTAGAAGGTTTTTATCATTCTTAATCCAATTAGGATTCTTCAGAGTTTTAATTAAGATCAAATAGCATTTTCGACTGAAATTATATTATTTTATCTTCCAGTACGGGAGTTTTATCAGAATTTCGAAAACGCGTTAAAAGCCAGTTTGCCGTCCAACCCCAGGCCTTGGCGCCTGGAACCAGGATTGGCGCCAGACGCCAGCCATTGGCGTGTGGCGCTAGCCACTAGTCCTGGCGCCAATGAGACAGGGCTGGCGCCAAAGTGGTTTTGTGGTCTTCAGACTCTGTTTTGATAAATTATCTTTTTTTGGCTGATTTTCTCTATAAATATCGTATCAAAACTCCGTTTTCATTCACGGATTGTCAACACGAATACACCAACTATCTTCATCATCTACATCTATTAATCAATTCTCATCAATTTTCTTCATTCATTAATCTTTCATTCATTCTTTCTAAACTTTATTCTTTAATACAAAATTCCACATTCATGAGATCTTGATACACCTAGCCATATTCGAAGTTGCCTTCGCCCTAGACGTGAAAGGTTTTAATTTCTGAGGGTTTGGTCCCAAATCTCTCTTTCAATTATTTAATTTAATTGCTTTGTTTATTATTTCCCTTGAAGTTACTAACGTGTGTATTTTGTAATTAGAAAGAGGTACGAGGCATCCAAGTAAGTACTTTTATGGTTTAATTGATATTATGAAGTAGAAATCATGCTTAGATTGTTATTATGATATTCCTAGTATCATGTCTAGGGTATCTTTAATATTAAGTATGATTTAAAGTATGATGCTTCCTATGTTCTTTCTAATGTTTATGATTATTTATTATGTTGCTTGATGTGCATATTATTATATATTGTTATTGCTTGATCACCTTTTATTGCAGGTTAAAGGGAATTGGTATTTGCAATCACGCTTAATAAGATAATTAATAATCTTGTTAAGGTTAATTATGATTATAATTCAAGTGATCGCCAATAATAGTTTATATGTGCATTAAATTCAACCAACATAGATTAAACAGGTTTAGGGTTAATCCTATTGATTGCATGTTAGTCAGAAAGCGCACATGAATACGATCAGAATAAAGTAGAGGCCTATTATTATGGCAGGTTCAATCTCTTTTAGGTTGGATTTGTACCATCATCCCCAAACCCTTATTTGGTTCATGACCTTATGGAGTTGACGATCTCTTGGATTGTTAAGGGGTGTAACCTTCATCCTATGAACGGTTTACAAGTTCCTTAAAAACTTGTTGTCGACTCTTTTGCTCTATCTTCTTCCCTTTTGGACGCCACCGTACTTTAGTGTATGATCACAGTGGGGTTCAAGCTAGTGGGATTTTAAAGGCTTGAAACTATTCCCTACAGTTTTTGGCGACTCCACTGGGGAGGATTTTCTATTTTAATTCCTGAATTTGTTTCGGCAATAATTTAGAATGAGTAGATGAGACTCGAAAAGTTCTAAGTATTTCATGTGCATAATTTTGATTAACATTGTGGCATATGCATAAAAAGATTCTCATTGGAAAGACCATCCGTAATGAGTAAAAAACATAGGATTTTACACGTAGGAAATTTGAGAAATGTCTTTCACAACTAGGACTGAAATAACACCGCGCGAAACTGGATGATTTTATTGAGCACAGAAAGCTGCTGAGGCATGTGGGAAGTAGCGTCAGGGGCCAGAGCTTGGCGCCAACATTTTAGTCGTAGCGCCAGAAGCCAGTATTGGCGCCAGGCACTACAGCTAAAAGTTGGCGCCAATCTCTGTTTGCTGGCGCCAATTTCCCCCAATACCGAGCTAGAAATATGCGTTCTAATTTCGACTGATTTTTCGTATTGTTTGCTCGATCCTGCTTCCTGGTTGAATTTTTTCTCACTTTTCTGAAACCCATATGTGTTCTACATATGGACATAACCCTCTGGGAATTCATGCTCTATCTACCCGATTGAACGCTCCTGGCAACAAAGGGTACATCTGAGAGGTTGAATTCACCAAACCATGGAAGTGAGTTTTTTCTAAACACTCGCGGTGTTCTATCCACACGCGTTAACCCTTCACGGTTAGGTTTCTACGCGGTGCATCTGGACAATTAACCATGGACCCTGTTTGACTAAACCATATCCCGAACTTTAGATAACTAGAGCCATGGTTAGGTTGCGAACTCATTGCATCATATTGTGCCTACTTGACTAATTGTGCATTATTTGTTGTGCATATATATTCTATGCTCCTCCTAACCGTTTGTTGATTTGTGTTGAGATTATAATTAATGACTTAAAGAACTTTGCCTAATTAATTAATTAATTAATTAATTTGAGTCAATAAAGTTTTTTCTTCTTTTAATCGGAATCGACCTAGTACGACTTTAGGCATACCCCAGTTGACTAATAATACCGAAAACAGTCCTAGACCGAGGCTCCAATATTGGTGCCAAAATCTGAGCTGTAGCGCCACTGTATGGTGTGTAGCGCCAGACATTTACTAAAAATTCTGGCGCCAACCACCATATTGTGACGCCAGTCCTGTCGCTTGGCCGACAGTTCGGATTATTTGTCGAGTCATCACCTAGGGTCTAATTAACCAGTTTACTAATTAATTCGGTTAATTTTCGCTGTCAATAACACATTGTCAAGTCATTAATCGAGTCTTGGTCACATAGTCTAGCCACATGGTCATCACACGAGTCTTAACATGTCACCTACACTCACTAGTCTTAGCACACACTTTGAGTACACATCACCATGGCCATGTCTTAGGTTCATGCATAAGTTGGTCTTTTCCGTCATTTGAGTTGGGGTACATTCTACTTTTAATCCTTCATATCCCTCCATCTAAATCTTTCTTCACATTCTTCCATCTTTCTTCACCTCCTCCATCCATTGCATGTTGAATAAAGTTTGAGTCAAATAATTAACAATAAGTATCCCCAAATTCCTTTCCCATAGTACTTGGTCGAGGAGAGAAGGGCGATTAATCAAGGACAACCTCTTTATTCAAGTCTCGCTTTTTTATAAACCGATTCGTCAAAAAAGGAAGGCTAAGAAGATAATGGCAACTCAAGAAGAAGTCAATGAGCTTAGGAACCAATTGGTTACCATGACTGAAACACTGAAGCTACTCACCCTCAAGGTTGATGATCCCGTGAAGCTACAACAGATGGACCTCATGCAAGAGAGCCTAAGCAAGTTGTCTAGCGATTACAAGTTTCAAGAGCTTACATCACAAGGGGTCTCGATGGACAAAGATCTTCTTCCACAGAAGTTCAATGCCAACGACATCCCAAAATTCAAGGCAACAGATAACCCTTACTTCCATCTAAGAGCTTTTGAAACTATAATGACCATTAAGGATATCGATAAGAAGGTTTTCCCCTCTCTGTTCCTACTATCTCTTGAAACCGTTTGCCAACAATGGTTCTTCTCCCTTGACAAGGAGAAAACCTCTACCTGGGAATCGATAGCAAACGCTTTCGTTGATAGGTACAAGTGCAATATCCAAGTTGAAACCGATCATAGACAACTTGAGATGCTAAGACAAAAAGAAAATGAAGGCTTTACTTCTTTCTTTAATAAATGGAGGGAAACTTCCGCTAAGATGATTGAAGTCCCCACCGAAAAGGAATCTGTGAGGATGTTTATCAAGAATCTCCAAGAAAAGTATTCGAAGCACCTAAAATATCAACACAATTTGAATACTTTCAAGGCCGTTTATGACATCGGAATTGAAATCGAAGATGACCTTGCAAAGCAAAAAGCTACTAACAATAGTAACCACGGTGGCTGGAAAGGAAAGAAGAACGACAATCCTTCTTCTTCCGAAAACGCCCACTCTAGTAACAATGTTAGTACCTTTGATCTCAGTGAAGTTTTAGCCATGGATAACCAAGATCTAAGAAGCAACTAAGGAAAGACTTCACCCCCATTGGGATGAGTTACGATACTGTCTTCGATCGACTCCATGCCAAAGGACTCATTACTCCCATTGGACCTATTCAAGATCCCGTACCTGAAAAGAGATTGCCTAGTTGGAATCCAGACGAACACTGCAAGTACCATAAAGGTAGGGGTCATACTACTGATAGCTGTTGGAAGCTAAAGGAGGCTATCCAACATTTGATTGATAATAACAAGCTTCCCATGCCTCTAGTTAACAAGAAGACTTGGTGATGATAAAGCAAATGACACAAGACAAGAGGCGAGCTGCAACGACAAGATTTCGTGACCTCTTTTTTCTATTTATTTTTCATCTTTCTTTCCCCAATAAGTCTAGCATAGCACCTTTTCTTTTCCTTTAGATTAATTTTGTAGATTTTTCCTTTTTTCTTTTAATAAAAATGAGCATTTAATTCTTTGTATATGATTACATTGCACAAAAAAAAAAAACAAAAAAAAAAATCCATGTCGAGCTAAGCACAAGGTATACCAATGATTTGAGGCACCCCTTGTAGCCACATCATATCTCCTTTCACCTTTCGAATATACAATCCTTTCTTCATAAACCACTTTGAGCCTTGTCTAACGATAGACCCTTCTTTTTTCAACCTACATCTATCTAACCTTGGGATGCGATGGTGTGTAACTTATGCAATTCTAAAGAAATCTTGAGCAAATTCAAAAGAAAGCAATAGCAAAAAATAAGAAATAACAAAAAAAACGGAAACAAGTGTACAAAAGGGTAAGTGTTCCAATGTCTTTGATGTGAAAATATCTTCGATAAGAACACGTCTCAGATTACGTCTCTTATCGAGTGCTCGGTACCGTGCCTGAAAAACATGAATGCCAAGAGAGTGATAGACCGCATGATCGGGATTGCCCACACTTATAAAAATAAAATAAATGCTAAAGCAAAAAGAGCTAAAAAAGAGTAGAAACTCAAGCATAAAATTATAAAGATTCAAAAGTAAGGTTGCACACCTTGGGGGCTTGTCTAGGGTCTTGAGCCTTTATCCCCTTCTTCTTTAGCCTTTAGCCTAACCACGTCACAACCCTTAAAAAGACCTTTTTGAGGTATACACACTTGTGCGAGGTTCGGCTAGAGCTACGTTCGGCCTGATTCCTAACGGATACGTAGGCAACCTCACATTGAGGTGCGGCCGCAATAAACATGCATTCATATTCACATTCACACACTTGCACCATGATCATATCAAGGAATTCCCTATGCTCATCCCTATTCGTTTAGAGCTAGACTTGGGGGTTTGGTCCCTACATCATTAGCTTACCTAGCCTAAGAGTCACCACCATTTGACTTTTTTCAATATATTTTTCCACACACTTAGCTCTTGCGGCCTAACTTTAGTGTCACTATCACACACATCACGCATACATGACCAAATATACTTTCGCTTAGGAACCCTTTGTCATGAAATCTTAACGCTGAAGCATGCTTCGTCAAAATCACTCATAATTGTCATTACATAGAAGTATGAAGTGCTTAGCCTCCGTGCCTAAGTTACCCAAATACTTTCATCATGGAGTCAACAGTTGAGATAGCCTAGGATGGATTAATCCTTGCACCTTGAAAGATAGTATCAAACAACATTTGACTAAGCTTATTCAACATGCATCTTCAAACTTCACTTTTGATTTTCTTTTTCATGTCTTTCTTTTTCGGGAGAAAGTCGGTACCCTCCACAAAATTGACGGAAATTTTTTGTTTTATCGAGTCGCACGATCACATTACAATGCACACATGATTCATGTAAACATTGAGTCATGTCGTGCCATATCACTTTGATTTGAGTCACACGTGTCATTTCACTTTGAGTCGAGTCAACCTCGAGTCGGTCAATCACATCGATTCAAGCTTATACCTTGAGTCGTGTCAAGTCAATGAGTCAAGCAACGTTAATCCGTAGGTCAACCCTAAGATGATTAAAGAGATTGGCAAAGTTCTATAGTCAAAATTAATACAGGTGCAGCAGAACAGGGAAGACCCTGTCGCAGCGTTCGCGACGAACAGAGAAAGAAATAAAACGGAAAATTGAATTTAAAGGAGAATCCGTGCTGGCGCCAGTCCCTAGGCATTGGCGTCACTTTCTGTGCTTGGCGCCAGACGCCAATTCCAGCGCATGGCGCTAATGCCATATGTTTGGCGCTGATTGATTTTCAGCGACGCCAAAGCAGCCAGCCACGTGTTGGGGTTGTGCTAGCCTTCTGCAATATATTTTTGGGTTCCTTGGTACGCCAGTTAGCCCCTATAAGCAATATTGACATGATTGAGTATTCGATTTGATTACAACAGCAAATAAGTGATCGACCTGATGAAAGATCGTCTCACTTATCTTAAGGCGCCTAAGAATTGGCTCATTAACAAAAAGCACCGACATACTGGTTCATTTGCAAAAGGACACCGACGTATAGGTTCAAAGCAACGAAAGCGCCGACGTACAGGCATAGCAGAAGCAAAGTTCGAGCGAGCTTTAAAGATCGACAAGTGTTGGTCTTCGCTAATTTTCTTTGGAATATTATCGCAACATTGAGGATGACTTCAAGTAAAGATATTTTCGACAGCGTTCGCTAAGATTGTGGAGGTTGTCACCAAAGATTTGAGAAGATAGCACGAGATGTGCGGCCTTCGACGGCATTCGCTAAGATTGTGGAGGTTGTCACCCGAGATTTGAGAAGATAGCACGAGATGGGCGGTCTTCGACGGCATTCGTTACGATTGTAGAGGTTGTCACCCAAGATTTGAGAAGATAGCACAAGATGGGCAGTCTTCGACGACTTTTGCTATGATTGGTAAAGTTGTCACTATGATTCAAGAAAAGGCTCAAGATGTAGCAACATTGATCGACGGCGTTCCCTAGATTGCGGAAGATCGTCAAAACAAACAGCAAGACGGCGTTCCCTAGATTGTGGAGAGTTGTCACAAACAACTGAGGATTGTTTCAAGGGAAGCAATTTTCGATAGTATTCCCTTGGACGTGGAATATTATCAATGCGGATGAGGATTGTTTCAAGAGAAATAATCTTTGGTGGTATTCCCTTGGACGTGGAATATTATCAATGCAGAGGAGGATAGTTTCGGGCGAAGCAATCTTCTAATTGGAAGCAGTTACGGGCGTAGCGGTTTTCAAGCGGGATGGCATTCTCTAGCTTGCAGGAGGTCATCAAAACAGATCGGTTAATTTCAGAGACGTGTGCTCGACGGTGCAAGATACGCGTTTCTTAACTCTTTTATATGTTTAACTAATGCTAGTTTTGCAGGTATCGGCGTTACAATTTTGATTTAGGATCGCAGAACGTTCTGGATCATTTTCCGTCCCTATCGTTACTTTGACTTTCGTTTTTCGAAACTTGTGTTTCTACAAACTCAGTCAAAGTGGGGGCTTCTGTAGACACCCATTTGTGTCTCCCCAAAACCAAACCCAGTGATGAGTACCTTTCACGTCGAATCATAATCAAATGAAACGAAAGTGTGGAAAGGTCTAGTGTTGCGGAAAGTTTTATTTCTTTTCTTTTCTCTTCTCTCTGTTTTTGAAAACTTTATTTTAAGAAAACAGACAATCCAGTTTGTTTGGTCCATGATATGGGTCCAATAGTGATGTAGTTGGATGGGGCTTGCAAAGACCTTTCCAACGATATATATAAGCCCAATTCCGATGAATATTGAGGAAGTTATGGCCAATTTACTAAACTGGGTCCGGTTTAAGCTTTAAGTACGGCCCAATGATCTAGGGGAGGGCCTAATATGATTTATCATTCCTAATGTAATTAGGAATGGTTTTGGTCTTCTAGAGCATTCTAGAAGGTTCTTATCATTCTTAATCCAATTAGGATTCTTCAGAGTTTTAATTAAGATCAAATAGCATTTTCGACTGAAATTATATTATTTTATCTTCCAGTACGGAAATTTTATCAGAATTTCGAAAACGCGTTAAAAGCCGGTTTGGCGTCCAACCCCAGGCCTTGGCGCCAGACGCCAGCCATTGGCTTCTGGCGCTAGCCACTGGTCCTGGCGCCAATGAGCCAGGGCTGGCGCCAAGGTGGTTCTGTGATCTTCAGACTCTGTTTTTGATAAATTATCTTTTTTTGGCTGATTTTCTCTATAAATATCGTATCAAAATTCCGTTTTCATTCACGGATTGTCAACACGAATATACCAACTATCTTCATCATCTACATCTATTAATCAATTCTCATCAATTCTCTTCATTCATTAATCTTTCATTCATTCTTTCTAAACTTTATTCTTTAATACAAAATTCCACATTCACGAGATCTTGATACACCTAGCCATATTCGAAGTTGCCTTCGCCCTAGACGTGAAAGGTTTTAATTTCTGAGGGTTTGGTCCCAAATCTCTCTTTCAATTATTTAATTTAATTGCTTTGTTTATTATTTTCCTTGAAGTTACTAACGTGTGTATTTTGTAATTAGAAAGAGGTACGAGGCATCCAAGTAAGTACTTTTATGGTTTAATTGATATTATGAAGTAGAAATCATGCTTAGATTGTTATTATGATATTCCTAGTATCATGTCTATGGTATCTTTAATATTAAGTATGATTTAAAGTATGATGCTTCCTATGTTCTCTCTAATGTTTATGATTATTTATTATGTTGCTTGATGTGCATATTATTGTAGACACCCATTTGTGTCTCCCCAAAACCAAACCCAGTGATGAGTGCCTTTCACGCCGAATCATAATCGAATGAAACAAAAGTGTGGAAAGGTCTAGTGTTGCGGAAAGTTTTATTTCTTTTCTTTTCTCTTCTCTCTGTTTTTGAAAACTTTATTTTAAGAAAACAGCCAATCCAGTTTGGTTGGTCCATGATATGGGTCCAATAGTGGTATAGTTAGATAGGGCTTGCAAAGACCTTTCCAACGATATATTATAAGCCCAATTCCGATGAATATTGAGGAATTTATGGCCAATTTACTAAACTGGGCCCGGTTTGAGTTTTAAATACGGCCCAATGATCTAGGGGAGGGCCTAATATGATTTATCATTCCTAATGTAATTAGGAATGGTTTTGGTCTTCTAGAACATTCTAGAAGGTTCTTATCATTCTTAATTCAATTAGGATTCTTTAGAGTTTTAATTAGATCAAATAGCATTTTCGACTGAAATTATATTATTTTATCTTCCAGTACGGTAAAATTATCAGATTTTCGAAAACGTGTTAAAAGTCGGTTTGGCGCCCAACCCCATGCCTTGGCGCGTGGAACCAGGATTGGCGCCAGACGCCAGTCATTGGCGCCTGGCGCCAATGAGCCAGGGCTGGCGCCAAGTTGTTTTTGCGATCTTCAGACTCTGTTTTGATAAATTATCTTATTTGGCTGATTTTCTCTATAAATATCGTATCAAAAACTCCTTTTTGATGAACGGATTATCATCTATCATTCACCACTTCTTTTATTCTTAAGTTTTAACAAATTTCGTTTTCATTCATCATCTACAATCTTCAATTGTCAACAAATTAGTTTATTAATCATTAATCTTTCATTCATTCTTTCTAAACTTTATTCTTTAACACAAAATTCCGCATTCACAAGATCTTGATACACCTAGCCATATTCGAAGTTGCCTTCGCCCTAGACGTGAAAGGTTTTAATTTCTGAGGGTTTGGTCCCAAATCTCTATTTCAATTATTTAATTTAATTTCTTTGTTTATTATTTTCCTTGAAGTTACTAACGTGTGTATTTTGTAATTAGAAAGAGGTACGAGGCATCCAAGTAAGTACTTTATTGATTAATTGGTTTTATGATGTAGACATCATGTTTATATTATTATGATTCTTAGTATCATGTCTAGGGTGTTTTTAATATTGAGCGTGATTAAAAATATGATGCTTCATATGTTCTTTCTAACATTTATGATTATGATTGATGATGATTATTTATTATGTTGCTTGATATATATTATATATTGTTATTGCTTGATCACCTTTTATTGCAGGTTAAAGGGAATTGGTATTTGCAATCACGCTTAATAAGATAATTAATAATCTTGTTTAGGGTTAATTGTGATTTTAAATTCAAGTGATCGCCAATAATAGTTTATTTGTGCATTAAATTCAACCAACATAGATTAAACAGGTTTAGGGTTAAATCTATTGATTGTATGTTAGTCAGAAAGCGCACATGAATACGAGCAGAATAAAGTAGAGGCCTATTATTAGGGCAGATTCAATCTCTTTTAGGTTGGATTTGTTCCTTCATCCCCGAACCCTATTTTGGTTCATGACCTTATGGAGTTGACGATCTCTTGGATCATTAAGGGGTGTAACCTTCACCTCGTGAACGGTTTACAAGTTCCTTAAAAACTTGTTGTCGACTCTTTTGCTCTATCTTCTTCCCTTTTGGATGCCACCGTACTTTAGTGTATAATCACAGTGGGGTTCAAGCTAGTGGGATTTTTAAAGGCTTGAAACTATTCCCTACAGTTTTTGGCGACTCCACCGGGGAAGATTTCTACTTTAATTCCTGAATTTGTTTCGGCAATGATTTAGAATGAGTGGATGAGACTCGAAAAGTTCTAAGTAGTTCATGTGCGTAATTTTGATTAACATTATTGTCATATGCATAAAAAGTTTCTCATTGGAAAGACCATCCGTAATGAGTAAAAAACATAGGATTTTACACGTAGGAAATTTGAGAAATGTCTTTCACAACTTGGACTGAAATAACACCGCGCGAAACTGGATGATTTTATCGAGCACAGAAAGCTGCTGAGGCATGTGGGAAGTAGCGTCAGGGGCCAGAGCTTGGCGCCAAGTTTTTAGCCGTAGCGCCAGACGCCAGTATTGGCGCCAGGTGCTACAGTTAAAAGTTGGCGCCAGTCTCTGTTTGCTGGCGCCAATTTCCCCCAATACCGAGCCAGAAATATGCGTTCTAATTTCGACCGGTTTTTCGTATTATTTGCTCGATCCTACTTCCTGATTGAATTTTTTCTCATTTTTCTGAAACCCATATGTGTTCTACATATGGACATAACCCTCTGGGAATTCATGCTCTATCTACCCGATTGAACGCTCCTGGCAACAAAGGGTACATTTGAGATGTTGAATTCACCAAACCATGGAAGTGAGTTTTTTCTAAAAAAATCGCGGTGTTATATCCACACGCGTTAACCCTTCACGGTTAGGCTTCTACGCGGTGCATCTGAACAATTAACCATGGACCCTATTTGACTAAACCATATCCCGAACTTTAGAGAACTAGCGCCATGGTTAGGTTGCGAACTCATTGCATCATATTGTGCCTACTTGACTAATTGTGCATTATTTGTTGTGCATATATATTCTATGCTCCTCCTAACCGTTTGTTGATTTGTGTTGCGATTATAATTAATGACTTAAAGAACTTTGCCTAATTAATTAATTAATTCGAGTCAATAAAATTTTTCTTCTTTTAATCGGAATTGACCTAGTACGACTTTAGGCATACCCAAGTTGACTAATAATATCGAAAACAGTCCCAGACCGAGGCTCCAATGTTGGTGCCAAAATCTGGGTTGTAGCGCCACTGTATGGTGTGTAGCGCCAGACATTTACTAAAAAGTCTGGCGCCAACCACCATATTGTGACGCCAGTCCTGTCGCTTGGCCGACAGTTCGGATTATTTGTCGAGTCATCACCTAATGTCTAATTATTCAGTTTCCTGTTTAATTCGGTTAATTCTGCTTAATTGAATCAATATTCGAGTTTAGGCACTAAGTCCCATGGTCTTACACAAGAGTCCAAGCATGTCACTTACACTCAATACAAACACTATTACACATGTCTTGACCATGATTAAGGGAGTCTTGTGTGCGCGCGTTTTTTTCGTCATTTTTTTAGGGGGGTAAGTCGGATATTAATCCTCCAATAAATAATAGTACTTAAGTTCCCTAAACACATGTACATTATTGCTCCCTAAAAATATACTTACTTTTTTTTAAAAACAAAAGCCATAAAGTCAAACTGATTCGAGTTAAGTAATTGAAATGCAAACTTGCTTAATTTACAGTGCGTGGTCAGGAAAGGAAGGACGATTAATCAAAGATAACCTCTTCGTACAAGTCCAACTTTTCGACAAACCTATAGCTCGCAAGAGGAAAGCAAGAGTTATAATGGCAACTCAGGAAGAAGTTAACGGTCTCAAAAACCAATTGGCTACTGTAACTGAGACACTAAAGCTTCTCGCACTTAAGATCGAGGATCCCGCGAAGCAACAACAAATGGACCTCATGCAAGAAAGCCTAAGCAAGTTGTCCAGCGACTACAAGTTTCAAGAACTTACATCCCAAGGGGTCTCGGTGGATAAGGATCTTCTTCCGCAGAAGTTCAGTGCCAACGACATCCCAAAGTTTAGGGCAATCGACAACCCCTACTTCCATCTAAGGGCATTTGAAACAATAATGAGTATCAAGGTTATCGATAAGAAAATTTTCCCTTCTCTGTTCTCACTATCTCTCGAGACCGTTTGCCAACAATGGTTCTTTTCTCTTGAAAAAGAAAAGACCTCTACCTGGGAATCCATAGCAAACGCTTTCGTTGATAGGTACAAGTGCAACGTTCAATTCGAAACTGACCATAGAGAACTTGAAATTCTCAAGCAGAAGGAGAATGAAGGCTTCACATCTTTCTTTAACAAGTGGAGAGAACCTCAGCTAAAATGATTGAGGTACCAAGTGAAAAAGAGTGCGTGAGATTGTTCATTAAAAATCTCCAAGAAAAATATTCAAAACACCTTAAATATCAAAATAACCTTCATACCTGTAAGGCTGTTTATGATATTGGGATTAATATTGAAGATGACTTAGCTAAATCTAAAGCTTCCAAAAATAACTCCAACAGTGGCTGGAAAGGAAAGAAGAACGACAATCCTTCTTCTTCCAAAACCGCCCAGTCAAATAATGTTAGCGCCTTTAATCTAGGAGAAGTCCTTGCCATGAACAACCAAGGACAAAAGAAACTGTTTAGGAGAAACTTCACTCCTATTGGCATGAGTTATGACACCGCGTTTGATCGGCTAAATGCAAAAGCTCTTATAACTCCCATTGGACCATTCGGAGATCCAACAGTCGAGAAAAGATCGCCTAATTGGAACCCCAATGCACATTGCAAGTATCATCAAGGTAGGGGCCATTCTACTAAAAGTTGTTGGAAACTTAAGGAAGCTATCCAAGACCTGATTGACAGTAATAAGCTGTCGTTGCCTCCTGCCAGTAAGAAAACGAGTATTGATAATGCACCTCTAGCTCACACATTGGTTATCTCCGATGAAGAAAGCGAAGTTGACCCCTCATCTCTCATTAAGCCTGTCAAAGTGACCGAAGAAGAAGAAGAAGAGATCTTTTTCGATGTCGAGGATAATCCTCCAGAACTAGCAAATGAGGTAGAGATACAAATACTCACACTATATCTGAGGGAGACATCACAACTGTTACATGAAACTCTCAAAATTCTGAATGAACATCGCAAGGAATATGATCAAGAACCTAAGTGAGAATTCACACCAGTAAAAACGACTTATGAGGCAAAATACTTTCCCTTACAAGTCACTGAAAGACCCAAGAAGAGCAATAAAATTTATACTCCAATTGGGATCCCGTATGCACAAATGTTTAAAATGCTCTCCGAGAGTGGCAAGGTCAAACCTCTCGAACCGAGACCATTTGAATCATTAAAAAGAACAGATAGATATTACTGTCAATACCATCAGTCAGGAGGACACACCATAGAAAACTGCTTCAAATTCAAGGATTTGGTGCAGAAAATGATTGATAGAAAGGAATTAGTCCAAGTTCAACAAGAAGAGGATATAAATGTTAATGGAGTATGGGATAGTGATGAAGAAGATGTCTATCTAAAAGACATATTAGAACCTTCACCTTCCATATCATACACCACAGACGACATTTGGGCTGAAGAAGATGCATCAATAGATGTCCTCACAAGATCCGGGAGAATACAACCTCTTGTTTCAACACAACTCATGCCTACTGTACAACAAATTCCCATACCTATTATCGAAGACAATGACATTGTTAAACAATTCAAGAAGACAAAAGTTGAGATGAATGTATGGAAGCTTCTAGCAACATCTCGAGAACATAGGTTGGCTGTGATGAATGCCTTGGATAAAATCGGGATAGATTCTGACACCACTCCTGAGGGACTAGCTAACTTCCTCACGAGTGATTTCCCTAGTCCAATTAATCTAATCACCTTCTCTGATAAAGATTTACCCCCGGAAGGTGACAAGCACTACAAAGCGTTAAACCTCACAGTAGTCTGCAAAAGAATGAATGTTCCCATGACGCTTGTAGACAATGGATCGGCTATTAACGTCCGTCCACTTAGGACTGCGAGGATGCTCGGCATAAAGAATGAGGATTTAACTCCGTCCACACAAGGAATAAGAGCTTACGATAATACTCGACGTCAAGCTCTTGGCAAAATAGCCCTAAATGTGACGGCAGGAGCAATAGAACATGCTACTACTTTTCAAGCGGTAGACATCAAAGCCTCATTCAATCTGTTGTTAGGACGCCCTTGGCTCCATGATCTAAAGGCCGTCCCTTCATCTCTCCACCAACAAGTGAAAGCTATAATTGGAGGAATCACCATCACCATTGATGCTTCGCCAATGAGGATCAAGTCAATAGAGAATCCAATCATCAACGTGGAGCATGACGAAAATGATGAAGACCTATGGGGCTTTAACGAAGAAGTCTCCTTAATCCATGAGGATGAAAGGACATCTCTTTGCCACAACCCCCATTCCAACATGATTAGCAACACTATGCTGAAAAAACAAGGACACTTCCCTGGGATGACCTTAGGAAAGAAGAAGGGGATAGAAAAATCGATAGAGTCACCTGGCCTCCCTAAACTAGATACTTTCGGACTTGGTTTCGAACCGACTCGGAAAGATCTCAAGCGAGCCCAGGACAAATTGAAAGCACGTAGGGACGCTCGCATTCAAAAGAAAGCAATTCCAATGGATCAGTACCCTCTTACGCTTAATGGTCAGTTTATAAAAGAAGGAGAGGACTATCCATGCTATGAATTTCCCGAACCATTTGTTGTAAATGGCATACGACAACCAGGATTCGAGATTTTCTTGGATTGCTATTTCACTGATGAAATCCCAATTCCCGTCCATAAGGAGAAAGCACCGCCATGCTTTGACTTTAACGTCATGGGATTACTGTTTGGGCGAGAAAAGAATGAGCCAGTTTATGAGGAAGACAACTCCTCACTCATTCAAACGGCCCTACAAAGCGAAAACTTCGATCCCTCGAAGCTAATTACTCCAGCGGAAGGATTACTGCAAGGGTGGCGCAAGACTATCAAGGTGATTACTCCAAGTGGGAGGAAGATATCAATCACGACAGGACAAGGGCCAATGTTTGAAGAATCGTCAGGGTCAGAGTCAGAGTGAGAGTCAGAGTCTTTCCCTTTAGAATCTTCTAAGTCTTTAGCTATAACGCCTTCCCTTCCCGTTTCTTCTCCTAAGATAGTTAGTGATCTAGTCCCCGAGGACATATCACTCTTTGATGTAATGATCTCAGAGTATAATAATATCGCTCATTCTCCTTACTTCTCGTGTTCTTCCCTAACCCAAGATGACGAACATTGCTTAGCTAACGATGAAAAAGATAAAGAATTTATTAAAGCAATGGAAACACTTGAAAAGAAAACACCAGTAATTGAAGAGACTGAAACAGTTGACATCTCAAATGATTCAACTCATAAAAGAGAAGTTAAAATCGGACTAACATTGAATAAACAAGAAAGAACCGATTTAATTAACTTGCTTAAAGAATTTATCGATGTATTTGCTTGGTCATATGAAGATATGCCAGGCATTAACAGAGAAATAGCTCAACACACTATACCATTAATTCCAGGATTGAAACTTGTAAAACAAAAGCTACGTCGAATGAAACCCGGCGTAGCACTTAAAAAAAAGAAGAAGTTCAAAAACAAATAACTGCAGGTTTCATCAAGGTATCCAAATACCCCGAATGGGTCGCTAACGTCGTCCCAGTTCTAAAGAAAGATGGAAGGGTAAGGATGTGTGTCGACTATCGAGATCTAAATAAGGCAAGTCCAAAGGACGACTTCCCTTTGCCACACATCGATATTCTGGTAGACAACACAACAAATCACGCGCTCCTCTCATTCATGGACGGATACGCAGGGTACAATCAGATTCTCATGGCAGAAGAAGACATGGAGAAGACAACTTTAATCACACCATGGGGCACTTACTGTTACACGGTAACGCCATTTGGGTTGAAAAACGCAGGTGCTACTTACCAACGTGCAGCAACTACCTTGCTCCATGACATGATGCACAAAGAAGTCGAGGTACATGTAGATGACATGATTGTGAAATCAAAAGACCGTCCAGGCCATCAAGTAGCCTTAAGGAAATTTTTCGAAAGGCTAAGAAAATATAATATGAGGTTAAATCCCTCAAAATGCGCTTTTGGAGTCACCTCGGGCAAGCTCTTGGGATACGTCATAAGCTCTAGAGGAATAGAGATAGATCCAACCAAGATTAAAGCAATCATGTCAATGCCACCGCCCAAGACCGAGAAACAGATTCGAGGATTCATTGGCCGGTTACAATACATAAGTAGGTTCATATCAAAACTAACAACGATATGTGAACCAATTTTCAAAAAGCTCAAGAAGAATGTACCAGTAATATGGGATGACGAGTGTCAAAAAGCCTTTGACCGGATCAAAGCCTATCTCGCAAATCCTCCCGTATTAGCGCCAGCACTTCCCAGAATACCTCTTAGGTTATATTTGACGGTTACCAAAGAGACAATGGGAGCCATGCTAGCACAAGAGGTAGAAAACAAAGAGAATGCAATCTATTACTTAAGTAAGAAGATGCTCGAATGCGAAACACGCTATACACCACTCGAGAAATTGTGCCTCGCTTTGGTGTGGGCCACAACTAAGTTGAGACATTACATGTTGGTGCATACCGTTTTCGTGGTATCTCGATTGGATCCACTCAAATACTTGTTCGAGAAATAAACGCTCAATGGACGTATTTCAAGATGGATAGTCAACTTAGCCCAGTTCGATGTACGGTTTATGCCACAAAAAGCTATTAAAGGATCCGTGGTGTCAGACTTTCTGGCAGACTTTCCAATAGAAGACTCGACACCAATACAGGACAGTGAATTTCCAGATGAAGATTTGATGGTCACCGAAGATGATACTTGGACCTTGTATTTTGACGGAGCCTCAAACCAAAAGGGATGTGGTGTCGGAGTGCTACTAGTATCACCTAAAGAAGAACACGTCCCAATCTCAATAAAGCTTGATTTCGACGTTACCAACAATGCTGCTGAATATGAAGCATGTGTGGTAGGCCTTGAAACAGCCCTGGCATTGGGAGTAAAGAAGTTAAGGATATTCGGAGATTCCTCTCTAATCATCAATCAAATATCTAAAAGGTGGAAAGTAAGGAGTGAAAGCCTAGCTCCTTATCAAACTTATCTGGAAACTCTTACTGATCAGTTAGAGAAGGTAGAATACACGTATCTAACTAGAGAAGAAAATCAATTTGTTGATGCCTTGGCAAGATTAGCCTCAATGGTAAGGATTCCCACGGATATCGAGCAAATGCCTCTAACTATCGAAAAAAGGCACTAACCGGCATTTATACAGGCTATAGAAGATGACAATCCAGTCCAAGACGAAGGTGAAGAACGAGAAGAAAAAACCATGGTACACAGACATTCTTAACTATGTCACCAATGGAGAATACCCTCCTCATGCTAACAAAAGAGCTAAGCGAGCCTTGAGACTTTTTGCTTCTCAATATGTACTCATAGACAACGAGCTACATAAAAGGGTACCTAAAGGTCGAGCCCTCCTATGTGTAGGGAAGGTGGACGCACAAAGAATAATGAGAATGGTCCACGAAGGAATCTGTGGAACTCATATAAATGGCAAAATGTTAGTCCAGAAAATAATGCGAGAAGGGTATTATTGGACTACCATGAATAGGGATTGCCATCAATATGTAAAAAGATGTCCTAAGTGTCAAATTTATGCCAATTTACAGCACGTTCCTCCATCTTTGCTCTACACCTACACATCACCATGGCCATTCTCTACATGGGGAATTGACATAATTGGCAAGATCGCTCCTCCAGGGACAGAAGGCCATGAATTTATTCTAGTAGCGATTGATTACTTTACGAAGTGGGTTGAAGCACAATCATATGCTAAACTCACCGCAAAACATGTAGCACTTTTTATCGAGAGAAATATCATTTGTCGATATGGAGTCCCACATGAAATGATAAGTGACAATGGAACTCACTTTCAAGCCGAATGTGAAGAATTGCTACATAAATATGGTATCCAACATCATCATTCGTCCCCTTATAGACCTCAAGCAAACGGAGCAGTCGAGGCAGCTAATAAAAATTTAAAGACTATCATCGAGAAAATGACAGAAAATTATAAGGATTGGCCTGACAAGCTTCACTTTGCATTGTGGGGTTATCGTACGTCAATCCGTACGTCAACAGGAAATACACCATTTTCTTTGGTATATGGAATGGATGCCATACAACCTGTCGAACTAGAAATACCATCTCTACGTATTGCGCTAGAAAGTAAACTCGATAAAGTCGAATGGACTAGGGCACGATATGAAGAATTGATCCTACTCGACAAAAAACGACTAGAAGCTCTACATCACACTCAGTGTTATCAAACTCGTATGGCTAGACATTTTAATAAGAAGGTCAAGACAAGAAATATCAAAATAGGAGATTTGGTATTAAAGGCACTAAGGAAAAATGTTTTAGATCCAAGGGGAAAGTTTAGACCTAATTGGTCTGGCCCCTACATCGTCAAAACAATCCTGTCAGGTGGTGCAGCAAAATTAACTGACATGGATGGCAATGAATTCTCAAACATGACCAATCTTGACCAACTTAAAAAATACTACCCATAATTACTTGAGTAGGACACTCAAGAGAGCTACGTTCGGCCTGATTCCTTAGGAAAGGATACGTAGGCAACCCATTACGGGTGCGGCCACTTTATTTTTCGACATCTCCGCATTCCAGAATCAACAAAAAGTAAACAAAAGTCGGAAGAGCAACTGGCGTCGCAGAACAGAGCCTAGCGTCAGCAAAGGGCCATTAGCGCCAGACGACAGTATTGGCGCCTGGCGCCAGACCTCAATATCTGGCGCCAATTCGCAATTATTGACGCCAATTCAGTATTAAAATCTGGGCGAATTTCGGCGTTTTTCGAAAAATTTTCGACTTCCGTACTCGAAGAATTTCTGGAAAATCAATTTTTTCGGTTTTTCATTGCTTTAATAAAACAAATTTAAAGTAACAATTTAATTGAAAGCTGAAATTTCATTAATAAAATAAAATTGCATTGTTAATGGAATTTAAATAAAGCTGAAATAAATTAACTTTAATAAAAACTAAGAATCTAATCGAAAGCTAAGCAATGTTCTAATCTTTCTTCTCCTTCTTTGCTCTTTTCCAATTCTTTTCTGCCTCCTCCTCTTCATCCATTACTTTAGCTAGTAGGCATCCTTTAGAGGACCTACATTCAATCTTAGAATAGATTGTTTCGCCTTCAGCTAGCACCCCATGCTTCTTTTCCACCCAAGCCTTCTTGTCTATAACTTTCCTTTTCCCCTTGTCTTTAGTAGTATTCCTCTTCTTAGGTATTATAGGTATCTTGAACTCAATTCTTGCACCTAAGCGTTCCTTGGCCGGTGTCACCCTGTCACCTAGACGATTCTTCACATCGGTCCTACCCTGATCAATTGAAGACTTCTTCGGCAACCACTTCTTTACATCATTAGGCAAAGAAGGGGGAACCTTTTGGGTAATCACTTCCCATAAAGGTCTAGCGCTCCAGTACGTGTCAAATTTATCTACTTCTTGAGATATGGGATACTCATAGGGAGGACGAAGATCCCCGGAAGGAATATTTTGAAGCAAGCCATATTGTCTCTTTACTCTGCAGGGATAATAATATGTCATGAGAGATAAGCTTGGAAGACGGCAGAAAGGTTGCCTGTTAACACCAACCATCCTTTTTATTTTCCACCATGGGATGACCCACTTGATAGCTAAGTCACATGATTCAAAGACTTTCTTCCACCCATGGCGCCCAATTTTAGGGATGCGCTTCTTTCTTCTTACAAAGCAAGTGGGCGTATAACTTTCAATGTCGTCCGGAGGGCTAATTAATCCTAGCCTTTCCATTAGCCACATCTAAAAAAAAAAAAAGAAAAAAAAAATTTAATGCAAATAAATCAATATTACAATACAAAAATATATTTTTTAATTTCTGCAATTAAAAATGTTATTTTTCTACCTGTAATAAAATTGGAGAACCGCGAAGAGGTGCTTTTGGGTCCCTTTTTAACTCATCTAGACTAATCATAGTCTCTCCAACTATTAAAGGCATCGGATTTCTCCCTGATTCAATTTGTTCTAGCACAGTGGTTATAATTGATCGACCCTCATTAATTTTACCACTACTAAGACAATATTGATTAAGCATGCAGAATAAGAACGCCCTTCTTCTATATATGTGAAGAGATTCAGAAAGCGGTTTATCAAAATAATAGCGTGCGAATTCTTTTAAGTTCACCACGTTGCCATTTACTATCCTTGATAAATCCCTTTCCTTCAAATTAAAGAAGCGCTCAAAATCCTTATAGTAATATGCATCTACTCTAGGGATCACTACCAGGTCTATTGCAGGAAAGCCTAAAATAGCACCAAATTCCTCTGGCAAAGGGCTAATTTCGTCATACCCTATTCTAAAACAATGTGTGTCAATGTTCCAATATTCTAAAGCTGTATGAATGAAGTCTATGTCTAGATCTACCCCTTTTATGCCATATATTCCCCCCAAGTGAAATAAATCCAATACTTTTCTTTCTCTAGCATTGAGAGATCGACACCATTCATGAGAATATTGGGTGAAGGTTTTAGTGGCTAGAGACATGATTATTATTTTTCCTAAAGAGAAGAATAATTTTTTTGCTGGAATTATGTAAATAATCGACTGAGCAGGGGGCTATTTATGCACAAATTGTGAGGAATTTCAACCTGACTGAAATACGTAGTCAGCGTCAATTGGCGTCACACACCCGAAATTGGCGCCACACAACAACTCTTGCGCCACACGCTAGCAATAGCGCCTGGCGCCACACGCCACAGGTTGGCGCCAGCTGGCGCCAAGTCAGCAGGACAGCCGCGCGTGCTCAGTTTGCGTTTTGATATTAAATTGGAGTCGGTTAATGACTTTATGGCCCCGTTTTAATTTTCTTCTAAATAACTTTCTATCCTTTTCTTAATTAATTAAATATAGCAATTATGTTTAGTTAATTTTTTTTTTATTCTTTTTTTTGGATTTTATATAAAAATTCAAAAATCAGCCTTTCTCTCCGTTTTATTTTTCCTTTTTATTTTTTCCTTTTGGGGGAGAGAGAGTCGGATAATACCCTCCATCAATAATAAAAATGACGGAATTTTTGCGCAAAATTGTTATCACATTTGCACACACTTACATAATAATAATACATAATAATAGATTTACAGAACAGAGTGTCTAAGTAACAAGTCAAAGGCAAAGTTCTATAAAAAGTCAAAATAAAATGCATATACAAAAATAAACTATGGCGCCGGAGGACGTAGGCCCATCATGCCATAAAACTGCGCCGTTCGAGGAGTCACCTCCCCGCCAGCTCCAGCCTCAGCACTAGTTCCAGTCTCCGTAGGAGGAGGGAAATTCAAAACAGGACCGCTCCAGCCAAGGCCAACCTGAGGCTGAGACCACGGAGGCTGCTGCGATGACGAGCCAAACTCGTACATCCCACCACCTCTGAAAGCCGAGGTAGCCTCTCCTAACGGTGCAGTCGGAACCTCCTCAGAAGAAGGCCCTGAGCCCTCAGCAACGTCGGCTCGAGCAGCCTCGGAACGGCCACCTCTACCTCCTGACGAAGTGCGACGACGTCTCGAGCTAGACCTCGCCGGCTCTCTTCGCCCCTCAGGCCTCGTACGGGTGTGAGAAGAAATCGGTTGACCCTGCAAAAAGAAATAAATCATAAACAAGGTGAAAACTGAAGCATAGTGCAGAAACAATAAGTAAAGAAAAGTTACCTCTCGGACAGCGTCGTCTCGACGACAGGTAGCTGCGTTCCTCATCCGGACGAGTTGGCTCCGGAAGGCATCTATGCATCGTGCCATAGCCGAAACCACCTCGCGTGAGAACTGTCAAGGAAAGTTAAGTCAGTAAAAATGCATGATAACTGAATACAAGATTCTGAATTAGAGCTAGACTTACCTTGGTCTGGTGACGAGGAATCGACCGCTCCACGAAGCGCTCGCCCTCAGGAGCCGGAGAAATCATCTCCTCGATCGGCCCGTACATCCCCTGGTAGTGGATGGACATACGGGGTGGCACAAACTCAGTGGGACCATCCTGATAAAACAAAATAAAATCAGTAAGGTGTTACTTGGGGGCTACTCAGCGAAAAACAAAAAGCCAAGAATCTTACCCTCATATCCTCGGCCGGCACGGGGGCTGGAGCTAACAAAGGAAGTAGCTCCTCAGCATAACTCCGCCCAAGGATGACATGGGACCGCCAAAGAGAACCAGGCTCCTCAGCCATGCTCGACAACTCTCTCTCGTCGAACATGTGGCGTGGTGGAGGAGTAGGAACGACAAAGACATCGAAAGAGTGCTGTCTAGCAACTCTCTCTCCTAAATACGCAACTGCTCCATAGGTCCCCAGAAAGTAATGGCGCTCAGCAGAGTACTGTGCAGCTAATCCAGGGACTGTCCAACCACCCCATGGTCGGTATACTACCTCAGGTCCCTATAAAAATACCAATCGGGTAAGAACATGTATAAAACGTCGCAGAAGAGCAAGATAAGCGCCAAAAACCGCACCGAGATGATCCGACTCCGAACGCGTGCAGTAGACAGGTCCACATGGTGGCCGCCCCAAGAGGCGCTCACCGGATACCCCCTCGGCGATGGTCTCGCCGGCGCAATGGAAGGAAAGTATTCATAGAACCAGATCTACAAAAGGTTAAAGCATGAGTAAATGCTAACTAAACATATAGGGCTAAATTTTATAGGGAATAATGTTTACCTCTACAACTTTCCAGAAAGCGGACAAAGCGACATTCGTCCTAAGAGACTGGTGGCGACATGAGTCCCTCAGTGCGTGAACAAAGTCAGTATAGGCCAAGCTGGCCCAGTCATAAGTCCCGATCCGCCGGAGATCGCGAACAACAAGGAGATAGTAAAGCAATTCCCTACTACCCCTATCAGGGGAGAATGTCCCTGACAATAACATCAGCACAAAGATGCGCACCCGCTGCTCTCGGGTGGTCGCATCGTCATCAAGAGCCGCTGCCAGCGTCGAGCGGCGAATCCCTCTAGCACTAAACTGAGTCGTCTCGACCTCAGCTCGAGCCCGAACAGCAATCGGCCCCAGTATTTCCTCGACCTCTGGAGAAAAGACGTCGATACCGCCGTCAAATGGCAGCAGCACAGAAGAGAACTCCAGTCCTGTGATGAGACTGAAGTCTGTAGGAGTGACCATCATCTCACCCCATGGAAAATGAAATGTGTTGGTGGTATTCCAAAAGAACTCCACCAGAGCGCGTACTACGTGGTGACCCCCGCTGGAGGCGACCATAGCCTCGGAGGTCTCAAATAGGGCAACCAACCCGCAAGACTCCCATAGGAGTCTCGTCTCTCGATCTCTGGCGATATGCATCCTATACAAATCGCCGAGACCATCGCAGCTAGAGCCGTGATGTCGTGTCCTTTCAGGCTCGGTTCCCCGTCTCACCTTCTCAGAAATATGGTGGATAGGGGCAAAGAACAAGGTCCGCTCATCCCACTCTGGGAACTGACCAAGCGAAGTGGACGGTGTAGTGTCGTCCTCCACGGGCTCATGCTCCCGTCTAGTGTTTCGGGATCGTGAACCGGAGCCTCGTTGTCTAGCCATGCTACATTGTGCAGAATCATCATAAATCAAGGTTCTATAGTATCTAAAGGTTTGCCTAGCCGCATGATACTATGTTCGCAAAAACAGAGTACGTAGTACTAAAACAGAGCACAAATTCGAATTGAGCATGATAAGCATTTTTCAAGCAATCAAACAATTTCTTGCAACACTGTAGTGATTATTGTGACAAATTGAACAAGAATTGCTAGCAAAAACATCAAGAACGAGCCACATTGTTTTTCACGACCTTATGAGGTCCAACAATGGCGGATTGCTCATTTCTTCGCCAAATTGAGTCAAACAAGTCTCAAATTACTCCCAAGGCAATATACAAACATAAAAAAGCAATTTCATGGCGTAAAGTTTGATAAATAAAGCAAATTGAGCATTATAAGTTTTGAATTTTCATGAAATTCGTGAATGAACATGCCAATAATTCATAAAAACCGGTGTGAGTTGGAAGGAAACTTACATAGATCGGGAATATGGATGAAAAGAGCTTTGATTTGCAACAAATTTGAGCAAATTCGGTTGAGAAACGAATGAGCAACGATCAATTGAAATTCCGACTTCTTTCGAGCAGCGTTCGCAACAAACCAGAGCACGAAAAGAACTGAAAATGGGAATTTAAAGTGATTCCCGTGCTGGCGCCAGTCCCTAGGCATTGGCGTCACATTATGTGCTTGGCGCCAGACGCCAATTTCAGCGCATGGCGCTAATGCCATAAAGCTGGCGCTGATCGATTTTCAGCGACGCCAAAGAAGCCAGCCACCTTTTGGGGTAGTGCTAGCCTTCTGCAATATATTTTGGGTTCCTTGGTACGCGAGTTAGCCCCTCTGAGCAATTTGACATGATTAGGTAATCGACTTGATTACATGAAGTGATCGACCTAATGAAAAGATCGTCTCACTAAGCTTAAAGCGCCTAAGCATTGGCTCATTAGCAAAAGGCACCGACATACAGGTTCATTAGCAAAAAAAGCACCGACATATAGGTTCAAGAGCAAAGAGCGCCGACGTACAGGCATAGTAAAAAAGCAAAGTTCAGGCGAACTTTTAAAGATCGACGGGCGTGGATCTTCAGTATTTTCCTTTGGGAGATTATCGCATCAAATGAGGATGACTTCAAGAGAAGATGTCTACGGCATCATTCCCTAGCTTGCGGAAAGTTGTCACAAACAACTGAAGGTAATTTCGGGCGAAATTGTCTAAATCGATCATAGTTCCTGAGGCATGGAACGTGATCATAATGCGGATGAGAATTATTTCAAGAGAAATAATTTTCGATGGTATTCCCTTGGACGTGGAATATTATCACGGCGGAGAGGATAGTTTTAAGCGAATCAATCTTCTAATTTGGAAGCAGTTACAAGGCGTAGCGGTTTTCAAGCGGGATGACATTCTCTAGCTTGCAGGAGGTCATCAAAGCAATCGGTTACTTTCAGAGACGTGTGCTCGACGGTGCAGGATACACGTTTCTTAACTCTTTTATCTGTTTAACTAACGCTAGTTTTGCAGGTATCGGCGTTATAAGATTGATTTAGGATCGCAGAACGTTCTGAATCATTCTCCGTACCTATCGTTACTTTGATTTTTGTTTTCGAAACTTGCGTTTCTCCAAACTCAGTCAAAGTGGGGGCTTCTGTAGACACCCATTTGTGTCTCCCCTAAACCAAACCCAATGATGAGTGCCTTTCACGCCGAATCATAATCTAATGAAACGAAAGTGTTGAAAGGTCTAGTGTTGCGGAAAGTTTTATTTCTTTTCTTTTCTCTTCTCTCTGTTTTTGAAAACTTTATTTTAAGAAAACAGCCAATCCAGTTTGGTTGGTGCATGATATGGGTCCAATAGTGGTATAGTTAGATGGGGCTTGCAAAGACCTTTCCAACGATATATTATAAGCCCAATTCCGATGAATATTGAGGAATTTATGGCCAATTTACTAAACTGGGTCCGGTTTGAGTTTTAAATACGGCCCAATGATCTAGGGGAGGGCCTAATATGATTTATCATTCCTAATGTAATTAGGAATGGTTTTGGTCTTCTAGAACATTCTAGAAGTTTCTTATCATTCTTAATTCAATTAGGATTCTTTAGAGTTTTAATTAGATCAAATAGCATTTTCGACTTAAATTATATTATTTTATCTTCCAGTACGGTAAAATTATCAGATTTTCGAAAACGTGTTAAAAGCCGGTTTGGCGTCCAACCCCAGGCCTTGGCGCCTGGAACCAGGATTGGCGCCAGACGCCAGTCATTGGCGCCTGGCGCTAGCCACTGGTCTTGGCGCCAATGAGCCAGGGCTGGCGCCAAGTTGTTTTTGCGATCTTCAGACTCTGTTTTGATAAATTATTTTTTTTGGCTGATTTTCTCTATAAATATCGTATCAAAAACTCCGTTTTGATGAACGGATTATCATCTATCATTCACCACTTCTTTTATTCTTAAGTTTTAACAAATTCCGTTTTCATTCATCATCTACAATCTTCAATCGTCAACAAATTAGTTTATGAATCATTAATCTTTCATTCGTTCTTTCTAAACTTTATTCTTTAACACAAAATTCCGCATTCACAAGATCTTGATACACCTAGCCATATTCGAAGTTGTCTTCGCCCTAGACGTGAAAGGTTTTAATTTCTGAGGGTTTGGTCCCAAATCTCTATTTCAATTATTTAATTTAATTGCTTTGTTTGTTATTTTCCTTGAAGTTACTAACGTGTGTATTTTGTAATTAGAAAGAGGTACGAGACATCCAAGTAAGTACTTTATTGATTAATTGATTTTATGATGTAGACATCATGTTTATATTATTATGATTCTTAGTATCATGTCTAGAGTGTTTTTAATATTAAGCGTGATTAAAAATATGATGCTTCATATGTTCTTTCTAACATTTATGATTATGATTGATGATGATTATTTATTATGTTGCTTGATATATATTATATATTGTTATTACTTGATCACCTTTTATTGCAGGTTAAAGGGAATTGGTATTTGCAATCACGCTTAATAAGATAATTAATAATCTTGTTTAGGGTTAATTGTGATTTTAAATTCAAGTGATCGCCAATAATAGTTTATTTGTGCATTAAATTCAACCAACATAGATTAAACAGGTTTAGGGTTAAATCTATTGATTGCATGTTAGTCATAAAGCGCACATGAATACGAGCAGAATAAAGTAGAGGCCTATTATTAGGGCAGGTTCAATCTCACGTAAACAATTAAATTCCGTACCGTTATCACTTTGCACAATTTTTATATTTTGAGAAAATTGACGATCAACCATAGCAATAAAACTCATAAAAGTACGGAAAACTTCCGTTTTATCATCCAACAAATAAACCCATACGGCACGAGAATAATCAACTATAGTTAAAAAATAACGAGCTCCACAAGACGAAGGATGTCTATAGGAACCCCACAAATCGCAATGTACCTTCTCAAAAATACGACTTGCTCTATTATCACTAGTCGGAAACTTGTCCCTGGGATGCTTAGCCTTGAAATAGACCTCACAATTTTTATTTAAATGACCATTAAAACCAACTACAGGGGCAAGTAACTTTACTACATTTTCGGAAGGATGTCCCATCCTTTTGTGCCATAGCTCCAACGAAGAGGTTGCATCATTCACAGAAATATGTTGAACCGAGTCAGCTTCTCCAAAGTAATAAAGTCTATCTTGCCGAACACCCGATCCAATCAGCATCCCCGTTTGATCCTGTATAGCACACAAAGAAGAATTAAAATTTACATCACAATTTAAATCTCCAATTAATTGTGAAACCGAAAGCAAATTGCAACTCAATTGCGGAACATATAACACGTTTTTAAAAGTGATTAAGGACGGCAATCGAATCGACCCTTCCTTCTTTGCAAGCACCGTTCCACCGTTGGGAAGACCAATAGGAAATTGCATAATCTCGTTTACATCAAATAACCAAGTATCATCTCCGGTAACATGATGTGTTGTGCCGGTATTAATAATCCACTTTTTGATATTAAACTTACCAATTAAACGATTGTCAGGAACCATAGCATTACCCAAAAACGGGAAGTTTGGTTCAATTTTGAATGATGGTGTTTCACCGACCATGGTTATAGGTTAAAAAAACTCTGGCTGTGATACCATGTGAAATATCAATCAAGAATATTTGCCTTGTCTTCATTCATGGCTCTTGGCCAAAATATATAGAGCAATACAAGATAAATATGACAAGTATCCCTAGAATATTATCTAGCCTATCTTTGCCAAGTAAATATCCTAACCAAATCAAATCAATAATATCAAATATTTCTAATATATCCTAACAATATGGATGTGCTAAAGTTAGAGATTAGAGATATCGGAAAATATATGTGTGATATATTTTCCGTAGAATGATATATTTAGGTTTATTATATGTTAAGATATTATTTAGTGAATATAACATTGGGATATATGGTATATCTTTTGGGAAGATTGTTTCCTATCTTATGAGCATAGGTTTTGTATAAATACTCAACCTATTGATGAATATTAAGCAATACAAAAGCTATTCTATTCTCTTTTCCCTAATTTGTCAGCTAAAAAAGGGAATTTGGATGGCTGTGAGCAATGAAAAGGCTACAAGCTTTTGGAAGCAAAGCTAGGTAAATCTGAAACCTCTTATCAAGCTGGCTATTGTTGACCCTACGATTAATAATTAACAATTCAAGGTGGAGGACATGTGGGATGTTAATCGAGGGTGGAAATTTTAGTTGTTTGCAGATTGTCTTTTGGCTGATGTTCTTAGAGATATGCAGTCTTATAAGTTAATAGAGAAAGAAGATGCGTTAGACAGTGTGTATTGGAAGGGTACTCTATCTGGTGGGTTCTCTATAAAGTTGGCTATGTGTATCATAAAGCATGAAGACCTTGACATAGAAAGTGATCAAGACAAGAACTGAAAGAAAATATGGCATATTCAAGACCCTCAAAGAATATGTTTTTTCTTCTGTTAGATTTTCAAGATAGATTGATGACTAATGCTACGAGATTTCTAAGACACCTTACTCATGACTCACGATGTTGTATATGTGGACATGTGGAGGAGAATATAGACCATATACTTTGGTTTTGTCCAACACCTAGGATCATTTGGCATAACTTTGGAGTTAGTTTGCAAGGGCAACAAGGTTAGTTTGATTTCAAGACTTGGTTGATGTTTAATCTAGACCATGATAAGAATCCAGAAACTAAAGATTGGCCTCTCATCTTTGTGGTTTCTTGTTGGTGGTTGTGGAGATGGTGAAATGCAAGAAGCTTCTCTTGAGAAGTGGAAATTCCTCTTGACCAAATTAGCTTTATCCAAGCAAGGGTTGGTGAGATTCGAAGAGCATTTGATCGAGGGATAATCTCCAAGCTAGCTAAGAGGAAACATGAAGAAGTCTATATATGCTGGATGGCTCCCCCACCTGGATAGGAGCGTCTTAATTCTGATGGGACTATCAAAGGAAACCCCGGAGCTGTTGGTGGAGGAGGGCTTATTCGTGGCCATCGAGGGGAATTATATGAATCATATACGTTTAATTGTGGTGTTTGCTCTTGTACTCGTGCTGAGTTGTTGGTTGTACTTTGTCGGTTGGTGATAGCTTAGAATGGAGGGCATCATAAAGTACAAGTTCATATTGACTTGGAAGTAGTAGCTCGTTTGTTGGTGGATCCTACTCCAACTAACTCTCCTTTTATTCGTTTAATCCGAAAGTGCAAGTCCTCAATCATGCGAGATGGTTGAGAGATGGTTGAGAAATCACTATCGGTCAATGTTACAAAGAAGCAAATAGGCCGACTGATTGATTGGCTAATTTTGGCGTTCTCTCGAAACAAAAGTTGGTTCTCTTTGAGGCGGTTTCGGTAGATCTTCGTGCCTTTCGACTTGAGGGGAGTGGCGTATTCTAGGATGATTCTACTTGTTTGTTTGTTTCAGCTTTCGATTTTTCTTTCTTGTAGTTCCTAGCTTTGTTTTCTTTTGGGGCTTGTCCCTCGAGTGCATATAGGCGCATAACACCTATTTGTTAGACATGCATATAGGATGGTATTATGAGGTTTTTTTTTTTTTTCATTTGATGTTTTTTTTACAGTGGTATATTTTTATGTACTATTTTATATGCATGTATAATATACCATTAAAGTATAAGTTGTTTTAATAGTACTTTATGTACTATTATGCATGTGGTAATACTTTTTGCCGTCCTATGTCATTGATTATTTTCTCCTAAAATATCTATCACCCTTCAGGCCGTCACCTATCATATATGTAGCGATACATTTTATCATCCTATTTATTTCTAAAGCATATAGCCTATAAACTATAGTTATTCTTGTCCCTCGGCTAGTCGGCTTTTAAAAATAAATAAATAAATAATGTGTCTACTAAATGACTAAAATGAGTCTAATGGATGATGAATAGAATCCAGTATTCACCATTGTCCGTAAAAGTTAGTTATGGACAAACCGGGAGTGAACAAAAACAGACCAGAATTTTATTATTGTTTTTGCTCGATTTAGAGAGGAAGCATCTGACCAGATTTGTGATGCAGCAAATTAGGAATAATACTTTTACCCCAATAAATCAATCAAATTGTCTAAATAATTATTCATTCCTAAATTGTCCTAAACCTTGTTTTTCCATACCCTAAACCCATAAACTAATTAATTATTTAAGGAGCAATCCAAAACCTTCATTCATCAACCCCATTAGAGTTCTATGTGAGCATTTTGCATCTGATTTTATATCAAAGTTTTGATTTTTAATAATGGCTACCCCTGAAAATAAGGGTGTTGCTATTTCTGGGAATGAGAAAATTGGGGTTGATCCAATACCCAATACCCATGTTTCATTTGGGCAATTGTTGGATTTGGGTGTTATTAATCAATTTGGGCAATTATTGGGTGATTATAGCAGATTGGATGAAGACCTCTGGCTCTGTGATCATGAGGATGATGAATCAATGAATGCTTTGGATAATGGCTATGAAGGGCTTAAATGTCAAATTATACCATCTGTAAGTATTTCAAACTTCACACTTTTGTGCTCACTTAATTCTATAAATTATCTGATTACTAACATATATGAATTTCTGGTTAGTGTAATTTCTGTCAAAAAAATAAATAAAAAATTCTGGTCAGTGAAACTTTTGAATCAGTTCTGCTGCTTACATGTTGATAGTAATGAATCTAATAATGACATTTTTGTATACATATAGATAATGAACTTATGTGTATTTTGATGTTGATTAAGTTAAGTTTCTGATTCTAGTGAGTAGTGATTGATCAAGTTTTAAGCATTTTCTTTCAAAAAAAGTGTTAAGCATTAAAACATGTTGCGCGATAAATTGAAGGTTTTATAGTGATAGTGTGGATATTTGAGCCATGTTCAATCATTGGAACTTGGAAGAATGTGTTGAAAGGAACCTAAGCAGTAAGCACAATATGTCTGTTTGATGACATTGGCTAGTATCTTATATCTTTAGTCCAAATCCAGATAACGTAAGGAATGTTTGGATCGTGTCGAATCTAGTGAAAGAAAACATGAAATTAATTCCCGGGATTAAAGAGAAGTATCATGGAGTCTTTATTTATGAAGAGCAGTGGGAAAGTCTGTGGAATTGTGTTGCAGTAGGGTTGCATACTTGTGAAGTTACTTATTGCCATATGAGAGGTGGATTGGGGACTAAGGATCATTTTGGATGACCAACTACTACTATTGAAAAGAAGCAGTATATTTCTTGCTTTATTTGTTCCCGGTAGTTGATAGAGTAGTAAGATTTGGAGGGTGGTTAGTTTAATGTCAGATTAACCAACTTCTTCATCTTTTCTACTTCCACCTAAATATATATGCCATATATACCTTCTTTCATGGTCAATTTATTTCCTAGAACCTTTGTAATTAATTTATTTTATTAAATATCCTAGTAGAGTAGCAAGATCTGAGTATGCACTCCATTGGTGTTGTCTGGTAAAGAGAGTTTTACAAAGATGAGTTGATTTGACATTATAGAGGATTAATTACATAAGTCTACATTTTGGCTTTTTGGTAAATTACTTGAGCCTTTAATTTCTTCAATTTTTAAAAAGTTAAATGAGCTTTCCAAGTTAGCTGGCTGTGAAATTTAAGCTAAATGACCTCCATTTTGTCGTGAAGTTACTAAAAGTTACATCCCTGGATAATTTATTTCCCTATTCTAGAACTTATTTGTCATTTCACTTATTCAAGTAACACCAAGTAACAAAACTACTAGTTACTAGCTACTTTCACCAAATCTAATGCAACCAACTAGTCAAACCAGCCAAGGCAACTAGCTCTTAGCAACCACCAAACAGATACAATCACAAAGGTGACTTTAAAAGGTTTATTCTGCATTCATGTACACCTTGTCTTCATTCACGTATTGATGCACTATGAGTTGTCACATTAGTTTGGTTTTTTTTTTTTTTTTTTTTTTTTTTTTTTTTTTTTTTTTTTTTTGTGATACAGAGAATATGTATACGGAACCCCTATAAAAACAACTTAGTAATATAAATATGGGATTGAATAAATATTTACCTGAAGCTGTTTGTTACATCAATTGAGTGGCAGGAGTTGAGGAATTTCAAAAAGAAAATTCATTTAAGCAGTTACGGTGATGGAGTAGTTTTCCATTGTAATAGCAGCAGTCATCATAACTTTTGCTCTTGACATCTGCCAAAACTTATAATCAAATGAAGTTTTCTTCTTCCTATTTTTGTTAAATTCAGCGATTGTTATCTTTGGCTTAAAACTTGGTTGTTTAGCTTTATATCTATTTGTTTCATGTCCCGCTTTCTCAGTTTACTAAACATAATGATCAGATTTGGTCCATTCTTTGTTATTCAACATGTTTTGATTAGTTGAAAGTTTCCAGTGGTAAAGTTTTGTGATGTGTTTTCTCCCTCTTTTTTTTTTTTCTATCTCAGGATGAAACCATTGTTGATGTGAAGCAGCCATTAGAATATGTTGACAAAGCTGTCTGTGAAGGAGGCATGGCATATGTGAAAGAAACTTCTACCTCCTTGAACAATTCCTCTCAGAAAAATTCTCAGACGTCCAGTCCAATTTCAGTTTTCCAAACAGAGAGGCCATACACTGATGTCATGTCAGCAATGCGTGCCCAAAGCCAATGCCCCACTAAGAACAACATTCCAGGAGGCCTTCAGTTTTTTGGCAGCACTATTTATACCAGACAACAGAATTCAACGTGCCAATCTGAGTCAGAGTACTCAATGGAGTCTTCTCTATCAGATGAAACCGAAGAGTATATTCCATCCAAGCAGATGCGGACTAGGAAAATTAGTGATATACTTGATTCAGATTCTGACCCAGCATTGAAGAAATGCATGCACTGCAAAACAACGGACACCCCGCAATGGAGGACAGGGCCGAGGGGACGAAAAACTCTATGCAATGCATGTGGAGTTCAGTATAAACATGGTAGGCTTTTTCCTGATTACCGCCCTTTAAAGAGTCCAGGATTTGATCCTTCTATACATTTTCATCTGCCCAAGAAAGTCCAGGAAATGAGAATGGGTAGCTCAAGTGAACAAGGTCCAAACCCTACTCCTAAATCTAAAAAAATTGAAGAGAGGAGGGTGGTTTACACAATTGAGAAGGGTCAAAACCTGACTCCCAAACCAAAGGAAGTTGAGGAGATAAGAATAAGTCACACCAGTGGGAGGGATCAAATTACTACTCCTAAAACCAAATCTCAACGCCCTTCGCTTGAATCTGATTCTGACGAGGAGTGGGTCTTGGGTAACAATAAGAGGGACAAGAACCGTGCTCATAGAGCCAAGAAATTTGAGAAATTGAAAGAGAAGGTTAGCAATGAGATTCAGTCAGATTCTAGAGAAAGGAACCAAAACTCTGACTCTTATCTGAGTCTGAAACGTAAACTACCGAAACATGCGGGCAAGAAGTGCCTACACTGTGAATCAAAGGATACCCCACAATGGAGGGAGGGGCCTATGGGACGACATACACTTTGCAATGCATGTGGTGTGCAATACAGAGCTGGTAGGTTATTTCCTGAGTACCGTCCTTTGAAAAGTCCTACCTATGATCCGTCTTTGCATTCCCATTTGCCCAAGCAGGTCCTGAAGATGAGATTGAGCAATGCTGAGAAATGTGCAACTTCTGGTAATCATGAAGCCAGCATGAGCTAAATCCAGGAAGCAATTTAAGCAATTTTCTCTGTCTTCATACCAAACACTGGATATTTAGGTTACAGATTCCCTCTGCTAGTTCCCCGCATGCCACAGCTTGCTCTCAGTGTCCCTTCTTCCCCGTGTTCCTCAATTTTATGCACACATCACTGAGAGATAGGAATGGCTGTTGCTAAAAGTAGGTCAAGTTTGTGGGTTGAGCTAGCTAATCAATGGGGAATAAAAATAGGAGTACAGAGTGTATGTATATTATGAACCACATAATTATATATTTGGGTATGCATAGTTAGTATCTCTGGTAATCTGTCTCCTAATTATGTCATCCTCTTTATAGAAGAACTATGAAGCAGTTTGTATTGTATTTTGGTATGAAGCAATTAATCTGACATCGACATTTTCTGAAATGAGAATGCAATTTTGTTTTCATAACGGTGTATGATGAGATCTGGTATGTGAATTTCAAATATTCTTGTAAAGAGACATTCTGACATCAAGGAATAGTACGTCTCTGTAATCGTAGTACAATGTGAATCATCTTCGTATGATCAGAAGAATAAAAGCAATTTTTTGTAATTCAAATAGTTAAGATTCTATTATACTTGTACTGACTGACTGTAAATTCTTTACTGAAATGGCGAAGACAGATTAAGAGCATTAAAGAAAGCCCTTATCTTGGAAGCTTTTGATGCAGTCATCAAACATTTGAGGAATGGTTTTAAAGCCAGGAAATCCCAGTTGTTCAATCTTGCTAGTATCCATGCTATGAGGCTTGTCATCTACTTTCTGAGGTCCACACCTGCAACAACACCAGAATCTGTAAACTGCAACATTCCTAGCTATGTAAACCAGTTAGTACTAGTGCTTTTTATGTGCTCACTTCTTTTCATATGGATAGCTTTGATATTTAGCTTTCAGCATGTCTATGATTTGTGACCAGTGAGCTACTGCGCTTGAGCAAATCAGCCTCCCAGATGCCTTGCTTTCTTCCATGGCCAGGATGTGTGCTGCTACCACATCATCAATGTGCACAAACCCTATTTCCTGGTTTGGATATTCACCTATTGCACCTGCAAAACTGACATGTTTATTTCCATAATAGAAACAGCTAGGTTACATATCTCACAGTGTGTACGAGTATGTCTAAAAACAGGCTGCAAGATCTACCTTTAATGATCCCAAGCAATAGCAGCAGTGTGCTAGTAGGTTGCGGTCCAAGCAAGGGACCAATCACAAATGATGGGTTCACTACTACCAAATCAAGGCCATTTTCTTTTGCAATCTTCCATGCTGACTGCTCAGCTAATGTCTTTGCATATGCATACCAAAGCTTATGAAGGAGCAACAAAATTTGAATGGTCAGTCATTACGAAAATTTTGATCTGGTATGCATAAGGTAATATTTCTTTTGTTCATGGCAGATTACCAACCTGAAAGAAGGGATATGCTACTTACATTATGTTTCTTGCAGTAGTCGGAATCACTCCAGTGAGACTCATTAAGAGGAGAAACATGCTGGATGTCTTCGCAGTATCTTATTGCAGAACAGGAAGAGGTAAATACAACCCTTTTTACAGTAGTTGCCTTTATGCATGATCTTAGGACATTCAAGGTTCCATTTATACTGGGTTCAATCAGATTTTCCTGCAAGGCCGGGTTGCTGTCAATTGTCACGATGAACTTTTGTACTACGTACAATATATTATCTTGTTAAATTACTAAGAAGAAACTTTTAAAGAAAATTATGCTCCTTTATAAACTTTTGGTAAAGTAATGCTGCTCACTCACTCTTACATTACAGATTGATATTCTCTCTCTCACTTTTTTGTATCATATGTGCAAAATTGAAGTTTATTTGTTGATCTTAGCAATATGTTCACCCCTTTTGTAATTTGATTCGGAAATAGTTTATGCAAACCTACTTTGTTTAATATTAAGTGCATACATCTGTCTTATGATACCCAAAAAGTGAATCGTGGGATATAGATTACATCGAAAAAGCCTTGTAGCTCATTCATTACCTTTTATAGTTCCCTTAAGTAGATTTTTGTGCCCTTTTATCAAATTAATTACAAATAATCTACATTTGAGTGGACATTAGAGTCATTGTTAAATCAAGGAATCAATATACTTGATTATCATTTTTAATAGGCAAGTTTCTACATCCTTACCATGCCATGAGTTATCTTTCATTAGACTGCTTAATCAAATGTGTATTTAGAAGTAGATTTACTGAATTATAGATCGATTGATGACCAAATTTAATTCGAGAGAGTTATAGATCGATTAATACTTGGACATTTTCATCATATCGCACAAGCACAGGAGCAGCAGCATGAAAAACACCATCAACACCTTGGATAGCTTCATCAAAGCTTCCTTCCTCCATCAAATCTGCTTTCATGATTTTGAGGTTTTCTTTTGCTCCCTTCATTTCCCATAAAAATCCTACCTTCTCTTCATTTTCTGTTTCATTTAAAATAAGCCAACTTAATTGAAAATTTGGTAAGCAAAATTCTGTAAGATAACATACTGCTTCTAGAATAAATTTAGCATATTATGCACAGAGATATATGTGAGTTATGAACCTGGATTTCTGACAGTGGCACGTACAGTGTGTCCCTTTTCAAGCAGCGACTTTACTAGGTTTTCTGCTATTAACCCTGTGCCTCCAGTTACGCAATATTCCGGCATCTTCTGTCTGTGCTTCTTCCCTGTTATGTTACTTGCACCTCTTAATGATGGCTTCTCACAATGCTATATATCTACCATATGTGATCTGTATAGGATATATGTCATGATCTTGGCGTTCTAACAACATTTAATTTTTTTAAAGTGTTTGTAAACTGTATTTATATGTATTATTTTACATGAGTAGGTTGGTCATCCAAGCCATGCACATTGCTACATTTGCACAAAAGGACTATTGTAGTTCATTTTCTTTATATGCGTAGCAATGTTATTTGTAAGACATCACATATGTGCCATACATTTCGTACACAAGTATTATATTTTAATTTATCTATTTGACGTGTGTTATGTGTGCAATATATGATAACTAGTTTGCTGATCTACTACCAACTAGTTTTGCAGTACTTTGGTTTACTGCTGAATTAAACAATGGAAAATCCCATGAATTTTGTTGGCAGATGGCAATTTGATTTTCTTTATGTGATCAAAAAGGGCTGTGAAATGCATGCTAGACTAGGATAACGAGGATAATGACAAGTTTCTAATGAGGCTAATTATGTCTATTTTAACCTGTAGAGGAATCGACTGGATCACTGGAACAATGAAGAAAGCAGAAAGTGAATACAAAGGTCATTGGTTATTGTTGATTACATAACCTACTTGATAGAGTATAAAACATATTCTTGGCCTCAACCATCAGCTTAAGCTTTTGGTTGAATTGGTCCTCTAACATGGTATCAGAGCCCAAACGGGCTTTCATGTGAGGGGGAGTGATAGAGTATAAAACATATTCTTGGGCCTCAACCATCAGCTTAAGCTTTTGGTTGAATTGGTCCTCTAACATGGTATCGGAACCAGCGTGACACAAAGGTCACAGGTTCGAATCTCATCCGCCCCTCCTTCAAAGTGGAATTAATCCGCACCAGGTATGGGTGGGCCTGTGTTGCATCCACATTTCAAGCCCAAAGGGCCTTTCATGTGAGGGGGAGTGATAGAGTATAAAACATATTCTTGGGCCTCAACCATCAGCTTAAGCTTTTGGTTGAATTGGTCCTCTAACACTACTTTCCATGATGCAGAGCCGCGACATTATGTCATTATGGACTGGTATACAAGCTCTTTCTTCCCTTTACTTTCTTCGCCATTCCTATTGAGCTATCTGGAATTTAAAAACTATATATATACTTTGTTGGTGTGGTGGTTCTCATTACAGTATTGAATTTACATGCCGACTCTTGTCTTGTGAGACAGGAGATTTTAAATTAAAGTTTGATTAGTATTCCATGTACATACTAATGAAGATATTAAACCATTAACAAAAGCATGATATGGAATTGGATTTGCTATGTTCTGCAAAACGTGACACCTACTGTATCTTCATTTGATTCATTGACATTGTAACAAAATGCTGCGAGTATCTGCAAATATGTAAATTTCTCAGATAGAGCGCAAGTGTCTTGTGGTCTGGACTGTTTTTTGGAGGCTACCAGTAATTTGCTGAATCCTGTTTTTTTATGCTAGCAGCCAAAAGTTTTTGTGGGTTCTGGTATTGAGAAGATAACCTGCATTTTGGCTCTTCTTCTGAACTCCAACACAGGTACATAAGCTGTTTTCTATCAGAAACTCTGCTGTGTCTACTACCTTTGACCCTCCTAGCAATTGTCCTCCATTTTTCCTAGCTCTGTTATATAACCAAGGTATAATTCCATAAAACAACATCAGTTTAAGAACAAGGAGTATGTTATAAACATTTTACATTTAAAATGCTATGTGTTTTAATAAGGAGCTTAAAATGGAAGTTAAAGTTACTACCATATTAGAAAATTTACCAAATATTTATTTACAATCCTAAGGTTGTATATACTAGTATCTAATCATATAAAAACTTACCCTAAGAAAATGTTGGGAAGATTTTGACGTTGTCCAACAATAAGAAGCTCAATCTCTAACAACTTGCTCTGTGATAAAATTGTAGTAGCCTTGTCCATGCATCCTTGCTCCACCTTTTCAACTCGAACTTTCATTTTAGGGTAGGCTGTCTCACATGCTCTCTTCATGGCCTTTAAAAAATCTTCATCCTTCCCACCTCCATTGCCGTCACTAGCCCAACTCCCACCAAAAATGCCGCCTCCACTACCTCCAAAAATGCCACTAATGGCACTATTACCAAGTATGCCACCAGCAACACCGCCACCACCTTTAGTAGGATCATTTGTATTGGCGTTAGAGAGTTCAAACTGGTGTTTTCGGAAGAAGGTGCTCAAATGTGAGCTAAACGTACCCTTCCTAGGACAAGGGCTAGTTACATGTATTAAAATCAATTCATCCTTCTCAATTATTGCATGTCCAAGAGCGTATTGTAGAGCAGCTGTTGCAATACAGGATTCACAAATTGCATTTTTAGAGATTTCAGTTCTAATAAACGTTTTAGACACTATTCATCACAATTTCACACTATTATAAATTTATAATCACACAGGTCGCAGGATCTTTGTTACTTTTGTCTCAATATGTACTTTTAAACAATTGTCTTTTAAAAAACATACTACCTCTGTTTCATATTATTTGTAACGATTAGACATTTTTCCTCTCTAATTTATGTAGAAGCGATGCAAATAATATGTAACGGAGGTAGTATATATAATTAAAAATATATATTGTTAAAGTTATACATTGGAAGCTCATTAAAACTCCAAATGGGACAAGTAGAAAAGAACAAAGGCAGATGTATAACACTAACAATTTTTCAGAAAACTACCAAGAAATTTTTTTGTTTTTTAATTTGATCAAATTTGACCCTGAGTAACATCCGGTTCTAATTTACAATTTATGGTAATAATATCATCAACATTTTCGTTAGTTGACAAAATGAGGTAAAAACGTAGAATTAATCTATTTAATTAAGTTATTAATCTAGTTTTAGCTCAAACATTTGTAGAATATGTACTTCATGTGGACATGTGGTCTTCATAAATCATAATAAGGACGCATGGTTCTCACATGAAAAATAAAAAAATAAAAAAAAAATAAAATAAAAAAAAAAAACCTATATACTACGTACAAATTACAATGTGTACAAAATTGTTTTCAATTAACAAGTAAATTTCTAAAATTTGTATTGCAATCATTTGAAAAAGGTTTTTTTTTTTTTTTTTTTTTGAGTGTTTTGTATTTGAGAAATTATATGGACAATGTGGATATGCATGCTAGCTACTAACCTGCTGACTCTCTAGTAGGGTCTGCAACCACCATAAGTCGTCGCCCATCGCCTTTTCTGTTACCGGCAGGGTCTTCCATCCCAACCATCGACGTGAAGCAATGAGTTACACCACCAGCCCCAGTGCCCCTAGCAATAGTTATAGTTGTTTTTGCTCTTCATGAAGAAGATCTAAAATGAATAATAGAGAAGGGCTAAAAGATGTAATTTTGTTTTTCTTATTATTATCTCCTTTGCATGAAATTAGAGCAAAGAATGCATCTGCCTTTTTGGAGTATTCTTTACCCAACCCCTAATTTCCTCAAGTTTTCTCCTTTAACTCCATGCCTTTGTTTTGCTAAATTAGGAGATTATCATTTTTGCATCATTTTTATGTCTTGAAATTGAATGGACTATGGCAATGCCAACTTGGTGGGCATACCCATAAAAGGGGAGCAATATTGCAATTAATAAATTCAACCATTAATATTTTTGGTATAGTGATAAGATGTCAAATTAATCACAAAGGCTTCACCTTCTCATTCATCATTCACCAATATTTATACAAGGTAATAGCTTGGGGAATAATCTACCTAACAAGATAAATATTCACACAATATCACAATCTTCCCTAAAATATTATCATATAAGATACTTTCCTATCTTAACATCCCCCCTCAAGCTGGAGCACGCATGAAGATTTCGAATGCCCTACTTGCCAAGCAAATACTCAAATTAAGCCTTCCCCAAAGCTTTCGTAAAAATGTCAGCTAGCTGCACCTTCGTAGGCACATACGAAGGTGAAATCAGTCCTTCTGTGATCGCATCACGCACAAAATGCATGTCGGCCTCTATATGCTTCGTTCTCTCATGAAACACCGGATTTTGAGCAATGTATAGCGCCAACTGATTATCACAATATAAGTTCATACCCTGTGGATGACGCACACCCAACTCACCAAGAACTCGTTTTAACCACTTCAGTTCACAAGTTACCGCAGCCATCGACCTATACTCCGCCTCTGTCGAAGATAGGGACACCGTAGGTTGTTTCTTGGTTTTCCAAGACACGGGGGAAAAACCAAGCAACACAAACCAACCAGTCAACGATCTCTTCTTCAAAGGGCAACTAGCCCAATCCGAATCACACCAACCCTCAATCTGCAACTCACTGTCTGAACGAAGAAGTATTCCTTGACCCGGATTCTTCTTCAAGTATCGAACCACACGAAGTGCGGCCTCCCAATGTTCTTCTCTCGGACTCTGTATAAACTGGGACAATATATGAACAGGATATACAAGATCTGGTCTAGTCACAGACCAGTATATTAGGCGCCCAATAAGCCGCCTATATTTCTCCACATCCTCCAACAATCGGCCTTCTGCTAAGGCCAATTTATGATTTTGTTTCATCGGGAAATCTGCTGGTTTCGCACCTAATAATCCAGTTTCAAAAATAATATCAAGAGAATATTTCCGTTGACAAATATAAAATCCCTGCTTGTTTCGAGCCACCTCAAGCCCGAGGAAGTATTTCAATACTCCCAAATCTTTCATCTTAAAGCAATCTCCTAAATATGCTTTAAACTTTGTCAATGCAATTTTATCATTTCCTGCAATGATCAAATCATCAACATAGATTAACACATTCAATTGCAATTTTTCTTTGGTAAGAGTGAACAAAGAATAATTTGAATAGGACCGCTTAAATCCATATTTCTTCAATGCTGTCGTCAACTTCGCAAACCAACATCTAGGAGCTTGCTTTGATCCATATAACGACTTCTTCATTCTGCACACATAATCAGAGTTATCGTTATTAAAACCAGGAGGAATTTTCATATAAATTTCTTCATCAAGATCTCCATGCAAAAATGCATTATGTACTTCCATCTGATGCACTTCCCAATTTTTCACTGCCGCAACTGCAAGAAATGTCGGAACTGTCGTCCTTTTAGCTACCGGAGCAAAAGTTTCATTGTAATCCAAACCTTCAACTTGATGATTTCCCAGGATTACCAATCTCGCTTTCAATCTCAGCAAATTGCCATGCTCATCTCGCTTCTCCGTATACACCCATTTGCTTCCAAGAGCTTTCTTCCCTAGCTGGTGGAAGCTTCTCAAGTACCCACGTGCCTTGTTCTTATAAAGCTTTAATCTCTGCAGCCATTGCATCTCTCCATCCTGCATGCTTTATAGCTTCTTTAAAATTTTTAGGCTCATGACTTGCTGTTATCGCTGCAATGTACTTTTTATGTTTTTCTGAAAAACGTGAGCAATCAACAAAATATGTGAGAGGATAAGGAGTGCCTGAGTTGGATGATGTAGGTGTGACGTTCTTTGATGGACTGTTTTTCCGAATTGTGTGTGTCACATAATCTCTTAATTTTCTGCTCGGAATTTTTGGCCTTTTTCCTTTTCCCATTTCCTCTGTACTTCCCCCTTGTTTACCATGCTGCTGGCTGCTCGTTCCACCCTCACTACACTGCTGCAAATGGGGCATTGCAGACTCGAGCTGCTGCTGGGCAGTCTCGGGCTGCTTCTGGGCAGTCTCGGGCTGCTGCTGGGAGGACACGCCAGCTGCCGCTGGTTCCCCATCGGGCTGGACAGCAGGGACAGTGATGCTGCCAGCCTCTTCCGCAGCCAGGTTGCGGTTTCTGGCCTTCTGCCGCAGCCTGGTTGCGGAGTCTCCTGCTTGGTCTGTGTCACCAAGCAATAACCACTCGTCATCACTACCATAACCCTCCACCATGGGCACCTGATTTTCTGTAGTAGGCTCGACATTCACCGGAGAAATAAATGGAAAAATGTGCTCACTAAATTTTACATCTCGGGACACAAAAATTTCTTCGGTTTCCAAATCAAAAACACTCCACCCTTTCTTCCCAAATGGATATCCCAAGAACACACACTTCCTACTCCGACTAGTAAATTTATCTCCCTTACTTCTTTGGTTATGAGCATAACACAAACGACCAATGACACGAATATAATCATATGATGGAAGTTTATTAAACAAAATTTCAAACGGTGTCTTATTTCCAAGCAACGGTGTCGGGGTTCTATTAATCAAATGGCAAGCCGATAAAACACATCCCCCCAAAATTTCAATGGCAAATTCCCTTGGAATCTTAATGCCCTCGCCACATTTAATATGTGTTGATGTTTCCTTTCGACTCTCCCATTTTGTTGTGGTGTTCCCACACACGAAGTCTCAAAACTCATGCCATGTTTAACAAAATAATCTCGCAAGGAATTAAACTCCGTTCCATTATCACTTCTAACAATTTTAATTACTTGATTAAATTGTCGTTTAATCATAACAACAAAATTTAAGAACATATTTTCAACTCAGTTTTATTTTTCAATAGATAAATCCAAACTCCTCTAGAGAAATCATCAACTATAGTTAAAAAATAATGTGCTCCATAAGATGAAGGAATTTTATATGACCCCCACAAATCAATATGAACAAGTTGGAAAATACGACTTGCTTTACTTTCACTAATAGGAAAGCTACATCTAGATTGTTTAGCACGAGGACAAACATCACATACTTTATTACTATTTCTCCTAGAGGAACTACTCACAGTCGGAATCATCTTCAATACTATATCTGAGGGATGACCCATCCGTTGATACCATATATCTTTGAATGCTTCTATAACTTTTGAGTTGTGTGTCCATGTTGTGTTACAATTTTTATTGAGTCCTGTTTTTGAATATTCTTACTTATTCAACTATATTTTCCCATTCATATCCTCTTCATCTGTTTAAGTTTTACTTTTATGTGCTTTAACTTAATATATACGAAGTACTATCACTTTTCATGGTTTGAAGGTACATAAAAATTGATACTTTGGAGAAAAATTAATATGGAGTTATAATAAGTTCCAAATTGAATAAGAACATTAAGCAACTCAAGGGAATAATGATGAACAAAAAATAACGTATATTATACAAGTCATTTTGGAACTAACGTACATTATTCTCCAATAAATATACAAGTATAATAACATAAATTTGAAAATAACATTTCATTTTCATTTCAACAAAGAAAACTTTTGGTGCACACGAAAGCACCATTTTAAAGACCAAGAAGATGGAAAAGTAACAGATTAAATGGGATAATGTCCAATTATAAAATAGAAAGGTGATGTCCTAGGGAAAGGTTCTAGAATTGATCACGCTATTTAATTTTTATATCCTCTATTATTGTTTTCTACAGATTATTTCACTAATCCAAAGTGATTCCATCCTAAAATCATATGACAATAGGAGGAGTAGTTGTTTATAGGGGTGTACACCGGTCCGGATCCGGACCACTGCCGAATGTACCTGAATGAACCGGGTAAGACCGATTTACGCGGACGTACTGGCAGTGGACTCGAATCCGCCGATCCGAATGTTTTATGTAAACCCCTAGGGGAGCTAGTTAGGGGTGAACCGGCCGGGTTGGACCGGACTTGAACCTGTTTGCACAGACCAACAACAGACTTGAATTTAATGGTCTGGTCCGATTCAAGTCCCTTTTCAGTCTGGGTTTTTTATTGTACCCCCGTATCCACTTAACCTTATAAAGTGTTACTCTCCAACAATAGGAGGAGTAGGACACACACACACACACACACACATATATATATATATATATATTGTTTGGGAAGATGCCCTAGTTTCTCATCGTGAGAAACAAATTTTGTTTCTCACATGGCATTTTCGTAAATAAACCAACAACTTTATTCAATTTTAGAGCCCACAATAATTAAAAAAAAAAAAGTTATTAATTTATTTACGAAAATGTGAACAAAATTTGTTTCTCATTATGAGAAATAAAGAATATCCCGTTATTTGGAAAAAATTGATATTGAATGTTCTTTTTATAAAAACCTAGGGGATATTATTGAGTGTTAATAATTGGCATGTGTGGATAATACAAGCATCATAGGATTTATTTATTTTTTTTTATTTTATTTTTTTTACAAGAACATATGTTTTAATTATATATTACAAATTCATTTTATATAATTACATGACTATTATACAGTAGCTTATAAGGAGAACCGAGTAACATAAAATTCAGGTGCTACTCGTACTAGCTAGAGGTTAAAAAGGAGGTATCCTTCCACTAAAATAAGGAATACTTTCAGCTGAACCCATATTCAAACATCATAGATCAGATATCGTATTTATGGCTTTTCCTCCCTAAAATCGTCTTAGCTACCCCCATTACCCCATATTTATTTATATACTACGTACAGAACATATCATGCATCAAAGTTTGATGCACTCCGTTCGTCATTCGTCATATTTGTATTCGCACCAAATTTCATAATTAATTTCCAATCCTAAACTTAGCTAATTTCAATTACGTGGCGCCATCTATATTGAATGTCTGTAGAAAACCTTGTAACAAAAGGCAAAATCTAAGCTAATCGTGTATCTTTCTTTTTTTTAAAAGAAAGACCGAAAAACCTAAGACAAGTAAACTTTTGTCCCGATGTGATGATCCATTATGATAAACAATACATGTAAATAAAACTAGTATTAACTATGTTAACAAAAATGCATTAAATGGGACAGATGGTGATTCTGGTGGATTTTAATTAATTTGATACTAACCCGTCACGGATTTAGTGGATCAATAATTTTTATGTCTATAGTTGATATAGTAACTACATGTGTGATGTGTGTGACAATGAATGACTAACATTTAGCCATATAGCATATTAAGATATAATTATTGCCGTCCTATAAACATACTATAAGTGATTTAGTTCATCTATACCTTATCATGTACAGATCTACTACCATCCTAGGAATTCCACCTCGATCCAATCTCATTTCATAATTAATTCAATTCAACTCTTTTGATTAAATGTCTTAATTAAATCTCTTAATTTAAAAGGTTTCTTTCTTGTCCCTAAAAAGGTTCAATTCAATTCCTTCATGTACTGAAATTGAATTGATTCTTGTGTTTAGCATGAAAAGACCACTTTTAGTTTACCAGATTTCCATGCACATAGAAAATCTCTTAATACAAATTATAAAATATATACTGTAGTTGCTTTAGCATTGGCCGCATTATGGCCAGCAAGTTTCTTCCATACCCTAATGTAAAAAATATTATATATTAACCATTAAACTTTTTCACACTTATTAAATTTCCAGACAGGGAGGAAACCTTTTATTTTACTACAACATATAATCTTAGTACCAAGTTAACAAGAAAAGTAAAGAAATACAGTAGATTATATTATAGAAACTAATCAAGAAAAAGGTTAGAAATATGAGATATACTATTGCATGTGTTTGAATATTGTATGGTTTATATGACCATCACTAAAGTCACTAGCATAATATGGTTTATATGAGCATGACTAAGTCACTAACATTATAAGATGGTTTATATGAGCATGACTAAAATAATCCAAAGCATAAGTCACTAACATAACAATTGTCCTTGACTAATATTGAATATATTATGATATTTGAATATAATACAGTAGTGTAAAAGAACTAATGGACAATTGTTATTGTTAATCATAACGAGTAATTATTGGTGCGGACTTCCTCCTAACAAAACAAAGCAAGGTTAGTTTTTGGGTCGGAAGTAGAAAGAATAAATGTAGCCATTCAATAACAAACCACAATTCAGAGCGTTGAGTGACGCTAGCTAGATTACTTGTAACTTCATTTAATTCTCTCATCCGTCTCCCCATTCATTGCCTTTCCCATTTCCTTTAAATCTCACCTCATTCTTTACACTTTCTTTGCAATTCAACTCACAAACAACAACAAAAAATGACCCCAAATTTACCCGACTTCTTAAGCTCAGTGAAGCTCAAATACGTAAAACTCGGTTACCAATACTTAGTTAATCACTTCATTTCTCTCTTGCTTATTCTAGTCATGTTAAGCATCTTACTACACCTTCTCCAACACGGCCCGTGCGAGATCATCCAAGTATTCTCGTCTTTCCATTACCTTAACTCGTTACAAATTATATCTTCTTTGTTAGTTATTGTATTTGTGTCCACCTTGTACTACACGTCCCGCCCACGGGCCGTGTACTTGGTGGACTACGCTTGTTTTAAGCCACCCGCTATGCTTAGGGTTCCATTTTCGGCTTTTATGGAACATTCCAAACACATTGTAAAAGACCAGAAAAGTGTAGACTTCCAAATGAGGATTCTAGAACGTTCCGGGTTAGGCGAAGAGACGTGTTTGCCTGCCCCTATTCATTACATCCCGCCTTCGCCGAGTATGGCTGCAGCTCGCGAGGAAGCTGAGGATGTTATCTTCAGCTGCCTAGACAAGCTGTTTACCAGTACCGGAGTTAAGGCAAAGGATATCGATATTTTGATTGTTAATTGTAGCTTGTTTTCTCCTACTCCGTCTTTGTCAGCAATGGTGGTGAACAAGTATAAGTTACGGAGTAATATTAAGAGCTTTAATTTATCTGGGATGGGTTGTAGTGCAGGATTAATATCAGTAGACTTAGCTAAGGATCTTTTACAGGCTCATCCTAACTCTAATGCGATCGTTATAAGTACGGAAATTTTAGTCCCGAATTTTTATTGTGGGAAAGAAAGAGCTATGCTCCTCCCAAACTGTCTGTTTCGAATGGGAGGAGCGGCTATTCTTCTTTCTAACAAGACTGCGTACAGAAGGCGGGCTAAGTACCGCCTTCTGCACGTAGTAAGAACACACAAAGGAGCCGACGACAAGGCTTATAACTGTGTGTTTCAAAAAGAAGATGATTGTGGTATAATTGGGACTTCACTTTCAAAAGATCTTATGACTATAGCAGGCGAAGCGCTAAAATCAAACATTACTACTTTAGGTCCATTAGTCCTACCAACTTCCGAGCAACTCCTTTTTCTACTCTCATTAATCGGGAGGAAGCTCGTTAACACCAAATGGAAGCCTTATATACCCGATTTCAAGCAGGCGTTCGAGCATTTTTGTATTCATGCTGGTGGTAGAGCGGTTATTGATGAACTCCAGAAGAACCTTCAGTTGTCAGGTGAGCATGTAGAGCCATCTAGGATGGCTCTACATAGGTTTGGAAATACTTCGTCGTCGTCGTTGTGGTACGAGTTGGCCTACATTGAGGCCAAAGGGAGGATGAAGAAGGGTGATAGAGTTTGGCAAATTGGGTTTGGAAGTGGGTTTAAGTGTAATAGTGCTACTTGGAAGTGTTTACGAGGTGTTACTTCTGTTAGCAAAGATAGTCCTTGGGTTGACTGTATTGATAAGTATCCTCTTCATATTCCTGAAGTTGTCAAGTTTTAATTAATCTCTTAATTAATTAGTTTAATTTATCTGTAATGGATGAGTTTCAAGGGTGTGATTTGTAATGTGATTTCTAGTATTTGATAATCAAGAAATAAATATGATCTATTCTGTTGAGTTTAAATTGAAGGGATTGATGGTTTCATGAATATACTGCATTTTGTTGGGTGTTGCTATTGGTGGTGCAGTAGTTGTCTTCAGTTTTGATTTTGATTCTGTTTTTTTATTTAAAATTGTTGTGCAATGAATTCAGTGTATGGTGATTGAGATATGAAATCAAAATCAGAGGTATTTTTGGCATTTATTCGGTAAGAAAGTGACAAATCTTGGTCGAAAATGATAAGGTCAATATTTAAATTTCTAATCTTTATACCACAATATTTTACAAGTACAATAGAGTTATTTAAGTATAATCAAGGAAATTTTGTCTAAAACCACCAGTTTAAAATACTTTTTTGTTAAAAACCACCCACTTAAAAATATGTTGCCCAACACCATCCAAATTAAAATTTTTGTCGTCAATGACCACCTGACTCAACATTTCGGCATTGACCATAAACTTTGGCATTGACTTAAGGCACATGACTTGCACGAGATCCTCCTTCTTTCTTTTTTTCCTTCGATATTTTGGATGCCCTCTCTTCTCTCTCCACTCTTCTTCCTTATTCTCTTTTCAATCTCCATTTTTACTTCTTAAGTTCTAAAATTCTTATCACCCATTATTGAATAGTAGCAAAATCCTTTGAATTATCCTTAACTCATATCCCACCTAGATAAAACAAGTCATCCACACGAAATCAACCTTTTTGATTTGGGGTAAAAAAGAAATAAAGAACATGAAATTAATCCAAAAAATTATAGACAAACAAGGGGGAGAGGAGTAGAAGATGAAGAAAGGTTAGGAATCAGGCCATGGAATAATGAAGTTTAGAGGATGGGTTTTAGAATAAGGAGAGAGAAGAGAGGAAAAAAAAAAGGAAGTCAAGGCACGTCTTAGGGTCAACGCCGGACAATTTAATCAAGGTCTAATTTCCAGTGATAGGTGGCATTATTTGACAACATAATATTAATTTGGGTGGTACTAGGCAACAATTTTTATTGAGGGTGCGTGGTTTTAGACAAAAAAAAAAGTGTTATTTAATACAAGTAGGTGGTTTTAGACAAATTTCCTAAAATTTACAGAAAACCAAGCCCCAATCACAAGCTCTGGTGGAAGGCCCTCTTTCAAAAAAGATGCAATTTAGCTAGCTCTCTTGAAGAAGTTTATGTTGGACAATATTGTACCTAGTGCCGTCGCTGGGGCAGGGCAGCCGGGTCAACCGCCCAGGGGCCCCAAATCAAAATCTCTGTTTGAATGATAAACGGAGTAAAATTTAAGTTATAATAATTAATCTCCTTAAATATTTGAGAAATAAGAAAACAACTTAATGGTTATAGCATGTTGTTATAGTGGGCTTTAATAAGCCTTGTGTTTTAGGTACGAGACCTGTCATATGTTTTTAATTCAACTAGCCTTTTGGTTTGTTCGGTGCGCGGGTTCTTATCTAGGTTATTTCATATGTAGGTATGTTTTTCAATAGTTGAAACTTTTGATATGAAATACGAAGTAATTGTTTCATTGCTAAGACTTAAAAGGAAAAAAAATAGGGATGTCAATGGGGCGGGGCGGGGCGGATGTTGGCCTTCTCATCCCCATCCCCACCTAATATTTTCATCCCCATCCCTGCGGCGGGTCCAATTTTCATCCCCATCCCCGCCCCACCGGGTACAACTCCAAAATCATCCCCGCCCCACCTCCACTTGGATATCCATCCCCACCTAATCCCCGCCAAAGACCTGCCTAATCCCCACCCAATATCCACCTAATATCCGTATCTCAAATACACAATCTTACATAATTAATACAAATTATAAAATAAAACATTCTATACACATTTTTATGTTATAATATAAGAGTCGTACAAAGTATTATAATTAATATTGTATTTCATGTAATTATTTTATAAATAGAATAAAAGTATGTAATTTTGCTTTAAAAGATATATAAATGTGGGTATGAGGTGGGGATGAGGCGAGTACAAAATGGGGCGGTACAACTTAAAATCCACCCCCGCCCCATCACCCATGACGGGTATGGTTTTTATCCCCACCACCCGCCACACCACCCGCCAAACCGAGACCCATAATGGGGCGGGGATGGGGCGGGTCTCCTATTTGACCCGCCCCACTGACATCCCTAAAAAAAAATAATGAGGGTAGAATTGTGGAAAAAGATAAAGGAATTTCGATACGTATATATACATGAAGATTGTAGGATATGAAATGACATATTGGTATAAGTTATATTTTAAATCTATTAGTTGAAAAGATAATTTTTATATAATTTAATTCATATGTTTATGTGATACATATTAATTGGTTCAACTTTATTTTATTATGATGGAAATGAAACACTTCATTTTCTTAATTGTATTTGCAAGTTATGAATATAAAGCCTTAAACAAAAAGATCAAAAGGGGTGACATGTGTCATATGTGGTAGTGAGTGACTTGTGATGACATGTGCCATATGAAAAATTATGGTTTGTGTTTTTAAATACTAAGTATAGATATAGATATAGATATAGATTTTTTTTTTGTACTTCTTTTTTAATTTTTAATTTACTACTTTCTTTCTACTATAACCATTAGCATTTTTTAAGTTTATTTTTATAGTAGGCTTCCAATTTACTTATTTACTACTGTCCCGTCCCATAATATTTGAAACAATTTGAGGCAGTTAAAAATCAAATGAAATATTATAAAACTATGTAAAATAAAACTAGAACATATAATTTGAGATTCTAAGACAAAGAGGGTATAAATTTTTGGAAATTTTGTTCGGATAAATCTTTTAAAGTGACATTTTTTATCAGAAAAACCTTTTTAAAAAATTTTGGCTAGGAGAAACCTGTTTTATAAAATTTTTTTGTTTAGAAAAACCTGATTAAAATTTTTTTGGATAGGAGAAACCTGTTTTATATATTTTTTTATTTTTTTTTTCAGAACAATCAAGGGGGACTTTTTGACTTTTTTTTTTAATGAATTTGCACTTTAAGTTAATACTATTTTTAAGTATAGTTTTTAGGAAAATGAATGTATATCTAGTATATCACGCAAACACCCAAATTTATAGGGGCCCCTAAATATTAATTAAAAAGACTTGCGTGGACCTGCTCCACAATAATGTTATTGTGGACTCGAGGTTTATATACACGCAACTGACATTATATTGAACATAGTGACCCTTAGTTTTTACATAGTAACCTTATTTTTAATATAGTAACCTTATTTTTAACATAGTAATTAACCTTTATTAAAACTAGTTTAATATTATTGTGAACTTAAAGTACAACGTTATGACCCTAAATTTAACATAGTGACCTTTATTATTCATATTAAGCAGTATATAAAATATTTTATTAAAAAATTAACCTCTTATAACCTATATATTACCAAAATGACTTTTATTTCAACATATATAGAGACCTTTTTTCTATTATAGTGACTTTTTTTTATTAATAAAACAACCATAATTTTCCTAATGCTAGTGGTCCACGTACAATAAATTAGTATGAATCAGGTCCATTTAAGAATTTATAATTATTTTTTGTCCTTAGGCCCCTAAAAACTCATAAACGGCCATGATTGTACCTAGCTAGTGTAAGTATAAATGTGATCTTCACTTTATTTTTGAGCTATAGAATATAGTCATATACACTTTGATCCATTTTGATTGACGAAAAATGTGTCAATCAAGAGCCAAAATTTAAAATGGGAATGTTGTCTTGCTGCTATAAAGCACGAAATAGTTATCAATTATTTTTATGTAAGTAACAACTAATTAATGTTTATATTCCAAATTTAATTGGACGGTCTCAGATTTTTCACCCTGTCATTAATCGTTACTGAAACAACCTACTTTTTCGTGTACTAGCTTCACAGTATGGCTAACTAGGTAAGTAGCTTTTACCTCCTCTTTTCTTCCTGTGGAGTATTTCAAATGAGGCCATTTATTGAAACTTTGTTGGTGTGTTCCGACATCCAAGCGCATTTGTATCCAATATATATATTTTTTGGTTCTTGGTTGTTAAGATGAATGACTCTACTAACCCGGCTATTCTTATAGTCATATAGGATAAGCAATACACATAAGTTAGTTTGTTTGGGGCATATCCGTATATAGTACATACCGACAATATGCTAACTTATGTGCTACTTGTCGTTCAAATAGGAAACTCGTTATCTATAATAACTTGAGTCATTAATGATCATAATAATGTGCATTGATATAAATTTATGATTAGTTGGAGTACCAAATTACCAACAAATGCAAAATACTTTGTTGGTATCAAACTACTAGGTTATGTTGGGTGCCTGGGTGTGATTGAGTTATGAATGACTCAAGTTATTAGAGGCTGAGTATTACTCGAATAACTAATGTTGTACTGTATTGTGTTAAAAAATGTGGGCATTCTTGAGAATTTGTACTGCCGTAAAAGCCGGAGATGTGGTGAACTGCAGAACTACTGCTGGGAATTAGCTCAATTTAAGCCACATATAAGTGCAATGGCCCGTGGTCATTAATCTAAAGGTACGATTTTATTATGTAAAATTTGGAAAGTGTCATAAATGTTTAAACAAGAACTATACTTGAATTCAATTTCATTGTCCTCTTAGCAATTACGACTAATTTATTTTGTGACACGTTTTGTATTTATTGGTGCAATTTAAAGAAGCTAGGCCAAGGACGACCCAACACTTGTCAATATAATCAGCAAAGTGAATCAGACCAACTCAATTACTAATCGAGTACAAAGTTAAAGAGAACTTTGCTGATCAAAGGCCATCCATTTGTTCGTGTGGTGAGAATTGAGAAGAGGTTCTTTGCATAAATGACTTTCAAAGACATTGTTATGTTTTGATTATTCATCTATTATGGCATAATGAGTAGTAGTAACTAATTATATATTGCCAATTATAAAATATGTGGTATTGTTAATTCATTAATCAACAATAATTATACCTAATATTAAAAAAACAATCATTATACAGAGCACTAATTATTGATAAATATATCATTAATCCGGAGTTAATATCAATCAACGATCATTATACTTTTTTTTGAAAGAAAAAAAGGTATATTTTTTGTTCTAATTATTAATAAATCATGAATAATTATTAATAGAAAAATATTATATTAATTATTGATTATTTAATTATTATATAAATAATTAACATCAATAAAATAAACTTAATATAAGATAATTATGAGAAGAAATAAACTAATCTAAACTTAACTATATTGAATTTAATATAGTTGAATCGAATTGAGGGTCCAAAAGAATGTGACACAATATAACGGGAGCAAAGAAAAACGAGCCTTTGTATAATCGTGTATTCGTGTAGCATTAGGGACTTTTAGTTGTAACGTGTAAGCTGCTTTGACTAGCTATTAGCTTTTAACTATTTGAATTAACAACTTTTGACTAGCTAATTGTAATTATTATTATTTTTTTTCACAAACTGTTGGGTGCAGACGTACAACTGCCTCTTTCTTCTACAAAAATCCCCCTTCCCCTACTTTGCCATTTTTACCAGCGTCTTCGCCGAGTATCCCCTTGCACCATCGATCGGAGGAGCAATATACTCGACTCGAAAATCAACCCAACCCACATAAACCTGATGAAACAAACCTTGAATCTCGAAATCGGTGGTTACGGAGGTGCGATTCGCTGGTGGAGTTCATCGGTGGTGGTTCGATTCGTTGGTGGTGGTGCTGTGATTTTGGAAGGGTCGTGGGTTGGTGCAGTGAGTGAGGTTATGGTGGTTTGGTGGGACTGTGGCTGGTCGTGACTGCAACGTGTGGCCGTGTAGGGTTTTCGTAGCAGATATGGCAGTCGTGTTTAAGGGAGAGGTGGTGGCTTGACGGTGTAGCGGTGGTGCCTTGCTGGGGCTGGTGGTTCGGTGGTTGATGGTTTGGTGGGTGCGGTGAGATCGCCACGGTACATAGATTTTTTGCGGCTGATTTGAAGGAAATGAAATGAATCATTCACTTTCACTTGAAACGAGTGGAAGAAAGAGAGGAAAAAAAAGTTGTTGGTTGTAAATCATCCTTCCTCCGTTTCTTTTTAGTTGACACGTTTCTTTAGTCACGTTTGTCAATGCACTTATTCAATCATTAATATCTTTAATTATCAACAAAAATTATGAAAAGTTGATATTTCGAAAGAATATAACGTGACAAATCTAACAAGATCTCACATGACTATATTTTTCATTACGTATAAAGCACAAAATACGGTCAAAGGGAGATGTGTGAATAGTGCTTAAGTCAAAACGTGTCAACTAAATAAAAACGGAGGTAGTATTAGATAAAATGATGCATATGAGCCAATAAAAGTAAAATATCAGCTATATGATATATAAGTCAATAAGAGGAATACATCAGCCAACAAGAGGAATGTATTAACTATCAAAAGGTACTTATCAGCACTACTAGAATTAAGGCTGTTTCCGACGGAAAAAATCCCTCGAAAACATCCTGATTTCCGTCGGTAATGGTGTTTCCGACGGAATTCCGTCAAAAAGTGGCGTCGTAAAAATGTTCGTAGGAAAATCGACCTTTTCCGACGAAATTTCCGTCGGAAACACTGTTCCGACGAAAATTTCCGTCGTCAGAGGTTTTTCAGTCCAAGAAAAGTCCGTCGGAAATTTCCGACGGAATTGCATTCTGTCGGAAAATTCCGTCGTAAAACCCTTTACAAAAAAAAAAAAAGATGAACCACCCCATACCACCACCAGCCCGCACCGCAATACCACCACCTCCACCGCAACAAATAAAACTAAAAAAACTCCTCAAATATTCCCCACAACCACCACCACCACCTCACGGCCTTACCTCCCCCTTAACCTCTCTACCAGCTCAAACCCCACACCACTACCACCGTTCACCACAAAAATAGAAATCTAAAATAAAATTAACCCAATAAAAAAAAACAACAACCACAACATATAGATCTAAAGTTAACCACCAAAACAACAACAATTAACCCAAAACAATGTCAAAACAAGTAGATCGAACCACAAAAATCAAAAGGATTCAAATAAATATACAATTATCCTCAAAAATTCATACACTAATATTACAATTACTTGAAAAATTAACCATAATCAGAAATTTATTAAAAAATACAACTAGATCTACAATCTAAACTAAACTAAAACAATATCTACAATACTTGAGCGGTTGACGATTCTCGCGACGGTGGTTGTGCAATTGGTTTTGTTGCGTGTTGTCGGTGTTATTGTGGTCGCCGTTGTTGTTGCACGGTTGTAATGGTGTCCGTTGTTGTTGGTAGTTGGTGATGGCGGTGGTGTTAGGAGAGAAGGGGAAAGAAGAATGCGGAACTGCGGACAGAGAAGAGGCAAGAAGGAGAAGAAAAAAGAAGAGGAAAGAAGAAGGAGAGAGAAAGAGCCAGATCATAGGAAAGAAGGAGAGGAGAGAGAAAGAGAAGAGAGGAGAGAAGGAAGGAGAAGAGAAGGGCGGACAGGAGAGAGAAAGAGAGGAAAGAGAAGAGAGGGAAAAAAAGAAAAGGGGCGGAAGAGCTGTAGGGTTAGGGTTTGAAATTTTATTTTTATTTAAAGTTATATATTCCGTCGGAAATTCCGTAGGAACTTTCCGACGGAATTTTTTCCGTCGGAAATTACTCTTTTCGACGGAATATTCCGTCGGAAAGTACTAATTTTTTGACGGAATTAAATTCCGTCGTAAATTTACGACGGATTTGCGACGGATTCTTTAGTTTCGTCGGAAACATACGACGGATCAAAAATCCGTCGGAAATTTCAAATTTTCCGACGGAATTACGTGCCCGTCGGAACTAGTCCGACAGAGATAGGTTGTTTTCTTGTAGTGCAGCCAAATAAAAAAACATATCAGCCAACAAATGAAGTATATTAGCCAACAAAAAGGATGAAATCAGTCTAACAAAAAGAATGTATCACTCAACAAGATGAATGTATTAGCCAACAAAAGGTACTTATCAGCCAATCAAAGAAACATATTAGCCAACAAATGAAGCATATCAGCCAAAAAAGGATGAAATCAACAAACAAAAGCAACAGGTAAGCCAACAAAATAAACATATAAGCCAACAATTAAGATATACATATCAGCCAACAAAATAGTTATATTAGCCAACTAAATAAACATATAAGCCAAATGATGTCTGATATCAGCCAGCAATAGGGAAAAAAAATAAAAATCAACCAACAAAAGGAATATATTAGCCAACAAAAAAATCATATTAGCCAACAAATAAAATATATCAGCTAACACATGAAACATATTAGCCAACAAGTAAAATATATCAGTCAACCTCCCGCACTAAACAGTTTGTGCATCCATCCGCACACAATACCTTCTCATTTTTTTTATAAAAGTGTTAATACTTGTAGACACCCAAATGTGTCTCCCCAAAACCAAACTCAATTATGAGTACCTTTCACGTCGAATCATAATCGAATGAAGTGAAAGTGTGGAAATTCTAGTGTTGCGGATAGTTTTAATTTCTTTTCTCTTCTCTCTGTTTTTGAAAACTTATTTTAAGAAAACAGCCAATCCAGTTTGGTTGGTCCATGATATGGGTCCAATAGTAGTGTAGTTAGATGGGGCTTGCAAAGACCTTTCCAACGATATATTATAAGCCCAATTCCGATGAATATTGAGGAAGTTATGGCCAATTTACCAAACTGGGCCCGGTTTGTGCCTTATATACGGCCCAATGATCTAGGGGAGGGCCTACTATGATTTATCATTCCTAATGCTATTAGGAATGGTTTTAGTCTTCTAGATTCTTCTAGAAGGTTCTTTACATTCCTAATTCAATTAGCATTGATAAATTGATTTTTGTTGACTTTTCAGAGTTTTAATCAAAATCAAATAGCATTTTCGAGGAAATTATATGATTTTATCCTCCAGTACGGCAAACTTATCTGATTTTCGAAAACACGTTAAAACCAGGCTTGGCGCCTGACCCCAGCCTTTGGCGCCTGGAACCAGGCCTGGCGCCTGGCGCTAGCTATTGGCACTTGGTGCCAATGTTGGTGCCTAGCGCCAGTTAGCCAGGGTTTGCGCCAACTCTGTTCTTTGTGCGTCAGACTCTGTTATGTTTATTTTATCTTTTTGGCTGATTTTCTCTATAAATAACGTATTAAAAACTCCGTTTCCAATCATCTACAATCATCATTCCCCAATTCTCACGAATATTCACCTACAATCAGTTTTCATTCGCAATCATTAATTCTCTAATTCTCTCTTAATCATTCACCAATTCTCATCAAGTTTTCTTGATTGTTTCATCTCATTCAATTCTTACTTTGTTTTCACATACAAAATTCCGCATTCACAAGATCTAGACACACCTAGCCATATTCGAAGTTACCTTCGCCCTAGACGTGAAAGGTTTTAATTTTTGAGGGTTTGGTCCCAAATATTTATTTCAATTATTTGATTTAATTGTTTTGATTATTATTTTCCTTGAAGTTACTAACGTGTGTATTTTGTTATTAGAAAGAAATACGAGGCATCAAAGTAAATGCTTTAATGGTTTTTAATTGATATTATGATGTAGAAATCATGTTTATATTGTTATTATGATATTCCTAGTATCATGTTTAGGGAAAAGGTTATAATATCAAATATGCTTATTATGATTGTTGCGATGCTTCCTATGTTCTTCCTAATATCTGTGATTGTTGGTATCATGTTAGGGTTAAAGATTTGATTTTTATTTCTTAGTGACATGCTAGGGTTTGTTATTAATCTTGTTAGTATCATGCCTAGGATCTTGCTATTATTATTATGCTATAATGTTGATATGATTATTTTAATTATGATTTATGATTATGATTTTATGATTATAATTGTTATAATTTATGATTATTATTATTATTATTTTGATGATTATAATTTTATTGTCATGATTATTAATTATTGATTATTATTATGTTGCTTGATGCTTATTTATTGTTATTGCTTGATCACGCCTTTATGCATGTTTAAAGGGAATCCTATACTTGTAATCACGCTTAATAAGATAATTAATAATCTTGTTAGGTTTAATTTGATTATAATTCAAGTGATCGCCAATAATAGTTTATTTGTGCATTAAATTCAACCAACATAGATTAAACAGGTTTAGGGTTAATCCTATTGATTGCATGTTAATCAGAAAGCGCACATGAATACGATCAGAATAAATTAGAGGCCTATTATTAGGGCAGGTTCAATCTCTTTTAGGTTGGATTTGTACCTTCATCCCCGAACCCTTATTTGGTTCTAGACCTTATGGAGTTGACGATCTCTTGAATCGTTAAGGGGTGTAACCTTCATCCTGTGAACGGTTTACAAGTTCCTAAAAAACTTGTTGGCGACTCTTTTGCTCTATCTTCTTCCCTTTTGGACGCCACCGTACTTTAGTGTATGATCACAGTGGGGTTCAAGTTAGTGGGATTTAAGGCTTGAAATTATTCCCTACAATACTGTTATGAAATATTGTATGGATATCCATTATCCTCCTTTATTATTTCGGAATGTTCTAGAACTAGGGTATATTGTTATCTAAGCAAACCCTAGTTATATTGTATGTATATATATATATCTCCTCTCTATGGAATAATATTGACTGATCTATTCTCCCTAATTTCTCCTATTTCTCTTTAATTTTATAACACGTTATCAGCACCAAAGCTCTAATCAATATGTTAATTTTATTATTGATTTCTTAGGTTAATGATTAATTCGTTGTATACTGAATGTGTTAAATTATACTCATTATTATCTTGTTATGTCGCATCTTGGGAAGAAATTAGAAGGAGATTAATCTTGATCATGGGATTTGATCTTTTAATAATGAAATCACACATTTCAAGAATGTCATATCATTCCCAATCCTCATTAATTTATTTGGGACTAGTACAAGAAGTCTCACGGTATTAATAATTTGGTTACAAAGAACTACTTAATAATAGATTAGGCTTAATCAAGAGATATACTTTATTTTCTTTTCATTGATGTTTTCATGAGTTACAGGCTAGCAGATGACGTTGACAACATGAAGTTGACGATAAGGCTAGTTTTTATAGTGGACAAGGTTTTTATATCAGGAAAGTTCATTCTCAACTATGCTGTTATTGTTAATTTTAAACTTTACATAATATGTTTATATTGTTTCCCAAATTTTCGTATTTTTATTATTCCTGTTCAATGAGCAATTTGGGAATAGTTGGATTTGATGCAGAATAACTAATTAGTAGTTTTGTTTTGACTATGAGTTTTGTTTAGTTTGAATCTAAAAGGTATTTAAAATTATTATTGGGGTTAATTTTATGAACGTATGGTTTTCATGAACTTGTAGTACATATATTTGCTAGATTTTGGTATTACTTTTCCTATCCGTAAACGAGTTTGGTTATTTCTTTATGCTTGATAGCAAATATGAATGGTTTGATTTAGCAATTATTTACCCATGTCTAATGCCTTGAATTTTGTAAATTGTACGAAGTAAGCCTAAGGCACATGTGAACTATTTATAATTTATGTATTGAATTATGTTTTTATATTTCAAGTATGATATGAACCATGTGGTTTTCCACTAACGTGAATGTGTTAATATTGGTGCTTATGTACTTGTTTCTATTTTCTAATTAAGCTATATCAGGCAATATATTGATATAATTGATCGATCCGACAGTATAGTTGATTCAATCGATTCAGGTATGTTTTTATTAAAGCGTGAAGTAGTAGGTTCTCATATTATTTTTACCTTCTCATTCAATTATAGTATTATGTACCTATTATTATTATCCTTATAAGTTGATAAAATTATGAAGCATACTATATATAGATTATATTGATTGATGTGTGATTAAATTCAATTATAGTATTATGTACCTACTTGAAGTTAGATTATTGGAATGAATGTAAATTGAATATGATGTGCGGACCTGAAGTTCCTTATATTTATAAAGAGTATTCATGTCTTATTTTTACCTTCTCTTTCTGAGAAATGTAGATGGATTGGTATATATTCTCGTACATATGGACTTGAAGTTCCTTAATTAATTAAATATATAGCAAAAAGTGTGTTATGAGTTCAAGTAATTAAACATGACATTGTGAGAAACTATACATAATCAACGTTTTATTATGCGCATAAATATAATGATCATAAGTTTATCATGGACCCGAAGTCCAGTGAAATATGGATTTTTAAATCCACACTGTACAGTGTCTTGCATCATTTTGAGTCTTATTTTCATGTGCATGTGTGAGTCATAAGTTAATGGATATTTATTGCATATATAGGAAGTTGTTAGATGCATTACTTTATTGTATATTTGTTAATATGTTATCATATTTTCTATATCTCATATTGCATGCATTAATTTCATACAATAACTGTGGTGTATGTAAATGTTCATTCAAAGTATAGTAAGGTATGTTTACAACTTTGATGAAAAATTAGAAAGAGATTAATATTCCAATGGGCTTATAATTGTGATGAAATTATTAAATGACACCGATTTAATTGCACATTATGAATTAAGAAGAGTTCCTGAAGAACTTATATACGACCTATTGTAATATCCAGCCCTACAAAGTTTATATCTTGAATTTGCAATTATTATCAAACTCTTGAAAATCTATGTACGTGACAACATTATTAACATCTCAACCTGAAATTTGAGCATATGAGAGTTAATGAAATTAACTATTTGTATTTGCAAGAGAGCTATCGTGTCAATTATGAAACATCTAAATAATATCAATGGATCACTTATGCGTGACAATGTTTTCTTATGGTCTAGAAGAACCATAATTAGCGTATATAATTACGTGTGTTATATTATAAATCATATGAAAAGAATTATATTAATAATATCAAGCTAAGTTTTGTCATCAAATTATTACTCGTATTAATGAATGTTTGATCAAATAATGATCATCAATATTTATTATCAACGACTTTCAGAAGAAGTCATAACCGTATAAGTTTATCCTTTGAATCAACTATTAAACAAAGATTTGAAATATTGATATTAGAGATAAACACATGTATGGTGAAATGAAGACACTTCACATGTTAGCGTGAAGACTTGAAGATGCAATTTCAATTTAGGAGAATCAAAGATCAACAAGTGATATTTTACCAACTTATTAAAAGATATCCAACATATTGGATTCATTACTGCGACACTAGAAGATCTCAAGTTATGTATTCATCAAGGGGAGAAAATACGGGTGCACTCTTTTTCCCTTGACCATGGTTTTGTCCCACATCGGGTTTTCCTGGTAAGGTTTTTAAAGAGGCAACATCTCAAGCGTATTACGAAAAATGTTGTACTCTTTTTCCTTCATTAGGTTTTTATCTCACAGGGTTTTTCCTAATAAGGTTTTAACGAGGCACAATCTTCGATAATGGACATCCAAGGGGGAATGTTATGAAATATTGTATGGATATCCATTATCCTCTTTTATCATTTCGGAATGTTCTAGAACTAGGGCATATTGTTATCTAAACAAACCCTAGTTATATTGTATGTATGTATATATATATATATATATATATATATATATATATATATATATATATATATATATATATATATATATATATATATATATATATATATCTCCTCTCTATGGAATAATATTGACTGATCTATTCTCCCTAATTTCTCCTCTTTCTCTTTAATTTTATAACAAATACCGATTATTTTAGAGTATAAAACAACCAAAACATTAAAAACTCCTCCAAAAAGCTCCTTGCATGAAGTTTTTTAAAAAGAGTTTTTAAAAATTTCTTTCAAATTTTTACTATCAAAACAATCTACTCCGTAAAAAACTTTTTAAAATGGTCAAACAGTTGTATTTGTTTTCAAAAAGCCTATACTAGTCGTATTTAAGACCAATTGGTCAGGTCCAAACAGTTATTTAATCCAAACATAAATATAAGCCCAAACTTTTATTTTCTGAAATCTAGCCAAAAAATTTAAGAATTGAAGCCCAAAATAATTGCTCACTTAACATTTACTCCCCTGTCCTACGGTTTCTACCGATCAAAGAAAGCTCCCAAGATACTGACATTATTTTTCTAGTTCAATAAGTGTAATTAGCATCAATGAATGCCTCTAATTAAGATTTTTTCCTAGTCATTCCTCCGAAAACAATAGAATTAATAATGTTGCCCCCCTTTTCTCCGCATTGTTTGCCTTGATTAGAGCATAATTATTTCTTTCAATGTCAACGGAAATAAGAGTACGAGATAGGATTTTATTAATTTATTAAGTACGGAGTACACCGTAATGGTTAGTGTGGTGAAGAGACCTACTCCCTTTGTCTTGTACTCTTGTTGGATGTTAATGAGAGTGAAAGGATTAAAGTATTAGTGTATGGGAGAGTAAGACTCTGTTTAGTTCACCTGATTTAAGCTGATTTGGTCTAGTCTGTTCTGATCTGATTTTATTTGATCTGATCTAAACTTATATTTTCTGATCTAATCTGATCTAAACTTATTTTTTCTGATTCGATCTGGACCAAACTTATTTTTTCTGATCAGATCTGAACTGAACTTATTTTTTCTGATCATATCAGAACTGAACTTATTTTTTCTGATTTGATCTGATATGAACTTATCTTTTCTGATCTGATCTGATCTGATTTGAACTTGTTTTTTCTGATATGAACTTATTTTAATTATTTCAATATTCTATTTTTAATTTTAATCAATATTAATGTTTTATTATTATTTTTTATGATTATTATTTTATTATTATTATTGTTAGGAAAATTATTATTATTATTATAAAACATTGTAGATCCCTAACAAATATTTTAAAAGAAACCTAGAAGTATTAATATTATCAGATAGTACAAGGTAATAGACTTGTAATATTTGATAATTTTATTATTTACAATGTCCCACATCATAAATGAATTTTTTTTATAGGAAAGTATAAAAATGGGATCCTAAAAAACCTAAATTATAGATTAAATTTTTCATAACTTTTTGTTATATAGAAAAAAGATATTTGCCTTGTTTTTGTTATAGGGAACTTTACAAATTTTTTGGTAATGTAAAATGGTTGACTAAATTGAATTGAAAATTATCATTTCATATTTCAATATTCTGAACAATTATGGGTAACACCTCTATTTTCCTATATAAAACATCTTAGTGTCATAATTTTCACAATCTAAATCAATCTCCTAAAATATTTTTCTATTCATCTGTTCAATAGGTTGTTTATCTTTTATCTCCATCATAGGTAAATACTTCAACACTCTAAGTCATTAATTTTATCATTTGTCCATTGTTTTTTTTTTATAATGTAGGAAAATATACATTTATTTGATTTCATGAATTTTACATTTGACCTAATGCAAGTAATATTGATGAAAATGTAAAGCACAATTAATATTTTATCTCCAGTTCATTTATTTCAACAGCATCCTTTTGATTATAATCCTGGTGCCAATTCAACATTAATGTCTATAATTTATGCATGAAATATTGATTCCAAAGTGCTCTTTATCATAGTGTAATGGCTGGTAGGGTAGCATGGTATGAAGAATGTACGGAGATATTGTTGGACATATGCTCACTACTAGAAAAGGGTCATTTCCGACGGAAAAATTCCGTCGAAACCACCCCAAAATCCGTTGGAAAACCCGTTTCCGACGGAATTCCGTCGTAACCGATTGTCGGAAAACCTTTCGCAGGAAATTTGTCTTTTTCAGACGAAAATTCCGTCGGAAACACTTTTCCGACGGAATTTTCCATCGAAAGAGGTGTTCCAGCACCAGGAAATTCCGTCGGAAATTTCCGACAGAAATTGCGTCGAAAATTGTTTTTAAGGAATTAAAAAAAGTCGTGCCACCACGGCACGGCGTATCAACCACCACCAACCACCAAATAAACCCTTACCCCTATATCAGACCACCGCCACTACCACCAGCCCCTAACTAACCCCCCACCACCAGCCCACACCACCAACCCCCTAACCCGTCCCATACCACCACCCACACCACCAAAACCCATACCCACCTAACCCTAACCCACACAAAAGAGCCCAGATCTACCACCCCACCTAAGCAAACCACCCCCACCACCCACCTAAAACTACCACCGCCACTACCACCAAAACAACCTATCACAACCCAAAAATTAAACAAAAAAAAAGAAAAAAAATTAAAATCCCAACCCAACACCCAGAAACCCGAAAAACTCCCAACCCACCTCACCCTAAAACCGACCCACCCTCCTAACCGACCCAGATCCGACCAAAAAACCAAACCACCATGGCACCAAACCACCACACAGGCCACCACAACCACACCGTACAGCCAACAATCGAAAATATTTATAAAAAAAAACCAAAAAAAATTAAAAGACTCGAAAAACATACCTTATTAACTTAAATTGGCTTTGAATTCTTCAATTTGGTTTATATAGGTCAAATTCGACTATAAAAAGTGTAGATCTACACTTTTCATGGTCGAATTTGACCAAAAAACCATTAATTTCGGCCATGGAAAACACCAAGTAAGAGAAGAGAAATGAGGAAAGAGATTAAAGAAAGAGAAGATGGTGGATAGAAAGAGATGGAGGAGGAGAGAGGAGGCGAGGAGTCTGAAATTGGAGAAGAGAAGGGGCGGAGGAAGAGAGAGAAGCGGAAGAGAAAGAAAGAGAAGGGCGGAAAAGAGAGAAAGGATGAAAATGAAATGAAGGAGCAGTGAGGAATTTTCTCGCTTTAGGGTTTTAAGAAAGGTTGTTTTATATATATATATATATATATATATATATATATATATATATATATATATATATAATTGTATTCCGACGGAAATTTCCGTCGGATTTTAATTCCGTCGGAAATTTAACTTTCCGACGGAATTTTCGATCGGAAAGCATATTTTTTCCAACGGATTTATTTTCCGTCGTAAATTTCCGACGGAATGTTAAAATCCGTCGTAAATAAATGACGGATTAAAAAACCGTCGGAAGTTCCGATGTTTTCGACGGAATTTCGTGTCCGTCGGAAGCATTCCGTCGGAAATCAGCCTTTTTCTAGTAGTGGCTTGGAGATGAAAGAATTTGGATAATTAAAGCTTAATTAAGATAGAATAGTGAGTACTTTGATCGTAAAAAGTGGAAAGTAATTCAATATCAAACAAGTAACAAATCATTGGAATGATTTGAGGAATAAATTCAAAATTTGGACTGAGATGGAGCTCAATTGGACTGACCTTAAATTTGATTCTATTACCGATTGTCCTCTAGTTGAACAAGATAATAAGTGGATGCTATTTGTGAAGGTATGACATGTTTTAAACAAGTTTATTATCGGTACATTGTTGGTTACTTTATTAAATTTATTTAATCTAAATTAAATCTTGTTTTTGCAGAAACATAGAGATATACTTGGAATATTCCTTAAAGACCATTACCTCATGTAGAGAAGATGTGAGCACTTTTTTCTTAACAGACCATTACCTCAATTAAAGGCGATAATTGAAAATCCATCAGTATTTTGTGAAGTCGTTACCTAATAATAATAATAATAATAATAATAATAATAATAATAATAATAATAATAATAATAATAATAATAATAAATAATAATAATAATAATAATAATAATAATAATAATAATAATTTGTATTTAATCTGAACTTATCTGATCTGAACTTATTTTTTCTGATCTGATCTGATCTGAACTTATTTTTCTGATCTGATCTGATTAGAACTTATTTTTCCTGATATGATCTAATCTAAATTTATTTTTCCTAATCTGATTTGAATTTATTTATTCTGATTTGATCTGATCTGAACCTATTTTTTCTGAAATAAGTAAAAATAAGGTGAACTAAACAAGGCCTAATAGGACAAACTTAATGGAATGTTAGGGAAAAAAAACTTTTTAAAAAAAAAATAAATAAAATAAAAAAACTAGTTGTATAAGATAATCTTTTGAAATATAGAAAAAATAACTAACACAGGTTTGTTCTAATTTACAGAACTGAGCTGAAGTGAACAAAACTGAACTGAATTGATTGGAGATGAACTGAATATTTATGAGATAAGGAGATTCGGAACTAATCTGATTAGAGCTGAACTAAACTGAAAATAAAGTGAAGAGAACAAGCCCTAAAATAAAATACTTCGTATAAGTATTTTTAGTTTGGAAGTGGTTGGTTAGAGCAAGTAAGGGCCTGTTCTCATTGACTGAACCCAGCTGAACTGAACTGAGTTGAACTGAACTGAACTGAAATGAATATTTTATAAGAGAAGGATATTAGGTGCTGAACTGAACAGAGCTGAACTGAACTGAACTAAACTAAACTGAATTTTAACGTAAGAGAACAAGCCCTAAATATGGGTTGGTTATCTAAGTGAACTAGTCAAAATCAATTTGTCAAAACAAACTTGCCTCGTTTACCACATTAGTCAAACTCTACCTATTTTAGTTTATCGTACAAGTATTTTGACAAAAAATTTCCTATCTTAATGGTACGGTTTGGTTTGTTTAGGCGATTTGACTAGGATTTATTTTTCTAAGCCAAAATTAGGCTAGGCTTAAAGTCCAAGGACATGAATTTTTTGGGTTGAAATCAAAATGTGTTGAGTTGGACTACTTTTAAAAAGTATTTAGTAATGTTTGGTGCTTTGATGTAACAGTAACCGTAATATAGTTATGTATAAATTTATTACGACTAAAGTGTTTACTCACTTGATAAGGCTCTTACCTCCTTAGTGTTTGACCCGTAAATATTAGACTAAAAAAATCATAAGGGTTGAAATATGATCAGGGTCCTCTTTATAATAATAATAAAAAAAAAAATTAGAGTTCGTTTGGCATCATTGTAGTTTTCTGTTTTTTGGGTTTTTGTGTTTTAAAATCATATAATATATGTCATATAATGAATTAAAAATTAGTCAAACTTATTAAAATAATGATAATTTTGAAAACTGACAACAAAAAAGTGAAAACATCATTTTCTTGTTTTTGGTTTCTAGTTTCTAGGTTTCAAAAAAAAAAACATAAAACTAAAAACAAAAAAAGACGCCAAACACGTCCTTATATGTAAACTTAAAGGCCTATTCTCATACGTTGAAATTCAGTTCAGTTCAGTTCAGTTCAGCTCCTAATTTCCTTCTCTTAATATTCATTTCAGTTCAGTTCAATTCAGTTCAGTTCAGTTCAGCCGAGTTCAATCAATGAAAACAGACCCATTATTAAGTTTATTTTGACATTTATTTGCAAGATTTTTTATATACTGTATTTTTTTACTCACGAAGATCCTTTATAAATATAATACTCGGTACATAGTAGTGTGTACATTTATTATTATAGTAGAAAATATTATCATAATTTGTAATTTGGGACATATTTTAATTTACTTCAAGGGAATATTCATATTTTTCCGTGATAAAAACAGTTGTTCATCTATTAATTAGAATTCACATCAAAGTAGTGTGTACCTTTAATAATTATTTTAGATTTTAAATTTTTTTGTTAAATAATCAGTTATATTTAAAAGTTGATACAAGTATTATTTTTTAAAAATACAATTACCGTGCGTGGCACGGGATCTAAACTAGTACCTAATAAAAATTTTGTATACACTCGGTATTCAGTAATTTACTGTACATTGGGTACACTTTTGTCAGATTTAGTGTCACTTTTGTCAAATTTAGGGCATGTTCTCTTCCGTTGAAATTCAATTCAGTTCAGCTCAGTTCAGCTCAGCTCAGTTCAGTTCACTTCAGTTCAGCTCAGCTCAGTTCAGTTCACTTCAGTTCAGTCCAGTTCAGCTCAGTTCAGTTCAGCTCAGCTCAGTTCAGTTCAGTCCAATTCAGCTCTTAATTTATGTCTAATGATATTGCTAATGATATAAAGTCAAATTTCATTCTTTTAACCTTTTATTACAACGACGACGACAACAACAACAACAATAATATTAACAATAATAATAATAATAATAATAATAATAATAATAATAATAATAATAATAATAATAATCAATAAGTAATAAATAATAATAATAATAATAATAATAATAATAATAATAATAATAAGTCCATCATCTGGCCGATTACCGGTGCTTATTTAACCAGCGAAGTGCTCTGTTTTTCTGTCATTAATTCCGTTGTTGTTGGGGGCGTTTTTCCGGCGTTATATGACCTCTTTTAGAGCGTTTTTTTTTTGCTGCGGTTTATGGTGTGCTTTGGGTGCAGTTTTCTGGCGCTTTTTAGGGGTGTTTTCTGATGTGTTCTGGGTGCAGTTGTGGTGTGTTTGGTGCTGCGATTTTCTGGTTCAGTATTGGTGCTTTTGGCAGTTGTTTTGGGTTGTGTCGTATTTGTATTTGCTGGTGTATTCAAGTGGTTTCTACTGTAGTTTTCTTTGGTGGCTGTGTGTAATTATGTCGGCTGCCCGGGTGAAGTTTCATTTCCCCTTTGTAGGACTTAGTGGGTGTCAAGATGGAAGTGGCAACGACCTTACTAAAACTTCTCTTATCAGGCATCTTGGTGATCGTCATTTTTGTACTGGTGCGCGGGATATCACACGGCATTCTCTTACTTCTAATTTGGCGGTTTATTCTGAGGCTGAAGTTACCTTTTTGCGTATGGGGATTTGGCTATGTGGGGTTTGTTACAAAATACATACGCATCGTACGAAGTGTCGTCATAGTCGGAATGAGTTTGTGTCACCCCCGGATGATGGAGATGGTATTGTTCGTTTTGTGCTTCATGGGTTCTCTAAGCCACAAGCTCCTTCCTCTCCGGCTCAGCTTGGACGCATGAGTGGGTTGGTTCCAGATCAACAGTGTGGTTTTGATGTGGCTCTTCTTGATTGTTTATTCTCCAAGGGGCTTCGTACGGTGAAATCTATCCCTCCTAAGTGTCGTTTGGGATTTTCTCGGGTTCTGAAAGGTGCTCTTGATAAGGTAATCTCTAAGCCTAATGACATTACTGTTTGGGTCTCTTTGTTGGTGTTACCTCTTTGCATCCTTAAAACTTTTCGCCCGCGGAGCAGCTCTGAGTCTAGGTCTTCAGTAAAGCGTCGGCGTCAAGAAGAGAGTATTTCCCGTGCTATTTGTTCTTGGAGTGCACCAGGCGGTAATTTGTAGCTTGTGAGGGATACTTTGGCTGAGGATTCTCCTACTTTATCAGTGGTAGATGATGAGGACCTTGATCTAGAGGAGCGAATATCAAGCAGTGTCGCAGGAAGATTTGTGATGGCCATTACACTGCTGCGGTCCGGGTTCTTTCTTCTTCAGGTGTTTCTCCTTATAATGAGGCCACTATTGCGGATTTACAGTCTAAACACCCTACTTCTCTAGCTCCATCCTTGCCTGATATACCTATTGATGGCCTTCATCTCGTTACTACTTCTGCTATTGTTTTGGATCGGATTAAGATTTTTCCGCGTGGCACATCACGTGGTAGGGACGGTTTAAGCGCTCAACACCTTATGGATTGCTTGAGTGGTGCTGCTGTGGCTGTATCAGATGAGTTAGTTAATTCTATTTTCGGGGTGGTTAATCTTTTTCTATCTGGAAGATGTCCTATGGAACTAGGGGAATATATTGCTAGTGCTCCACTTACACCACTTGTCAAACCCGGTGGCGGTATTTGTCTTATAGCTGTGGGTACTATTTGGCGGCGTCTGGTTTCGAAGGTAGGTGTTGTTATGGTTGGCCAGTCTTTAGGAAGTTACTTTGATGGTCTTCAATTTGGCGTTAGGGTTTCTTTAGGTGGTGAGGCAGTTCTTCATGCTGTGAATCGGTTGATTGAGGACCGTGGTTCTGACGTTGGTCTTTCTATGTTGTTGGTGGATTTTCAAAATGCTTTCAATCTTGTTGATCGTACGGTCATGTTGCGTGAAGTTCGTCGTCGTTGCCCAGGCATTTCGCGATGGGTTGAGTTCTGCTATTCTAATCCAGCTAGATTGTATTATGGGGACCAATCCTTATGGTCGTGTCAGGGAGTGCAGCAGGGTGATCCCCTTGGTCCTCTACTTTTTTCTTTGGTTTTACAGCCCTTGGTTTGTAAAATCAGAGATGCTTTTGACTTATGTCTTCAGGTGTGGTATTTGGATGACGACACTATTATTGGTGACACTTTGGTGGTGGGGAAGGTTCTGGAGTTGATTATAAAGGAAGGGCCTCGTTTTGGGTTACATCTCAATGTGGAAAAAACTGAAGTTTTCTGGCCTTCAGAGGACCCTCGAAGCAGGCTTGTGGGTGTCTTTCCGCCTAATATTGCTTGATCTTCACATGGTGTTAAGTTGCTTGGTGGTCCAGCTAGTTTCGATCCCGGTTTTGGAGGTGACCTTATGATGCAGAGGGTGACCAAGACCATTTCTCTGATGGATAAGGTTGCTAAGCTTGATGATCCCTAGTGTGAGTTGTTGTTGCTTAGGGCATGTACCGGAGTTTCAAAACTCTACTTTGCTTTGCGTACTTGTCCTCCGAGTATTTTCGAGGTGGCTCAGCGCACTTTCGACGAGGCTCTTCGTTCTTCCTTGGAGCGTATCGTTACTGCTTCGGGGCCTGGGTTTGGCGATTGGCAGTGGAGACTTGCCACCTTACCATTTGCGTTTGGCAGACTTAGTGTTTATTCTGCTGGTGATGTTCGTCATTATGCTTTTCTTGCCTCTCGGCTACAGTCTGCTGGGTTGCACACAAAGTTACTACGACACGCTGGCGTTGTTGGCCTTGGTTAAGCCTTTGCGGATACGTTGAGTCTGTTTTATAGAACGGTTGAGTCTGACATTATGAGTAATCCTACTGAGGTCGCTGCCCCTAAACTTATGAAGAAATTGGCAGATATATACTTCACAAAGGTTACCGCTTCTGCAGAATCTGCCTTCTCTTTATCTCCTCGACAATTAGCATTGTGGAAATCGCAGCAGGGAGATCATACCTCCGTTTGGCTTCGGGTGGTTCCTATTTCAGGGTTGGGTCAGACGATGAACGCAAAGACTTACCGATGTGTGTTATGTTACCGATTAGGTGTTCCATTGTTCTCTGTCTCGACGTCATGCTCTGCTTGTTCAAGGGTTTTCACAGGGGATATTTTCGGTGATCACGCGATGTTGTGTGTTGGTATGGTGGGTATTAAACATCGGCACAATGTTGTTCGGGATACCCTTGTTGATATTTGCTATCGGTCAGGGATATCTGTTAGGAAGGAGGTGGACATTGGGTTATCTGGAGGGAATATCGGGGCTCTCAAACCTGCAGATGTGTTACTTTATTCATGGGATCGTGGTCGCGATGTCTGTGTTGACTTGATAGGGTCTTCTCCATTGACACAATTTGGGCTTTCTGACTTTGTTCCTGGACGGGTAGTGACTGATGCGGCTAATCGGAAGCGGGTGAAGTACGAATCTAGTTGTCGAGCAATAGGATATGGCTTCCTTCCTTTCTCTTTCTCTTCTCTTGGGGAGTTAGAAAAGGAGGTTGTTGCATTGCTGAAGCGGATCCAGAATTTTTCGAAGACTCAGGACATTGGGGCGCGTGCTGCAGATCATATCTTTACTAGGATTGGCTTTTCAATAGCTAGAGGAGTGGGGGCCCAGATTGTATCTCGGCTTCCCACTAATTTTCTATAGGTTGTATAACTTTGTATGTTATTGAGATTAATAATAATAATAATAATAATAATAATAATAATAATAATAATAATAATCAATAAATAATAATAACAATAACAACAACAACAACAAACAACAACAACAACAACAACAACAACAACAACAACAACAACAACAACAACAACAACAACAACAACAACAACAACAATAATAATAATAATAATAATAATAATAATTTGGGGTTAGATACTAGTTAGATACATGTATTAATTAAAACATTTAAGAGAGTGGGTTAGGGTGTTGGACTGTTGGGTCGTTGCCTCTGTTAGCTTTTCGTGTTTTTTTTCTTTTTTTTTAAAAATATTTTTTAAAAAAATTTGTTTAAATGGGTTAGATACATGTAAGTGTTTTGTGTTCTTTTGTCATAATACTATTTTATTTTTAAATTAAATAGTATATGTGTTTAAAATGTTTAGAGGTTTCAAGTTTTTAATATATTTTCCATAAATTTTATAATTATATAGTATATTTTTCGTAAATATTTTAATATGTACATTTGTATATACACATATGTATAGTAATAAATAATCAATAAATAATCAAAGATCACTAATCCATAGTTAAAAATCACTAATTAATAAGTTTAGTTCAGTTCAGTTCAGTTCAGTTCAGTTAAGCTCAGTTCAGTTCAGCTGAGTTTAGTCAATCAGAACAGGCCCTTAGTGTCACTTTTGTCAAATTTATCAATGAAGCATAAATAACTTTTATATATGTCAAGGTAACTTTTGTGTGTTTTAGTGTAACTTTTACACATTTTATTGTCGCTTTATAATGGATGTTAAGTAATTTACCGAACATCCGTTTTATTTAAAAGTTTGTCCTATAAATAACACCCAATAATATTCTGTACTTAATATTTTAGTTAAAAAGAGATAATGTATTTGGACTAATTCTAATGAATAATGCTCATATGACTGACCAGGTGAGAAACCACAAATAATTTTCAATTCAAAAACAAAATAAAAGCACAACAAAACACATGCGTTAGCGTCACCTTAAATTCTTCCATGTCTACTCTTCTTTAAGCTTTCTCTTATTAACTCATACCTTCACCTACATTCTAGAGAGAGAAATATAGAAAGAGAAAATATAGAGAGAGAAAATCAATGGGTAAAGAAGAAGCAACAGCAGCAACGACATTGCTAAAAGAAACCATAGAAAAAGCTGGAGGATGCGGTGTTATTGATGGTGGACTTGCTACTCAGCTTGAAATTCACGGCGCTTCTTTCGATGATCCTCTTTGGAGCGCCGTTTGTTTGATCAATGATCCTCATCTTATCAAAAGGGTACTTTATTTTATTTTTTTTATAATTTTTATTTTTAATTTTGTCAATATTAATGGAAATGTTATTGTAAATTAGATCGTACACTCGAGTGCATAATGCGGGTTTTTATAAGTAAATGAGAATGTAGTTGAGGTTAAATGTGTTGATTGGTTTTAATTTTATTTGTAGGTTCATTTGGAATATTTGGAAGCTGGTGCAGATGTTTTGGTTACTTCATCTTATCAGGTTACCATTTTTTGTATTTCTTATTCATTTTTTTATTACATTGTTCTTGAAATTTTATTTAATTTGTTTTTATTTTTGCTATTATAGATTTTGATTTGTTTTTACAAAAATGTTGGTGTTGGTGTTGTTGATGTTGTTGGTGTGGTAGGTTTAAAATCAAAAGGGGTAACATTTCAATTGGGTTGGTGTGTCTTGGAAAACTACAACGATTGACTGGAATTGAGGAACATGGTTAACATGATATTGTGATTTGAACTAATTATATAATTTGAACTACTAACAAAAATATGAAAGTTATTTATGTAATATATTGTGGTAACGGTTATAGAATCATCATTATATTATGAACTTCCTGTCTTTCCTGTTTCATTCATATACTCCGTAAAAAAATAAATAAATAAATAAAAATAAAGAGTTGTGATAGATGCTGCTGAAATGTTAATTTGATATTGCTTAAAAACTACTTTAAGTCATTACAACAAAAATGGTTGGTGAAATTGGTAAAATTTATGTGTTGACAAACTCTTTTTGGAATCAAAGAATTTCTTGTGCTGAGAACTTTGACCTTTGACAAGGGAGAGAAAGAATTTAATGACACGGTTTTCTTGGACTTTGGATTGATTTTAAAGATTCAGTTTATTACAGGAACGTAGGAAGGAAAATTGTATAATGGGTCTTTTTCCAAAGTTTAAAGATTTAAGTATTTCTTTGCTTTATGCTATGTCTCCATCAGTTTGGTCGTAGAGGCTTACCATTTGCACCCGCTATTGTTGCTTAAAAGTATTACCATCTTTTTTATTCTTACCACTGTCCTAGATGTTCTGCTCCCAACTTGATTGCTCCAGTTAAGTTGTATTCTACCGATGTAAGATAATTATAATAATTCAGTACACTCAATCTTCAACATGATTATCAGCAAATTAGGATAGATAAGGTCATAATGCTGATGTTATTGTCAGCATAGAACTACAAAGATGTTGTGGGACATGGGTGTGATGAAACAACATCATCATAGGAACGGCCTAAGAACACTTATATGCTTGGATAGCCATGTAAAGGGTCTTGTAAATGAGGCCTTGAATGGTTTGCATTGGTATATATTGGAAAGTAACCGTATTTTTCATTATCCTAGTTGTGTTGTGTCCAATTGTCCACAATACTAGGAAGGTTTATATATTGAGAATAGCCAAAAGACCTTAATGGATGTATGGCTTGCACCTTCTTGAAGCCATATAACTGTAATAACTCAACTAATCTGTTTTCTAGAATTGGTAGATCAACTAACTCATTAACCAACAGGTAAATTCTAATGAGGAAGTTTTCTTACATTACCTACAATTTACCCATTAGGTTAGACTTGGACAAAATCATCAGTATTACTGTAGCTGGTGACAGTGAGGGTGAAGATGGTTTATAGATTGAGAATAGCCAAAAGACCTTAATGGATGTATGGCTTGCACCTTCTTGAAGCCATATAATTGTAATAACTCAACTAATCTGTTTTCTAGAATTGGTAGATCAACTAACTCATTAACCAACAGGTAAATTCTAATGAGGAAGTTTTCTTACATTACCTTCAATTTACCCATTAGGTTAGACTTAGACAAAATCATCAGTATTACTGTAGCTGGTGACAGTGAGGATGAAGATGGATTATGTGATAGAGAAGGTAACCTGAATGTCATAAAATGTATTCTTTCTTGGACCTAGGGCTACTTTCGTGTGACATGAAACTTGATGAAGTCTTTTTAGATTGTATATACTAGGGTTATGGGTCGTGGTAAGGTTAACTTTGAATTGATCTGTCTAAAACTCTAACCTTAAGATGTTTTACCTCTTACAGGCAACCATTCCAGGATTTCTGTCAAGGGGCCTGTCAATGCAAGAAGCAGAGTCATTGCTGGAGAAGAGTGTAAGATTAGCTATTGATGCCCGTGATGAGTTTTGGAATGCTGTTAATAAGAAGTCTGAAAATAGTTATAATAGGGCCTTGGTGGCAGCATCAGTAGGCAGTTATGGAGCTTATCTTGCTGATGGCTCAGAATACAGGTGATTTCTTTGTGAATCAACTAATCTTGCATCAATTCTCCGAATATATGATTTCCTGTTCTGATTTCAATTTACTAGCTTTGATGTAAGCTGGTGGGAATTTTCTATGTATATATACGATTATACGGTGATCTAAATTTTAAATGTAAACCTCTCTTTGTTGCAGTGGACATTATGGACAGAATATTGATGTGGCGAAACTAAAGGATTTCCATAGGCGAAGAGTACAAGTTTTAGCTGGAGCTAGGCCGGACATATTAGCATTTGAAACAATTCCCAACAGACTTGAAACTCAGGTTTGATGTTCCTGACCAAATATATTGTTGATTTGTTGATGTATTCCAATATTCCTTGTAAATGGCTCTAGTACCTCTAAGATATTGTCAATGTCTAGTTTGTACAATTGTCCTCAACAAATTTAGAGGGAGAAAAAAATAATAATAACTGACTTAGATATCTTCAGAAATTACTCTTTATCCATTTCAGAAATTATATTCGAAATGATTTCAGATGCCTTTAGGTGACTTACTCTGACACTGATATTGTTATAATCATGATACATCTCTAAATAAAAGGCCAGATCGAACATCAAAAGACACTAATAAGGCGATAATGAGACATGAATCATCTTGACTTCTTGATGTTGAGATAGTACTATCTGATTATTTTATTTGCTCTTGGAGTAATTTGCCTCATTGCTAGAATATGTCCAAGGAACTGGATTCTTGGATCTTGAGGGGGCTGTTAGTTATTTCCAATGGAAGATGAATGAAGAAGAAATAATGTCACTTAATTTGCTGTACACTTTGGTAAATTGATTGGGTTTGGGAACTCAATTCACTGTCAAGAGCTGTTAAACTGTTCCAAAAGTTTATCACTTTACCAATTCACATGTTAATCTTATTCTGAGAGAAGATTTGCTAGTATTCAAGAAAGCTATCAAGTTCTTATTTTGGTGTGTTCGACTTGAACTCAAATCACTTTCTGGGTCTTGTATAATTCTTCTTACATGACAGGCACTTACCAGTTTGTCAAGTGTCGTTCCCGTGTATTTTAAACACCTGTTATCGCCGAATTTAGTTTACAGTGGAGAAGGTGGAAAACAAAGGGATTAGACAGAACTCACTGAAGTAGTAACTAGTGCAGGATAGATAATAAGTTCAATAATTCTTTTTTCTAGGCAACTATACAATGCTAATTGAAAAGTAAATAAAAAGGAATGAGTATGTGAGTAGAGCTTTGATCTCTCTTCGGTTTCTGGTTTAATGCGTTTTCATTACAGTTCATTTGCAAAGGATTGTTCTGATGTCATTGACGGGCCAAACTGGATATGTGATGTTTAGGATAAATATATGTACTTTGCAATTAAGCTCCCCTCACTGTATATCAAACATCTGTCATGTGTGAAAATGTCTGCAACTATTCTCCGTGACTTATGAGAAAATAACCTGACACCCCCACAATTGCAATATTAATTTGCAGGCCATTATTGAGTTGCTTGAGGAAGAAAATATCAACATCCCGTCATGGATCTGCTATAGCTCAGTAGATGGCGAGCATGCCTCATCAGGAGAAAGCTTCGAAGAATGTCTCAGTGTTATCAATAAGAGTAAGAAAGTTGCAATAGTTGGAATAAACTGTGCACCGCCACAATATGTTGATGGTCTAATTCGCAAATTTAAGAAGGTATACTGCATCAAATTTTACATATATCTGCTTAAATTCTGCCAGAGTTATTATTATTATTTTTTTAATGAGATTCTCATTGCCTTCTTTCTCCAATTTACAGCTGACAGACAAGTTGATAGCAGTTTATCCAAACAGTGGTGAGACATGGGATGGCAAAGCAAAGAAATGGCTGGTGAGGCACTGGTTTATGCTTCCTCTAATCTATGCATGTTTTTCATTATTCCTGACTTAACTGGTATTCGAATCTCAAATTGTTGTTTCTAAATGATCTCTGTGCTGTTTGTTTGAATATTACAGCCACCCAAATGTTCGAAGGATAATGATTTTGGGTCGTTAGCTATAAGATGGCGTGATTCAGGAGCTAAACTTATTGGTGGGTGTTGCAGGACATCGCCTGCAACTGTTCGGGATATTTCTAAAGCCATGAAGACAAACCTTGATTTGTAATGTTTTTGTTTTTAAACATTAGTTTACTTGTGCAATTCCTATAAACATCTTGATATGTTTGCTATTCTTTTGTCACTTGCTCCCTAGTCAGTAGTAACTCCCTTTGTTTCACGTTATTCTTTCCGCTTTGATCATTTTTGTCTCACCTCCTATTCACAAGCATCAATAGTGAAGATGCCACCCTTTCACCACTTCTTACATTTTAGTGATTTTACCCTTGGCAAAATGAGTATTTTTAAATGGCAGGACTTTGCAAATCTTATTAATGTTAATAGGTACTAGACATGGCAATCCTAATCCTGAACCGACCCGAATGACTCGAAACCAGTGACCCGAAATTGACCCAAAACCCGAATCAACCCGACCCGACCCGAAGTGGAACTGACCCGACCTTGACTTGAGAACCAAAATGACCCAACCCAAAACGACCCGACCTAAAGTTGACCCAAGACCTGAAACGACCTGACCCGATGTTGCCTAGACCCGAAAATGACCCAACCTTTAACTTCTTTTAGTAAATAATTATATAAGTTACAAAAAGTTTATAATAGGAAATTATACATAATAGACCCAACAATATCTTACGTGACTACATTGACTTTCATATAATAGCTAAAAAAAAATTGTCAAAGTGAGATGTGTGAATAGTGCAAAATGTTAAATCGCTAAGAGTAATTTGGGACGGAGGGAGTATTAAAACTAAGATCAATAAGAGAGTGAGGTATAACTCAATTAGTTAGAGCATCCCTCTTAGTTTCATGAGTTCCTGAAATTGATTCCGAGTCTAAACACACACACAAAAAAAGTCAAACAATTACTATATTCCATGAAAAAATAGCCTTAATAAATACTAGTATATTGAGTTTTCCGTCAATAAATAAATAAATATATGTATAGAGTTGAATTTAACCAATGAATCACCCGAATATTACTCGACTCGAAGTTGACCCGAAAATTGGACTCAAAAATTGACTCGAACTGACCCGACCAGAAAATTAACCCGCCCCAAACTGACCCGACCCAAACTTGACCCGACCCGAAGTGCTGACACGAGACCCGATTATTAGTCGACCCAAAATCAACCCGAAACCCGAAATGACCCGACCCGACACGAACTTGACCCGATAACCTTTTGATCCGAACTTGACCCGACCCATACGCGACCCAAATGACCCATTTGCCAGGTCTAATAGGTACTCCGGTTTTAATCTTAAAAAGTACTCTGTATAATTAATCACAAATAATGATCAACTTCTTAATTCTGTAAAACATGTTGATTTATGACCATTGACTAATACTTTGGACTGAGTTGAGTTTTGAATAACTAAACATTATACAAATATCAATACTTACAACTTTACAAGCTACATCAACCAAAACTATTAGCCTATGTAAATGTGTAGTTGTGTATTTACTATAATTGATTTTCATTCCCAATGTACTCTGTATATATACTCACATACTAAGCAATGAGAAGGCACGGAACATATTCCTACATGGTATCAGACAAGGTTTAGGGTTCCTGTCTTTTCGTCTCCTCCTTCTCATCTCTTCTCTGCTTTCTGCCTCCCATCCTCTTCTCTTCTTCTGCTGCCATGGCCCAAGAACAGCCAAAATCTTTCCCTTTTCACCCTGCTATAGCCGTCAATAACATCAAAAGTGTCATCCCCATTACATTGGAAATGAAAAAATGTTCTCTATTCTTCTTGGGCTAAATTATTTAAGGTTCACGCACATGCATACGACCTTATCGATCACATTATCCCACCTCCTGACAAAGAAGAACCAGCCGACCCAGCTGTTTGGAAGCGCCTTGATGCTATTGTGCTTCAATGGATATATGGGACTATATCCAACGACCTTCTTCAAACCATCTTGGTCCCAGATTCCACGGCTCAACAAGCGTGGGAACGCTTTCGTGATATCTTTCAAGATAACAAAAGCTCTCGTGCGGTGCAATTGGAGGGATTGTTCTCTAGCATCGAGATGAAAGACTTCCCTAATGTCTATGCTTACTGTCAACGGGTAAAAATTCTAGCCGACCAACTTGCTAATGTTGGTGCTCCGGTCAACGACCATCGTTTGGTGTTAACCCTTATTCGCGGTCTTCCGAAATCCTATGACGGTGTTGCTACTATCCTCCACCAATCAGACCCTCTGCCTTCCTTCTATAAGGCACGGTCCATGCTCACCCTCGAAGAGTCTCATCTTGCGGACCAAGCTGCCAGTGAAGCAATTGTGGCTGGCTCCGCCCTCATAGCTGCTAGGCTGGAACCGACTCCGCTTCATATCACAATGACCCCTCCCCTGCTTCTGACTCGCAAAATCGCTCATCTCACCGTGGACACAAATCTCAGGGTCGTGGAGGTCGCCACCGCGGCGGCGGCGGTCGTGGCCGCGGCCGGAACAACAACCACCGCGGGGGTGGACAGCATAGCCACGGCGGTGGTAATAATAACAACAATCAACAACAGCAACAATGGAAATCGTGGGCTCCTTGACATCAATACCCACCATGGGCTCCATGGGCTCAGCAAAATTGGGCTGCTCCACCATGTCCCTACCCAAAAGCCTCATGGACTCGCCCTTCTGGGCCGCGCCAGCAAGGTGTACTGGGACCTAGGCCACAACCGAAAGCTTTCTCTGCCCACACACCTCCTCCTTCAACCTATGCTCCAACCGACATCGAAAGTGCTCTTCACACTCTTTCCCTCACTCCGCCGGACGAGGGGTGGTACATGGACACCGGCGCCACCTCCCATATGACTTCAAACCAAGGTACTCTCCAATCTTATTCTAATTTGAGCAACATTCATCGTAATATAATTGTTGGTAGTGGGCATTCTATTCCAATTCATGGCATTGGCAACACCTCTCTTCCCCCACCTCTACCTCCCTTATCCCTAAATAATGTTCTTCATGCTCCCAAGTTAATTAAAAATCTGATTTCGGTTAGAAAATTCACTTTTGATAATTGGGTATTAATTGAGTTTGACCCGTTTGGTTTTTCTGTGAAGGACATTCCGACGGGGACAACCATTTTGCGATGTGAGAGCTCCGGTGATCTCTACCCACTCACCAAAGCCGCACCCACTGCCCTTTGCTCTTCCACATTTCCCGCAATCTCCCCCTCTCTTTGGCATGATAGCCTCGGCCACCCCGGCACTAATATTTTGCAAACTCTTAGAAAGAACAATTTTGTTGAATGTAATAGACTTTTAAATGCTTCTATTTGTTCTTCATGTCCTCTTGGTAAACATGTGAAATTGCCATTTTATCCATCTATGTCAACTACTTGCATGCCTTTTGATATTGTGCATAGTGATCTTTGGACGTCCCCAAAAGTTAGTTCGGCCGGACATATGTACTATGTGCTATTTTTGGATGATTTTACTAACTTTCTTTGGACTTTCCCTATTTGCAAAAAATCTCAAGTTTACTCCTATTTTATGCAATTTCGTGCCTATGTCACTACCCAATTTGAGAAACAAATTAAATGTTTTCAATGTGACAATGGAAAGGAGTATGACAATGAGTCTTTTCGTATTTTTTGTGAGCAAAATGGTATGCTCTTCCGCTTCTCTTGTCCCCACATATCTTCCCAAAATGGCAAGACCGAACGAAAAATAAGAACCATAAATAACATGGTCCACACCCTCCTTGCTCACTCATCCATGCCTCCCTCTTTTTGGCATCATGACCTTCAAATGGCCACATATCTCCATAACATCCTACCCTCCAAAACTATCAAATCTAAATCTCCAACTCAAGTTCTCTACCACAAAGACCCATCATACTCTCATTTACGGGTTTTCGGATGTTTATGCTATCCTCTCTTCCCCTCCACTTCCATAAATAAACTCCAAGCCCGCTCCACTCCTTGTGTGTTACTTGGCTATCCTCCAAACCATCGTGGCTACAAATGTTACGACATGTCTACTCACAAAATTTTTGTCTCTAGGCATGTGATCTTTGATGAAACACAATTCCCATTCTCTAAAATTCACACTCCCTTAGCCCATACCTATGACTTCTTAGATGTTGGGCCCTCTCCTCATATTATCCACCACTTGAGTCAAGCCCAACCTGCCAATCCCATTCCCACTGTCCATGTCCCAAACCCACCTCCCTCACCGTCAGGCTCAGCCCAGCAGCAAGTGGGCTCCCCTTCACAGCCCACTATCACCACTCCCACCTCAATACCTCCTGATTACCCACGGCCTTCCATACCAGCCCAGGACCAAATCCGCAGCAACCCACCTCCACCAAAAATGGCTACAAGAAGCACTCATGGGATCTTTAAGCCCAAACGCCAATTCAACTTAACTGCTTTTTCCACCCCTTCTCTTCTTCCAAAAAATCCAATTGCTGCCCTATCCGACATGAATTGGAAAAATGCCATGCTTGATGAATTTGATGCTTTAATTAAAAATAAGACATGGGAGTTGGTGCCCCGCCCGCCAAATGTTAATGTTATACCTTGTATGGGGCTATATCGCCACAAGAAAAATGCTAATGGTGATTTTGAGAGGCACAAAGCCCGTCTTGTTGTTAATGGCAGGAATCAACAGGTTGATGTGGACTGTGATGAAACATTTAGTCCCGTGGTCAAGCCCGCTACCATCCGAACCGTCCTAAGCGTTGCTTTGTCCAAGTCATGGCCCATTCATCAAATGGACGTTAAAAATGCTTTTCTAAATTGTAGTCTTGACGAAACGGTTTATATGCACCAACCACCGGGCCTCTAGAAATCCCTCTCATGTTTGTCTTCTCAAAAAGGCACTTTACGGGTTGAAACAAGCCCCAAGAGCTTGGTACCGCCGATTTGCCAACTTTGTCTCCACCATCGGGTTTATTCACAGCAAATCCGATCATTCCCTCTTCATATACTCACATGGCAAGGAAATTGCATACATACTCCTATATGTCGACGACATAATTCTCACCACATCATCCAAAGCTCTTCAGTTGTCTATCATGGCCAAGCTTCACTCCGAATTCGCAATGAAGGATCTCAGTATCCTCAATTCTTTTCTCGGTATTTCGGTTACTCATCATGCAAATGGCCTATTTTTATCTCAAAAATCATATGTCGAAGAAATCATTGCTAGAGACAATATGTCATCTTGCAATCCTTGCTCTACTCCGGTCGATTCTAAGGCAAAGTTAAGTGCGACTTCAGGTCCCCCTGTTGAGGATCCAACTCTCTACCGTAGCCTAGTAGGCGCCCTCCAATATCTCACATTCACGCGCCCCGACATCTCCTACGCGGTGCAACAAATATGTCTCTTCATGCATGACCCTCGTCAAGAGCATATGCAAGCTCTAAGACGCATCATTCGGTACTTAAAAGGCACCCTCAAGCTCGGACTGCACCTCTACTCGTCCTCTCTCTCGGCTTTGATCTCCTATACCGACGCCGATTGGGGTGGCTGCCCCGACACAAGGAGGTCTACCTCGGGCTATTTCGTTTTTCTTAGTGACAACCTCATCTCGTGGTCTGCCAAACGCCAGCCAACCCTCTCTCGTTCAAGCGCCGAAGCCGAATACCGCGGCGTGGCAAATGTGGTGGCTGAGTCGTGCTGGCTTCGCAACTTACTGCTGGAATTGCGGTGTCCCATTCGCAAGGCCACTGTTGTCTACTGCGATAACGTCAGTGCAGTTTATCTCACCAGCAACCCCGTGCAGCACCAACGAACAAAGCATATAGAAATGGACATCCATTTCGTCAGGGAAAAGGTCAGCCGCGGACAGGTTCGAGTTCTCCATGTCCCCTCTCGTTATCAAATAGCCGATATTTTCACCAAGGGGCTTCCGTAACAGCCTTAGCGTTCGATTACCTCCCGCTACGACTGCGGGGGTGTATTAGCCTATGTAAATGTGTAGTTGTGTATTTACTATAATTGATAATCATTCCCAATGTACTCTGTATATATACTCACATACTAAGCAATGAGAAGGCACGGAACATATTCCTACAAAAACAAACAAAACAAAACTAACGGATAAACAATAGCTTACAAAATTACAATACAAAAATATTTTACTTGCAACTTTCAGTTTGACAAAAACTGCATTTGATGGAGTATTCATCTCCATCATTGGCGTAGCAAAACTTGATTATATACATTAGCAAGGGGCATTGGGAGCTATGGGATCGGGGCGAATGTAATACTCGCTAGCTAGCTTTTGGTAGGAGGCAATGAAGAAGGATGTATCTTCTTTCGGAACCAAGATATGCAACCACTTTTCAACTTACTACTTTGCCTTTCACTTTCATCATCTGTGCTATCATGTTCACTCCTAGTACTACTTGTAGTCGTCGTAGTACGAGTAGTTGTAGTAGTAGTGTTCTTCATTCTCTCCGCTTTCCTGAGTTCTGTTTTCTGCTTTTCCAGCATTCGCAACACATGAACTTCGGCTATTTGTGCCATTTTTTACTCTAGTTTTAGCAAACTCGTCTCACTATTAGATCTTGTTAATGAAAATGAATGAACCTACAAAATTTGGTACGTAAATTAAGGAGACAAGTACTTATGATTATATTATGGGCTTCTCTTTTATAAGACGTATGGGCTTGGTCTCCAAGAAAATATTATGATGGGCCCACAATAATGTAGTTTTTTAACATATAATATCATTATTATGGTTGTTGTGCTTTGTCTAACTTGGTGCCCAAGGCTATACATGACCTATTTTAATTTTAGTCTTAAGCTTTTGAATGACATGAGCCATGACGACTAGTATGATGGTTAATGTCATACTCTAAACTCTAGTACTCTACTAGTAGAGAACTAATAGGATATTAATACTTTACTACAGGGTAGTAATCATCCGTACTTTCTCTTGAAAAATATAATGATATTATCATCAAGTGTTTTGTATTTTGTAATGAAAAATAATGATTTAAGTAGGCCTGATTATTGGGCGGGCCGGCGGGTCAAGTCGGTTGCGGGTCTGGTAAAAAAGGGTCACATTTTATAAAGTTAATATTGAATCGGGTCAATGCGGGTCACGGGTCAATAATGGGCAGGCCTACAAAATATCAATTAAAATAAACATTAGACAAAGCCATTATTAAGTATGATTACAAATTTATCTATGTAATTATTTTTACATTATCTATTTCTTTATCAATTAAATTGGAAAAATATTTTAGCCCTATATTAACTTTACCCAATAAAAGCTTTGCCCTATCCATTAAAATTCCTTTAAATTTGACCCTCACTATATTATCATTTATGTGAACAAGTTTATGATACTATTGTTTTTTTTTTTTTTTTTTTTTTGACACAATATGATACTATTGTTATTTTCCAAGATGATGTAACAAAAAGCTCCAAATATCAATAAGGGTCAAATATTCCATAAACCTCCACACGAAATAGCATCTTTAAAACATTTTGGCACCAGTAACATACACTTTTAGGGGGTGTTTGGTATGAAAATTTGTAACATAGGAAACGTAAACAAATAAGTGTTTCTGTTTCTATTAGTTTGGTATGAGTTATAAGTAACAAATACCGTTTTCAAAGGGTAACAAAATCCCCCATTTTGTTACCCTTATCCAACTAGTGGAAACAAAATGTGTTTCCCTCCTCAATCATAAACTCCTCAATTTGTTTTCATTTTATAAAAATACCAAACATATGTCAAAGGTAACGTGTATCATTACTCTTTCCCTTACTTATATAAATCATTTCCATTTCGTTTATGGAATTTATACCAAACGCCCCCTTAATCTTATGCAATATGTAATTCCATGAGATTGTTAACCTCTTGTAAGGCTCCGATCCTATGCCATTAATTCTTCCGCCTAAGATTGTAGTTAATTTAATTATGTTTTTCTTTTTTTTTCTCTGTGTATTTGAATGATGGCCGGGGAGGGAAAAATGGTGAAATCTCTCTATTGCTGGAGGGATTCATTTCCTACAATATAATCCGTTCATTTCTCTCCCTTTCAATTCCCTTCCTCATTTGTTATCCAAATAAAAGATACCTCATTTCCCCATTTCTCTTCCCTTTATTTCCTTTAATTCAAACACAATATGATAAGGTATAAACTCTCAATACTTTTTCTATAAATGGCTTGTAGTATAAAGAGAGAGGATAAACACTTTTTAATTTTTATATTCAAAACCAAGAGTTGTAATTACATCAAGGAAAAAGAAAAACTAATAAACAAATTAAACAAGTGATAGATTTCGATATGTAGGCCACGAGCATCTAAGGCTTGATTACAAAGTTACAATATATATATTCATGATTTTTGCTTTATTTATTATTATCCTAGTACGAAAGAACTTTACATCTCACAAATCCTCCAAAATAAGCTTGGTTAGATTCTACTCATAGTCTCTGTTGATTGTCAACTCCATGCGTCATAAAACCAACTTTTTGGTAGACTTTTTCTTCGGTACGTAACTTGAAAATGCCTAAATAATAGGATAGGTAAAAGGTTGCATCATAGATGTAGTTTCTGAATCCCTAAAAAATATCATCATATGCAAATTTGGGACTTGCTAGCTTATGGTAGGAGGCAAAGAAGACGGGTGTAACTTCTTTTGGAACCATGATAAGCAACCACTTTGCATTTGCTCATCGGTATCGCCATCTTCATTCCCAGTACTTGTAATCTTCTTCTTCAGATCTTCTGTTTTCTTCTTTTCCAGCTTTCGCAACACGTAAATTTCAGCAAGACTTGGACCAGCTTGTTCCATGTTTGTTTCTCTTGTGTGTATATGAATATAACCAACAAACTATACTCATATTTATAGAGATGTATGAACTTGGGTTCCAAGAAAAAACCATGATGGTCCATAATAAAAAGTTGGTAACATTTGATATGCAACAATTCAACGAAGACGGTTGTTCAACTGATTGTCGTGAATTTTCTCCTTTAGCAGTCTTACTTGGTGTCCAAGGACTAAGGCTATGCTTTTGTCACTTTTTGAAGCGTTAATTTGTTGAATGACATGACCCATGACGACTCGCTAGTGTAATTGTATTATCATATTCTAGTAATTTTCCATGGAAATTTCAACAATTAATTTGACTTGACTAGACATCAAAGAACTCTCACATATACAACTATACAAGTACCTATTTTCCTTAATAGTCTCCTCTTTGAAGCCAGCAACGAATTTCTCATCATAGCATGGGTTATTTCAGAGTCTGCTCACTATCTTCCTTCTTATACATGGGTTATTTCAGAGTAACACTCCATGTTTTTCAATGATTGATGATCTCTAATAAATAATACTCCGTAATAGTAGATCAGCCATAAAAACAGTATAAGAAATTTAAAACGACTTCTGAAAGCTCGCATTCTTGCTCAGGCTTAAATTACTATCACAACAGTGCTGTTTCATAAATCTAGCATCATTAGAAGCAGTAACCAATCACCCAACAGCACAAGTATGAAGCAAACATAGACCAATGAAACTAAATAGACTTTATCTTACAGCTTAAATCACTTGTCAGGAGGATATATGACATTGTAAAGGCTTAGTTAACAATTAGAACCTGTAAAATTAAAGCCACTTTTACTTTTTTTTTTTTAGGGTAAAAAAGAGGAGGAATACATGGCAAAGGGTACATCCATCTCATAACTACCCCCCACTCCACCCACACCCCCCCCCCCCCCCACCCCCTCCCTTTTTCTCTCTCTCTCTCTCTCCCTTCCTCTTCCTTTCCGCTTAGCGAATAGCTATACCAAGATCAGTAAGCACATTTTCAGATGCCAGTCAGAGGTATTGGAAGTCAATGTCTGGGACGCTTATTATAAGGGCCCCAGGCTCCACCATACCCATCAGCAGATGATCCTCCACCTGAATACCTCGTATCTGGGAATCCATTGTACATAGCATAGCTGGTGCCACCACCTAAAAGAAAGAAGCCAGATGATATCTCAGAAAAGAAAATACAGGTGTACAATACCTTAAAAAGCTCAGCTATTGCGAAATTCAAACACATAAAGCAAGATGCTGAAATTAGTCCTTTAACTTAAGTGAACATATAGGAAACACGTTCACTCAAGTTTACAGAAAGCTGTATCAGTTAGGAGTGGGGTGGTTGAGACACAGAAACAAGTAGAATGAATAGGTTGCCCCGAATAACCAACCACAAATAAAGTCGAATAATTTATAGAGAATTCTGGTGTAAACATTCATAAATGTGTTTCAGTAAAAACAAAGGGAAAACTCTAGCTAAATCAATTTTGTAAATATTCCAGGCATCAACAGAAGGTGACAATCACCCATACTAATAACTGTAATAATACTACAAAAGAAGTTTAGCCAGTTACCAAGTGCATTTCCTCTCCTATCCACGTTCAGCAGCTCTGCTCGAAGCTTTTCAATCTCACGAGCCATTGACATGAGATTCTTCTCCATTGAATCCTTCTGCTGCACCTGCTCCGCATTTGCTTTCTTTTCATATTCCAAAGCTTTCCTAAATATAATACAGGAATGAACTTAGCCAAAAACTTAAAGAGCACTTGAAATCAGCAAAAAGATGAGATCACTAATTGTTTCATATATATGACATCAAGCTGAGCAGTATTCTTGACAAGATAAGAAACAGGCTATTGCCCACATTTGAGTATGGAAGGTACCAAAGAGATCCCACCCTTTAATAAAGATGAAAAAGTAAAAGAAGCCGTGGACATTTGCAGAGTTATTTCCCCTTGGTATGTGTGAAGTTAAGCCAATCACGAATATAGATCAAGTACCACAGCGTAGAGTCCTAGACAAGATGCTGAGAGTTCTGCATTATTTGGTACTAACCCGATTGAGAACACTACAAAGTTGTTCATCATAAGCCTTAAAAATCATTGGAACTGAATCATAACCCTGGCAGCTAGCAACTATCACCCACAATCAAACCCTTGTAAGCTCTTATATATATATATATATATATATATATATATATATATATATATATATATATATATATATTTTTTTTTTTTTTTTCTAAATTTAAAATTCTTTTCAATAATTTATCTAATGCAGAGTCAAACTAAAATTTTTTTGTTAATTCCCCCATCATCAATGAGACATCAGCTTCTCATATCTTAACAGTATTAGAGGAATATTAAAGAGTGTTTGGTAGGGGGAGAAAACATGAACAAGAAAAGGGAATTACCATTTTCCTGTGTTAGGTTTGTAAAGGGTAAAGTACACTATCCTTTATAAGGATGGGAAGTCACATTTTCCTCACTAGACCTTCCTATTTCTCCCTTCCCATCCATCTTCACCTAAACAGAATAATTGTGTTTTTCCTGAAAAGTGTTTTCTATGGAAACGTGTATTCTATTGAAAACATTTTCTTAAACCAAATAAGGCTTAAATGAGAAACTTATTGGCTCTCGCTAACTCGGATTTATTGGATTATGATAGAGTTGTTGGCCATTAGCCAAATAGTACTGACTAGTGAATTGTGAATTATGCAGAACTCTAAAGGATCAGCCAAATGTAATGTGCTAGGGTCCAATGTGTCCCCCTAAACAGGCATAGAGGCATACTGATCCCAAGATTTGTGCTAAACAAACTTACTTCCAGCATGTCCCCCAAAATAGGCATATTGATTCCTATGCTAAACAAATTTAATTCCAACGTGTCTCCCTAAATAGGCATATTGATTCGTAGGTTTGGGCTAAGCAGACTTACTAATTTGCATGCAAAAAAGGAAAGAATAGACTAGATAAATTGTCAACCTGGCTTCAGCTAGTTTGTTGCGAATGCCATCAACATCAGATCTCAAAGCACTCAACTGCTTATTTTCAGAACGGATACGGGTTATTTCTTGAGTGAGACCATGAATTTGACCAGTCAAATCTTGTCTCAGAACATTCAGCTTCTGAGCTTCAGCTCTAAGACGCATCACTTCATCTCTAAGAGGCTCAGCAGCACGTAGATCAGCTTCTATCTTCAAATTCTTCTCAATAAAACCCCTAAACTTAAGATCATGGTCAGCTCGAAGTTTATTAATGAGCTCATCCAATCTGTGAATTTCATCTTTAGCAGCATGCAGGTCTCTTTCAAGATTCACATTTTCATCAAGCAAATGCCGATTTTCAGCAGCAATCCTCTGGTTTTCGCTGTGTTGAATATCAAGTTCTTCCTCCAGAGCCACAGGATAAACAGGTAGAGGTCCTGGTCCTCTGTTAAAAAATGGCCTAGGGCCATCTCTAAAACCATGTGGATTAACAGGATGGCGAGGCATACGGTTTCTCCCTGCCATGCTAAACATAACCCAGAACCAAAAGCGAATGACACTCAGGTAAGATCACAAAAGGGAAATAAAGCTCGGCAGTACTACAAAAGAAGAAAGAAGCAATAATAACAGCAGTCCCCAAATCCTATTATTGAAAACTAAAATCTAAACATCTTTTGAGAGCTCATCGGCCAAAATTGAGACCAAAGGAATGTTTAAGCCTAATGCAACTACCAACAACTCCGGTGCACCAGAAATATTAAGTCAAACCACTCTTAAGTTCTCCCAGGTATTTGAATTAAGTTGCAAAGACAATTGGTCAAAAATCATTTCCAGAGGACACCATTACCTTACCTGTAAATCTCCACTTGGCTTCTCAAATGATCAATTTACATTTAATTAGATGCAATTTGGAACCTGATCTTGACGACTTGACTAAAACGGTCTATATACACTTCCAATGCTTTACACACAGAAAAGATGGAAGACTTACATAAGTTAGGATACACCACCACTATACAACTCCATGTTGAAACATCAAACAAAACCTGGTAACCCTGGAATCTCCTGTTTAAAACCTTCTGGCATTACTCTAAAAAAACTACTTAAACAAAGCTCTCTAGCATATCAATAACAGAAAGATTGTACTCCTTTCTTAAAGACATATCTAAAGAGCCTTTATAATCACTATCAAGTATCTATAAAGCTTTCCTGCTTAAAGAAAGAGTTGTCTTTAGTGCATTGTCCACCTAACAAGGGCCATCAAAATTAAGGCCATAACTAGATTAGATGAACCTCCCTCAGATGATTCAATTTCCAATAATAGGCCCACCAAAATTAAGGAAGGAAGCCTTCCTCTAACCTTCAGAATCATATGAACTACCGCTTCCCTCAAAATAATGCACCAGTCTCCACAACTACTTTGAACTCGCAGTCCTCAAAACTTCTGACTTTCTGAGCAAAAGAAAGAGAGAGATAGAAAAAACTAAAACAAACATGTTAAACAAAAGCTGAAAGCAGAGCAGAAAAGGCAATAACTAGATTAGAGAGATGATAAATAACTAGATAGTATTGCCTCCACGATCCAAAATTCCAAACCTCAGAATGTCACAGCATCATCTCTATCCAATCAAAGATAAACATAAAGGGGAGGCAAAAGTAAGTGAGGTTCTACTTCATTGTGAAATTCAGAAAGTGAATTACACATCAACCTAATTATGTAATTAAGGAAAAGACCACACACGTCACACACCATGCCATAAACTGGCAAATATCTTGCATGTATGCCAGGTTCCTTACTACTATTTTGTTAGCATAAGACAAAAACTCAATAATTTCTTTGGCAAGGAGCTAAATACTTGCTTTTACAAACCACTATACCGACCACATATACCGTTTGGCATATACCGACCACTATATCTCTTCCCACATACCGACCACGTAATGGCATGTCCAACTTAAAGCGCAAGGTGCATATTTCATACCCATAGCAAATAAAATATAGTAATCGAAAAGGCTAACATGTAAGACAGTAAAAGTTGGAGTAGCATAAGTCTAACATAAATTCAGGCATTCAAAGTAAACTGGGGGGTTGAACTAACAGAGATGTGGGCATATCCCTTCTAAATAGATCACAAATAACTACCTCATAATCTCTAATCAGCCAGGCACGGCAGATTTCATAGATAGCACCAACTAGATCAACCTAGGACAATCAAATACACCTAATAAACCTTATTCTGGCACACCCAAATCACGTAATCTCAAACTCCGAAAACTCATCATCAATTCAACCCAACAACACAATTGCTTTACTGTTTAGCACGAATGGGAAGTACTCGAAAATATCCAAAATGAGAGGGATAAAATACTATCAAGAATTAGCCACACTACCATAACGAATTGCCGATTAACCATTACAACGGACAATGTAACGTTATAAGACAATCATTCGAATGCCTGCAACCCTAAGATATTGAACAAGATACAAGAAACCTGTGATCCTTACATTACCCCCAACAATACCCCGATCAAACAATAGCGAAACGACTGTCGAATTGTAACTGGTGTCTTCTACAAACATATGGGCTTTGATTAAGTCCAAAACATCCAATTATGAAACTCAAAATCACAACTTATGCAAACACCCAAAAACATGGAGTATAAACCAGTAAAAATTCTACAAATTGCAAAAACACCCAAATTAAACCTAATAAATAGAAAATTCACAACAATTGAATAAAAAACCCAGCTCAGAATTTAGCATCAATATCAATAAACAATCATCAAAATTACCAAAAAATTACAAGTATAAATTAATGAAAAATTATAAATAGAAGAAGAAAGAATTGAAAAAGAGGTAAACTTACAAGAAGAAATCAAATTACAGACGATCCCGAAAGTTCTAGGTCTTGAGCGCGGGTAGTAGAATTGGAGAGAGAGAATGGAGGAGAGAGAAAGTAGGAGAGTGGAAAAGAAGACGACTCGCCGACTTTACGATAACCGTAAAGAGATTCAACGCCTGAACGTGAGCTGGTGGTATTAGATGCGCGCAGGCTCTTTCGTCATGGCATTTACAAATTCATTTGGCCGGTGCTAATTGCTAAATTTGTACGGTGCACGAGTAAAACTTACTGTAAATAAGACACAAAAATGACAAAATACACAATTTGACGGGTGTGGGTAAACCTGTCAATTGAGTCGGGTCAATTCGGATCGCACGCTATTTTTGGATCGCGTGGGTTACCTCATGTCATAGGTTGAGAAATGCTCAACCCTAACCCAATGTTTTAGGTTCGATTCAATTCAACGGATTTCCGACAATTTTTTGCAAATTCAGTTTTTGACTTATTGTTGTTATTGCGAGGTGGGGGCTGAGTTGGAGTGTTTTGTGGGTGGGCAAGGGTTGTGTGGGGAGTTTCGTAGGCTATGGAAAGGTTGGGGTGGGGTGGTCGGGGTGGTGGTGGCCGGTTTCAAGGTTGAGGTAGGTAGTCCTGGCCAAAATCAATGGAGGGGAGGGGGAAAAAATTTCCTTTTTAAAATTAACTAGGGGTTCCAGCTAGCCATTTAAGCAGAATTATTATTGATGTCATTTATGTCCTATGCCGGTTTATATGTATAATATTTCATCAAAGTTATTTGCATATAAACGATAAATGTGTTGGATGTTGTGTAGTTGTGTAATTTTCTAAACTTTAGTTGAGAACTACTTTAAAATAACGCCCACATAAAGCAACAACCTTCGTTGTCCAGTGACTAATGTTGTCAAGTAATTAAACCATAACCTCCATTAAATATAGAAAATTCTAAACTTAATTAATCCATTCTCCATTTAATTTCTTATTAATTGATGGATTTCAAGAAAAATAAAATTAATTACAAATGGGGATAAAAAGGTAAACAAACATTTTTGAGGGATATAATGGTATGTGCACTATTCATAAGAGCAATTTCCTACTTTAGAGCAATTTCCTACTTTTTAGTAGGGATTTGTGTTACTTATATTTTTTTTTTTTTGAAGAAGAAGAAGTGTTAATAAAATTAGTTAATTAGGAGTTAATTAATCCCTATGTTCTTATCAATTGATATTGAAACGGGCACAAAGTTTAAGAAATGTTTGAATTGGGTAGTTTATTGAAGTATTTATTGTAAACCGAAGTTAGTGAAATGTTATATATTCATAGAGAGTGCATGGGCCATTGTAAAGTTAGTAGAAAATTTGAGGTGGGGTGGAAATTATTTTAATATAAACCTTAAAAGTAGTGAGCCATTGCGTAAGATAGGAAAATAATTAAATATTAGGGGGTCCTTGCCATTATAAATAATGTGTCAATTATAAAGGAACGTAATAAAAATTAAAGTAATTTTGTGTGAGACCAAACTCACCGTGAGTCAAGTGTATAACACCAAATTTTGACTTTTTGTATATTTGATTATGACCTTTGTATTTCAGATTTTAACCTATTTATATCATATTTTGATTTTTTTTTCTTTTTTTTATCAGATTTTGAATTTTTTATATTAGTTTTTGATTTTTTCTTCTTTTTTTTTCTATCAGATTTGAGTAATTTTATATCAAATTGACATTCTGATTTTAAATATGATATTAACACTTTAATATCTGATAATATTATTTCGGTATCAGAATATTAACATATTATTAATATCTAACATCATAATTTTAATATATGATATCAACACTTTAATATCTAATATAAACATTTTAGTATCTAATAAGAAATGTATAATATGTAAAATTCATTATTTGATATCAAAAGTTCAATATCTAATTTGACATTTTTTAATTTATGATATCATTTTTAACAAAAGCATGTCCTCGACCTTTGCCTATCCAACTTCAAATATCTAATATAAAAAATTGTATATCAAATTTGGACTTATATACATCAAATTTAGTTACTATTACTATTACTATTACTATTACTATTACTATTACTATTACTATTACTATCACTATAACTATTATTATTATTGGTGTTAGAGTTTTGTTTTGCGAAATTACTTCAAATGTTTCAAACTTTTAATAGTTTTGAGATTTGTTTAATCTTCCAATGAGGAATATGGCTGATCTAGAATTTTTATGAGTGAGTTTAAGTCAAAACTAATTCTTAATCTAATGTGAACAACTTATAAGTCTAAATCATAAAAAAAAAATAAAAAAAGTTATACACACTTTCGAATGGGGTTAAACTTTTTATAAAAATTTATATTACATATTATATAATTATTCATATTATATATTATATATTATATGTTATATATATATATATATATTATATTTTTTCATTCTAAACCACTGTTAATACTTCTTCATTGAATATATAATAAGTTCATTTATATGTGTGATTATTATGATACTTGTTTTGCTAATTAATTTCATCATCATTGATTTCCCCAATGTACATCACCCCTTCACCATCCTTACCCACATTAATTTCATAATACTAAAAAGACTGGGAAGCCCAGCAAAAATAAATAGAATGTAAGCCCAAAGTATTTCTCCTGCTATCACCCTTAGCTTGCTCTTCGAAGCCAAAACAGATTGTTGTGAATGTGGTACGTAAGGAGGAAATTAATCACATTCAATACTCAGACATTATCCATCTTCAAAATTTCTAGTTTATTGTTTTGTTGATTTCAAAAAATTCATCCTTATTTTTGTTGGATGTATTTACCCTGTGAATTTTCTAGTTTATTGTTTTGCAGGATATGTAATTTGCGAATTTTTCATGATTAACCGAAAAATACATGCAATGTACACTTCATATTGATAATTATTAGCCTTATTTTGCTTTATTTTGAAAATGTAACTTCAATTTTCATATGAACTTGTACTTTGTGAAGTTCCAGTTTAAAATGAAGTACTTCGTATTATATTTTACCATCTGAAATTGTAAAATTTCATTGACGAATAAATGAATTGAAGACTGAGGAGACAAATCTGAGTAAAATTTAAAATTATCATCTTAACTTTTTTATTAAATAAAATCAGGTTAAATCAGGTTGTAATCGGGTTGAACCGAACCCGAAAAGATCAGGTTCGGGTTGAGAATTCTGACCCGAAAAGTTAAACAGGTCAGGTTCAGGTTGGGGGTTTTCAACCCGAACCCGAACTAACCCGAACCTGAAAGTGACCCGACCCGATCCAATTGCCACCCCTACTTTGAACATTTTCCCTAACAAAATGCTAGTCCAATGCAAGATGCTTCATTTTCAAATGAAAGACAGGATTTGCAAACATATGTAGCTCTCGCATTATCACAATATATTACCGGAGCTAAAATAAATGTATTACCAAGCTCTTGGAATAAGATTTGTACCCATAATACCTCTGCCGTGGCATTAGCTACAACCCTGTACGCATATCAGCTTTCGTAGGTGATCGAGCTCAGGTGCGTTATTTTTTAATCCCCAAGATATAGGATTTTTACCAAGGGGCTTGTTTCAATCCATAGAGGGCTTGTTTCAATCCATTTAGGGCTTTGTTCAACTTGCTTACATAGTTATGGAACTTTGGATCACCATAGCCACATTAGCCAGGTGGTTGGATGATAGGTTGTCGTACACCTGTCAAAAATAAATTCCTAACAAAACCAACAAATAATGTAGTAGGGTAAGTATGGTCGAATCCACAGAGAGATGGCTATTCAATCTAGCTTTTAAGTTATAGAGAAACTAAACAAGTCACGAAATTGGGATAAAAATATAGTCTAAATTAAAATAGGAATAAAACAAATAATAAAAAGACCTAGGGTTATGGTTCACCATGTTTGTATATAGTTCTTAATCTATCAAATATTAATAATAATTTAATCAATTAATTATCTAGAGCAATTCCTAAGCCTACGGCCGGGTCTTAACGCTCTCAAATCATCATATGTAGTTCGGTCGCTAACATAATCTGAATTGCTAATTGTAGGTAAGCCTTTAAAAGTGCGATCTTTCGATTCAAACTCTTATTAATAATAATTAATCAAACAATTGATCAGGTTTGACAAGTTGTAAGATTAACAATAAAATACTATCAAGTAGAGAAATCAATAATTAAAATATCAATAACATCAATCAAGATTCATCATATAAACATGGATTCCTAAAACCCTAGAAATAAAACTATTCAAGCATGAAATAAAAAATTAAAACAAAATCTAACAAACAAAACATAATTAAAGTAAATAAATAAAAATTACCTCAATAACTTATTGTATCAAACTCAAGGACAAATCCATGGAGGAATCCATAAAGTTGTCCATGAAAAACTAGGGTAGAGAGAAAACTAAAAAGAACGTAAAATAATAAAAGGTATAAAAAGCATAAGAGGAAAATAAAATCCCTTGGAATATTTATGTTATCCTAAAATTAATCTAATGATAAATAAATAAAATAATATAAGAAAAAATAGCTTTTACATAGGCCGTCTAATGATTGGTCGATTTGAATTGAAAGAGTCATAGTCAATGTAGGTTTCTTCGTTGATGCCCACACGCCTAACCCATCGGGGGATGGGTGGCCGCTGGTCGGAACTCCTTGGTTAGTGACGACACTCAACCATCGGGGGACAGAAAACCAGCTCCCCAAGCAGCATCTCACGCATTAGCGCACAACACGGCCATCTCCCGATGGCTGAGCGAGCGATGGTTGGAAGCTTCACTGGGTCAACTGAAGGGTCGTATCTCGAGATCTAGGAAGCGTATAAGGGTGTGCAACATATCAATGGAAAGCTCTTCAAGTCTTGTTTCAACACAATTTGATACGCTTTAATCTGATCTGTTAAACTCAAGCTATGATCAAAAGAGTGAACAAAGGTCTGTTTTGACACTTCATTCATCATCGTTTAAATTTGTGTTTAAATTCAAATTCAATCCCGAAAAGTGCATAAGGATCCTTGTAGATGCTAATCATACTTAGTATGCTTATAATTCTCAAACTAAGCTTAGCTTCCACATATATATTACTTCATTCAACGACCTCAATTCATGAACTTTTCATCATTTAATTGTATGATTCTTCCAAAACTAGTATACTCCGAAAGCGTCCAAATAGTTATGAAAACTACTTGAAACATACGAAAACACAAACGAAGTGTAATAGGGTACAAAACGGACAACTAATGCATTTACTACCTAAAAGTGACAAAAGAGCTAAAAAGCAACTATAACACTAGCATTAACATTAATTTTTACAATAAAAGCAACTATAAAAGTCCAAAAGAACAACCCCTTTTTTACAGTAATTTTTTCTATTTTTATTTCTTTTTCAATTCTCCGAAATTTTTTTTTTCGAAAATATTTTATTGACATTAGTTTTTAATGAAATACAAAAATCAAAATAAAAGATTATTCTTCGGTGTTCTTTGTTGTTCTTCAAGCTTTTTGAATGTTCTTCGAGTTCCTTCGTCTATGGATGAATTTCACCACCAATTATTGATTTGTGTCCCTTAGAGTTAATTGTGCATCAATGGATATTTAAAATATGGGAGCCAGCTCTAAACCGCAAATTCGAAACTTTAAGATATCCCAATTCCGAGTTCTAGCTAATTTGGGATTGTTGTTAAATTCTTGAATAATTGTTTTTTATTGTAGAATATTCATCCATTGATGACAAATTGCTAATATTATGTAGATGAAATAAAATTTTAAGGGCCTAGATCATTAATTAGTGGTTAACTTCAGCTATAGATTAAGAACATTGAAGAACAACGAAGAACACCGAAGAACAAATTTTGATTTTGATTTTTTAAATTTAATCTTATTTTTGGATAATTAAAAGATGATTCTAATAAGATAATTTCAAAAAATTGAAAATATGTAATTTTGGGAAATAAAAAAAATTATGATAGTGCATACTCTATCATTGGAGAAGAGCTCCTCAGAATTCCAGGTAGGCGATTGTCCGTTGATCCAAGGATGGTGAATTTTAGTTTTGCACCCATCCCCAATAGACCGGAGGCAACCTTTATAAAGAACCTATAATCCCCATTTTATTCCATTCCAACCCCAAGTTCCAGCCTTTCTATTCTAGGAATCATCAAACAAAGAGTCATCACTTATTCCATATTTTGCAGTAAACGCCTTACTTAAAAGGGAATCTTTATCGTGTAGAATGCGCCATCCCTACTTAGCCAATAAGGCTTGGTTGAAAACCCGAGCATCCTTGATTCCTAAGCCTCCTAACTCTTTTGGTTTGGTTAGAATCCTCCAATTTTTCCAATAAACACCCTTCCTACTTTTATTGCCCACCCACCAGAATTTAGCAACAATGCTGTTAATCTTTTTTAATAAATTAAAAGGGCACTTGAAAATTGAGAAAATTTAGGTACCTAAACTTGAAAGCACAGAGTTTATCAAAGTTAATCTTCCTGCAAATGAAAACAAGAGAGAGTTCTAAGCATTAAGCCGCTCATTAACTCTATCCACAACACTTCCAAAGATTTATTTTTTGAGGAACCAAAATCTGCAGGAATACCTAAGTAGACTCCAAATTTATCACTCACTCTAACCCCGAGTAAATTACTGAAACTATCCTTATCATCAGTGTTGATGCTAGGGCTGTCTAAAAGAACAGATTTGTCCTGATTGATAACTTGACTAGAAGCTCTTTAGTAAGTATTTAAAACATCACCCAAGGCCTTAACACATTTCTCGTTCCCCTAAATAAAAAAGGCTGAATCATCTGCGAATACAGGTGTATGATCTTTGGGGCTCTTTAAGCAACTCGCACCCTTGTGATGTTTCCCTTCCTATACTCTTCTTGATTGAATTAACCCCGTAAGCCCTTCCATACATAAAATAAATAGGTAGGGAGACAAGGGATCCCCCTATCTCAGGCCACACTTCGGAGTGAAAGCTTCCTGTTTATTTCCATTAATTAAAACTGTAAAGGAGACTGTAGTTACACAATTCATGATAGTTTTGATCATCAACTTAGGCAACCCCACTTTAATTAACGTTTTTTCAGGGAAGTCCCACTTAATTCTATCGTATACCTTGCTCATATCTGCTTTCACTGCCAATTTGCTTCTCACACCTTTCTTTGTTTTCCTTATGTTTTCCAGTAACTCATGGGCTAAAAGAATATTGTCAGAGATTGCATGACCCGGAATGAAAGCGTTTTGAAATTGGCTCACTAGATCGTTAATAACTCTTCTCAACCGGTTAGTAATGAATTTGGAAATAATTTTATAAGTTACATTACAAAGCCCAATTGGTCTTAATTTTTCAGCACTATAAGGGTTATCACACTTTGGGATTAGGACAATATTTGTGAAATTCAATTCTCGAAGATTGTTACCCGTACTTAGAGAAGATTGTACAACGCCTACCACATCATCCTAAACCCAAGACCATTGCTTTTGGAGAAAGCCTGCTGGGACACCATCTAGCCCAGGAGCTTTCCAAGGTTTCATGGCAAACATAACGCTTTTTTTATCTCTATTCTAGAATAGGGTCTAGACAGCATATCTCTTTGGTCTTCTACAAGGGATTTGTTTAGACCTCTTGCTCAGGCCTTCTTCAATCTCTTTTTCTCTGTTGCTGTTAGCTTCTTCGTAACCCCCATAAAATACCTTTAAAATACTTCAGAATAAGTTCACTCATCCATCTTTCATCACTGATCTAGTTCCCTTCTTCATTTTTAAGGGCTTCTAAGTGATTTCTTGACTTACGACCTTTAACAAAATTGAAGAAGTACCTTGAGCATGTATCTCCTGCATAATACCAGTTTAGTTTTTCCCTTTGTCTCTAATAAAGCGCAATTTTTCTTGAGTACTCCTTTAGGTTCTTGCTGGCCCTATTGAAATCTTCATCCTTCCCAGTAGATTCTAGAAGAAGTTGGGCTTCTAGAAGGTCCTTTTCAAATTTATCCCAATTCCCATTCCATTCTTCTATCTTGTCTAAACTCCAAGACTTTATTCCTTGTCTCACTAACTGTATTTTTTTAGCTAGTTTGAACATTGAAAAACCTCTCAGGTTCGAATTCCACTTGGTTTTTGCTAGGTCAATGCACTCTGCATACTCTAAGTTCCACCTTTCTAACTTGTAAAAACTCCTTTTCTTTTGTAAGGGTGGAGTATTATAAAAAACTAAAGAGGCATGATGTGACAGTTGTATGGGTTGGTGTTTTATAATAGCGTGGAAAAAATAGGTAAGCCGTTTAGAGTTAGCATAACCTTTATCCAGCCTTTCTAGCACTCTCTCGTCACCATCCCTTCCATTAGTCCAAGTAAATCTTGGACCTTCAAAGCACAAGTCATGGAGGTCGTTTTGGGCCTTCCATGAGTTGAAAATATTCACTCCCCAAATGTTAGTCGAGTGTTTTCCTGTTTTGTCAAAGCTACTATCTACTTGATTGAAATATCCCATAATCGCAATCGAGAGATCAAGATCAGGATTTAACCATTGATTGAGGCTACCTCAAACTTCACCCCTACGTGAAGCATTTGGTTCTCCATAAACCAAAATAAGTCTCCATTTTCCATTCATAACATCATTGATATCAAGTACAAAGAAATTAGTACAAACAAAAACAACATCTAGCATATTCTTAATTTTCCAACCTAGCCAAATCCCCCACTAAGGCCTCTAGCATTGACACCCTTAAAGAAATTAAAGCCTGGCAATCTTAATCTATTAAAAACCAAATCTGGACAGTTTTTAGTTTCAGCAAGAAAAATAAAGTCCGGCCCAAAAGACCCAACTAGTTTTTTAAGCTTTGGAATTATCGGGGTAGTTAGGTTTTTATTACCCAACAATTCCATAGAAGCCCAATCATGGAGTTGTAGGTGGTTGATTTGGGTCAACCACCGCAACCCCATCATTTGCAAAAGAAAGCTAAGTAAAAACCTTAAAGGCAAAGAAACGACTCGGCCCACCACTAAGCCTTGCTGAAGTAGACGTTCCAACACCTGGATCACCATGCCCAACCATGTTTTTTCCTAGACAATAAAGAGTCAGCATCATTCATCTCTTCTTCTATATATAAAATCGATAAAAACTAGATATAGGTCAGAAATTGCCTTCCTTTTTAGAGGGCACTTCTCAGATTTGAACCTTATCTTAACCTATTCTTTTTTGAACCTCTTGTTACGCATTGTCCTTCCTATCCTATCCTTTTCTCCCCACCCGGTGAAGAGAATTGCATTGTCTAACATTGTTTCGGTTGCTTTGCAGATTTCAGCTTTCCTGTTCCCTGTGATTTTAACTTCTAGTTTCTCAATTCGGGGTTACTGAACTTCTTGCCCCTGAACTGCTTGCACACTGTTCTCCTCCAATTGATCTTCCTAAGCAATATTAATTGGCACTTCCTCCATCCACGGGCTCATCGGATCCTCGGGAATATGGCCTATAGGGTTCATAAAGTGGAGGGGAGTCAAGCTCCCTTATTTCCACTGCCCTTGGTTTGTTCTATCAATCAAATGCGATAAAGAAATGCTCGTTGTATCCTCGATTATCTTCCCTTATACCAACAATATCATCATTCAATATCACTCTTGACTGAACTGCAGAGCTCATAACTAAATCATGCCTGACACTTTCAATTTCAGGTCTAGGGGATAGTCGCAAGCATCTCAATATTAGTGCTACCTTCTAGTCCAACATCTTGGGTTGGATCTCTAAACGAGTTTCCTTCATTCACAATTCTAGTTGAATTGCCTGCATCTACAGACCCTTCTTTGGTAACCATGGGAGCTTGCCCTTCTGGATTATTTTCCGTCTGTGCATGTTCATTTTGACCAATAATTGGCCCCCTGAATGGAGCACGCTTGCTATTGAAGCGTGCTATTAGGGTAACGGGTCTTTCTCCATTTTTAATACCCAAGTCAAAGTCCACCATGATATCCGATGCCACAAAGCTAGGCGAGGTGGACGGTCTAGTTCCTCTAATAGACTAAGTCTCGTGGTGATTGTTCGTTCTGAGAACGGTGTAGCCCTCAAATCAAGACTGAACATTGAGAAGCCGTCCTCTGTAGCCAGAGTTGGAATACCCCTAGCCATGTATTCCATCATTTTATGGTCTATATCTTGCTTTATAAGCTCTTCATGCCTCATACATCTTGAGTACTTGTGGCCAATTTTGCCACATCCGGTGCAATACTTAAAAATTTTCTCGTACCGCAGTTGAATCCAAATCACAGCATCATCATCAAGTTTCAGAAAGAAACCTGGAGTTAAAGGCTCTCCAAGATTCACCATCATCTCGATCTTCTGATAGTCAAATCTGGGGACAAAGTTCAGTTCGAACTCAATTCCAAAAGGAGCCCCAAGCAGTTCTCCAATTGTTTCTGCCATATGAGCATTGAGATACTCAAATGAAAGTCCACCGATTCTGACCGTGAACTTTGCTCTCCTGAATCTAACCTAGGAAGGCACTTAATTCAGCCACCAAGGGGCAAAGACCATTCAAGCTCCATCAAAGCAAGCTTTTGTCTTAGCCAACACTTCTCTTTTGTCTTAGCTAGCATTTCTCTTTTGTCATCATCATGTGAACATTTGAAGACATACAGATCTCCCATTTTATAGGAATGGTAATAGGGATGTGCATTCTTTAGCTAAAATTAGTTGTATTTTTGTTGGCCTTATAGTTTGGCTAGAATAATATCGTAATGAGGCTCATGGAATTGTAATGGCTGACCTTAGCCCGACCTATTTTTACTTAATAAATTTGTTACTGTTTCCTATCAAAAAAAGTTTAGATGAACCCCACAACCTTTCCCCTTGGCTAATATAATGCAATGAGAAAATCTTAATATGCTAAACTGACTTTATATAGGAGTTAAAAGATGATATAAAAGGTTAAAATCGGATATTGAGATGAAAAAATTTGAAAGTGGAAGAATGACAATTATAGAATGCTCATATCTTATTATATATATATATAATATATATATATATATATATATATTATATATATATATATATATATATACTGTATATATATAAAGTAAATACAAATTTTCTTTATCTTTTTTATTTCAACTAGTTAAATAGTTTACAACATTTAATTAGGAAAAATTGAAAAGAATAATATCACATTTTTCAAGTTCTACTCGAAACAATCCCTTAGCCGTTTTGTTTACTTGGTAATTTGTTAAAGAATGTAACTTGTTACGTGTCACCTTCTAATTGGTCTTAATTTTATTTTTTAAATAATAGAAAAAAAAAAGTAATTAAAAAAACCTAGCCTTTCCTTCCCCTTCATGTTCCCCTTTCTTCTTCTCAATCCCCCACCCAAACAAAGCCCACCCCTGCCGGAGAAACCCCACTTTCTTCCCACTCCCAATTAACTATCAACTGTCCCACTACTCGCCCTTATCGAAATTTTCATTGTAGGTGTGCGTGAACACCCTAATAAAAAATCAATATAGTATATGTTAAGATAAAGGAAAAGTTGTCCAGAATAATCTCATCTTTGCCTCATTCGCTGAAAATAATACTAACTTTGGATTTTTTTTTTTAATTCAAAATTTTAACTTGAATTTGCTTGTAATGCCCTAACAGGTCACCAACCTACGGTAACTAATTTTATATGTCACGTGTTACTTTTTTAATTGGTTAAATTTTTATTTTTTTAAGAAAAGAATATTATGATTATTAAGAACTAATTAAATTCAAAACACTTACCCCCTCCCCCAACTAGAACCCAGACCCCCACCTCTAATCCTACCAGCTCCACCCTTTGCCGGAACCTAAACAACGAACCATCCCCTGTGGTTGGTGCCGCCCATCCCCCTTTCTCCATTCCCTCAATCCCTTTACCTTCCCTCCACCCTCTAGCGGCTAAGGTTTTTTTAGGGTGGGGGAGGGATGATTGAGGGTTTTAGGGGTGGGGGTGGGTTTTCTAGGGGGTTTAATTTCGAGAGGGAAGGAAGGGGTTTTTGGGGTAGGAAGGAAGGTTGTTTAGGATAAATGGGGAGGGACGGAGACAATAAGGGTAGGGAAAGAGGGCAGTGTGTATGCAAGGAAAGGGGGTAGTGTTGATGCAGGGAAAAGGGGGTTGGGTGGGGGATAAGGGTCCTAGGCTGGCGGATGGTAGCTGGGGGCTAGGAGGGTGGCTAGTTGGTGGGAGAGGTGGTGAATTAAATTAATTAATTAATAGTAATATAATAACTATAATAATATTAATATAAATAAATAATAATTTATTTTTTAATTGATTTTAACCAATCATGTGGTGACACATGTGCAAATGACTCCAAGTCACAAATATATATACCTGTTTAGCCGGTTTTAAATCACTTGGGACTTTTAAAATTAATGGGCTATAAAGTTAGGATTATTAAAAATTAATCGAAAGTTGAGATTATGTTAGGCGGATGGAACAAAGTTCGGATTATTCTAGATAATTTTTCCTAACAAAAATGACTCAAAACCAATAGTTGACCTACAATGTAATTCCTCCAACATTACATGATACTCTGACCACTTAATCTATTTTGATAATTGATTCAAAGTCCTATTGTCGTTAGACAATTTTATAAATGGTCATGTTAGGCGGATGTGAACAAAGTTCGGATTATTCTAGATAATTTTTCCTAACAAAAAATGACTCAAAACAACAATAGTTGACCTACAATGTAATTCCTCCAACATTACATGATACTCTGACCACTTAATCTATTAAATTTGATAGATAAATGATTCAAGGTATCTCTGTCCTATTGTCGTTAGACAATTTTATAAATGGTCATTTTCTTATCTCCTCTCTTTCCTTCTCACGTTCCTCCTCTCTCTAATTCTCTTTCTCTAAATTTCCTCCCGTACTCTTTCCTCTTCTCCTTCTCGTTCTCTTTCCTCACCTTCCTCCATCTCTGTTTCAATTCTTTGTTTCTTCTTCATTTTATCTTTTTCTTAGGATTTCTGTCAACTAATGAATTGTGGTGTTGTATTTTTGTCAAAGTTTGGTATTAATGGTCAAAATCGACCATAAAAATTCCAGATCTGGAGTTTTTATGGTCGAATTTGACCATATAAACCTAAAGAGGAAGAAGTTTTGTGAAAGGTATGTATTTCTTCTCTGAATTGTTATTATATTTTTGTTTATTCTCAATTTTTGTTGTTTTATTTTGTTCTCTAATTTCCATGATTGTTCAATTTTTTTCCGATTTTTGTTTGTGTTTTTGTTTGAGTTTTGGTTCGATTTTTGAGTGTTTTTGTTTGAGTTTTGGTTCGAATTTTTGTTTATTTTGTTTAAATAGTGGTTCGATTTTTGTCGAAATTGTGTGATTGTTCGAATTTTTGTGGGTTTTTTTTAGTTGAATTTTTGTTCAAATTTTGCTTAGTGTTTGTGGGTTTGATTTGTGTTCGTATTTTTTGCTGATTTTTATTTAATTTTTGTGCATTTTATTTGTGGGTTAAATTGTTTTGATTAATTTATGTTGTTTTTTTTTTAATTTTTTGTTTGATTTTTGTAAATTTGTTCGAAATTATATGGGTTGTTTTTGTTGGTTTAATTGGATTTTTTGTTGGTTCAATTTCTGGGTTGATTTTTTTAATAAATTTATGTTTTTTTGGGTTAAGGGTGGGTGGGTGGTGGTGGGTATTGATGGTTGAAGGGGGCGGGGGGGGTGGGCGGGGGATAGTGGTTGTTTAGGGTGGGCAGTGGTGGTGGCTTGGGTAGGTGGGATCTAGTTTCGGTGGATCTGGGTCAAGGGTGAGTGGGTGGTGGGTCTATTTTCCTTTTTTTTTTGTTTTTTTTAAAACTTTTAGCCTGCTTATGACGGTCACTAATTTCAAGATTTGTGACCGTTTCATAAAGCGGTCGCAATTATTAATATTTGCGACCGTTTTCTTAACGGACGTTGAAAATAGTAAAAATGGTCGTAAAAAATCTGCGACCGTCAAACAGTCGTAATTTTGTTTTTTTGCGACCAAGAGAATAACGACCGCCATGTTACGACCGTTGACGGTCGCAATTATGTTTTGCGACCGTTTTTGCTATTTTCTGCGACCGTTTGAGGCGGTCGCAATTTGGCTGAATTTTAGTAGTGCAAGCTATAATGGGCATACATTTTTTTTTAACACTCTCCCTTGTATGCCCATTATCTAAGAGAGATTTAATGCGCTTATATACTACCTCATTAAAAAACCTTTCCAGGAGTGGGAAAAAACCATGGATAAGGAAAAAAGAGTGCAGTGCGCAATTACTCCCCTCTCATTATTATATCACTAAAGATCTTTGAGACGACACAATCCAATATGATAAACTAACTTTTTAAAGGTTGCAGTTGGAAGAGCCTTAATGAATAAGTCTACTAAATTCTCACTTGAACGAATCTGCAAAACATTTATATCTCCATTCTTCTACAGATCATGAGTGAAGAAAAATTTGGGTGAGATGTGCTTTGTTATGTCACCATTGATGTATCCTTCCTTGAGTTGAGTAATACAAGTTGCATTATACTCATATAGAGTTGTCGATGCCTCTTTCCCAGATGATAAACCACAAACTTCTTTTATATGTTAAATTACCGACCTTAACCAAACACATTCACGACTAGCCTCATGAATTGCTAAAATCTCATAATGATGGGAAGAAGTAGCTGCAATGGTTTGTTTTATAGAACGCCAAGAAATGGCAGTATCACCATATGTGAACACATATCCAATTTGTGATCGAGCATTATGAGGATCAGATAAATAACCTGCATCTACAAAACCAATAAAATTTTCTTTGGATAACTTAGGGAAAAATAAACCCGTATCCTTCTTATATTGAAGATAACGAAGTATATGTTTAATCCCATTCCAATGCCTTCGGGTTGGACATGAACTAAACCTTGCTAATAAATTAATTGAAAATAATATGTCGGGTCGTGTATGACTTGCAAGGTACATTAGTGCTCCAATTGCACTTAGGTATGACACTTCAGGACCAAGAATTTCTTCATCATTTTCCCGGGGTCAAAATGGATCTTTCTCTACATCAAGTGATCTTACAACCATAGGGCTGCTCATTGGATGTGTTGTATCCATAGAAAATTTTTTAAGAACTTTTTCTATGTATGTTGATTGATGCACAAGGATTCCATTCTCTAGGTGCTCTATTTGTAACCCCAATCAAAATTTTGTCTTTCCAATATCTTACATTTCAAACTCTTTCTTTAAACAGCTGACAGTCATTAGGCCACCTATATATACATGATGATGACGTTTTATAAAATAAGGGGAAAGGGTGAATAATAGATATAGATGTAGAATTGTAGAAGATAGTAGTGTTGTATTCATCCATTTCATTAGGTTATCTATATATACATGATGTGAACAATGTAACCTATATGGACAATAAAGAGTCCATTCATGAGGGGTTACAATGTGATCTAATGGCATATAGGGGCTACATAGGAAGTTTTAAAGACACTTAATCTAGTCATATTGAAGGAGATTTACAAGCTATAATGGGCATATATTATTATTTGTAACAATTTTAGATTATTTAAGTTAATTAGCAGAATTAATACATATGGATTAATAGTCATTTTAGGTAAACTATAGACAAACCTCAAGGGTACTAGTAAATTTTTAAAAACAAAGGAGTATTGCGTGAATTTTATTATTAAGCCTCAAGGGTACCTACCTGGTGAAAAATCTGGAAAAAAAATTTATTCCGTTAACAATAATAACAAAAAAAATAACAATTATAACAATATGTAGGGGAAAAAAATTCACTATTCCTTTATTCCCAAATAAGTCATTAATTACAAATCACAAAAAAAATAAAGGCATTATACTCATTAACACCAACTTAAGAGTATGTTGCAAATACAGACACGAACTAGTGTCACTTGTTAAAAGACACCAAGTTGCCCAAAAAAAGAATAAATTTGACATTTAAGGCATTAAGCAATCAATAATACTCTACATATGATATCTATATAGTTTTACATATCCAACACATTAAGAACTTTTTTAAGTACTCTCTCCATCCCTAAATTACATTTCTGTTTTCCTCTATTATGTGAGGAATAAATGCTAGAAATAGGAATGTAATTTAGGGACGGAGGGAGTACATTGTTAAAAAGGAATTCTATACTTATACAAGAGTTGAAATTTACATAAAATTAGTTGTTCTGTGTCATTTATGTTAATTTTAATTTGAAATTTTTGGAGCAAGTTGGTGTCAATTTAGCAAGTAATATAAGTTGGTGTTACTCATTGAAAACTTCACAAAGTTGGTGATCTTGGTGTCAATGATTGTAATTTTGCCAAAAAAATATATTTTAGTACCAAAAATTAGGTCTGTTTTTTCACCTTATTTCAATAATATTTTGTTTAATACTCCCTCCGCTCCTTTTTTACATTCCTATTTGTAAAATTACACCGAAATTAAGAAACTTGGAATAAAATAAAGAACAATAAAACAAAGTACAATGGGAATGTCAAGGCATTAATTGATGTCTTTGAGTAAATAAAGATAGAATTATATTTAATGATGTACATGTCATCAATCCTTTGCAAAGAAAAAGGACCAATAACATTTTTTGGTGGAAAAAAAAAGGATCAATTATATTCATCTAAATTGATGCACATGAATTCTGAATTTTTTAGTGAGAAAACAGAAAAATAGGGAAAATTTGGTATATTTAGTAAAAAAAATTACTTACTAAAAAAGGAAAATGGGAATGTAATTTTGAAATACCCAAAAAGAAAAGTAGGAATGTAAAAAATGGAATAGGGGGGGAGTAATTTTAGTTTAGCAAAAATATAAGTTATTTGTTTCACAAAAAATAAGTTTTAATCAATGAAAATTAGTAACTTTAATGAACAAATATAGTAAAGAGTCTGTAAAAAAAAAAGGAATTTTTTGTTATGATAATATCTAAATATGGATGACTATTATCCCATGTACAATCTAGAATATTCTAGAGTTGGGTATTTGATCTTATCCATTGATGGAACCTGTAGACACCCATTTGTGTCTCCCCAAAACCAAACTCGGTGATGAGTCCTTTCACATCGAATCATAATCGAATGAAGTGAAAGTGTGGAAAGTTTAGTGTTGCGGATAGTTTTAATTTCTTTTCTCTTCTCTCTGTTTTTGAAAACTTGTTTTAAGAAAACAGTCAATCCAGTTTGGTTGGTCCATGATATGGTCCAATAGTAGTGTAGTTGGATGGGGCTTGACAAGAGCTTTCCAACGATATATTATAAGCCCAATTTCAATGAATATTGAGGAAGTTATGGCCAATTTACTGAACTGGGCCCGGTTTGAGCCTTATATGCGGCCCAATGATCTAGGGAGGGCCTAATATAGATTTATCATTCCTAATGCAATTAGGAATGGTTTTAGTCTTCTAGATTCTTCTAGAAGGTTCTTTTCATTCCTAATTCAATTAGCATTGATAAATTGACTTTTGTTGACTTTTCAGAGTTTTAATTAGAATCAAAGAACATTTTGAGGAAAATACGATTTTATCCTCCTGTACGGCAATTTTTATCTGATTTTAAGAAAACGCTTGAATTTCTGAATCAGCGTCAAACGCCATCTGTAGCGCCTGGCGCTACGCTTGGCGCCTGGCGCTAGCATTGGCGCCTGGCGCTGATGTTGGCGTCTGGCACCAATATCCAGCGTTGGCGCTAATTAATTCTTATCTGCGCCAGAACTCTGTTTTGATATTTTATCTTTTGGCTGATTTTCTTTATAAATAGCGTTGTAAAAACTCCGTTTTCATTCGTCAACAATCATCAGTTTTCATCTACAATCTACCATTTCTCATTCTCTCTCTTTTCTAAACCAGCTTCTCTTAAATACAAAATTCCGCATTCATTAGATCTAGACACACCTAGCCATATTCGAAGTTGCCTTCGCCCTAGACGTGAAAGATTTAATTTCTGAGGGTTTGGTCCCAAATATCTCTTTCAATTATTTAATTTAATTTTTGTTTATTATTTTCCTTGAAGTTACTAATGCGTGTATTTTGTTATTAGAAAGAGGTACGAGGCATCAAAGTAAGTGCTTTAATGGTTTTTATTGGTATTATGATGTTATTATGACATTCCTAGTATCATGTTTAGGGTAAAGAATAAGTTCCTTAAATTAAATATGATTGTAATGATGCCTTCTATGTTCTTCCTAATATTTATGATTGTTAGTATCATGTTAGGGTTAAAGTTTTGATCTTTATTGCTTAGTGACATGCTAGAGTTTGTTATTAATCTTGTTAGTATCATGCCTAGGATCTTGCTAATATTATGATTTAACATGATTATTATGATTATGATTATCATGATTGTTATTATGATTATAATTATTATTTTGTTTATTATTTTTATTATTATGTTGCTTGATATTTATTTTTATTGCTTGATCACACCTTTTATGCATGTTTAAAGGGAATTTGTGCTTGTAATCACGCTTAATAAGATATTAATAACCTTGTTTAGGTTTAATTTGATTATAATTCAAGTGATCGCCAATAATAGATTTATTTGTGCATTAATATTCAACCAACATAGATAAACAGGTTTAGGGTTAATCCTATTGATTGTATGTTAGGTCAGAAAGCGCACATGAATACGATCAGAATAAAGTAGAGGCCTATTATTAGGGCAGGTTCAATCTCTTTTAGGTTGGATTTGTACCATCATCCCCGAACCCTATTTGGTTCAAGACCTTATGGAGTTGACGATCTCTTGGATCGTTAAGGGGTGTAACCTTCACCCTGTGAACGTTTTACAAGTTCCTAAAACTTGTTGGCGACTCTTTTGCTCTATCTTCTTTCCCTTTGGACGCCATCCGTACTTTAGTGTATGACTACAGTGGGGTTCAAGCTAGGGGATTAACGCTTGAAATATTCCCTACAGAACCCTAGGTAATGTACATTATGTATATCCCGTACTAGATGGAATATGAAATACAACGTAACAATCTTCCCTCATCTCTCTTTATTTTCTCTTCCATATTTAACACGTTATCAGCACCATTGCTAGTCAACTGAGTAAGATTACCAAACATTTATCTAGAATCCCATATTATTATTATCATGTAAGTATGATCGTAGCCCATAACAATTATAATTTAACATTTATCTACTTTTGATGCTTATTTATTGGAATATCAACATATATAACGAATACAGAGCATGATATATAATTTAAGGTTCCATTTTTATTTTTCTCCATGCTAATGTTCTCATCTTCTATTTCGTTCTTATTTATGCATGACTTGTATCAGGTTTATTTATGCATGATTATAACGTTTAGTACATATTTTGGATACTATTTATATATACTTATCTTTTAATATTATTTTGTATAGTGAAAAATGTCGAACCTTGCCAAGCTCGAATTTGTGGCCCTTGATATTACCGGAAAGAATTATTTATCATGGGTGTTAGATGCTGAAATACACCTAGATGCTAAAGGGCTTGGTGAAAGAATAAAAGAGGCTAATAAGGCAAAACCTCAAGATAAGGATAAAGCCATGATTTTTCTTCGCCATCACCTCCATGAAGGGCTCAAAAATGAATATTTAACTGTGAAAGTCCCACAAATCTTTTGGAGTAATCTAAAGGAAAGGTATGACCACCAAAAAACAGTGATACTCCCTAGAGCTCGTTATGAATGGTTGAATTTGAGATTGCAAGATTTTAAATCTGTTAGTGAATATAACTCAGCTATATTTAAAATAACTTCTCAACTGAAATTATGTGGAGAAAATATTACTGATGCAGAAATGCTTGAAAAGACATACTCCACTTTCCATGCTAATAATATTGTCCTGCAGACACAATATAGAGAAAAAGGTTTTAAAAATATTCTGAATTATATCTTGTCTTCTTGTGGCTGAGCAAAATAACGAGTTGTTAATGAAAAATCATGAATCACGTCCTACTAGCTCTACTCCATTCCCTGAAGCGAATGTGACAACCCATAACGGGAAAGAAACTAAAAACAGAGACCATTCCAGCAGTAGTGGTCGAGGTAAAGGTCGTGTCGTGGCCAATGGCGCGGCCGGGGTCGTGGACGTGGATATGGTAGAGGTCGTGGAGGTCATTTCACAAACTCACATTCCCACCAGAAGTGGGAACGTAGGGATGAAAAAGAGAAAAGTGATAACAATATATGTTACCGTTGTGGAGGAAAAGGTCATTGGTCTCGGGTTTGTAGAACTCCAAAGCATCTTATTGAACTTTACCAAGAATCATTGAAGAAAGGAAAGAAAGTTGAGGCAAACCTTGTTCTTGAAGATGGTGAAGGTGATTTTGATTTTGGCAATGCCAATCAATTTGATGTTGCTGATTTCCTTACTTCCCCGGAAGGGAATAATTTTGATTTTGGCAGTACAACTCATTTAGAAGTTGCTGGTTTCTTCACTGTCCCAGAAGGGAATAATTAAAATTATAGTGTTTTACGTCAGTTTTAAGTATTAGACTTATGTTTGCTAATTCGTTGTAATAAGGATTTTTGCTTTATAAATTTATGAACTATTTGAGTGTTTTTATTGATTTATTTGTTTTATCATCTTTATTTTTATGCTTAATATTTTGACATGTATTTTATTTCATGAAGAACATGGATATTACTCAAGTTCAATTTGCTATGAATGGTGAAGAATTATGTCTTGCTGACAGTGCAACTAAACATACAATACTTAAAAATAAAAAATATTTCTCTCATTTGATGATGAAAAGGATTAATGTAAGTACCATATCGGGTAGTAAAAATATCATTGATGGCTCCGGAAGAGCCACTATAAAATTGCCTTGGGGAATTGAAATTAAAATAATTGATGCTTTATACTCCCCATTGTCTCAAAGAAATTTATTAAGTTTTAAGGATATTCGCAACAATGGTTATCATATTGAGACAATCAATGAACAAAATAACGAATTCCTTCAAATCACAAATATAACTCAAGGCTCAAAACATGTTTTGGAGAAACTACCTACATTCTCCAGTGGTTTATACTACACAAAAATCAATGCTATTGAAGCTCATGCTATAGTAAACCAGAAGTTTACTAATAATTTTGTTGTTTGGCATGACCGGTTAGGCCATCCCGGTTCAATAATGATGCGAAAAATAATTACGAATTCATGTGGACATTCTTTGAAGAGCCAACAGATTCTTCATAATAATTTTTCATGTGCTGCTTGCTCAGAAGGCAAGTTTATTATTCGTCCATCACCAGCTAAAATTAATTTTGAATCAATTAGTTTTCTGGAACGTATACAAGGAGATATTTGTGGGCCCATACATCCCCCATGTGGACCATTTAGATATTTTATGGTTTTAATTGATGCATCAACTAGATGGTCACATGTGTCTTTGTTATCAACTCGTAGCCTGGCGTTTGCGAGATTACTTGCCCAATTGATTAAGTTACAGGCACAATTTCCAGATACTCCCATTAAGACTATTCAGCTTGATAATGATGGTGAATTTACATCTCAAGCTTATAATGATTATTGCATGTCCATTGGGATAAATTTTGAACATCCTGTAGCACATGTTCATACACAAAACGGTCTGGAAGAGTCATTAATAAAGCGTATTCAGTTAATTGCTAGACCATTGCTTATGAAATCCAATCTCCTAATTTCTGCTTGGGGACATGCTATATTACATGCAGCAGCACTAATTCGCATTAGGCCAACAAGTTCTCCCCATTACAATTGGTTTATGGTCAGGAACCAAATATTTCCCATCTAAGAATTTTTGGATGTGCGGTTTATGTTCCAATATCTCCACCACAACGCTCTAAGATGGGTCCTCAAAGGAGGTTTGGGATATATGTTGGGTTTGAATCCCCGTCAATAATTAAATATCTTGAGCCTACAACAGGGGATTTATTTACGGCTCGTTTTGCAGATTGTCATTTTAACGAGTCACTTTTCCCAACATTAGGGGGAGAAAAGAGAGAGCTGGAAAAGGAAATTAAATGGAATGAATTATCATTATCCTATCTTGATCCTCGAACTAAACAATGTGAACTGGAAGTTCAGAAGATAATTCATTTACAAAGTTTAGCGAATCAATTGCCAGAACCGTTTGCTGACCCAAAAAGAGTGACCAAGTCACATATTCCAGCTGTAAATGCTCCATTTAAAATAGTTGTCCCGGAAGGACAAAATAAATTTGCTAATGAGTCTAAACCACGTCAGAAACGTGGAAGACCAATAGGTTCCAAAGATAAGAATCCTCGAAAAAGAAAAGAAGCATTGATTGATGATGGTCAAATTGAAGAAACAATTTCCGAAGGATCTCCAGAAGAGACTTTAGACATGATACAAGAAGAAATTCAGGTACCTGATAATGAAGAAATTTCAATAAATTATATCATGTCTGGAATTACATGGAACCAAAATCAAATCGACGTCGATGATGTTTTTGCATGCAATGTAGCATTAGATGTTATGGATAATAATGAGGATCATGAACCGAAAATCCATTGAAGAATGTAGACAAAGAAATGATTGGCCAAAATGGAAAGAAGCAATTGAAGCAGAATTAAAATCTCTTGGAAAAAGAGAAGTATTCGGACCTGTAGTCCGTACACCTGAAGGTGTAAAGCCAGTGGGATATAAATGGGTCTTTGTGCGAAAGTGAAATGAAAAGGGTGAATTTGTAAGATATAAGGCACGCTTAGTTGCACAAGGATTCTCACAAAGACCTGGTATTGATTATGAGGAGACATATTCTCCTGTGGTGGATGCAACTACTTTTAGATTTTTTATTAGTCTGGCAATAAGAGAAGGACTTGACTTACGTTTGATGGATGTAGTCACATCTTATTTATATGGCCCACTGGATAATGACATTTACATGAATCTCCCAGAAGGATTCAAACTGCCAGAAGCAGCAAAATCTAGTTCTAGAGAACATTTCTGTATCAAATTAAACAAATCTCTTTATGGATTGAAACAATCTGGGCGTATGTGGTATAACCGTCTAAGTGAGTATTTGTTGAAAAAAGGTTATAAGAATGATCCTATCAGCCCATGTATTTTTATAAAGAAATTTGGATTAGGATTTGTTATAATTGCAGTGTATGTTGATGATTTGAATATCATTGGAACTCCTGAAGAGATTTCAGTGACTATCAATTATTTAAAGAAAGAGTTCGAAATGAAAGATCTAGGAAAGACAAAATTATGCTTGGGGTTACAAATAGAGCACCTAGAGAATGGAATCCTTGTGCATCAATTAACATACATAGAAAAGGTTCTTAAAAGATTTTCTTTGGATACAGCACATCCATTGAGCAGCCCTATGGTTGTAAGATCACTTGAAGTAGAGAAAGATCCATTCCGACCTCGGGAAAATGATGAAGAAATTCTTGGTCCTGAAGTACCGTATCTTAGTGCAATTGGAGCACTAATGTTCCTTGCAAATCATACACGACCTGACATATCATTTTCAGTTAATTTATTAGCAAGGTTTAGTTCATGTCCAACCTGAAGGCATTGGAATGGGATTAAACATTTACTTCGTTACCTTCAAGGTACGAAGGATATGGGTTTATTTTTTCCAAAGTTGTCCAAAGAAAATTTGATTGGTTTTGCAGATGCAGGTTATTTATCTGATCCTCATAATGGTCGGTCACAAACTGGATATGTGTTCACATATGGTGGTACTGCCATTTCTTGGCGTTCCATGAAACAAACCATTGCAGCTACTTCTTCCAATCATTCTGAGATTTTAGCAATTCACGAGGCTAGTCATGAATGTGTATGGTTAAGGTCGGTAGTTCAACATATAAAAGAAGTTTGTGATTTATCATCTGGGAAAGAGGCACCAACAACTTTATATGAGGATAACGCTGTTTGTATTGCTCAACTTAAGGAAGGATTCGTAAAAAAAGGCGACAGAACAAAGCACATCTTACCCAAATTTTTCTTCTCTCAAGATCTTCAGAAGAATGGAGATATAAATGTATTGCAGATTCGTTCAAGTGAGATTTAGCAGACTTATTTACTAAGGCTCTTCCGACAACAACATTCAAAAAGTTAGCTTACGGCATTGGATTGCGTCGTCTTAAAGATCTCAAGTGATGTAGTCATAAGGGGGAGTTAATGCGCACTGCACTCTTTTTTTCTTAACCATGGTTTTTTTTTTTCCCACTGGGTTTTCCTGGTAAGGTTTTTAACGAGGCAGCATATTATGCGCATTATAGTGTATTATTTGTACGGATTTTGTAGTAAATGTTAGTTATTGTTTTATTCAATATATAGTCATCCAAAGGGGAGTGTTATGATAATATCTAAATATCGATGACTATTATCCCATGTACAATCTAGAATATTCTAGAGTTAGTTGGGTATTTTTTGTCTTATCCATTGATGGAACCCTAGGTAATGTACATTATATATATCCCGTACTAGATGGAATATGAAATACAACGTAACAATCTTCCCTCGTCTCTTTTTTTTTCTCTTCCATATTTAACAATTTTGTCATCAATTGCAACCATTTAAAGTTTGTATTTTGTAAATTATAGTTATTTAAATTTTTTTTTTGCAAACTGCAGCCCAAAAGTACTAAGAAATTGTAAATTGCCACCCAATTCAATTTTTTAACCGATTTACATGCAGAAAAATATTCCGTCGTGGTCTAAGGGGTTATTTTAGAACTTATGGGTCAGAATTAAGCTCAAAATTAACAAAAAAAAATAATATAAGTGCCTCATTTTGCTTATAAAAATGTAAGGATTCATGAGCAACTATTTTTTTTTACCTTGAAAACGAGGCACTTATATTAATTTTTTGTAAATTTCGAGCTCAATTAGGGGTCTTAAGAGGTAAAATAACCCCTAAATCCTTGAGGAAACATTTTTTGACATACAAATCGATGAAAAAATTGAATTGAATGGCAATTTACAATTTATTAGAACTTTTGTGCTGCAATTACAATTTTTTTTTTCAAATGGTTGCAGTTTGCAAAATACGAATTTTAAATGGCTACACTTGGCAAATTTTCCAAAAAATAAGTTTTAACCGAAAAAATAATTTTAATTCATTAAATCTAATTTTCTTAGCGCCACGTATGACCTAATTTTCTTAGCACGCCATGTTAAATTGTAAATATTAGTTGTAGCCAATTAAATAAGAGATTATTAATTTCTTTTACAATTAAATAATTCAAATGCCACGCAAGCAAAATTGGCGAATGATATTTTTAAGTTTTAATTAATTAGATATAAAATAGTATCTTTTTATAATAGGAATTTTATCTAAATATGTAATAAATTTTAGCACATACAAAAAAAAAAATTTAAAAAATTCAAACAAACTGTGCATCCACGAGGTTAATCTAGTATAATTTTAGTTAAACAAAAATAATAATTATAAAGTGAACATGTCCTAAGACATTTGAAGTTAATCCAAAAAGGCATTCTAAATACAGATTATGAGAGTATGTTTCATCAAACTCCTTATTTAATTACTTATCCCACATACTGGAAAGTGAGAAAACGAAAAGAGGCAACAGTTATCAAATTTAATTTCTTTTGTACAAGATGAAATTTTAATCACATGTGACTATGTGAGTGATTAAGACAATAATATAACGCTGCTCTAAATTAAATGAACGTACAAATACTCCCTTTGTCTCCAAAACTTTGATCCTTTTGATCTAATTTTAGTCCCAATATATATTCATTTGCATTAAAATATACATCAATTTACAATAATATTTGTGCAAAATTAGCTTTCCTATATAAAATTTTGTTTTTTCATGTATTTTTAATAATTTATCTATCTATTTTTTTACAAACCCCATTTAAATTTATCTTTCCAATATATTTTTATTTCTTTTTATTTAAGTTTCTTAATAACTGCAAAATCAAAAGGGTGAAGTTTTGAAGACGAAGGGAGTACTAATTAAGAATTTAAGATGCTGAGTTGCTGACCTGAGTCAAATTGCAATGGATTGATTTCTTAAAAAAAATGCAATGGATTGAAATTTCTCGCTTCTGCTTGTAACAATTATACTTACAATGGTTTAAGCCTCTGTTTTGAAGGAAAACGTTTTTAAGAAAATGATTTCCCCACGGTTTTAGTACCTGAGATTAAAACAAACGGAGCCTTAATCTCCTTAAATGGAATTTTTACCTAAGTCAAATGAGTGTTCTGCACGAAATGAGTACAATATAAACATATTTCAGCTTTAGAGCTGACCTATGTGAATTTCAATGGTTTAAATTTTCTCATGAATTTATCGGTTGTTACATTAACATTTAACAACTACAACTCCCATACACAAAACAGCAATGTGTATGATACTACTCGAATTTAATTCGAGCTCGAACCTAAAACTTATCGAGTTATTACGAGACTCTCTTCTAATACAAAGTCCCTCTCGTACTTACATAGTTACATTCCTATAGTGTACAAAAAAAATGGCCATATAATTTTAGTGTAACCAAAATTACAAAGTTTGCATTTATATAAATTTCCTAATATAAACAAAATATTGAACTACTTAGGAAAGGCTGCATTAGCTGCTGCAAAGGAAGACCTCTTAACAAACCTTCCTTTCATTCTTGGCCTCTTCTCTGCATTCAATTTCCTAACTTCATACCTTATTTTCTTTGAGAACAACCTTGTCCTTCTCTTCTCTCTGTAGCGCGACACTCTTGCCTCCCTTCCTCCATCCCCGACTCCTCCATTCCCTACGAATCCCCCCATTTGATATTCTCCATATATTTGATGACGACTTCCATCTAGCCCACATGTTCCCTGCTGTTAAAACATAAACAACATTAACAATGTGTAACACTAACACGCGTCACCATAAGACTAGATGGTCACACTAAAAAATATAAATGTAATTGCGTACAAAATAAAAATTAGTTGTACATTAATTCTAAGTTTGTTAAGAATGCGCGAATTAAATTTTGAAAAATTTACCGTGCAATGAGGCCAACAATCGTCGAGATTAATTTCGGGGCGTTGTCCGGTAATCCAAGGGGAGCCTAAGCTAGCCCATGCGTTACTTATTGCTTCATAATCTAGCCTCAATAAAATGTTACTTGTCTTATTTTTCTCTGTTTCATCATTTTCTTCGAATTTAAAAGATTCATTTATAACTGATGGCTCGATCATCATATTCTTTTTATGATCATCTTCGTCTTCCCAAGTCGTACCGAAATCGTGTTCGTCGTAAACAAAGCTCAGCTCGAGAGGCTCTTTGATCACTACATTATTGCTCTCTGCCTCAATCTCATATCCCCTGATCATTTCTCCTTCATCGCATAATTCATCTTCTTCTTTTACAATTTTACCAATGTAATTCTCATTGATATTGTTATTATTAATGCTTGAACTACAATCTAATAATCCAAGCTCTTCAATCCCATATAATTCATCATCGAGACCTTTTCCTAGTAAGGTCTCGACATCAGCAGCAAATTCTTCAAGATCCATGTCAGATGGCATGTAATTATCAGGGGATTGTTTCGAATTGCTAATCGTGCTCTTTGATACATCCGATCCTCCCTCGAGCTCCAACGGTCGAATGTCATCGACCGTCGGTGAGGAACGGAAATCGGTTACGAAGGGATCGTAAATGGGGACACGGTAGAGAAGCTGCTCCTCCGATTCACCGTCTTGGGATGATGTCGTTTCCTCCATCCCGAGCTCCGGAACGATTACATGAAGCGGGTTTCGTTCCTCGAATTTCGATTGATGCTTCCCGTGGCGTGGTGTCCGAGGTTTTCGGGTTAACCCACGATGCCACGAAGGCAAATCGAGCCGTTGTACTCGCTTGAGCGAGGCCGTTTTCAAACGGACTCGCTCGTGCCTCCGAGCCAATAAGTTGGCAGAGTGGACGGTCCCATCACATGATTGGCACAAGAAAGCATCGTCCGCTGGGCAATACCATCGGGCTCGCTTTCTTATGCAGCAGTCACACGCCCTCGCAGTCTTTCCACTGACTGCGTTGGCAATTTTTTTATCCGATACCATCTCTGATCTCATGATCGTAATTTTAATAATTATATTTTTTTTTTCGTGTTTGAGGGTTCGGTGCGAGATGCAAATTTTAAAAGCTTAGGAAGAACAAGAAACAATAGTAGTTGTGCTACAAATAGCGTGAGTAGGAGCGGAAGGTAGTGTTGTGTACAATAATTGCAAGACTTTTAGGAGGGTTTAAGGGGCTATTTTTGGAGTAAAGAGTAGGGACCAAATTATATGTGCGCTTTTTACAGTTTGAAAAGCGCAATAGTTAGATTACAAAAACTAGTGAGGTGGCGGGTGAATGTGAGAGAAAATTACACTTTTGGGGACCAAACAAAAGCCAAAAATAGCCTTATCTTGTACCTAATTGGCTAAGCTTATAAAGTTGATCCTTAAACAAGGCCCCTCATTGGTTGAAATTATATTAGAGGGATTTCTTGTGGGTCCAAAATGGGTTTTTTCTTTTGATGAGGATGAGCATATGATTTTATGATATTTCAACCAAAAAATCTCTCACTTTCAATTATAATGAATAAAAGTGGGCATATATTATATGTTTTGTGATAAATTTATGAAAAAGACTAATTTGTTGGTATGGTCAATTTCCAAGCAAACTTGTATTTCTCAAGTATGGAGTCCCTTCACTTTGCGGTCCCAAATTATGTGCTTTTATCCACTGTTATTACCACTGTTTTTCTTCCCCACATCACATTGGTTTGGTTTTCAGTGTTTTGGCAAGATGTATAGTTGAGTATTTGCAAATGCTACATTATGTTCAAGTTGGGTTGTCCGATTTTGTTATTTATTCGAATTGCTATTGTGTGAGATCTTACGTCCTTGTTTTTATACGGTATAAAGTATGTCATAGATATACAAAGATGTTTAGTTCATCAAATGAAGGTTTATTACTATGCAAGTAGAGTTTGATTTTAAGGAAAATAACAATCTTTAGTGTCGTTGTTGCCTTGAAAATGTTATATCATTTTATCACCGCATGTTGCCTATCAATTCAATGAGTAAACAATTGAATTTTATTCTGTATTTCTTATCATATACTCCCCTTTTCTCTAAAAGTTTTTTCAGTATCTACTTTTTTCATGAGAAAGTTATCGTTCAACAAAGAACTTTTTGAGACGAAGGGGGTAGTAAGCTAAGGCAACAAGCACTTTGAATATATTTTAGGTTGGTTTAAAAATCTAAATAGAGATCAACACGTATGTATTACTAGGTATAGAAAAACCCTCTATTAAAGTAGTACATGTTTGCATTCCATGATTTTAAGATTGATGAGTTGAGCAGGGGCGAAGCCAGGGGGGTGGGCTGGGCTGGGCTGGGGGGGGGGGGCTTGGCCTCCCCCTTGGCTCAAGATATTAATTAAATTTGCTCTTTATTGTTATTAATTTTGGTGTAGAGAAGTTGGTTTTTTCATGTGATAATATGCAAATGTCAAGGGATCAAATCTTGTAAATAATAAATTTTTTATTTTTTATTTTTAAGTAAATGTAATGCGTAGTATAATCTTGGCCTCCCTCACTTAGAAATTCTGGCTCCGTCACTAGAGTTGAGATGGTTTGATTTACAATATAGTGGAACACTTTTTCCAAAAGTCAAGAGGCCAGTTTCTAGCATCTCCACCAAACATGCATGCTTAAAGTTAAATGGAACATATATTTGTATTAGAATGTTAAATGGAAAATATTCAAATTGGTGTCTCATTGTGCTATGATTCATCATCATATGTTAATCAATTAAGCAGAGCTAGGATAAATGATCATAATATGTTACATTTTCATCGACATTAAGCTTTCATTGAGTAGGGAGGATTTTCATCAAAGCTCATAGACACAAAATACCCTCTATTTTTATTTTATTTTTTTATTTTTTTTTTTGAGCTATTAGCTTTAAAGAATTTTTTATACTTTGTATAATATATGTACTTACAATGGGCAGGAATGATAACCTAATTTTGATATTTATTCAATTTTTTCCTTAAATTATGGTACTATATGAAAGTATTGGATATACAAATACAAAGATTTTAATCAATTATCTTGCATGATTAAACTCCCTTCATTTTTTTTATTAGTTTATTCGTATTAGAATTAGGCGAGAAACCAATTAAAGTACTAAAAAATAAATCAAAATTCCCATTTAATAATAATAATAATAATAATAATAATAATAATAAATCTATTATTTAATAGATTCATCATTTTAAATGAAAAAAAATTATGATGTATTAAATATTTGTCATACAGAGTAATAATTATGGAGAACAGAGAGTAATAACTATTAGGATTTTTTTTTTTTTTTTTGCGGGAACTAAAAGGAATATATTTACTATAAAATATATGTGTAAAATAGTTGAAACTAGCATAGTGCCCGTGCGATGCACGATTTATAAATCAAATTATTAAACCCATAGGAAAAATAAAAATAAAAACAAAGGTAATTCATTTACTATTAAAGGACTTGGTTACTAATTGTCAATAAAAAAAAAAGTTAAAGGAACGTTATTTGAATAGTATTTTATGTTATTTGAATTTCTTTTAATTTTTTATAATGTTATTTTATTAATTGAAAAATAATTGAATAATACTCCACATAGCTATATAAGAAGTGGACTAATTTATTTATATCTCCCGTTGAGAAAAAACTAAAATTTTCTTATCATACCATTCGCATCAGTAACTACAATCAATCTAATATATACATGTTTTATTTACCCGTCGCACTCATTCAATCTATAGACACAATAATAACCTTATATTTGACCTACCAGAACATATATTTTCGTAAGTTAAGCATTGTGCCAAAAACTATATATTATATAATAGTCATATATATAACCAACAGCTGATTAAATATAGTATACAACACAAATACTTCGTATATAGGTATGGATACTGATAATTTTATATAAATAAAATATACAGAGTATATATTACTAAGATTTATCCCTACCTTAATTATAAAATGGTTAACAAAACTCTTATAATAGTGCATGGACATTTATATATCTAAAAATGTTCTTTTTACATATATTTTCCCCCATTTAATTTTAAAAGCCTTAAAATTGTCTCTTGAATTCGCTAAATTGATTTAAAAGGTTATGCTTATTTCAATATTTATAGCCATTTACTATTTTCATTTCCTTTTGTTTTAATTTTTCTATTTAGAATTTATTAGACTATTAGGTTTCAAGATCGAAGTCAATATCTTTTTACCGTACAATCACTAAATCAAAGTCACTCAACTAAAGTTTTGGACATTGCATAGCTACACAACATCCAACACATTTAATGATTACATGCAAATAATTTTAATAAAACTACGCATTCGATATAAGTTATTAAACAATTTAACTATAGATACATTTTGATAGGTTTATATCTTTCATATTAACAAAACTTTACAAATGTTATTATTATATTTTGAAAAAAAATTTAGACTTTGGAGTTTTGTATAAGATAGATTTTGGATAAGTTAATTCCCGTCATATATGCATTGAGTTTTGGGTGTTCTATCCGCTTCACCCTTTGGGCTAATCCAAATTTGAGGATCTGTTCTAGGCTATTAGGTTCCAATCCCCTTCCGATTGTTGTTGCAGGGGAGCAAACACAGGTCCTCCCTACCAAGTGTAGTCACAATCACCACTACACCAACAAACAAACACTTGGTATGGAGGACACGTGTTATAAAATATTACTTTTTTATATTATAAAAAATATTATATTATATACACATATTATTATAGTTAAAAGTATTATTATGTATAAAATAACATAAATTATTGCACATGATTGTTGTATATCTGGTATAGTACATGAGCAATGCACTATTTTTAAATCAAAATGTTAGTTTTTCTAAAAAAAAATTCATAAGTAATAGCATTGTTAATACGAATATTACAATTTAAAACACGAGTAATAGTTATAATACATTTTATATCTATCCTTTTTCCGTCAAATGTCTAATTCAATTTAACTTTTATTCTTCTTGTTTAGATTGGTTATTGGTTCAATTTTTTTTATTTTTTTTTTTAATGCAAGAAAAACAAAAGGTCATTGTAAAAGACATTGTATAGAAAATGAAAGGCCGATTAAAATTAAATTTTTGTTCAAGATTATGTATTTTATTCCAAGACAACATTTCGGCTCAGCATTCAGTATTTGTCAAGGTGTACAACAAACGATAAAAGTAATTTTTACACTATTTTGTATCTTTATCAAAAACTTTTGTATTCAACCGATTACTTGAATTCAATTTAGGATAACTTGTAGACTATTTTGGGTAACTTTTATCAATAAAGCATAAGTAACTTTCATTCATTACAGGGTAGCTTTTATAATAGGTGCACAATATTTTATTGTACATCTGATTTTTTTTAAATGTTTGTATTGATTTCATAATTGACGTCAAACTAAGTTCTATCGATTTTATTTAATTTTCATAAAAAAAATATATATTAGCCTTTCAAAATACGAAATATTTGTTTCCTTAATTATGTCACTTTAATCATATTGCTTCAAATTAGTTATTATTCTTTAACTTGATTATAAATTTGATTTTCATAAAAAAAAAAAAAAACAATATTAGTCTTTCAAAATACGAAATATTTGGTTCCTTAATTATGCCACTTTAATCATATTGCTTCAAATTAGTTATTACTCTTTAACTTGACTATAAATAAAGATTGGAAAGACTTTATGGATTATTTGTAGTATTGGAAAGTATATATTTATTATAAAAAAAATTAGATCAATATTTATGTTAGGAAATTATGAAAATCTTATACATGTATAGAACTTGCTTTTATTGTTTGAAGTTTAACAAAAATAACTATGCTTGAACATGTAAACATTAATTATATAGATATATTTTATGTTTAAGATAAGCCAATGAGAGAATGACATTTGTCATCCTCACATTGAGGCGCTTGTCTTTTAGTATAATATATAGATAGATAGTATTGTGATAGTTATATTATACCAAACTTCTCAAATAAGATTTTAGCAAAAAAAGGAAGGGTTTTTTTTTTTATTTTTTTAGGGAAAAATTACACCGGGAATTGACACGTGTCATTCCTGGTGTCTGTTTTAGTATTATTTAATTGATGATTAATTTAATTTTTGATCATAAATTATTTAAGTAAATAACAAAAGTATCATTGGTTGAATTGATATTCACATTTCATTGTAAAAATTCATAACTTCTATAGTTCTATTTCATATTTTAAAAATAAGTATTTTTCAAGAAAAAAAAATATATACTTCCTATATGATCTGTAATAAATGTAGTACATAATATGTCTTTCCAAAAAAAAAAAAAAAAAAAAATCCTTCCATATATCACAAATTATGTTAAGATTTTTTTTTAATGTTTTTTGGAAGGATGCATCAAATCTTCTATTATACTCCATAAGTAATCATTGTTATATATACTAGATTAGACTGTGCGATGCACGAATTGAAAAAATTATTAGAATGAAATAAAGTGTTTCTATTTATTATTTCCCCGTACATAATTATAAATTAGATCATAAAAACATACGGCATCTTTCATCACAAATTACTTAGTAATAAAATATAAAAATGAAAGTCAATCTGATGTAATCAAACCATATGCTTACGGATTTCACAAATATTAGAAAAAATCCGATGTACAATATCAATATTGTAAATCAGCTCAACCTTTACCTGAATAATGAGAGAGAGTGAGCTAGAGAGAGAGAGTGAAACGTCAACCCCTGTTCCAGCTAAACCCCCGCCGCCGCCTCCGCCTCCCCCTTTACCTCCGCCATCACCACCAAAAAAACCCCCCTCTCCAACCAAAAACCTTCCTCCAATCTCTCAATAACCCCCAAACCTCCCCGCTGTTGTCAATTCCTTAACCCAAACCTCCCCTCCGGCGGATTTCATCCCCTCATGCTAGACTTTCATCCCTGTTCTCGCCAAGGTTGCTTCAAATTTAGCTAATCCTTTATGTTCACCCCAATGGTTTCCGTGCATGAATTTCTTCCAAGATGATCCATGTGAACGAATCAATTGCTTATAGACGTAGCATTCTAAATGCCACTCCTTTTCTTTGCACATAGACTATACTTCGTACATTGTTATCTTTAATTTTGGGTTTATCTTTGTTGATTTTGATACTCTGTTTTTCTGTTTTGCATATGTAGCTTAATTACTTTTGTGAAAAAAAAGGCACTTTTTGTGAAAAAAAAAAGGTCACTTTTGTGAAAAAAAAGGTCACTTTTGTGAGAAAAAAGGTCACTTTTATTAAATAAGAGTCACTCTTGTGAAAAAAAAAGTCACTTTGTGAAAAAAAAAAGGGTCACTTTTGTGTAAAAAAAGGGGTCACTTTTGTAAAATAAAAAGGGTCACTTTTGTACGAAAAAGGTCACTTTTCGTAAGATGTTCGATGTACAATAAAATTATTGTAAATTGGGGGCATGCAAAAGTGTTTGTACGGATTTATATAACTAAGAGTTCGAAATACAAATTAAAAATACATGTAACATAAATAAGTTGAAGCGATGTAATAAAAAAATAAATGAATAAATTGAAGCACCTTGGAAATACGCAAAACAATGGTAACATTTAACGACAACGTTAGTTCATTTTTGTATAACAAACATCCATATTATTATTACATGACTTCATAACTAGGTTGCTTGCACGATCCTTATTTTAGACACACATAAATAATAGGAAAACCTTACAAAAATTTTGTAAAAAAAATGTCATAGCTACCTAAAATATTTTAGCTCAATATCAATTTTATTTAATTACAACCAAAAAAATTATTGATTTATATATTGACACTGTCAAAGATTGAAATAGAAATGATTAAAAAAAAACTATTCTTAAAAAAAACCAAAAATATATATATATATGATATCATAAGTACATTAGCCAGGAAATTTTTTTATGAGAGAGTGACACGTATACAATTTGAGGAAAGCATGATGTCAACAATTTTCTGTTTTAGTAATAGTTAATAGATGTAAAGATTTATATCTCAAATAGTATAATTTTTGTTCAAAGAAAAATAATAAAAAAAAAAACTAAGGACACATCAGGAGATGACACGTGTCATTACTGATGTGTCTTTTAGTACATAATTATTGATTGATTGATGATAATTAAAACATACTCCTATTTTAATTTTATTTATTTATTGTTTAGATTATTTATTCCCGATTTCCATTCGTTATGAATCTTCATACTTTAAAACTACTTAAATATTGCATAGGATTATAATTTAAAACTACTTAAAAAGCATCTCAAAGTACCAACAACTTGCAAGGAAAAAAGAATGGAAAGACAAATAAGCCAACCGATGAATTGCCCAAAGCATAGTGGAAAAAAAAAAGTAGTGAACTATACTTTGACACTTATTATAAATTTAGCTTCATTATATTTTATCCTATCTAATCTCCAAGTTATTTTATTAGCTTTTATTGTTAAATAGAGTACTTTTGTTAGTATTTCCAAACTAACTTGGTGTCATATTGTTATGAATTTATAACTAAAGAATAAATTGGCAATCATAGTTTTTTTTTTTTTTAACAAAAATGAAATTATTAATAAAAAAAACATTTGTCATCTACAAATTAAATCTAAATTAACTAATAAATAAAATAGAATTAAATTAAGGTTTCTTTCATAAAGCTACGATCGTTGATAAAATCTTGCATTGTAGTACATACCTTGCACACATTGCTGAAATATGAAGCCTTTTCGAAGATGTGTTATAGTAATTTGTTTTAGCCGTAAGATGACTATTACTCGTATATGATTCGCTTAAACATTTTTTTTGAATTTGACAACCGTTGCAATCCAGAACAAATCTTTGCCAACAAACTGATAATTAGGCAAAAGATATTTGCTTTTTTTTATAAGCCCTTATAAACCTTAACTAAAAATAAACAACTAAACTAACAAACACTAACGACACCAGGCCATCATAGGGAGACACTCCACCGTAAGTAAACGAGCGCTTATTTATACTACTTGGGTAAATTTATTGAAACCTATTCGAAAATTAGACTACTTTTTACCCCAAAATTATAAACCCTCTAACATTAGAATATTATATATTTAGTTATAAATGTGCAATAGCTAGTTTATGTTATAAAAATAGTAACACAAGAACAAAACACTAATCTTTGAGCAAAGTCCTTGATCAGTTGATCATTATAATTTTGGAAAGAATATGTTCCATTTGAGATTCTTAATTTTCACTAAGTTTTTGTAAAATACGGAGTATTGGGAACTGGTCTAACTAAGTAATTATGAAGGTACATCACTAACATCAGTCGTTTTTTTTTATAAGATAATTAGTAATTGCAGCACATAATGAAGAATTGAAGATGACAGACTCCCATTGCTTGTCCCGAAACTATCGACACTCTTTTATGAGCGTGTTCGGCGCTAGCTTTTGAGTAGCTTTTAGTAGCTTTTAGTGGTTTGACCAAGTCAAATCATTACTTGACAAAAAATGTGAGTGTTTGGCAAATTAGTGGTTAGGGTAGCTTTTATGAAAAGTTAAAAAGATTAGCTTTTGAAATTAGAGGTAGCTGTTTAAAATTTAATCTATAATTTTAAAAATAAAATGTTGATTTTTATATGTAACAGCTAGTCAACCGCTACTTTACCGAACCCTTATATCTAAATTATTTATCTTCACAGCTAACAGCTACATACACAACTCATAGCTATCTCCACAGCTACAGCTACCTTCACAGCTATATTTTGCAGAACATACTCATATTCAGGGTTCATATACTAGCGTTAATTGTATCAAACTAGCAAATTTACTAACTTCTTTAAAACAAATGTATCTTATATATAGAATGTTATAAAATAGGTTGTTGACACCGAAATTTTGTTAATTATTAGGTGTCAAATATTTGTAAATAAAGAGATAATATAAAAAAATATAAGATATTATCTTCAGGATCTCGTAAATTATTATCTTTTACTTTACGACTCTCTATATAAAGAGGGTCGAATCTAGGTTTTAAGGAGGCTCAGATGGAATAAGTCACAGAGACCCCATCTCCTCCCTACTACCAAACATTGTAGGTCCATAGTATGGAATAAACTAACAAAGCTCCGTACTATAAACAAATATCAAACCCTAGCCCTTTAGAGAGAGGAATCAAGAGATCTACGAGAGTTGTAATCCACAAACTATCAACAAAAATAATTGTTCCCTATATTTTTTCTGCCTCTTTAATTATGTATTGCAGGTATTAATATAAAATCTAATATTATCAAAAAAAAATTAAAAAAGAATTATACAATTTTTTTTCCCTGATATTTACATACAGAGTATATATTAATGATCAAAATGTTGCCTTAACAAATATTTCAAGTTTAATTGTGTCCATTATTTCTGAAATAGAGATTATATTTATGTAACACTTCAAAGAAGTCTAGGATTAATTGATCTATGTTAGACATATCTATTTCTTGCTCGTTGCCACTACAAGGATGTACAACTAATTGTGGTCATCTTGCTAAACTTTGATGATTAGTTGATCATATTGTTGGTTTTGCACTATAGCTGAGCGATGCTTTAGCCTAATTCTTTTTCACTTTATTTTTTAATGGAAAGGTAAGGAAGCTTAAAAGTAGAAAGTCCAATCATGTTAGAATCCATCAGCTAAAGTTGAAACAATTAAACATGTTTACTCATATTTTATTTTAAATTTAAAATAATTTGAAATCATTAGTGTGTGGTTTGTACAGGTGTCTGTAACTTGTATCCTACCGACGTTTCGCGGAAAGAACATATTATACAAATGTAAAGAACATACAAATGTAGTGAAAAGAACATACTATTAAAATGTAATGAACCTAAAGTAAAAAGAATATTTGTGCACCGAAAAAGAGTGAAAAGAACATTGTCCATGTTCTTTGATTGTTAGTGTAATGTACTTTTATAAAAAACTATATAGTGAAAGACACACTAGCAATGACACGTGTCATCTCCTGGTGTTTTTTTTTTTTTTTTTTTTTGAAAAAAGTTATTTAAAAATCAAATCCTTTACACGTATGTATATAAAGTATAATAGAAGATTTGATGCGTCTTTCCAAAAAAAAAAATATTGACAGAACTATGAACTTAAATTAAGCAAAAAAAATAAAAATAATACTCTTATCATATCTGTGACATATGGAGTATTTGTTTTAGGAAAGACATACATTATATATGTACGTATTATATATGTACGTATTATATATGACGTACGTAGTACGTACTACGTTTATTACAATAAGATTATATATTTTCTTAATAGAAGCTAAGCTAAGCTAATCAATTAATACTATACTATAATTAACTAAAGGAAAATGGAAAAGATAAATCCAACCTTTGCACTTTTTCCTCCTAAAAATCCAACCTTCATTTTATTCCTCAAAAATCCAACCTTTATACTCCTTCTTCTCCAACAGATCCATTTAACTTGTGACCTGATAAACAGGTTAAAAAGTTTTTTTTAAAAAAATTATTCTCACTTTCCCTTCTCACTCCTCTTCTTTCTCTCTCCTCAAACACTAAAACCACCAACCTCACCCCCGCCACCACCACTTCTTCCACCACCACTTACCCCACCCAACGATCCCAAACCCAGAACCGAAACCACCAACTCCGTCTAGGCTCGAAATCCACAATTATGGGTGGGAATTCTGAGGTTTTTGGGGTGGGATTCTTCTAGTGAATTCTTTAGTCAGGTTTTTGGGGTAAGAATTTTGGGGTTTTGGAATGGGCGTGGAGCTGCCGGAGCAGGTGGGTTTGGGGTGGGGGTTCTTCTAGTGAAATTAGATTAGGTGGTGGTGTATGTGGTGGTGTTGATGAAGTGGTGGTTATGGAGTGGGTGGTGATAATTGTGCGATTTTATAGGTTGACAAGAGTTGTGACTGGTGGCCGCTGCAATTGGTTGTTGTGTGTGTGATGGATTGGCGTAGGGGAGTTGCGAAGGTAGCGGTGTTGGCTAGAAGTTGGTGAAGGTGATGAGTGGGGTTTTGCAGGGGGGAAGAAGAGGCGTGTGGGCTAGTGTGGATTGTTGGGCGGGTACGACAACATCCTAATTGGTCGGGTTGTGGCCGGAAAAGCAGGGTGGCTGGAAAAGGAAGGAGGGTCGGATAGGGAGGAGGTGAGGAATGGTGGCCGGATTTAATGGAGGGTGGTGAAGAATGGTGGACGGATTTAATGGAGGTGGTGAGGAATGGTGGCCGAAAAATCTGATTTTTTTTTTTTTTTTAATTTTTTTTAATTATTTTTGTTTTTTAACAATTGAAAAAATAATTGACCTATAGATAGCTAACACGTGGCATTATAACTTATAAAATCGGTCATGAACAAGTAATGAACCTTTAGATGAATGGGGGGTATAAAGGTTGGATCTTTGAGGAATAAATGAAGGTTGGATTTTTAGGAGGAAAAAGTGCAAAGGTTGGATTTTTCTTTTCCATTTTTCCAATTAATTATGGATACTTCAATAAAACTTGTCAAGACCGGCACATGTTGATTATTATTAGTGTGATTTTTTCTTGCCAAATTTTGTTGTTCCATTATATTCAATTGATATGAATATAACATACGAAAGTAAATTTTTTGTTTTTTTTAATATAGTGTTAATTTTAAAAATAGTTATTGGAAATTACAATATAGTGTTAATTTCAAAAATTATTTATTGGAAATTACCGTACAGGGCACAGGAGCTAACCTAGTTTGTGATATAATGTTCATTGTTAATTGTGTAATGTTATTTGAATTTTGTCTTTAAATTATGGTTGGTATATATATATATATCTTACAAATAATACCTCAAAATTACAAATAATACGAAACGATTGTATGTGGTAAAATTTTGAAATAATAGGCCAAGTCTTGTTTGGTGAACGGTGAGCTGGTGAAGCTCTATTATCACTTTCTAAGTGCTCATAGGTTATCTCATGAGTAAGGCCCTGTTCAATTCACCTTATTTTTACTTACTCCGTATTTCAGAAAAAAATAAATTAAATTTAGTTCAGATCAGATCAGAAAAATTAAGTTTAGATCAAATCATCATTTTATGTGCAATCTTTTATTGCCAAATATCTTTAATTTCGTATAAAAAAAGTTATGAAAATTACATATTAATAAATTACACATTATTATGAATCTAATAAGATCCCACCTGATAAAACTTTTTCCTTGCAAATTATCGTACATTTAAGGTCAAAGTTTGGTCAAATCAGACAATAAGATCAGATTACACCACATTAGATCAGATCAGACCAGATAACAATGTGAATTAAACAAGGCCTAAGCATGTATTATATTTTAAAATATACGAAGATAACAATGTATATTTTTTGCCTCTATTTTTTTTTCTTATGAAAAACTTAGACATACTCCGTACAATTTTTGTTTTGGTGTTTAGAAAGCCACGAGGATGTGTAATGAGAATCTATACCTGAATTACCTAGAACCAAGAGAAAAGCTTTAATTACTCGAGGTATACTTCACTCTCAAGGCGTAAATTTTATGGCAATGCATTGAATTTCGGAAAAAATAAATGTTATTAGAAAAAAAAAATGTGTAATTGTGTTTTTCAAGTAGAATGAGCGTGCATAACAATTTCATTTTAATCTACTCCCTTTGTTGTAAGAATTTCTTCTCACTTTTTAATTAGATTATTATTTTATGATAATTTTCTCACTTTTATTTTATTATTATCTCATATTGACCTACACCTTTTTACCACTTTTGTTTACTACACTTTATTTCCCCATTAAAAATAAGGAAAATTTGCAAATTGCAACCATTTAAAGTTCGTATTTTACAAATTGCAGCCATTTAAATTTTTTTTGCAAATTGCAGCCCAAAAGTTCGTAAAAATTGTAAATTGCAGCCCAATTCAATTTTTTCATCGGTTTACATGTTGAAAAATCTTTGGTCAAGGTTTTAGGGGTCATTTTAGCCCTTAGGGTCCCGAATTGAGCTCAGAATTAGCAAAAAAAATAGCGTAAGTGTCTCATATTTACAGTTTCCCACAAATCGATACATATTTGTTACGCAAAACGAAGCACTTGCATTACTTTTTTGCTAATTCCGAGCTCAATTCGGTCCCCTAAAAACTAAAATGGCCCCTTAAACCTTAATCGAAGATTTTTTCCGACTTGTAAACCGATGAAAAAGTTAAATCGGGCTGTAATTTACAATTTATACGAACTTTTGGGCTGTAATTTGCAAAAAATAATAATTTAAATGGCTGCAATTTGCAAAATACGAACTTTAAATGGCTGCAATTTGCAAATTTTCCTAAAAGTAATCACATATTCACATATAAGTACTAGCTATTTTATTCCTTCATTCGTTTTTAATTTTAATGTTGAGGAATTATAGCATGTCAATACACATTTTATACGATTAATAATTTTAAATGTAATTTAGTGAAAATTATGAAAAAAGTTAAGAAATTATAAATCGAGACGAATCTAACAATATTATAAATAAATATCTTAAATGTATTTTTAGTGATGTTTGCCTTGCTAGCAGGATACAGAGTACAACCGTTATGATAGATAATACAAAGTGATTCCCTTAAAACAAGGCCAAGAGATATGCTTTCGTTTGTTTTCTTCATTCCTACGTTTTAACATCGAGTTATTTGTCAAAAAAAAAAAAAAAGTCTTTTAATATTGTGCCACATTTGCCCTTGCATATTCCCTTTTCTTTCCAAGAAACATAGTCATAATTGTCGTTGTAGAGGCACGATACCGTAAGTTGATTGAAAGGAAATATTGTACAAGTAAAATCTCAATTATCAGAAAAGACGAATAAAGGATATGGCTAAATCTAGTCAATGTCTAAGTTCATGTTTATCAATTATCAAATGAAATAAAGTCAAGTTGTCGGAACAATTTGTTTACGTGGCCTTCCCATTCCCACACATTAATTTTGGTTTTCTTCATTTATAAATTTTGGCTTTATTTTACGTCATTTGTTTTTCAATTTTATTTCAAAAGAAAAATTATCTATAGGAATTTTGAACTTGTTAAATCTTAGAGAATACATAAACGGCCCTAAGTCTAGAAAAAAAGGGTGTGCACAATTCAGTAAAATTTGATTCAATTACAAACATAAAGGAGGCTAGCTAAGAGAAACTCATCTGATACATAGTATACATAATTACATTAAAGTAGAGGTGATTAAAAATTCGGATCGGGTCGGACCTTATTATCAGGGCCGGCTTATGCAAATAAGGGGCCCTGTGCTATTTTTATATATTACAATGTTTAAGAGTTTACAATATTGCTAATAATGAAAAAAAATGATACAAATATTCAAGTTAATAGTGAATCTACGCGTTAATGATATATAATCATATATTCCGTAAGTGATACACATGTAAGGCTTAGATAATGTTATATTATTGTAATGAGAAAAATCATTCAGTTAATAATAAAAAAAACAAATAAATTGTGTGCAAATAGCAAAAGATACATACATGATAATATTTTTTACATTTGTAAAAGAAAAAAAAACAGAGTGAAAATCTTTTTATAATACACAAAACCAAAGTTAGTTTTTTTTTTTTTTTTTTTTTTTTTTTTTTTTTTTTTGAAGGACTACAAAACCAAAGTTAAAATAAAATAAAAGAAAAATGTGAAGAACACGTTAAGCAAGAAGGGGGAAAAAAGGCTCGATCCTCACACCAAATAAAACATTGCCTATTAATTCTACCACCAAGCCATTAAAGTAGTGTATGAAAAAGTATGTACAAATTCGATAATTATACTATGCGTTGATTGGGCCCTTGAAATTTATTAGGCCATGGGGCCTTGTGCAGGGCCTTAGCCGGCCTTGCTTATTATCATGACTTCTGCCTTAACGCATCCAAAAGTGGCGGGTTTTTCAGGCCTAAGAGATATTTGTTGAGACCTACACCCCTAGTGTAGGGTCTTCAACCTACACGGCTACACCCCCATGCAAAACCTACATTACCGTTTAACCTAGTTTTCACTAACTCCTCACTTCCCATATACCCACCTAATTGCTACAGTAACCTTCCATACCCAACATACTACATTAAAAAAAATTAATAAAATAATAATAATAATAATAAATCTAAACCACCTTTCAAATTCTCTCTCCATCCCTTTATTTTATTTTTTCATTTTTTCTCTCATCAAAATCTTCAATATTTGCAAATAAATTCCAGTATAAAGTTAAAATCCTCTACAACAATCAAACACAATGTCTAATATATGAGAAGAATTTGCACAATCGCTGAAAAAATCACCAAAACAAAGTCAAAAATTTAAATTAAGTGTTTTTTTGTTAACTTTTGGAATGAAAAACAAGTATAGTCCTAGTTTTTTTACTTGTTTTTCTTGTAGTTGTATGTGATTTCATGAAAATAAAAGAAACATCAATCTTGGAAAATGTATCAACGTAAGCATGATGATAATGATAAAGACATCGCTCAATGGCCACCGGTTTTTGAAAACCGATGGCTTAATAATAAATGGGCGGGATGAGGCAAAACCACATTGCCACCGGTTCAAAGAAACCCGTGGCAATAATGATAAAGGCCACGTTTTGAACGGTGCAATAATCAGTTAAAAAAAAAGCCCCCCTTATAAACCCCAAACCCTACCTCTTTTACCTCTCATCAGCCGCTCCTCTTTCTCTCTCCTCTCCCCTCTCCTCTTTCTCTCTCCTGCTCTCCCCTCTCTTCTCTGTTCTCATCTCCTTCTCATCCCCTATCTTCGATCTCCTTCTCCTTCTCATCCCCTATCTTTCTTCGATCTTTCGATCTCCTTCTCGTCTCCTTCTCTTTCATTTCCAAGACCTACACCGCGAAGACATGCACGAGGTTAGGGTTTTAATTCGATTTAATTCTGGGGTTTTTTTTCCTTTTTTTTTGAGTTCGTGAAAATCAATCCGTTTTCAACTCTTTTTGTTTTTTTGAGTTCGATTTAATTCTCAATTTGTTTTTAATTCTCGTTTTGAAAATCAATTCGATTTGTTTTTTTGAGTTCCATTTAATTCTCGTTTTTTCACTGATTTATGGGATTTTGTTTTTTTTTTTTCTGGGTTTTTTTTCTGAGTTATTATTTTTTTTCTGGGTTTTTATTAAATTTCTGGGTTTTGTTTTAATTTGTGTGTTTTTTCTGGGTTTAAAACTGATTTTAATCGATTTATTTTAATCTATTTTGGGATTTTTTGGGGTGAAATCGATTTGAAGTCGATTTTTTATTTTATTTTAATCGATTTGATTTCGATTTAAATTCTGGTTTTTTTTATTGAGTTCTTGGTCATCAATATGTGGGTTTTTTTTTTCTGGGTTTTTAACTAATTTGTGGGTTGTTTTTCTGGGTTTGATTTTATTCGATTAAAGGGTACATGCAGATCGTCCTTTTTTTGTTTTGCAGTTTATTTATTTTAATAGATTTATTTTTTTGTTTTAATTGGTGCAGGTATGTTGATTTAATTTAAATCGAAGAATCAAGATGCGAGAATTTTGATTTTGATGTTTAAATTTTTTTTTATTTATATTGTAAATTTTTTTTATTTATATGTTGTAATTGTTCGTTTTTTTTTTGTATGAAATACTTTCGATTTTATTGATCTATATTGTAATTTATTTTTGATTATATATTATAAATTTTCGATTATATTTATCGTTATTGTTTGATTTGGATTTTGATGTTCTTATTTTTTTTTTATTGTTCTATTATATTTCTTTAAGAAAAAGGCAAAAAAAAAAAAAAAATTTACATAATGGACATTGCCACCGGTTAACCGGTGGCATTTATATTTATTACAAAAAAAATAAAATAAAGCGTCAACTGTTTTTTCCACCGGTTAACCGGTGGCAATACTTAATTTTGCCACCGGTTTTGAACCGATGGCTTTTCAACTGAGTATTGCCACCCTCTAAATGACCACCGGTTCAAAACCGGTGGCAATGGGGGGTTTTCAACCAGGTGGCCATTAGCAATTTTCGCCTAGTGATGATATAATTTTACTAATTTTTGTTAAATTTAAAAGTAAATTTGTGGGGTGTTATTATTTATAATATTGTTAGTTGGACACAAAAAATTAAAAACAGAGTTTAATTCTTGCAATTTTCTAGATATTTTTATCTATTTTGTACTAATATAGATTTGTAAATTTAATTTAGTTCGTAGTGGAAAGTTCTATTTATGAATAATGTTCATTTTCAATTTGGTAAATGCTCATATATATATTAGGACGATGTTATTCACATGTTAATAAATTCGCATGTTAATGTTCGTTCTTTTTTATATTTTAATTCTTTTGATAAATGATCATTTTTATATTGGTAAATGTTCGGTCACATAATATTATATGGTCATATACATATTAAAATACAGTTATTAGAATTTTGATATGATAAACATATTTTTTTTATATATATATTTTTTGTATCTTTTTCAAATATTTTGTACAAATTTGATAAGGAAATTTTAATAAGAGTGTGTGATTTCTTGTAGTTGTCATAAAAGTGATTCTTACCATTAAAATTGAGTTATATGAATTTATGGTGTGCTATTATACTATTAAAATTTTCTATATTTTGAAATGTAAATGGTAAATTATCAATAGTAATCTAGTTAGTGCCTACTATAATACATATACAATGGTCATACCAAAAATGCAATTTAATTTGTTCATTAACAAAAGGCTAAATGCTCTAATAACTTAATTGCCATTTTAAAATAATTGTCAACATTAAATCTTTAACTGATTGGAAAAGAAATCACAATTAAGCTCTTATCATCCTTAAATAATTTTTACATGTGACATTTTGTTCATTAATAAAAAAAAGCAATTTGTTCATTTTTATTTTGATACATGTTCATTTTTAATATAGATAAATATGTATTCATAAATAGTACTCACATATGTATATTTTGGACTAATGATTCCTAAAAAAATATTGTTCAAGCATTAATGAACCATCTTTAGAGCAAATCTTTTCATCTGTATTGAATAATCTATTCGCCTTTTGCTCTTCCTAACTCTAATTCCAAATTATTTTCTAAATACATATTAATTATACACTTTATAAGCTTTTGCTTCAAATTTAAACCACTTTCCCACTAACTCAGACTGACTTGCCTCTTCATAAGCAATACGTCCTTTTTTTGCACTACATAAAGTAAAATGAAAGATGTTATAAATGAACAAAAATAGTAACAAAATATGTTCAATTTCCAAAATACATTTGATATGATTAACAATAATATATTAAAAACATAGCTATATATAAATTATTATCTATCATTATATAAGTGAACATAATTCTAACAAAAAAATAACAAATAATAAAATACACTACAACAAAATAAAGCTAAGACAACAGTGAAAAATCATTGCCTAATATGAAAAAAGTGTTGCCTTGTAGCAAAGGCAATACATATGAGGCGTAGTTTATGCCCCCGTTGTCTATTCATAAGGCAACACATTTTAGCTCAAAAAGGCAACAATTTTAAAAGCCAAGGTATAATGATACCAAAGGCAACACTTTTACAAAGGCAACAAATGAAAATTGTTGCTACCTTAGGAGATAATTTGAAATTGTAACCTTATGTCATAATACGCCACAACCTTTTTAGTTGATGTTTTAGCTAGTAATAATACAAAAGTGTATCCAAATATCGTTATGCAACACCATAAAAGCGATTATAAAAAATTATAAATTAAATGAGCGAAGATGAATAAATACGTGAACTCATTAGTAGGAAGTAAAACATGAAATTTGATTTATAACAAAATTAATGTGAACTCACTAAAATCCAAAAAACAATATCCAATAAAATTTCACATTCATGATCTAAGCTAGTACATTTCTAATAACACTTAGGGTGCGTTTGGTTCGCTGGTTTTAGGAAAGGGAATGGGAATCATTCCCTTTTAACCTGTTTGTTTGCCACTTTTTCCCTCAATCATTCCCCCATTTCATTTTTCAAAATACCCCAAAACCCCTCTTCCCCATTCCCCACCTCCCCCACTTTCCCATTCCATTCCCCACCCACCCTAACCCTAACCCTAACACTAACACCCATATACGCCGGTGGTGGTCGGACGACGACTGTCGGCGAGCACCGGGGAGTGGTCGGGGAGGCTCGGCGAGCACCGGGGAGTGGTCGGCGATGTGGTGCTGTGGTGGAGGAGGGAGATCGAGCGTCGGGGAGCGGGGCTGGAGCATCGGGGAGGGAGTTCGAGGTGGTGCTGTGGTCGGTGGTGGTCAGCGACCGTCGGCGAGGGGGACTGGAGGGTCGGCGAGGGGTCAGCGACCGTTGGCGAGGGGGGCGCGACTGTCGGCGAGGGAGTTCGAGCATCGGGGAGGGGGCTGGAGCATCGGGGAGGGAGTTTGACGGTCGGCGATGGGGGCTGGATGGTCGGCGATGCTCGGGGATGGGTCGGCGACGGTCGGCGGAGGTCTGTGAGGGTTCGGCGGCGGTCGGAGCTGCGCTGTGGTGGTGGTGCTGTGGTGGAGGGAATGATTCCCTGGTTTTTGTAATAAACAACCTTCCAAATTTTCCACTTTGCCATTCCATTCCATTTCATTCCCTTTGTTCATTCCATTCCGATTCCCTTCTGTCAACCAAACGACCCCTTAATGTTTATTTGTTTATATCTAATTTTGTACATGGGGGAGGAATTTAACCCTAAAATCACTATAAACAATCTAAAAAAAGAGAAATACTACGAGTAGTTGATCTATAAGCTAAGTAAAACATACATGGCAATCATCATAAGGCACCAGGTATGTCGATCATCATAAGGCACCAAGTAGAAGGCATCAGCGTCCATCCAAGTACGAAGTCTGTTTTAATTATGATTTTTTTCAATCAATGGAGATTGGGGAAGGTGGGTGTCTGAGTGCTGTCAATGGATGCTTCAATGGAGTATTAATGTCCAATGTTGACAGTGGCGGACCCAGGAATTTCCGACTGGTGAGTCACAATCGATAATCAAATATGTAAAAAATTTTTTTTACCAAACAACCAAATAATAGTACTAAAAAATACATCTAAATATTCAAACAGTACAAAATACAACCAAATGTTCATATAATACTACAAAAGATAATTAAATAGTAATGCAAACTTATTACAATAGTTCTCGACGAGTTTTCATGTTTTGATATCGATTTATGATATCTTCCATGCTAACATTCAAAAACAAATCATTCTCCAAATAAGTAATTAAACAATCATTCAACATTTGATTTAAAATAATCACTCAGGCACTCAGCAAGTCAGCACTTCAGCATTATCATTATTACCCCTAAAACAAAAACTTAGAATTCAAACAATATAGATTTAAAATAATAATAATCATAATTGTGAAAACTAAATAATAGCAGAGACAAAGAAAAGCTTAAGTTTGATAAAATCTGGAAAATTATAATCTTACTCGTCCCACTTCGCTAGAAGATCGTCCGTAAACTTATCGAGGTTAGTGTTATCCCATGGATTTGCATCCCGAAACTCAGTTAGAGGAGGAATAGAACAAAAAAGACGAACAGGGATAGAGTCATCCATTTTTCTTTAAAGTTTTTTCTCAATTTCTATTGCTTCTCTTCGATTAGGGTTTTCTGGAAAATTTGAGAGGAAAGAGGTTTGCAATTCAGTAATCTAAACTGCAATTTTATAACCTGCAAGTATTTGGAGTCGGTTTTGGTTTTAATCTTTTTTCTAATATCAGGCCTCCTGTTTTTCTTTCCTTTTTCTTTCGAGCAATAAAAATATCAGCCCTTCACTACCCTTTTCCTGTTATTGTCCACCGTCCACGACTCCACGGAGACGGAGCAGGCGAAGAGAACGGTGGCTGGGTGGAGAACAGGAGATGAAGCGAAGAGGCGAAGAGAACTAGAGAAGAAGGCTAGGGTTTGAACTTTGAGGAACAGAGGAAGACAGTAACTCGGGAAGCTAAAGAAAGTTTTTTTTTTTTTTTTTTTTTAAATAACTTAAAATTTTTTTTGGGCCCTGGTGAGTCACTTGACCCACCAGGCACAAGCCCAGGTCCGCCACTGAATGTTGATGACTAAATTTCTGACTAAGCAATAGAATGACATATTTTATTAATCTAATAGATCAATAGGGGATCTCCTTTAAAAACAAAATAGAATAAGTAGCATTGTAGGGACTATGGGAGATTGGGAGTAGTAGCAATCTAAGGGGCCGACTTTGGTCGATAGGCCACCGTAAGTTGGTGATAGGTGTAGTTGATGATTGTTGCTTCAAAAATAGAGTTGAGATTTAGAGATTGTTTTATGTCAATTTTGTATGAGTTGTGTAACTAATAGCATCGTTTAACAAATGTCAAATTAGTGACATGCGAAAGGACTAGGTTTGTATAGAGTTTTATTGGAGATGCTTTAATAAAAAATTAGAAACTCATAATCTCACCTTTGTCTTTTCTTCTCAAAACAATCTCAGCTTTTCGAATTCCTACAATAATCCCACCCTGTACCCTCGTATCCTTAAAACAAGCCTTTTTACAGGCTACCTAAATAACAGGTTAACCAATTCAATTTCAATTCCCTCCTTCTTTATCAACTAACTCGGCCTTTCTTTCTCATCTTCCTTAACAAACTGCTCTTCAATTTCCATGGCTATTGTATAAAAGTAGTAGTGTTAAAATTTAAATTTTTCAAGACAAATCAGGCTACATTTGAACGACGGTGTACGGTGTTGTAGTGGAATTGCGATTTGAGGAAAGAATTGATGTGCTCTTGTTTTCCAATAAATGCATGAACCCTAACTTGCATTAATGCCGATTAAGTGATGACTAAATTGTTTTAAGTTCATGTGTAACTGATTTATGTGAGTAATTGAAGTGAATTAATTGATGAATCATGCATTTTACATTTCATATTGTGTCATGAACCCTAAATTACAATAAAACCCCTCTTTTGATTTCAGATTGATATGGATTGTATAAGTATGAAATTCTATCATGGTGGTGTCTTTAAGAAAGGGAAAACTGGATTGTGGGTGTATTATGGGGGCTGTATAGGACATTTGTTGTTGACTCTGATGAATTATGTTGGTTTTACTTGAAAGAGTTAGTTGATAACTGTGGTGTTTATATTGGTGAACTGAAGTTGTATTATTTGATACATGGGCTTGATTTGGAGACTGGACTGAGGAGTGTGTATGATGACAATGAGGTCAAAGCAATGGGTGAAGTAGCTTTACAAAGTAGACGCCTTGACTTGTGTGTTGTCCATGATGACAAAGATCTTGACTTTTTTTACCTTTGTTAAAACATCACAAACTGAGTCAAGTATTGCCTTGCCCATGTGTAAACCAGTTGAGGCCTCTAGACCCAAAAAACTTAGTCCAACAAGGTCTCCGAGGTTGACCAAGAAATCTAATGAGTTGTCAAACAACATGCTTTCACTGTCCCAACAAACCAAAAATTCAAACCCTACAATGGTCCCCACAAAAAAGATAAAGAAAACATCAACCTCAAAACCAAAGAAAGCATCTTCTGAGGCTTTAAAATTGGTCCCTTCCACCCCTTTTATCCTAGAAAACCCTACTCAAACACAAACTACTCAAATAGAACAAGCAATCACTTTATACCCTGAGGTCTTGAGGATAACTTAGTTAGATCTAGGGTTCCTGAGGATTATGATTGGGAAGATCGCAGACCTGAAAGCCCCATTCCCTTAAAAAAATTGTTGTATAATGGAGACTTGAGTAGGGATGAGTAGGACATTGAGGATTATGAGAATCAAAATTTGAGTGGTGAACAAAGTGACCTAGATTATGTTGTAGCTCAGACTACAATGAGTATAAACTGAAGAGGATGATTGGCTAGCTGACTATCAGATATATGAAGCTAGTTTTGGGCCTAATGGTGAAGCTATTAAGGAAGAAGAACTGGATGACTTTAGAGAACTTGAGGTCTTGGATGTTGATACAAGTGATGATGAACAAAGAGTAGCTAGAGATCTAGTTAAGGGATTTAACTGATGGTTGAGCTAGCACATAAATTACAAGTTGAGGCTGCTGAGGGTAATCTGAATGCCCCAAAAGAAGAGGGGTCAACTGTGAGGGATCAAGTTGTGAGGGAAGGGAATATTGTTTCAGAGTATGAAGACAGTGATGATGAGATATGCACACCACCACCAAGTGATGAGGACATCACTGTAGAAGAGAGAAAAACCAGAAGAGGGTTGCTAGTTGGGAGAAACACTGATTTTTCAAACTTTGAGTGGAAAATTGAACAGAGATTTACTTCTAGGGAAGACTTCAAGCATGATGTTGCTAAGGTTGCTATTTATCAAGGCAGGAACTTGTGTGTAGTGGGTGCAAATAAAAAGCGGCAACAAAGAATAGGTGTAAAGTGTAGGCAGTGTTGTCGATATTGGTTGTATGCATCCTAGGATTCCAGGAGAGGATCATTTGTAGTTAACAGAGTGAAAGGTGAGCACACTTGCCTTAGAAACATGGAGAAGAACATCCAAATGAAATCTACCTAGTTAGTTGGGCTACTGTTGGATGTATTCAAGGCCAAACCTCATTAGTCAGCTGTATATACCCATTTGTGTCTCCCCAAAACCAAACCCGATGATGAGTACCTTTCGCGTCGAATCATAATCGAATGAAGCGAAAGTGTGGAAAGTCTAGTGTTGCGGATAGTTTTAATTTCTTTTCTCTTCTCTCTGTTTTTGAAAACTTATTTTAAGAAAACAGCCAATCCAGTTTGGTTGGTCCATGATATGGGTCCAATAGTAGTGTAGTTGGATGGGGCTTGACAAGAGCTTTCCAACGATATATTATAAGCCCAATTCCGATGAATATTGAGGAAGTTATGGCCAATTTACTAAACTGGGCCCCGTTTGAGCCTTATGTGCGGCCCAATGTTCTAGAGGAGAGCCTAATATGATTTATCATTCCTAATGCAATTAGGAATGGTTTTAGTCTTCTATATTCTTCTAGAAGGTTCTTTTCATTCATAATTCAATTAGCATTGATAAATTGACTTTTGTTGACTTTTCAGAGTTTTAATTAAAATCAAAAAGCATTTTCGAGGAAAAGATACGATTTTATCCTCCAGTACGGCAAACTTATCTGATTTTCGAAAACGCGTTAAAAACAGGCATTGGCGCCTGGAACCAGGCCTGGCGCCTGGCGCCATCCATTGAATTAGCTGGTTCTGGCGCCAGCTCTGTTTTGCGTGCGCTAAGTGCTCTGTTTTGATATTTTATCTTTTTGGCTGATTTTCTCTATAAATAACGTATTAAAAACTCCGTTTTCATTCACCAATTCTCACCAATTTTCATCGACAACCAGTTTTTAATTCTCATTCATCAATCAATTCATTCATCCATCTCTCTCTTTACCAAACTTGCTTTTCAAATACAAAATTCCGCATTCATTAGATCTAGAAATACCTAGCCATATTCGAAGTTGCCTTCGCCCTAGACGTGAAAGGTTTAATTATGAGGGTTTGGTCCCAAATCTCTATTTCAATTATTTAATTTAATTGTGTTGTTTATTTATTTTCCTTGAAGTTACTAACGTGTGTATTTTGTTATTAGAAAGAGGTACGAGGCATCAAAGTAAGTACTTTAATTGGTTTTAATTGTATTATGATGTAGAGATCATGTTTATATTGTTATTATGATATTCCTAGTATCATGTCTAGGGTAATTTTAATATTAAATATGATTCCTGTGATGCTTCCTATGTTCTTCCTAATATTTATGATTGTTAGTATCATGTTAGGGCTAAAGATTTGATTTTTATTGCTTAGTGACATGCTAGGGTTTGTTATTAATCTTGTTAGTATCATGCCTAGGATCTTGCTATTATTATACTTTAACATGAACATGATTATGATTATAATTGTTATAATTTATGATGATTATGAATATTATTATTATTATTATTTTGATGATGGTTATTTTATTTATGATAATTATTTTAATTATTATTAATATGATGATTATTATTTTTATGATTATTATCATGATTATTTCAATTATGATTTATTTTCATGATGATGATTATTATCATGTTGCTTGATATGTTTTATTGTTATTTCTTGATCACGCCTTTTATGCATGTTGAAAGGGAATTTTGTACTTGTAATCACGCTTAATAAGATAATTAATAATATTGTTAGGGTTAATGTGATTATAATTCAAGTGATCTTCAATAATAGATTTATTTGTGCATTAAATTCAACTAACATAGATAAAAAGGTTTAGGGCTTAACCTATTGATTGCATGTTAATTAAAAAGCGCACATGAATACGATCAGAATAAAGTAGAGGCCTATTATTAGGGCAGGTTCAATCTCTTTTAGGTTGGATTTGTACCTTCATCCCGAACCCTTATTTGGTTCAAGACCTTATGGAGTTGATGATCTCTTGGATCGTTAAGGGGTGTAACCTTCACCCTATGAACGGTTTACAAATTCCTAAAACTTGTTGGCGACTCTTTTGCTCTATCTTCTTCCCTTTTGGACGCCACCGTACTTTAGTGTATGATCCAGTGGGGTTCAAGCTAGGGGGTTAACGCTTGAAATTTATTCCCTACAGTTTTTGGCGACTCCACTGGGGAGGATTTCTATTTTAATTCCTGAATTTGTTTCGGCAATGATTTAGAATGAGTGGATGAGACTCGAAACATTCTAAGTATTTCATGTGCGTAATTTTGATTAACATTATTGTCATATGCATAAAAAAGATCTCATTGGAAAGACCATCCGTAATGAATTAAAAACATAGGATTTTACACGTAGGAAATTTGAGAAATATCTTTCACAACTAGGACCGAAATAACATCGCGCGAAACTGGAAAATTTTATCGAGCACAGAAAGCTGCTGAGGCATGTGGGAAGTAGCGTCAGGGGCCAGAGCTTGGCGCCAGCATTTTAGTCGTAGCGCCAGACGCCAGTATTGGCGCCAGGCGCTACAATTAAAAGCTGGCGCCAGTCTCTGATTGCTGGCGCCAATTTCCCCCAATACCGAGCCAGAAATATGCGTTCTAATTTCGACCAGTTTTTCGTATTGTTTGCTCGATCCTACTTCCTAATTGAATTTTTTCTCACTTTTCTGAAACCCATATGTGTTCTACATATGGACATAACCCTCTGGGAATTCATGCTCCATCTACCCGAGTGAACGCTCCGTGCAACAAAGGGTACATCCGAGATTGTTGAATTCACCAAACCATGGAAGCGAGTTTTTTTCTAAAAGCTCGCGGTGTCCCATCCACTCGCGCCAACCCTTCACGGTTAGGCTTCCGCGCGGTGCATCCGGAAAATTAACCATGGACCCTCTATTGACTAAACCATATCCTGAACTATAGAGAACTAGAGCCATGGTTAGGTTGCAAACTCATTGCATCATAATTGTGCATTATTTGTTGTGCATACTCTATGTGATTTTTCCTAACCGTTTGTTTGACTTGTGTTAAGACTAAAATGACTAAAGGACTTTGTTTAATTAATTAATTAATTAATTTGAGCTAATAAATATACCTAAAATCGAGTCATAGTTCCTTTAAGTCAACCCGGATTTTTATTCCCGTATACTGCACAAACGTCAACTTGTTTTGGTCATAGCTGGAGTTATAGAAATAACTACGAGTCGTTAAACCTATGGATCTGTAGCCCCGAGTTTTATCTTTAATTTGGCGTTGGTTTCATCTAAATCAAAGTCACAGATCAAAAGTTATGACTAAAATACCACAGTCTGTCCAGTTTAATGCATACACGTGAAGTCTTAACTTAGTCTTTGCTTGAGTCTAGTCACATAGTCTAGCCACATGGTCATGACAAGAGTCTTAACATGTCACCTACACTCACTAGTCTTAGCACACACTTTGAGTACACATTACCATGACCATGTCTTAGGTTCATGCATGAGTCGGTTCTTTTTTCCGTCATTTGAGTTGGGGGTACATTCTATTCCTAATTCTTCATATCCCTCCACCTCCATCATATTTTTCTTTTTTTCACATTCTATTCCAATCTTTCTTCACTTCCTCCATCCATTGCATGTTGAATGAAGTTTGAGTCAAATAATTAACAATAAATATCCCCAAATTCCTTTTCCACAGTACTTGGTCAAGGAGAGAAGGACGATTAATCAAGGACAACCTCTTTATTCAAGTTTCACTTTTCGATAAACCGATTCGTCAAAAGAAGAAGGCTAAAAGGATAATGGCATGTCAAGAAGAAGTCAATGAGCTTAGGAACCGATTAGTTACCGTGACTGAGACACTGAAGCTACTCACACTCAAGATCAATGATCCCGTGAAGCAACAACAGATGGACCTCATGCAAAAGAGTTTGAGCAAGCTATCTAGTGACTACAAATTTCAGGGCATGAGTTCGCAAAGGGTCTCGCTGGACAAGGAACTTCTTCCACATAAGTTCAACGCCACTGACATCCCTAAATTCAAGGCAACAGATAATCCTTACTTTCATCTAAGAGCTTTTGAAACTATAATGAGCATTAAGGGTATCGATAAGAAGGTTTTCCCCTCTCTGTTCCCACTATCTCTCAAAACCGTTTGTCAACAATGGTTCTTTTCTCTCAAGAAAGAGAAGACCTCTTCTTGGGAGTCAATAACAAACGCTTTTGTAGATAGATATAAGTGCAACATCCAAGACGAAACAGACCACAGACAACTTGAGATGTTAAAACAAAAAGAAAACGAAGGGCTCACGTCTTTCTTCAACAAATGGAGGGAAACTTCCGCTAATATGGTCAAGGCTCCTACCGAAAAAGAATCTGTGAGGATATTTATCAAGAATCTCCAAGGGAAGTATTCAAGGCACTTAAAGTACCAACACAATTTAAATACTTTCAAGGCTGTGTATAACATAGGCATTGACATTGAAGATGACCTTTTGAAAGATAATGGTGTGAGAGGAAAGAAGAACGACCATCCTTCTTCTTCCTCTCCCATTAATGAAGTACATGCCACGAACGCCTCTAAACCACGAATCCAAAGGTCAAAAAGAGTGTTCACTCCACTTGGTATGAGTTATGAAATGGCTTTCGAGAAGCTACATCAAAAAGGACTAGTCATGCCCATAGGGCCCATCAAAGATCCAGTTCCAGAAGCCAGGCCACCTAAGTGGGACCCTAATAAGCACTGCAAATATCACCAAGGAAAGGGTCACGACACTGAGGAGTGTTGGAAACTCAAAGAAGATATTCAAGATCTGATCGATAACAATGAAACTTCTGAGATTCTAGTAATCGGAGATGACCAAGCATCCTTCGATCCATCACTTCTTATCACACCTGTAGGAGAGCCCATGATCGAGACATCTTATATAACCTCTCTCGATGAAGTGGCCATGATTGAGGAGGATCAAAGTCTTTTCTTAGATAATACAATGGAAGACTCGTCAAGTCTAAAAGAGGACGTTCGAAAACTGCAAGAATGTCGTTGCCATGCTCTTGAATGTGGTAGAGGGATTAGCAAATCGGGTAATGACCATCGAAAAAAATTCTCCAAGGGTTTAATGAATAACTCAATGCTCCTAAGCCACAGGCAAAACGGACCATTGAAGAGTACACACTAATAGGAATGACTTACAATGAAACTTTTGACTGTCTTCACGATCAAGGTCTTATCCACCCCATTGGTCCCAGTCAAGACCCTCCGCCTGAAAAACGGTTTCCCAATTGGGATCCAAATTCTTATTGTCGATACCATAGAGGTCGTGGTCACACCACCGAAGTATGTCTCGCCCTCAAAGATTGTGTTCAAGATCTCATTGATTCAAATCTCTTTCATGTTCCTCCGCGCGACAAGAAGGCCAATATTAGTAACAATAGTATCAGTGGCTGTAAAGGGAAGAAGAACGACTATCCTTCTTCTTCCGAAAATACCTACTCTAGCAACAGTGTTGGTACTTTCGACCTTAGTGAGATCCTAGCCATGGGTAATCGGAAGCAACCGAAAAGGGAATTTACCCCTATTGGAATTAGCTATGATGAGGCTTTCGACCGAACTCCATGCCAAGGGAATCATTACTCCCATTGGACCTATTCAAGATCCTCCACTTAAGAAAAGATTGCCTAGTTGGAATCCAAACGAACACTGCAAGTACCACCAAGGCAGGGGTCATGCTACTGAGAGCTGTTGGAAGCTAAAGGAGGATATCCAACATTTGATTGATAACAACAAGCTTCCCATACCTCCAGTTTACAAGAAGAGCGAGTGATGATAAAGCAAATAACACAAGACAAGAGACGAGCTTCAACGACAAGATTTCGTGACCTCTTTATTTCTATTTCTTTTTTTTATTTACCCTTTCCCCAATAAGTCTAGCATAGGCACCTTTCTTTCTCCTTAGATTTATTTTGTAGGATCATTATATATTTTTCTTTTAATAAAATGAGCATTTTTTTCCTTATATATGATCATTTCATTAATATTGCATTAAAACAAAAAAAAAAAAAAAAGAAAAATCCATGTCGAATTAAGCACAGGTATATCAATGATTTAAGGCACCCCTTGTAGCCACATCATATCTCCTTTCACCTTTCAAATATGCAATCCTTTCTTCATAAACCACTTTGAGCCTCGTCTGACGATAGACCTTTCTTTTTTTCAAACTACATCTACCTAACCTTGGGATGGGATGGTGTGCAACTTATGCAATTTAAAAAGGCTTGAGTGACTTCAAATGATTAAAATAGAAAAAATAAGCAAAAATAAATAAATAAATAAAAGTGTACAAAAGGGCAAGTGTTCCAATGTCTTTGATATGAAAATATCTTCGATAAGAACACGTCTCAGATTGTGTCTCTTATCGAGTGCTCGGTACCGTGCTGAGAAACATGAATGCCAAGTGAGTGATAGACCACATGATCGGGATTGCCCACGCTTATAAAAATAAAATAGATGCTAAAGCAAAATATAAAAGAGAGCTAAAAAAGAGTAGCAACTCAAGCATAAAAATATAAAGATTCGAAAGCGAGGTTGCACACCTTGGGGGCTTAGCTAGGGTCTTGAGCCTTTATCCCCTTCTTCTTTCAAACCTTTAGCCTAACCATGTTACAACCCTTAAAAAGACCTTTTTGAGGTATACACACACTTTTGCGAGGTTCGGCTAGAGCTACGTTCGGCCTGATTCCTAACAGATACGTAGGCAACCTCACATCGAGGTGCGATCGTAATAAAAATGCATTCAGATTCACATTCACACACTTACACCATGATCATATCAAGAGATATCCTATGCTCATCCCTCTTCACTTAGAGATAGACTTGGGGGCTTGATCCTTACATCATTAGCTTACCTAGCCTAAGAGTCACCGTCATTTGACTCTTTTAACAAATAATATCTTTCTACACACTTAGCTCTTGCGGCCTAACTTTAGTGTCACTTTTACACACATCACACATACATGACCAAATATACTTCCCTTAGGAACCCTTTGTCATGAAATCTTAACATTGAAGCATGCCTCGTCATATCAACATCACTCATCAACCATGATGGGCATTGCATCACGAAATATGAAGTACTTAGCCTCCGTGCCTAAGTTACCCAAATACTTTCATCATTGAGTCAACCATTGAGATAGCCTAGGATGGATTAATCCTTGCATCTTGAGAGATAGTATCAAACAAAATTTGACTAAGATCATTCAACATGCACCTTCAAAAACTTCGTTTCTTTCTTTTTTCGTGTCTTTTTTTTTCGGGAGAAAGTCGGTACCCTCCACAAAAATGACGGAAATTTTTTGCTTTTTTTCATTTTCGAGTCGCACAGTCAATACAATGCACACACGAGTCATGTACACATTGAGTCATGTCATATCACTTTGATTTGAGTCTAACACATGTGTCATTTCACTTCGAGTCAAGTTTATACCTTGAGTCGTGTCAAAGTCAATGAGTCAAGCAATGATAAACCTTAGGTCAACCCTAAGATAATTAAGCCTTAAGTCAACCCTAAGATAATTGAAGATTGGCAAATTTCTATAGTAAAAAATAAATACATGTGCAGCAGAATAGGGAAGACCCTATCACAGCATCTGGCGACAGAGTCAATTCCTGGCGCCAGAGATATTTCAGCAGCGACATTTCGACCTCATACAGCAATTTCGGGTTCCTTGGTACTCCAGTTAGCCCCTATAAGCAATTTGATATGATTAAGTAGTCAGTTTGATTACAATCACAATAAGTGGTCGACCTGATGAAAGATCGTCTCACTTAGCTTAAAGCGCCTAATCACGGAGACACCGACATACTGGTTTTAGCGGAAAAAAAGTTCAGGCAAGCTTTAGAGATCGACAAACGTTGGTTTTCGGAAATTTTTCTTCGGAATATTATCGCAACAAACGTTCAAGTACCGAAGCTCTATTGTTCAAAGACGCGTGAACATCTCCATCAAAGCGCTTTGCTCCAGAGACGCGTGGGCATCTCATTCAAGCTCTTTTTTTCAGAGACGTGTGGAAATTTCATTCAAGCTCTATTGTCCAGAGATGCGTGGGCATATCATCAAAGCTCTTTTGTTCAGAGACGCGTGAACATTTCTTCCATCAAGCTCTTTTGTTCCAGAGACGCGTGGGCATATCGTTCAAAAGCTCTTTTGTTCAGAGACGCGTGGACATATCATCAAAGATCTCCTATTTTCAAGCTCTTTTGCTCAGAGATGCGTGAGCATCCTATTATCAAGCTCTTCGTTCAAAGACGCGTGGACACATCATTCAAAGGATCATATCATCGGAAGCTCTTTGTTCAGAGGCGCGTGGACATAACAAAAAAAGGGAATCTCTTTGTTCAGAGACGACTGAACATCAAAACAGCAAGGTGGCGTTCCCTAGATTGTGGAGAGTTGTCACAAACAACTAAAGATTGTGTCAAGAGAAGCAATCTTCGATAGTATTCCCCTTGGACGTGGAATATTATCAATGCGGAGGAGGATCGTTTCAGGCGAAGCAATCATCCAATTTGGAAGCAGTTACGGGCATAGCGGTTTTCAAGCGGGATGGCATTCTCTAGCTTGCAGGAGGTCATCAAAACAGTAAAGCGACATCAAATCGGTTACTTTCAGAGACGTGTACTCGACGGTGCAAGATACGCGTTTCTTAACTCTTTTATCAGTTTAACTAATGCTAGTTTTGCAGGTATCGGCGTTGCAAGAGTGATTTAGGATCGCAAAACGTTCTGAGTCATTCTCCGTCCCTATCGATACTTTGACTTTTGTTTTCGAAACTTGCGTTTCTCCAAACTCATTCAAAGTGGGGGCTTCTGTAGACACCCATTTGTGTCTCCCCAAAACCAAACCCGGTGATGAGTAACTTTCGCGTCGAATCATAATCGAATGAAGCGAAAGTGTGGAAAGTCTAGTGTTGCGGATAGTTTTAATTTCTTTTCTCTTCTCTCTGTTTTTGAAAACTTATTTTAAGAAAACAGCCAATCCAGTTTGGTTTGTCCATGATATGGGTCCAATACTAGTTTAATTGGATGGGGCTTGACAAGAGCTTTCCAACGATATATTATAAGCCCAATTCCGATGAATATTGAGGAAGTTATGGCCAATTTACTAAACTGGGCCCGGTTTGAGCCTTATGTGGGCCCAATGATCTAGAGCAGGGCCTAATATGATTTATCATTCCTAATTCAATTAGGAATGGTTTTATTCTTCTAGATTCTTCTAGAAGGTTCTTTTCATTCCTAATTCAATTAGCATTGATAAATTGACTTTTGTTGACTTTTCAGAGTTTTAATTAAAATCAAAAAGCATTTTTGAGGAAAAGATACGATTTTATCCTCCAATACGGCAAACTTATCTGATTTTCGAAAACGCATTAAAAACAGGCCTGGCGCCTGATTCCAGGCATTGGCGCCTGGCGCCATACATTGGCGCCTAGTGCTAGCCATTGGCGCCTGGCGCCAATTAGCTGGTTCTGGCGCTAGCTCTGTTTTGCGTGCGCCAAGTTCTCTATTTTGATATTTTATCTTTTTGGATGATTTTCTCTATAAATAACGTATAAAAAACTCCGTTTTCATTCACCAATTCTCATCGACAATCAATTTTTAATTCTCATTCATCAATCAATTCATTCATCCATCTCTCTCTTTACTAAACTTGCTTTTCAAATACAAAATTCCGCATTCATTAGATCTAGAAACACCCAGCCATATTCGAAGTTGCCTTCGTCCTAGACGTGAAAGGTTTAATTATGAGGGTTTGGTCCCAAATCTCTATTTCAATTATTTAATTTAATTGTGTTGTTTATTTATTTTCCTTGAAGTTACTAACGTGTGTATTTTGTTATTAGAAAGAGGTATGAGGCATCAAAGTAAGTACTTTGATTGGTTTTAATTGATATTATGATGTAGAGATCATGTTTATATTGTTATTATGATATTCCTAGTATCATGTCTAGGGTAATTTTAATATTAAATATGATTCTTGTGATGCTTCCTATGTTCTTCCTTATATTTGTGATTGTTAGTATCATGTTAGGGCTAAAGATTTGATTTTTATTGCTTAGTGACATGATAGGGCTTGTTATTAATCTTGTTAGTATCATGCCTAGGATCTTGCTATTATTATACTTTAACATGAACATGATTATGATTATAATTGTTATAATTTATGATGATTATGAATATTATAATTATTATTATTTTGATGATGGTTATTTTATTTATGATAATTATTTTAATTATTATTAATATGATGATTATTATTTTTATGATTATTATCATGATTATTTCAATTATGATTTATTTTCATGATGATGATTATTATCATGTTGCTTGATATGTTTTATTGTTATTGCTTGATCACGCCTTTTATGCATGTTTAAAGGGAATTTTGTACTTGTAATCACGCTTAATAAGAAAATTAATAATCTTGTTAGGGTTAATGTGATTATAATTCAATTGATCTTCAATAATAGTTTTATTTGTGCATTAAATTCAACTAACATAGATAAAAAGGTTTAGGGCTTAACCTATTGATTGCATGTTAATTAAAAAGCGCACATGAATACGATCAGAATAAAGTAGAGGCCTATTATTAGGGCAGGTTCAATCTCTTTTAGGTTGGATTTGTACCTTCATCCCCGAACCCTTATTTGGTTCAAGACCTTATGGAGTTGACGATCTCTTGAATCGTTAAGGGGTGTAACCTTCACCCTGTGAACGGTTTACAAGTTCCTAAAACTTGTTGGCGACTCTTTTGCTCTATCTTCTTCCCTTTTGGACGCCACCGTACTTTAGTGTATGATCATAGTGGGGTTCAAGTTAGGGGGTTAACGCTTGAAATTTATTCCCTACATCAGCTAAGGAAATAATTGAGACTGTGAGGAGAGCCTATAGGGTGATAGTGAAGATGAATTTTTCATATTAAGTGAAGTGGTATTCTCACAAGAAGATGTATGGTTCCATGACAGAGCACTATGTCAAGCTGGGTAGGTATCTTGAAGCTCTTAAAGCTACTTGTCTTGGCACTGATATGGATTTGGTCACATACAAACAAAACAACAAAGGGCCTCTAACTTTTCAAAGACTTTACATTTGCTTTGATGGTCTGAGAAAGGGTTAGAAAGCAAGTTGTAGGAAGTTAATCTGTGTGGATGCATGTTTCCTAAAAACATTTCTTGGGGGGCTGTTGATGTCAATAGTGAGTAGAGATGGGAATGACCAGATGTACCCCATTGCATGGGTTGTGGTGGAAGGTGAGAACAATGATTCATGGGAATGGTTCATGCTCAACTTGAAGAAAGGCCTCTCCCTTGATGATGGTGCAGGAACTTTTATTCTGTCTGATGAACACCGGGTATGCCTTCCTTATGCACCATTTTAATTTTTTATTTTTTTTAGACACAAAATTTATGCATATGTGATGAATTAGTGCTGCTTTTATTTTATTTTGTATGAATTTTAATTTCAGTCTTTCTTTGTATGTATCTGCTATGTGTATTGTCCATTCTAAGGAGTGTGTCAATGGTGTTACCAAAGGTTGAGCATAGGCATTGTGCTAGGCACATTTATGCTAACAAGAATAAGAGCTACAAGGGAGATGAATTCAAGTTGATGTTCTGGACCTGTGCAAAGTCTTACAGTCAAGTAGGCTATAAGGATACATTAGAGGTTTTAATAAAATCCAACCCACTTGCTGCATAAGCTTTTAAAGCACACAATCCTGCTGTTTTTACATGTCTTTTATGAAAATAGATGAGAAAACTGATGTTACAACAAGCAATATGGCTAAGACATTCAATGGGTACATAATTAATGCTAGGGCAAAGCATTTGATTTACATTTTGGAAGACACCAGGGTTGCTCTGTTGAAGAGAATTGTTATTAAAAGGGATGAAATGATGAAGTGGGCCACTAACTTATTATGCCCTAGGATTGCTAAGAAATTGATGCAAGAGAAAGAGGAAGCTGCAAAATGTGATGTACTCCCTTCTACACACACTGTCTTCCAAGTAAACTACCACTTAGATAGCTTGAAAGTGGACTTGAATCTAAGGAATTGCACCTGTAGAAAAGGGATCTCACTAGCATTCCTTGTTGTCATGTTGTGGATTCCATCTTTTTCATAAACAAAAATGCAAAAGACTTTGTAGATGCAGTTTATACAATATCTCAGTACACCAAAGCTTATGCAAGTTCAATCCCTCCAGTAGATGGTGAGAGGCACTGACCCAAAACAGAGTTTGCCATTGACCAACCACCAATCAAAGTTAGGCCAGGAATACCAAGGAGAATCAGGAGAAAATATCCTTTTGAAGATCCCAAGAAGCCAGGTACGTAGGCTCTGTAAGCATGGCATGGAAATGACTTGCACCTTGTGTAAAGAAAAAGGCCACAACAAAAGAAGTTGCCCTCACCTTGGAAAAGCTAACCTCCCATAAACTAAAACTTCTACAAAGAGACCAAGGGGCAGGCTTAAGAAAACCCCTATCGTACAAGAACAACAAGTTTCACAAACCAATGTTCACCACACAGCTAATGCAGAACCCTCTAGACTAGGAAAATGAGGCAGAGTTGTGAGTAGAGGTGGTGCTAGCAAGGGGGTAAGGGGAGGAACTAATAGAGGAAGAGCTGTTAATAAGGGAGGTGAATCAAGTGTAAGGAAAGGGAGAACTAGTAGCAGGGGAGAGGAATCAGGTGTAAGAGGAAGGAGAACTTCTGGCAGGGGTGGTGAATCAGTTGGTAGGGGAGGGAGAACTAGTGGCAGGGGTTCCAGGGGAGGGAAAACTAGTGGCAGGGGTTCTAGGGGTGGGAGAAGGGGTGGAAGAGGTGGGAGCACTGTTGTGACCCATGGATTGGGTGTGTTTGTGACACTTGGTGGAACATCTTTCACCAATGTAAGATCTCATCTTCATTTTTGTTATTATTAATCTTAATTGTTGTGTACTTCTACTACTGATCTAAATTGTTGTGTGTTATATATAGGCATCAGGAAGTAGTACACCTGCAGATGTATGTGCCTTCAATAAAACATACTATTTTAATTTCAGTCAAGCCTCCACCTCTACAAAAATGATGGACAAATTATCTAGGATTAGCTTGTGCTTATTGTTATACTTAGTTTAAGATTGTTAGGTGTTAATTTTGGTCTTTCAACCGTAATCCTTATGACAATTTCAATTATGTTAATTATATTAATTTGGTAATGTATTAAACCTCTGTTAGTATTATGTATTGAACCTCTGTCTCTTTTTAATGATAAGTAATTTCATTTCATCATCTTCCATGGAAAATCATTTTTGTATGCACATGTTTGCAAATGTATGATAACTGTCAATATAACCAATTCAAGATACATACTTCAAAATATCATCATTTTCATTTAATTTAAAAGATTTACAATAAGCACCTAAATAATACAGCTCAATGGAATAACACCTACAAACATGACACCCACAAAAGTACTACTACTGCTACATTACTGAAAATACTACTACAAACAATAACATTACCATCCTTAACAACAACTTAACTACTAACATACCCATAATCACCATATGACCCTAAAAAAAGATCTACACCCCACAACATAATCCCAACCCAGATTAAACCCCCAAACTGTGACCATTAACATTGCAGCCTAGTACTACATCCCAGTACTACAACCTGCACCTCATCAACAACACTTAGCACTGTCAAAAACCGAACCGAACCGGTGAAACCGAACCGATTCAAACCGATCCGAATGAGAACCGAACCGATTAAAAACCGATTTTTTGAAACCGAAAACCGACCCGAACCGCATTTTAGTAAACCCGAAACCGAACCGATCCGAATAACGTTAAACCGTTTTAGAACCGAACCAAATCTAAACCGAACCGGAAAGGAAACCGAACCGAAAATAAACCGAACCGTTTACAAACCGAAACCGTTTAAACCGTCATAAAAACCGTTATAAACCGAACCGTTATAAACCGAACCGTTTACAAACCGAACCGTTTACAAACCGAACCGTTTACAAACCGAACCGTTTATAAACCGAACCGCTTATAAACCGAACTGTTTATGAACCGAATTCTTATAAATCGAACCGTTTACAAACTACTTACTACTAAGAGTGGTTATTGGGCGTGTTAGTGTGGGTCGATGCAAATCATTTAAGGGGCGAGTCGGTTGCAGGTCAAGATGAATATTTAGCGGGACAGAAATAATAACCAATAATTCGAGACAAATAAGGAACAACATATCAATATGTAATGTGACTAAAACTATTAATACTTGTTCTATGAAATTAAAACATTTTAACAATGAAGCAACACAATATATATTAAACATCACTAGTTCACTACAATACAACATCACGTCTTCTTAATTAGATGCAACACTTTCATCTATCACTTGTTTACCAATTTCAAGGACGTCTTCTTCAATATCACAATCATAACCACGTAACCAGTTTTGTGTGGTCACCAACGCCTCGACATTCTTAGGCAAAAGCGCACTCCTATACTTGTTTAAAATACGACCACCCATGCTAAAAGAAGACTCTGAGGCTACCGATGTAATAGGAATGGCCAAAACATCCCTAGCCATAACAGCTAATATGGGGTACACAGTAATTTGACAAAGAAAGAGAGAATTTGATTACATTGGTTAGATCTTGGATAGATAAAAGGAACAGACATTGGTGTAAACCACTCAAACAGCAAGAATTCAGAAATATATGACCCCCAACCAAGATCCCAAAACAAGACTGCTAACCTCACATAACCATAACCTCACATAACCAAAGCCAGCAGTGGAATTCACATCTGAGTTTAAAATGAATGACCATCTGAATAATAGGGTGGTCTTTCTATTTTACATCTGAATTTTACATTTCAGTAAGTGGTCTTTCGTTCTAGCTAAGAGTTTCCTAATCTATAAGTCTAAATGCAGCAGAAGATTGTTAAAAATAAAATTCTAACAAGGATCAATCTCACATCTTGTATTATTCACAAATACTTGTTCAGATGATTAAACTTGAGGAAATCTTTAACACATTACTACCAATAAGATTCCAGTAACACCACTAATCTCAGCTATTAAACAATTTTAGAATACAGATAATGTATAAGAAATTAATTTGTGAAAAAATACATGTAATTGATTAATACGAAGTATAGTATATCACAGAATCATATAGCTGGGATGGTATGGTTGTAAAATCGTATAAATTGCTAAAAACAAAAAAAAAAAAAAAAAAAAAAACAGAAAAAAAAATCGGAAACAATCAAAATCATGAACAATCGGAAAAAAAATCGAGATTAGCTTGAGTAAGTATAAATTTACCTTCAACTTAGCTTGAGAGTAGCTAGAGAGAGATTGAAAGAAGGTGCTGAGCTTGGAGATTGGAAGAAAGAACTGGAAGAAAGAACTGGAAGAAAGAAGCTAAGAACGAAAGAAGAAAGAAAGATGGGAAAAAAAAAAAACTTATATATGACGGCTGAGAATCAAGGAAGAGAAGGAAGCTAGGGTTTTTTTCTTATTTTGGGAGGGAAATTCTAACTCAAAATATCTAAATTCTAAATATAAAATTTGTTTTTCCTTTTGGTTTTTGGAGGGAAATTTCCCACCATTCATATTTTGAAGAAATTGTCAACCAAAAAATAAAATCAATTTTCCACTTTGTAATAATCAAAATTTTTAATTTTTGTTTAACAACATTAAACAAACTTTTATACAATTGATTAATTACATGGTTTCAAAAAAAAAACTAATTACATTTCTCGAATCCCGATAAAACGATATACACCTACATAATATCAGTTTTTAATTTTTTATAAATTTTTTTAACACACACATTAAAATATTAAGTTCTTTAGATTATAAAATGTGAATTAGTTAGCGTGTAAATGTCTAGCGTTGCAATTAATAAAAAAATCGAAGACCGTTTAATAATATAATGACGTCATATCTTAGAGAGCTAGTAATATTACGGATTTGTACGTATAAGCAATACACTTGTAATCGTGTAAACTTATAAATGATATAATTGACTAGTAGATTAGTACATAAATACAAATTACTTAATTAGAAATGTGTTATGACTACATGAGTGATTGACTAATATCGTAATATGACTATATAGTATATAAGCAATTGTCAATTTAGCATAGCTGCATAATAGAATAATAGTGTACTAGACTATCCTACTCGGTAATATACTAATACCATTTCAGTATTTGATATGTTAGACTTAAGTTAAAAGTTAGTCTTTCTTATTAACTTGTTAGTCTAATTAAATAATTACTAATTACTAATTAGTGACTTAAGCCTTAGGGGTAAACCAGTAAAGGATATAGAATCAATATTACCTTCTTCTTCATTAATGTGTTCTTTCATTATATTGTATAAATCAAACTACTTTGTAATATCTTCATATATAACTTTATGCAAATATATAATGATAAACGAGCCTTAATTATCAGTCTTGTTGACTAATTAAGAATCGAATACCAAATTGCAAATTTCGATGTTACAACAACTCATCAAATCATGATTATGACACTGTTAACTAAATGATCAAATCAGAAGCAGATAATAATCTGATAGTAAAACAATAATACATTAATGCACTAAACTTTTATAATCTACTTCGTAATAAACTAGTAAGATCAGTATGGCTAAACTTGAATCATAACATGATATGTATTTATAAAAATACTGAGAATTTGCATATAATATGATGCCTCAATATGAAGTGATGAAGTCTCGGCTTGATATAAAACTTGTTAACTAGCAAAAAGTTAGAAAGTAGTACAAAATTTTTTGAAATCAAAAACAGATCTAGACTCGAACCGTAATTTAGTAAATCTGAAATAAAACCGATCTAAATAATGTTAAATCATAGAAGAACCAAACCCGTGAACGAACCGAACCAGTTATAACCGAACTAAAATAAAACTACACCAAAAAAGAACCGAACCGTTTCCAACCTGAAACTGTTTGAACCGGTATAATCACCATTTACACCGAACCATTAATAAACCGCAACCCGTTTGCACCAAACCGTTTACTACCGGGACTATTTACAACCCGTACCGTTTACAACCCGAACCGAATTTAAACCGAGTTAAAAACCGTTTACACCAAACCGTTAACAAACCGCAACCCGTCTGCATCGAACCGTTTACAACCCGGACTGTTTACATCCCGGACCATTTACAACCCGAACCAAATTTAAACCGGGTTAAAAACCGTTTACACCAAACCGTTAACAAACCGCAACCCGTCTGCACCGAACCGTTTACTACCCGGACCGTTTACAACCCGAACCGAATTTAAACCGGGTTAAAGACCGTTTACACCGAACCGTTAACAAACCGCAACCCGTTTGCACCGAACCGTTTACAAACCGAACCGTTTAGAACCCGAACCGAATTTAAACCGTTCAAGAATAAACCGAAACCGAACCGAACCGATAATTATTTAAACCGAACCGAAACCGACCCGTTAGACATTTAAACCGATTTCAAACCGACCCGATTTCAAACCGAACCGATTTCAAACCGAACCGAAACCGAACTGTCAAACCGTTTTGACAGTGCTAACAACACTACAGTGAAAAATGCCCAAGGTGAATATCAAGGTCAACATGATCAGTGTTGTTCTCTTTCATCTCAAAGAGGGTTTCGGTCGTGGCCATCCCCATCTCTTCAACCTGGTCAACCAATTTCTCCTGTTTAGCCTTCAACTTTCTCACCTTTTCCTTCAGCAGCTCAATTTTGTCCTCCAACTCCATGATAATTGAGTTCTTATCAACATTCTGATATTGCAGTTCGCGAATATCATCAACCCATTTGAAGAATCCGCATGTACTATGTTCCTAGTAAAAAAAAATTAATTAATTCCCCAATCAAACAACATAGTAATCCAAATTAAAATTAAATGAAAAATTGAATGGAGGGATTTTACTGGCGTATAAGAACAATCGTAAAAGCGCTTTCCTTGGGTGGGTCTGCCGTGCTTCACCGTCCTCAATGGAGCGACCTCATCGTGATAGCAGTAAATAGGGAAAAGAGGGGACCCTAATTTCTTAGATTTTGAAGATAAGACATGGGAGTGTTGACTTGCCATTGATAAATTTTGAAGCTTTGAGAACAATGGGGGTAATTGCAGAGAGGAGGAAGAAAGATGGAAAGTAATGAATGGGGGTGGCTGGGCTTTTAAACAAAATTGAAGAGCAGAGGTTAGCTTATGAATTAATGGCGCTCAATCAACCATATTTAGTATATTTACTTGCTAAAAAAAGAAAATATAATTAACCGATCAATAAATGAAAAAGTCTTGTTTTAAGAATATGACGGTACAAGGTGGAATTATTGTGGTAATTTGAAAAGGTGGGATTGTTTTGAGAAGAAAAGGTAAAGGTGGGATTATTAGTTTCTTAATTTTCTTCTTTAATTATGTTAGTTGTGTTTAAAGTTCATGGTTGCGAAAACTTCCTATATGTTTACAGTGTTTAGAGTCGAGATTCTCAACTCTCAAGGATCAAATGGTTAAAGATAATACCATTTGTGGTGGTTCTGGTCTTACAAAGTGATGACATAAAAAATATATTTCGTAGGAGATTCCATGGTATAGAGTTTAATGCTGAAGACCATGATTGAATGTGTTAGCTGACAATCTTTTTACCAGACTTATGTTTGTTGTTGTTTCATCAAAGTTATAGTCTTTATTTTTTTTTTTTTTTTTTTTTTTTATCTAATTCTGTTAGGCAATTTGTTCTGGTTATGGCAAACTTACATTCTAAATAGGTTATCCGTTATTGCATGTGAGATTGTGATGCAAGAAAGTAGCCTAATTTGGCACTCTTAAGCTCACTGAAACTTTTAAAATGGACAGGGAAAGTTATTTTGGAGTCTGTGATTTTGACGACTGTAGTGGTTCTAAGTCTCACTGCGTACACATTCTAGGAAGCAAAGAGCGAGAGGCCACGAATTCAATTTCCTTGGTTTTTTCTTGTTCAGGGCTTTGATTTTTTTGATCATATTCTTTTTGATTCAGGTAGAACGCTCTTTAATTACCTTTTGAAGAACTTATTGCATATTTGCATGTGATCCTGTTAGAATATATGGAAATATATTCTTTGACTTTGTACTTATTAGTTTAGCTTGTATTTATCCTAGCATAACGTTTGCCTAACTTGTAGCTAATCAGTACCAAGTATAGCTTGTATTTATCCTAGCATAATCTTTGCCTAACTGGTAGCTAATCAGTACCAAGTATATCTCGCCTACTTTGTATATTTATACGCAAGCTAATAAATGAGAAAGCAATGATTCATTGACTTTCATGGTATCAGATTAAGGTTTCGAACCTTGGCTTTTCCCTCTCAAACGGCCCACCCCTTTCCTCTATCCTCTGTTTCTCTTCCTCTGTTCTTCTTCCGCTGCAACATTCCATGGCCGACTCCAACAAATATCACCCTGCTTTGACCATCACAAACGTCAAATCCCTTATCTCGATAACCTTGGACGCCAATCATGGTTTGTATCACTCTTGGGCTGCACTCTTCAAAGTGCTTTGTAAGGTACATGATCTCACCTCTCACATAATTCCTCCTATGGAGGCAACGGAACTTGCTGCTTATGAAGCCTCATAAAAGGTAGACCTTGCCCTTTGGAAATGTCTCGATGCCTCCGTCCTTAATTGGATATATGGCTCCATTCCTCCCGATCTTCTCACTACCATTCTCCTCAAGGATGACACTGCTCAAAGTGCCTGGACTCGTCTCGAGTCCATGTTCCAAGATAACAAAGCTTCCCGAGCCTCCCATCTCGAACAAGAACTTGCTGACCTTGATTTCGAGAATTTTTCTTCAATTGACGGCTATTGTAATCACATCAAATCCCTCGCCGATCGTCTTGCGGATGTTGATGCTCCGATTCCCGATACCCGTCTCATCCTAAAAATGACGGCTGGCCTTCTCGAAGCATATGCCAGTACGGTGGACTTTATCCAAAATCAAGAACCATTGCCCTCTTTTGAAAGTTGCCGATCTCGCTTGAAATTAGCAGAACGAACCATCAAAAACCGTCTTGCTAAGGAGGGGGGGTCCAAGAATTCCTCTGCGACCACCCTTATTTCCACCGCCGGCAGCCAGTATCATTCGGACTCCTCTGTGAACTCCTCCAGATAAAACAACAAAGGAGGGATGCAAAAGAAGTCCAACTCCAAACAAACTGGAAAGCCACGCTCTAATGGGCCAACCCAACAGCAGTCCGACCCATTTAATGGGCAACCTTGGTTTTTTCAGCAAGGTCAGTGTTCCTGGCCAGCTTTGTGGGCACTTAGCAGGCCCAGTGGCCCAGCCCCCCTGCCCATATCCATCCCAATCTTGGGCACCGAGGCCTGCTGCCTCTTCTTCTGGATCATGGCCTACTGGGCCTGGTATATTGGGTCCGGCTCCGCAAGCTTACAGTGCTATGGAAAATGGTCGGAATCCTTCTCCGACGCATATCAAAGCTGCGATGCAAATGCTTGCTAATCTCAACCTTCCGGACAACAATTATTATATGGACACTGGAGCAACATCTCATATGACGGCCGATCAAGGTATTCTCTCTTCCTATGTAAATTCGAGCATTAAAAATCAAAACATTGTTGTTGGTAGTGGTGATTTAGTTCTAATTATTGGTCATGGTAGTGCTACTTTACCCTCCCCATACCCTCCCTTTACCCTTAACCATGTTTTGCATGCTCCTAAAATTATTAAAAATTTGATATCCGTCCGAAAATTCACAACTGACTATGGTTTCTATTGCTTTTGATCCTTATGGATTTTCTGTGAATGATTTACAGACGGAGGCCAATCTAATGAGATGTGACAGTACTGGTGACCTATATCCAATCTTTCCATACAATCAAGCCAACTCTTCCGTCCAACATTCAAATTTTACATTTCTTTCTTCCGATCTTTGGCATAATCGACTAGGACACCCTGGGGATGCTGTTCTTAGATTTTTAAGTAGTCAAAAATTTATTGAATGTAATAAGACTTGTAACTCTTTTTGTTCATCATGTCTTTTAGGGAAACATGTTAAATTGCCTTTCAATAAATCCATGTCGCATACTGCTTTACCTTTTGATATCATTCATAGTGATCTTTGGACTTCTCCTATTATTAGTTCTTGTTATTATCTCTTGTTTCTTAATGATTACATCAAATTTTTATGGACATATCCCATTTCAAAAAAATCCCAAGTCAAACATCTTTTTATAAGATAGTCCAAACACAATTTGAACGTAACATTAAGACCTTTCAATGTGATAATGGCACCGAATATGTCAATGGTACTCTAAAAGAATTTTTTGAAAATCATGGCATGCTCTACCGTCTTTCTTGCCCTCACACTTCTCATCAAAATGGTAAAGTTGAACGACATATAAAAACAATAAATAGCATCATTCAGACCCTTCTTGCTCATGCATCTTTGCCACATTCTTTTTGGCATCATGCTCTATCTATGGCTACATATCTCTTAAACATTCTTCCAATCAAAGTCTTAGGTTTTAAATCTCCCACTCAAATTTTATACCAATGTGATCCGCTCCATTCGGAATTATGAGTCTTTGGTTGTCTTTGTTACCCTCTCTTTCCCTCTACTACTATAAACTTGCAAGAAAGGTCCACCCTTTGTGTCTATCTTGGTCCCGCACCAAGTCATCGTGGCTACAAGTGCTATAATTTATCAAATGGCACAATCATCATATGTTGGCATGTGCGATTTGTTGAAAACGTGTTTTCGTTCTCACAAATTCACAAACCAAAATTTGACGATTATGATTTTTTGGATAATAATTTGCTAAATCACCCACCCCATTTGAGCACAAATCATCCTAGCCCTCCTCATTCCCAGGCCCAGCCCACTCCTCCTCCCATAGGGACCCCAGATCAGCCCAACAATTCACCTAATAGGCAAATTTCTGATCAGCCCACTAATGGGCCTTCTTCCTCAACTCCCCAGGTCAGCCCACGTACTGTCACAAGTCCCTCCAATCAAGATGGGCAGCCCACTTTTCATCACACACCTATTCTTGAGCCTCCTATTTTCGACAGCCCAGAAATCACTACCTCAAGTGGTGATGCTCATATCTCCCCATCCCTGCCTTCACACTCCACCACCACTCATGCCTCACTTATCCACACCGACGACCACCAGGCCCCACCTTCCCACCATATGACTACTCGAGCCAAAGATGGCATTGTGAAACCTAACCCGAAGTATTTTCACAATTTAAACACGATTACCACTACTACCATTTCTCCTATCCCTAAGGACCCGATTAGTGCTATCCGTGACCCTAATTGCAAAAATGCAATGTTAGAGGAATATAATGCTCTTATTGATAATCATACATGGTATTTGTTACCTCGGCCCCCTAATGTGAATGTTATTCGTTCTATGTGGATATTCCGTCATAAACGGAATTCTGATGGTTCTTTTGAGCGGTATAAGGCTCGTCTTATGGCTGATGGCAAGACTCAGCAGCAGGGTATTGATTGTTATGAGACTTTTAGTCCGGTTGTCAAACCGGCTACTATTCGTACTGTTCTTAGCATTGCTATTTCACACTCTTGGTCGATCCATCAGTTGGATGTCAAGAATGCTTTTCTGCATGGTTATCTCAATGAAATAGTTTATATGCATCAGCCCATGGGTTTTCACGACAAAAGTCGCCCTGATCATGTGTGTCTATTGCGAGGATCTCTCTATGGTCTAAAACAGGCTCCTCGAGCCTAGTATCAACGGTTTGCAGATTTTGTCACCTCTATTGGATTTGCTAACAGTAAATGTGATAATTCTCTGTTTATTTATAGGCAGGGATCGGATACTGCTTATATTCTGTTATATGTTGATGATATCATTCTTACAACATCTTCTGACCGTCTCCGGACCCAGATTATGGGTCTTCAGAGCTCCGAATTTGCAATGAAGGATTTAGGTCCTTTGAGTTTCTTTTTGGGCATTGCTGTCATTCGTGATGCTAATGGTATGTTCTTGTCTCAGAACCAATATGCTACTTCCATCATTGACAAGGCCGGCATGTCTAACTGTAGTCCTTGTCCAGCACCTGTCGACACAAAATCCAAACCTAGTGCTTCTCATGATGATTCATATGAGGATCCTACTAAGTACAGGAGTCTTGCAGGTGCTCTTTAGTATCTGACTTTTACTAGAGCTGACATTTCTTATGCAGTTCAGCAGGTCTGTCTCCATATGCATGATCCGCGCAATGCGCACATGGGGGCTTTAAAGCGTATCATACGCTACTTACAGGGTACTTCGTCCTTTGGTTTGCATCTGTATAAGTCCTCTATTAACAAACTTGTTGCTTATACTGATGCGGATTGGGGGGATGCGCAGACACTAGGCGATCTACTTCAAATTATTGTGTATTTTTAGGGGATAATTGATTTCCTGGTCTTCTAAACGGCAGCCTACATTATCTAAGTTTAGTGCAGAGGCAGAATATCGTGGGGTTGCTAATGTGGTATCTGATTCTTGTTGGATCAGAAATCTGATGCTTGAGCTCTATTTTCCTATCAGAAAAGCAACTATTGTTTATTGTGACAATGTGAGTGCCATCTACCTCTCTGGAAATCTGGTGCAACATCAACGCACAAAACACATTGAGATGGACATTCATTTTGTTCGTGAAAAATTCGCTAAGGGCGAGGTACGAGTATTACATATTCCTTCTCGTTATCAGATTGCAGATATTTTTACGAAAGGCCTTCCACGGATTTTATTTGATGACTTTCGTACCAGTCTTAGCGTTCGTGATGCTCCTGCCACGACTGTGGGGGAGTGTTAGAATATATGGAAATATATTCTTTGACTTTGTATATATTAGTTTAGCTTGTATTTATCCTAGCATAATCTTTGCCTAACTGGTAGCTAATCAGTACCGAGTATATCTCGCCTACCTTGTATATTTATACGCAAGCTAATGAATGAGAAAGAAACGATTCATTGACTTTCAGATCCAATGTTTGTTTGTTCAACATTCCGAAAATGCTAAATTCTATAATTACAGGTATTCTTTCCATTGGGCAATATTGGTGTGATGATCTATGGTTGTGTGGCATCCATCATCTTCTGTGGCTACATCGTTTATGACACAGATAAACTCATCAAGCGATACACCTATGATGAGTATATATGGGCTGATGTGGCATTGTATCTCGACATTATCAACCTCTTCCTTTCTCTGCTAACAGTTAGGCGAGAGAACTTTAAACTTTTTTCATTGTGTCTAATAAAAAAAACATGTTAACCACTTTGTATTTACATAGTTATTTTGTTATTCTAGCAGGAGAAATATTGATATTATGGGAAAAAATTGTACACGATTTCCAATTTATACCGTTCTTATTTTAGTCCATGAAAATGAATTCAATTATGAAGCAAGTTCATCTTGTCTTTTTATGCATTGTGTTAACCTTAATAAGTCTTTTAGAGTATAGCCATCCAATGCCCTCTTTGGGTGGTCATGAAGAGAGAGAATTTCCAAAAAATATTAAAATAATAAAATGAAGTGGTTTTTGAGGGAAATGGTGTATGACCAGGTCATGGCCATGCCCATTTGTGAAGAGTGGGCAATGCATATGTATGTGACACTTGTCCAAGAGCTATTGGTTGATAGTTATTTTTTTTTTATTCAATTTACATTGCTTCACGTGGGAAATTGGAGGAGGGAAGAAAGTTGGATTAATTTGTTGGGAAGTGACACTTGGCATCATCTTGTTTGTTTTGTCATTTTGAATCCAATGGTCTGCAATTAAAGTAAAATATGAACGTTATAAAATCTATAACGGTCATAACTTTTAAAATAAAAACTTTTTTTAAAAAATAATTATACCAACGACTCTAATTTTTTCCCCTCTATAAAATGAGTATAATTTTGAGGTATTTTAACCCAACTTTTTTTTCACCAATTGTTACTCCCATATTTAAGTAAGCAAGTGGTAATCCAAGGTTAGTGGATTTAAAATTTTTGGAGATGAATAACCCAAAATGCCAAAGGAAAAAAAATCCCACAAAATCCAAAAAATCTTCACAACTTCAAAATAATTCAAATATTCATCCCTCTTTTTCTAATCATCCTATTGATCTGAATTCTGATTTAGAACCTAATTTAACACAATTTTCTACTTACGTTTCTGGAAATGTGAATTTCTCAAATCCAAATACTTTTACTCAATTCCCTCAACGGCCACCACAATATCCAAACATCTCATTTAGTCAAGATGATTTTCCAGCTACAAATTGTTCTTCTTTTCAAAATTTTCAGTTATCTCAAGATGAATCCACATTTCCTATGTCACAACATTTTACTATGTCACAAGGTGAAGCTGCATTTACGGGTTTTGATTGTTCATATAGATCGAACACACCATCAGATGACGGTGATGGCGAGGAAGAAGTTGAAGAAACTGATAGAGTTAATGAAGGAGGTAATCAACTAGGCAATCGGTTTTGGTCAAAAGCTGAAGAAGTAACTCTTGTGAAAGCTTGGCTTGAGGTTAGTCAAAATAAAAAAAACTAATACCAACCAGAACGGGGATGTTTTTTTGGAAGAAAATCGAAGAAATGTATGATAATGTTAGAGTATATAAACAAAAGTGTTTTGAGGAAGGTACTGAAGGGGTTACACAAGAAGATTTGTTAAAGGTTAGAGGTTTAGAGCAACTTAGATACCGGTGGAGAAGGATAAACGCTTCATGCTCTAAGTTTTGTGGTTCATTTGCTAGTGCTCAATCTAGAAGGGGAAGTGGTGAGAATGATGAGGATGTTATGAAGACAACATATAAGATCTATGCTGCCGACAACACAAAGACAAAGTTGATGTCTAAAACCTTTCACGATCAGTATGCTTGGGATATTCTAACTCAACATGCTGCTTGGAAGCCGGCTGAAAATATTGTTGGCACTTGCAAGAAAAAAACATCCACTCAAGGTAGCGACTCAAAAAGAATGAGGATCAATGAAAATGGTAACTACTCATCATCAAAAAACCCAGATACACCAACCAGTGGTGATATTGGGTGTTCTGGCTTCCCTTCAAGCAATGAATCCAGCAAAAACAAAGGTAAGAGTAAAATGGTGAATATGCCATCAGAAGCATGGCAAAATTGGTTGGACGCGGTCCAAAACATGACCATAACACGACAAACAGAAACAAAAATTGAACTTACGAAATTAAAGTACCGGAGAGAAAAGGAAGTAGAGTTGTTTCAAGTGGAAAGGGAAAAGACTCAGTTAGAAAGGGAAAGAGAAGCAAGAAAGCAAAGGAAAATTAATATGGAGTTGTTCAAGCATCTTGATTCAAAGCCATACTTATCTGAAGCAGATCAGGATCTGAGGAATAGTTTGGTGAAGAAGTTATTTCCATCAGATTAGTTAATTATTGTTCGCTTTCATTTATTGTGTTTGGTTCTAATTAGTTTATGTTTACCATTGTTGTATTTCTTTTTTTTCGCAATTAAGTTTAAGTGTATTTTAGATATTAATAGTTATGTTTTATTGTATTGTCGTTTATAATTAATAATATATGTTTACTTACTGGTTTTTTTTTAATAGACATTGTGAAGATGGACAAACTCGTTTATGGAACGACTACTTTGCAGATCCTCCGGTGTTCCCTGGACATCTATTCCGTCGAAGATTTCGAATGAGGCAGCATGTAAACACTTTAGAAGAACGTCATTTGTTCTTTCAACAAAGGCAGGATGCTACGGGTAGATTTGGTGCTTCAGCATTGCAAAAATGCACAGCGGCTATGAGGTTAATAGCATACGACACCTCTGCTGATTCCGTGGAAGACTACATTCGGATTAGTGGATCTCTTGCAAGAGATTTCTTACAACATTTTGTAGAAGGTATTGTCTCTTACTTTAGCGATGAATACCTTAGGAAACCCAATGAAGAAGATTTGGTAAGATTACTGAGAATCGGAGAACGAAGAGGTTTCCCAGGAATGCTCGGATCCATCGATTGCATGCATTGGCGGTGGAAGAATTGTCCTCTTAGATTGAAATGGATGTTTTTTGGAAAAGCCGGAAAGCCCACATTAATTTTGGAAGCTGTGGCATCATATGATCTTTGGATTTGGCATGCTTTTTTTGGGACACCGGGTAGTCGTAATGATATCAATGTTCTTGATAGATCTCCATTATTTAACGATGTGTTTGAAGGTCGTGCACCACCTATTAACTATGTCGTAAACAACCACCATTACAATATGGGATATTACCTTACTGATGGTATATATCCTAGATGGGAAGCATTTATTCCCACCATATCCCTTCCACAAAACGAAAAAGAGGGTCTTTTTGCTAAGAGACAAGAAAGTATGCGAAAGGACGTTGAGCGTGCTTTTGGGGTATTACAGGCTCGCTTCGCAATAATAAGAAATCCTGCTCTTGCTCGTGATGCATCTATGTTGGGAAAAATTATGATAGCTTGCATTATTATGCATAACATGATCGTTGAGGATGAACGAGATACGTATACAACATATTATGATCCGACTGAATATGATCAAGCATCACCTCCATCTTCAAGCACCAGAAATAATAATGAACCCTTTCAATATCAAAATAGTGAAAATCGAATTGCAAGTTTGGATAATTACATGTCTAATAGAGCTCGTGTTCGTGATGAAGATATGCATAGAGCCCTAAAATCGGATTTAGTGGAACATTTGTGGCTCAAGTTTGGGGGTAATAATAGGCATAATAATCGACAGTAATGTAGTATTACAATTTTAGCTATCTTTATTTAAATATCATGCTAATTTTTTTTTTAGAAATGTTCTATGTATTGGTGTATTTTTAAGATTTATTATCGTATTGTCAAATAATATGTTATCGTATCATTTTATCATTTTTAAAACTTAAATAACGATTATTAGATCACAATTTACATTAATAATGAATAATTATTAATTACGTTTAATTAATGTTGATTAAATTATGTAATCATTTATTATTAATTTTTTAATTCATATAGTTATGGTGGGGTAGAGTAAAAGTAAGAAAGAGAAAATCAATAACCATAAAATTAGAGGGCAACCAATGGGAGGGCATGGGCATAAGTGGGTATGGGAGTTGGGCATGAATGAGGTGGAAGAGAGAGAAATTAATTAAAAATGTGATGACCACCATTGCCTTGGGCAATGGATGGCTATGCTCTTACAAAAGAACGGGCATTAATAAAGGACATATTTTGTCGATGTCGGTAATTCCAAATTTGGCAAATGCTGACACTAAAACGGAAAGGTTGTTAGACAATTGCTAGCAGCCTAGTATTGTATGTTTTTTTATGATTTTACTCAAAACAAATGGACTGCAGAAATTTCCTTCCAGCTGACTAAGATTTCTGATGAAAAATTCCCAACTATTGTATGATTTTGTACTTGTGAATTAGCTATGCTTGCAGATTGTGAAATATAAAAGAGGAACAACTTGTTACAAAAAAATTATGCCTAATTCAAGGGAAGAAATCAATGAGTATAAGCAAGGTTCCATGGTTGATCCTAAAAGGCTGGAATAGGACTTTTGTATTTCTTCTCCCAAAGGTTTTTGAGCCAGAGTTGGTGTCTCAGTTTCGGCCGATTGGGTCATGTAATGTTCAGTACAAATGCATCGCAAAATGCATTACTGGCCGTCTGCGGGGTGTTCTTCCCTATCTTGTTTCAGGGTTCTAGAATGCCTTTGTACCAGATCGCCTAATTTATGATAATGCTCTGTTAGCTCACGAGCTTCTGTCCTTTATGAAAGCTTCTAAGACTCGAAAGCGTTTTTATGCAGCTCTGAAGTTGGACATTGTAGATACGCATTTGTGTCTCCCCAAAACCAAACCCAGTGATGAATACCTTTCGCGTCGAATCATAATCAAATGAAGTGAAAGTGTGGAAAGTCTAATGTTGCAGTTAGTTTTTATTAAAAATCTCTCTTTCTATTTTCGCAAACCTGCTCTATTTTATGAAAATATCCAATCCAGTTTAGTTTAATCCATAACAAGGGTCTAATAATAGTGTAGTTGGATAGGGCTCGAAAAGTGCTTTCCAACGATATATTATAAGCCCAATTCCGTTGAATAATGAGGAAGTTATGACCAAATTACTAAATTGGGCCCGGTTTGGTTTTTATATGCGGCCCAATGATCTTGAGGAGGGCCTATTATGAATTATCATTCCTAATGCAATAGGATTGATTATAGTCTTCTGGAATCTTCTAGAAGGTTCTTTTGAATCCTAATGGGATTAGGATTGATAATTATGTTTTATGAGTTTTATTTGGAATAAAAGAAGTGTTTTATGTGAAATTACGATTTTACCCTTTGTACGGACTTTTACGACTGGATTTTATCAAAAAGTAGAAAACGCGTGAAAAACCTTCTGTGTCGCCAAACGACAGGTTGTCGCCTGGTGACAGAGGCGTGTTTTATTCCTTTTCGAACTCTGATTCTTTTTATCAATTTCGGACTGTTTCATTATAAATAGCGTTCTTAGACCTCTGTTTTTAATCATCAACTCTCATCAAGAATTTCTTAATTTTCTCTCTCTCTTTCTAAACCAACCCTTTTTAAACAAAATTCTGCATTCACAAGATCTAGACACACCTAGCCAAATTCGAAGTTGCCTTTTCCCTAGACATGAAAGGTTTGATATTTCTGAGGGTTTGGTCCCAAATATCTATTTCAATTATTTAATTTAATTCTTTAATTTTTATATTTTTCTTGAAGTTACTAACGTGTGTATTTTGTTATTAGAAAAAGGTACGAGAAATCTAAGTAAGTGCTTTTATTGTTTATTTGATATAGAAATCATGTTTAGGCTGTTATTTTGATTCCTAGTATCATGCTAGGATGCTTTTCTTAGTATGATGTTTAAGGTAAGAATAAGTTTCTTAATTATATCAATTATGAATTCTGTGATGCTTCCTATTTTCTTTCTTAATAGCATGTTAGTATCATGTTAGGGCTAAAGTTTTGACTTTTATATGTTTAGTGACATGCTAGGGTTTGTTATTAATCTTGTTAGTATCATGCCTAGGATCTTGCTATTATTATGCTTTATTTTTAATATGATTATGATTGTTATCATGGTTATTATTATTATCATGTTGCTTATTCATATATTTATTGTTATTGCTTGATCACGCCTTTTATGCATGTTTAAAGGAAATTTGTACTTGTAATCACGCTTAATAAGATAATTAATAATCTTGTTTAGGTTAATTTGATTATAATTCAAGTGATCGCCAATAATAGATTTATTTGTGCATTAATATTCAACCAACATAGATAAACAAGTTTAGGGTGAACCTATTGATTGTATGTTAGTCAGAAAATACGAGAAGAATAAAGTAGAGGCCTATTATTAGGGAAGGTTCTTTCTCTTTTAGATTGGATTTGTACCTTCATCCCCGAACTTCTTGTCTTGGTTCCAAACCTATTGGTGTTAATGATCTCCTAGATCGTTAAGGGGTGTAGCCTTCACCTTGTGAACGGTTTACAAGTTCCTAAAACTTGTTGGCGACTCTTTTGCTCTTGGTTTTTTTCCCTTTGGACGCCACCATGCTTAAATGTATGATCACAGTGGGGTTCAAGTTTGGGGTAATGCTTGAAATATTCCTTAAAGACATGAATAAAGCTTATGATGAGTACGCTGGGACTTTTTTATTTAGATTTCACGAGCTTTTGGGTTTCCCCTTTATTAGGTTCATATTATTGAGTAGTGTGTTACAACTGTCTCGTATCAGGTTTTGGTGAATGGGAGTTTAATGCCTTCTTTTCGACCATAGTGTGGTCTTAAACAAAGAGATCCTCTGTCGCCGTATCTTTTTATGCTTTATATGAAGGTGTTATTAGCCTGCTCTTCTGGCTTCTCTTCGCCGGGCAAAAGAGCAGGTTATGTTTTCTGAAATTCGTGTTTCTAGGGGTGGACCTTTGATTTCTCATCTTTACTTTGTGGATGATACGCTATTATTTTTCCAAGTATCGCCGCAAGCGCATGAAAATGTCTTGGCCATTCTTTCTGCCTTTTGTCCCTCTTCGGGCTAGATGATTAATCTTCAAAAGTCCTTTGTCAAGTTCACCCCGAATACTCCCCTGACTACGACATTTCTTTGGCTCACAAACTTCGCCTACAGTAGAAGGCTTCGTTTCATACCTATTTGGGTCTGCCTCTCGACCTAGGAAGGAGTAAAGTTTTGGAGTTCAGGTTTCTGGTTGATAGAGTTGCTAGCCGATTGTTTGCTTGTGCTTCTCTTCGGTTGTCTACAACGGAAAAATTGGTTATCATAAATTCGATGTTGGTAGCTTCTTTTAATCATATTATCTTTGTTAAGATCCCTTCTACAATTGTTGCTCAGCTTGACAGTATGCTTACCAGTTTTTGGTGGAGATCTCCGGTTTACGGGAAGGGTTTGGCGCTGCGCTCGACTTCTCTACTTCATTTACCCAAAGGTTTGGGGGGGGGGGGGGTTTGGCTTTACGCAACATTGCATGTTTAACTCTGATGTCCTTGCTGGTACAAGGTAGAGGATGATTCACAATCCTCAGTTTTTGGTTTCTAAGCTCATGTTTTCCAAGTACCCTTCTCTTGCTGCCCTTCCGTACGCTCGGATAACTCGACCCTTTAGGGTTTGTCGTGGGTTACAGATGGCTCTTTATGTGGTAGCTCCAGCTCTACATTGGAAGGTAGGTAGTGGTAACAGTGTTCGTATTACAGCTAACGACTGGGCTCCTTGCGGTCTAATTTTTTTCAAGGCTGGTTTATCTCAGTCGGATCTTCCAACTCCTGTGGTCACATATTATTGATCTACGGTCTAACACGTGGGACTCTTCGAGAGTCCATCATTTTTTTATGGTCCTACTGCCTCTCGGATCCTTAGTCTGGACCGTCCGCTGGAACTTATGGATGATTTTGTGTATTGGAAATTCACTAAGGATGGCACCTTCTCTACGAAATCTGCCTATGCCCTCTTACTTTAGCAGCCTAGTGGACATACATCTGTGGGGTTCATTCCTGCTTCCTGGTAAGGGAAGTTTTGGGCGCTCCCCCTTCTTCCTAAATGGAGGATATTTAGCTGGAAAATTATTCAGTTTGGACTCCCGGTTGTGTAGACACCTAAAATTGTCTCCCCAAAACCAAACCCGGCCCGATGATGAACAACCTTTCACTGACATTGTTGGTCAGGTTCCATATTTAATTTTTGAAGCCTTAAATCCATATTCCATTAAATAAATTTCATAAACCAACCCAATTCTTAACCCATTTCCCAAACCATAACGTATTTTCCTCTTTTCGTATATACATCACAAAACCATGCTAAAATGATTTCATGGCCCTATAATTTTAATCCAAATATTATTTGGTTTGATAGGCCTTTAAAAAACTCTTTTCCACAGTATATTATAAACCTAATTCCGATTTGTAACGAAGAAGATATGAGCAAAATACTAAACTCGGTCCAACACCGACACCCTTTCACTAAAACGACCAAATCTTAAAATATAAAAAATATTTTGATCTGATTTTAATTGGGTTTAATAGTATACTTGATAATATTTCCAACGATATATATATTATATGCCTTATTCCGAGTTAAGGATCAAAAGTTATCTAAGTTTTCAAAACGCATAAAAAATTAGAATTACCATACAACAGCTAAAACGCCATGTCACTGTGTATGCCAACCAGGCACAGTGCATTGTACCGTGTCACGGTGCTTTCACGTGTATTTTCCGCGTTTTTTCTCACGCTAAATGAATTTGTACGCATTTTTAGACAAATTGTACATCGCAAAACGGTATATTGTACCGTGCCACGGTGGATAGTACCGTGTCACGGTGCCCAGTACCGTGTCACGGTGCCTAATTAGGGTTTTTTGTGGCTCTTATCTCTTCTAGGGTTTTGTGCACTCCCCAGTTCATTCCTCTATAAATACCCCCCTCATTTCTGCAGTTGGGGGGCACCAAAAATCATTATCTTTCTCCCTACACAAAAAAATTTTCTTCTCCCTTTTTAACCTAAATACTAGCCTCCTTATTCTCTCATAATACTTCCCCTAAGAACTCCAAGGAGTCCATACTTGACCTGAGGTTCTGTCCTTAAACCAAGACGTGAAAGGTTTAATTAACTGAGGGTTTAGACCAAATCAACTCTACTTTTTATTAAATTTAATTTCAATTTGATTTATATTTTTATTGAAGTTACTAACAGTTTATTAATGATGTAGCAATTCAAGAAAACGCGGAAAGTGAGTATTTACTCACTTAATTACTCTTATTTTTATTCTTGTTGCTAGTATCATGATTAGGTTTATTTATATTTTAGTTGACTAACAATTTATTGTTGAATTGCTTCCAATATTAATGTTGATTTTATTCTATTATATTTTTATGATCACCATATTGCATATTAAATGGAATATGTAATCGAAAATCACGCCTAATAAGATAATTTGGACGACTGGTTTAGGTTCCTTTTTAATCTTGTCGTTAATTGAAGTGATCAAAATATTTTAGAATTATATGTTGCACTAAAATATATTCAACCAATTTAGCATAATAATTGTTTGGAGCGAATTGAATCTTTGTTTTTATGCCTTTGAGATCGCAAGAATCTTTTTTCACTATTAGAATCGAGTGGAGGCCAATATTGGCGAATGTGACTCCATGACTCACTTCATACCATCATCCCCGATCCTCTTTTTGTGGTTCCAATCCATATGGAGTTAATAATCTCATGGATTATGTATGGGGTGTAACCTTCATGGGTCAATTGTTGTTGCCTTTCGTTGTCCGTTATTTGTAATTGCCTTAAATGATCCGTGAACGGTTTACAAGTTCCTTAAAAACTTGTTTGCGGCTCCCTACTTTCCATGTCCCTAATCGTATTATGTCAATTCCCACTTCCAATGAGTGCCAAGTATATTCATCACATGCTTACGTAGGCGCGCTTCAAATGACGCCTACATGTTGCTTCTGTTCTAGCTGTTTGCGGATTTTCTATTGATTCCGTTTGTTGTTTTTTTCAGAGGGAGCAAGAGACAGTGGACCATTTTTTTTTTAGATTGTGACTTTGTTATGTTGCTCCTTTGTGGGCCCTCAGTTTTTTACGTTCTAATAGGCAAGGTCTGCTTCACCTTCCTTTTATCCAATGTTTTTCCACTATTGTCTCTCTATTAGGGGCTGCTAAGGACTGGGCGAGCCTGGTGCGGTTTTTCTTCCTTTTATGGGCTATTTAGCTATCTCATAATAATGTTCGGTTTATTTTCTCGTTCTCTCTTGTACTTTGGGTCTTAGTCCTAAATCGGCTAGTTCGGGTGTCGTTGCCACTTGATATTTGTATGATTTGTGATGGGTCTTGGTCTTCTTCAGATAACTCGGCCAGTGCAGGTTGGATTTTTTCGTAATTGTGATTCTCCTTCAGTCTGTGGGGGCGGAGCTCGTGCTTTTCTATCATCTTTAGCTTTACATTTTGAGTTACAGGTTTGTTTTTAGGGATTGCGCAATGCCTATTCTAGAGGTTTTCGACATATCCTTATTTACTCGGACTGTGAGTCTATGTGTCTGATTTTGGACTAAAAACAACGGGACGAGATCTCTTTATGCTGATTACTTCAGGATATCCAGCCTCTTCTGTCTACTATTGATGCTTGCAAAATTCTAAAGGTTCCATGGAAATGGGTGTCCCCTGCGTATTGGTTGGCTGGAAAGGCTTGTACTCGGGAGTGTATTTTTTGGTCTTTTTAGTTGTTTATTTTTCCTTTCTTTCTTTGTTCTTACTGTAAAAAAAAAAAAAAAAAAAAAAAAAAAAAAAAAAACCAAAAAACAAAACTTGGGCAAAGTTCGGCCTAGTTAAGTTCATTTTTGTTTGTTTTTTAAATAATTATGCCAGACTTGGAAAGTTATGAAAGTGGTTAATATGTTAACTTGAATGTGAGAAAAGGTGTACTCGTTTATAAGTAGTATAAGTTCATAAACCATTAGTTTAATTAGCCAGTTAAATTCATGACCTAATCGTTTAATTAGTTATGTCATTAATCTAGCATTACGATTTTTTCCTTTTGATTGTCGTCGCAAGCTAAAGTAACGTGGGATTTTCATTTTTGATGTTTTTTTTTCTTTAACTGTATTTTTTATTTTATAATGATTTTTTTTTTGACAAAGGGAACATCAAACTATTTAAAAAACGTAACAAAGTAACTCTTTACGATTAGCAGCACTAGCTAACCGATGAGCAACTGCAACTGAAGACCGTGAAACCTTCTGAATGTGACAAAGGGAAAAAGAGGAGATAACATTACGAATGTTGCCCAAAATCCACATTATCGAAATATTCGTTGACCCATGATCCACGAGAAGATGTGGAACGGACATACAGTCTGTACAGAGCAGAAGCTGGGAAACACCACGGTGGAGAGCATGCCGCAAACCCCAAAGACAGGTAAGTAACTCAGATTGGAGTGCTGAACTAGCAGTGCAGGCCCTAGCTCCTCTAGCAATATAAATAGGAGAACTTGGATCTCGAAAACACCAACCCATCCCAGCAGTGTGAGAATCCCTGTCCCACGCACCATCAATGAACAAAGCACATCATAATCCTGCTAGGAACCCTTAACAACATAGACCAAGGGACGAGAAGGAAATCCCGGAGGAGCGTTTAAGATACCAGGATCCCACTCCCTAGCTTCCCTACTCCTAGCTCTCCAATTTGACGCTAAATTAAGAATAGACTAGGGAATAAACCTCGAATCTAAACCTAACATTATTACTTGTCAACCAAATCGCCCAACATAAACCAAAGAAGCCAACCAAAGACACAAGATCCTCGAACCAAAGATGAAACGGAGTAGACGGAGAAGCACTGAGTAACTGATCACGGTTAAAGTTATCCCGTAGCTTTTTAGTAAACTGGCAATCTCGAAACAAATGCTCAACTAACTCAGAATTTCGATGACAAAAGATACAGGTAGGATCAATAGGAATACCTTTAAGGCAAAGTAAAGCAGCAGTTGGAAGATCATTATGGAAAACCTTCTATAGGGAATATTTCAAGCATTATCCCTAGCTTGAACCCCACTGTGATCATACACTAAAGTACGGTGGCGTCCAAAGGGAAGGAAGCTAGAGCAAAAGAGTTGCCAACAAGTTTTAGGAACTTGTAAACCGTTCATAGGGTGAAGGTTACACCCCTTAACGATCCAAGAGATCGTTAACTCCAATAGGTCTTGAACCACGACTGGTAGTTTGAGGATGAATGTACAAATCCAACCTAAAAGAGATTGAACCTGCCCTAATAATAGGCCTCTACTTTATTCTGATCGTATTCATGTGCGCTTTCTGACTAACATGCAATCAATAGGATTAACCCTAAACATGTTTAATCTATGTGTGTTGAATATTAATGCACAAACAAACTATTATTGGCGATCACTTGAATTATAATCAAATTAACCCTAAACAAGATTATTAATTATCTTATTAAGCGTGATTACAAGTACCAATTCCCTTTAAACATGCATAAAAGGTGTGATGAATCAATAACAATAAATATAACGTATATCAAGCAACATAATTATCATCATAACAATTATAATAATCATAATAATCATAATAATAATAATTAAAATAATCATAATCAAAATAATTATAAATCATAGAAGTAATCATGTTCATGTTAAAGCATAATAATAATAATAAGATCCTAGGCATGATACTAACAAGATTAATAACAAAACCTAGTATGTTACTAAACAATAAAAATCAAAGCTTTAGCCCTAACATGAATATTAGGAAGAATATAGGAAGCATCGCAATTGTCATATTTGATATTAGAAATTATGGTTGTTATCCTAAACATGATACTAGGAAGATCAAAACACCCTAACATGACACTAGGAATCATAATAATAACCTAAACATGACTTCTATATCAAAATATCAATAAATCAATTAAAGCAATTACTTGGATGTCTCGTATCTCTTTCTAATAACAAAATACACGCGTTAGTAACTTCAAGGAAAATAATAAACAAACAATTAAATTAAATAATAATTGAAAGAGAGATTTGGGACCAAACTCTCATAAATTAAAACCTTTCACGTCTAGGGCGAAGGCAACTTCGAACTATGCTAGGTGTTTCTTAGTCTTGTGAATGCGGAATTTTGTTTGTAAAATGGGTTGGTTTAGAAAAAGAGGGAGAGAACAAGCTTTAGCTTAGATAGAGAAGAGAATTAGAGAGTTGTTGATAGTTGAGAATATTTATAGAGAAAATCAGCCAAACGGATAGAAAAACAAATCAGAGTTTCGACGAGGATAAAAGAAGTTAGCGCCAGGCGCTGAACATTAGCGCCAGGCGCTAAATTTTATCTTCACGCGTTTTCTTAATTCAGATAAAATTTAGCCGTATAGAAGGGCAAAAACGTATTTTCCTTTTAATCACTCTTTCATTCTGATTAAAACTCTAAAAAGTCAACCAAAGTCAATTTATCAATCCTTATTGCATTAGGAATGATAAATCCATATTAGGCCCTCCTCTAGATCATTGGGCCGCATATAAGTATCAAACCGAGCCAGTTTAGTAATTTGGCCATAACTTCCTCATTATTCATCGAAATTGGGCTTATAATATATCGTTGGAAAGATCTTTTCAAACCCCATCCAACTACACCATTATTGGACCCTTGCTATGGACCAACCAAACTGGATTTTCTGTTTTCTTAAAATAGGTTTTCAAAAACAGAGAGAAGGGAAAAGAAATTAAAACTATCCGCAACACTAGACTTTCCACACTTTCACTTCATTCGATGATGATTCGATGTGAAAGGTACTCATCACCGGGTTTGGTTTTGGGGAGACACAAATGGGTGTCTACACCTTCCAAGTAAACAATTTCCATTTCGGGAGAATAGGCAAACCCCACATACGCTTCCACCACACACTAGGGAACAAATCCCTTAAGCCGACAGATGGTGAGAAAGTAGGCAAGAGTAAGCTAATTTAGTGGTAAACGAACTATCACGAGTGTGCTTCCAGTAAATAAAATCATCAATCTCTTGCTTAGGGCGTTCTAAAGCTCGTATGGCCGAAGCAACTGACTAAGGAAAAAGACGGCAATTCAAGGAAGAATTACAAGAAGAAGACCCTGGAAACAGTAACTCAGAAACAAAGGTGGGTCTATCATCCTCAAGAATCGAAGGTCTAAAGACAACTTCAGCATCAGGCACCCAACAGTCATCCAAAATCTTGACAGACTCCCCCGAACCAACCTTCTAAGCAATACCCTTTGAAAACACCGAGCCTCCTTCCAACAAACCCCGGCTACCCCAAGAAGGACGCAAAGCCGTCATAATAGGCCTAGCGGAAAGTAAGGAAGGACACTTAGCTTTGTGAACGTGAGACACTAAGAGTTGGGGATGATGAATCAGCCGCCATGTTTGTTTCGCAAGCAAAGACAAGTTAAACGAGTGAAAATGACTAATGCCAAGACGTCCTAACACTTTAGGAAGATGCACTGTCATTGCAAAAGCTAAAGCCAAACCTTTAGAATCCTTACCAGACTGCCACCAGTATCTTGAAAAAAGGGAATCTATTCGATCGCAAATAGTAGAAGGGGCCTTAAAAACTGAGAGAATATGATTAAAAGAAGCCACCAAAACAGAGTTGATAATGACAAACTTAGCTGTTGACGATAAGTGCAGGGAAGCAAAGGAAGACAGACGCTGAGTTACCCTGTCTACCATAAACTGGAAATCTTTACATTTTCGACGACCTAGATCAACTAGGAGACCCAAATAGTCACCATTGGAAGAGCGAGCCTGCAAGCGAAGAGTGGTAGATAGGTAGTCCCTGTAATCCTCAGGTGCATTAGCACTAAAACGGACATAAGACTTTTGTAAATTTATCATTTAACCCGAGACTGAGCAAAACGCGTTGGTAATTGAAAGGATGTGGTCACACGCCTCAGGCAAAACCTGGAAAAAAACAACGCATCATCAGCAAAGAATAAATGTAAAACCGAAGGAGCACGACGCTAAATACTTAACCCCCTGAAACAACCAAAGCCGCTCATCTCGACGAAGCCTCAAAGAGAAAATCACCATACACAAAACAAACAGATAAGGAGATAGCGGATCACCTTGGCGTAAACCATATTTAGGGTAAAACGTACGGGTAGGAGAACCATTAACAAAAATCTGATAGGAAACCGTTGTCACACATTGCTGAATAATGTGGACCAAATACGGAGGAAAACGAAACCGAGTCAAAACGTCCCACAGAAAATTCCAATTCACCCTATCAAAAGCTTTGTTCATATCAAATTTCAACGCTGCAGAACAATACTTGGAAGAAGACGTGGACATGAAAGACAATCATTCATGAGCCAGTAATCTATTATCTGCCATTAACCGACCTAGAACAAAAGCTGTCTGAGAATTCGAAATGAGATAAGGTAATATTTGTCTCAACCTGTTTGTTATACATTTTGCAATACATTTGTAAAGGACATTGCATAATCTAATCGGTCGAAATTGAGAAAGCGTCTCTGGATTATCTACTTTAGGAAGAAGAACTAAAAAGGTGTTGTTCCATTCTTTTAACAAATACCCATGCGCAAAGAAGTATTGAACAGCCATGGAAAACCTGGGGATCCACCATAGCCTTGTGGGACTTAAAAGAACTAGTTGTAAAGCCATCAGGCTCGGAGATTTATCATTACCAATATGGAACATAACCACTTTAATTTCACTAGCAAAAACCGGATTTAGCAAGAATTTAGAGGCCGAGAGAGAAGGAACATCTAGAGTATCCCAAGAACACTGACCGAGCGTAGGATACTGTCCATGACAATCATGAAAAGTTGAAAAATGTTGTTTTAGGAGATTAGCTATTCCAAGATGGTTTGAGATCCAAGTATCACTATCATCCCTGAGACTTATTATTTTATTCCGTCGACAACGGACTTGGACTGATCTAAAAAGAATCCTAGAAGGTGAATCCCCTAGAGCATCCCACTTAGGGCCTGTTCGGCAGTAGCTTTTGAGGTAGCTTTTGAAGTAGCTGTTAGCTTTTGGACTTAATTCAAACACTACCTATAAAAATTACTACTGTTTGGTGAAGTAGTGATTTAAGTAGCTGTTAGAGGCGGATGTAGCTTTTAGGTAGCTTTTAATAAAATCTAGAAAAGATAGCGTTGAAAAAAAAAAACTAGCGTTCAACCTATTTTTTTAGGTTTTATTATCTTATCTTATTATTATTTTTTTTTTTAAAAAAACAAAAATTTTATCTTTTTTTTTTTTGTCTATAATGCTTTGGAATCATCCTCGTCTTACTTGCCACTGATCTTGTTTCTTCCTTGTCTTAATTAACATCATACCTACAGTCCATGATATTTTAAAAATATTTAAATAAGATATATCATACTACTGCTACCACTAATAATAATAATAATAATAATAATAATAATAATAGTAATACTAATACTAATAATAATAATAATAATAATAATAATAATAATAATAATAATAATAATAATAATAATAATAATATTTCGGGGTTGGGTTAGACGATGAACGCAAAGACTTATCGTTGTGTAATGTGCTATCGGTTGGGTGTTTCATTGTTCTTTATCACGACGTCGTGCTCTGCTTGTTCAAGGGTTTTTGCTGAGGATATTTTCGGTGATCACGCTATGTCTTGTGCTGGTATTGTGGGCATTAAACATCGCATAATGTTGTTCGGGATACCCTTGTTGATGTTTGCTATCGGTCAGGGATTTCAGCTAGAAAGGAGGTGGGCATTGGGTTATCTGGAGGGAACGTTGGGGCTCTTAGACCTGCAGATGTGTTACTTTATTCATGGGATCGTGGTCGCGATGTCTGTGTTGACTTGACATGGTCTTCTCCATTGACACAGTCTTGGCTTTCTGACTTTGTTCTGGACAGGTAGTGACTGAAGCGGCCAATCGGAAGCGAATCAAGTACGAATCCAGTTGTCATGGTTTCCTTCCTTTCTCTTTCTCTTCTCTTGGGGAGTTAGAAAAAGATGTTGTTGCATTGCTGAAGCGGATCCAGAAGTTCTCGAAAACTCAAGACATTGGGGCGCGTGCTGCAGCTCATATCTTTACTAAGGTAGGTTTTGCTATAGCTAGAGGAGTGGGGGCCCAGATTGTATCTCGGCTTGCCACTAATTTATTGTAGGTTGTATGCCTTTTGTTTTTGAGAAATAATAATAATAATAATAATAATAATAATAATAATAATAATAATAATAATAATAATAATAATAATTTCAACAGCTAGTTTTGCCAAACATTCATATTATGAACAACTATTTTGACAGCTGACAGTTGACAGCTACCTATTGATAGCTGACAACTACCTCTACAGCTAACAGCTGCTCAAAAGCTAACAGTCCGGCAGTGAGCAGCTATAGCTACTTTTGTCGAACAGACCCTTACTCTTAGCTATTTCCAAAACAAGAAGGAAACCTGCGCAGTCGAAATCTTGTCCCGACGAAGAGTGATAAGAGAACTACGATCATTCTCATCCAGTAAATTATAAGAATTAGAACCCACTAAAGCCTGTAACTCATGCCAGTCAATACCCATTGTCTCTTATGTGTAACACACCAGGAAAGAAGGTTGCGCTTCAAATCTTTGCTAGTTTAAGATAAAGAGGGAGCATAGTATTAGTAAAGTTTTTTTTTTTTTTTTTTTTTTTTTATTTTTTTTTTTTTTTTTGGGTGCACAATATAAAAAAGGTTATTATTGTGAATGACCTAATCGTTTAGTTAATTATGTCATTATTCTAGCATTACAATTTTTTTCCTTTTGATTCTCACTCACAAGCTAAAGTAACGTGGGATTTTCATTTTTGATGTTTTTTTTTTTTAAAAAAATTTTTAACTGTATTTTTTTTTTATAATGAGTTGCTAGTTTAAGATAAAGAGGGAGCATAGTATTAGAAAAGTTTTTTGAATTTATTTTATTTTTTGGTGCACAATATTAGTAAGGTTATTATTGTGAGTGACTTAGGATTACTACGAAGATGACACTTATTATTCTCCTTACTTTAATAATGCAAGTCGAGTTAGCAACTAATCAGATAACTTCCTTAATTAAGGTGAGATAAACCAGCTCTATTTGAAGTCCATTTGCTTATGTGGAATGATGTAATTTCTTAACTTTCCATCATCGCATGGAAAGTTGACACATGTTATACATGTGTCATGATCAACTTATTGTCACGACCTACAAGTAAATCGATTTAGCTCGTGTCACGAGTAACCACCAAAGTGGTCCGCATATCTCCACATACTAAGCTACTTCCGCTGGTCCGCCATGTAATTGGAACTTGTGGGCAATGTACATTACTTGTACAGCAACAATGTACATATATACATGCATAAACTGTGCCATTCTTCATTCTCTTTTGTACTTAATTGTACCTCAGCTCCCAAAAAGCCAATATCAATTATCATCACATTATAATTGAATATGAAGACATATAAACATACAAGTATTTAAATTGTAACGCACCAAAAGTTGCGGAAAATATAATTATAAATAATTAAATAAAGCATAAAGTTGTACATGAGTATATCTTACACGCACGTAACACGTTAAAATAACATGTTACGTTTCATTTATAACTATAGCTATGAGCCGTCAAAATATCCACGTGACAAACACATGAATCATCATCACTAAATGTTTTTCATTTTATAAATGTGAATCTTAGTCACATCTTAGCTACAACCATATCCGCATGTCTTTTTTTTTTTTTTTTTTTTTTTTTTTTTTTTTTTTTCTTTTTTTCTTATTCTCCCTTGAGAAATTATTACATGACAATATTTATATTTATTAGAACTATAGTTTATATAATATATAATTATATATGATATATATTTAGTACGGCATTTTCCCGTACTTCATATTATTGTTGAACCCTAAAGTGAGGTCCAATTGCACCTCACTATCAGCACCCATTTGACCAGACACCGACCCTTCAGTTGACTCACCAGAAAACATACTGAGCCGCTCGAAACTCTGAACATCCCCACCAGCATCATTTCCATTACCACCATTAATCGAAAGCTGGTCAGCCTGAAAAGCGGGGGCAGCACGAGACCCTCTGGGGCGACGCTTGAGGCGGGGCCCAGTAGGGACAACGAAAGTAGCAGGTACGGTAGTAGAGTCCTTAGAGGACGACATGTGGCGAATGTCGTAGAGCTTGAGAGGGGGAAGATGAATGACTTGCTGAGGTGGAAGAGGAGGACCATCGGATGAAATAGTAAGAGACGGAGGAGAAAGTTGCATGATAGGCAGACCCTTGAGAACAGCATCAACGGCAAGCTGACAGTGGCGCCACTGACCAGAGTATAATAAACCAACTGAGCCATATATTGGGTCTACCACCCTCCCACATGCCTCGTATAACAATGACTGGAATATTGCTGCCAATTTCAACCAACAAATATTTATTAGTAAGTGTACGTACCTAGATGGTACTGTACGTTTTATTTGTTCAATCTTTTTTATTTTATTATCGATATTTACAACTCCATATCAATCTGAATGAATTACGTTATAAAATCCCCTTCACGAGGAGGGCTTCAGCCTATGAACAATAGTAACAAGATGCCTCACCATTTATTATGACTGTAACAAAGATCAAGGAAATGAATAATCGTCTTAAGTAATCTCTACTTTTAGTTATTCCAATCCCCTAATCAATTAATCATCCTCATAATATCCCCTCTTTATATATATATATTAGAGACAGAAATGATTTAATTTTTATATATACCATGCAAAATGATTTTAAGAGAAAACTAGCTAGAAATAGTTTTATAAGGTGGAATTGTGGGAAAAAAAATAGCCTAAACATTAAACTTAACCTTAATCACCCAAGACACGACATCGTGACAATGCAGACTTTCATAGGCTCATAGCTTTTGTTTCTTTACTAATAAAATGAAGCTATTTATAAATTATTATTAGCAACTAGTAGATACTTCGTACTAGATACGGAGTAGCAACTTACAAAAAATACGGTAAAAAAGTTGCTTAAAAAAACAATGTATATATCTAAAAAATAAATAAATAATTACTCCGTAAATAAAATATAGAATTACCCATTTACCAGCCAAACAAATTAGTTGGTAAAATACTCCGTTCGTAGCATTGAAGTGCATGACTCAATTAATTCCAACCCTCCTATAATAAGAATTTTAACAATATATCTATTTTTTCAAAAAAAAAAAAAAAAATAAAATTACTCCGTATTATTATTATTTTAAACCGCTCTTAAAACTGTATATGAGGAGCTAAAAGTGAAAACAATATGTAAAATAAAACATTAATAACTTACATTAGTAGATTCGTGAATTTACCACTGTTTTTCAAATGGCTAAATTAAATTAATTCAATAAATATATTAAATCTTATTTGCAGCCCTCACCCTTTTTATGGATGGAAAAGTTCATAATATATATATATATATATATATATATATATATATATATATATATATATATATATATATATATATATATATTTCGTTGTTGACAATGAATTAATGAATTATCACTAATATCTTTAATGATCAATACATAAAAATTATATTTATTTGATATCATAAAATTATTAATCAAAACAAATCCATAAAATTTCACATGACCATATATTTTTTAATTATAAATACAGATTACCTATAATTACGTATTAGTAAAAATTATGAAAATTAGATATTAAGAAACTACATATAAGGATCAGATTAAACGAGATCTCATATGATAAAGCTTTTTCTTACTTGTATATTGGTCAAAGTTATAAAAATTTGACGCCAATTAAAAAGGAAATGAGGCAAACAATAACGCCAAATGGAGTAAATTGTTTCGACTTTATGTTATTAGAAATTACTGTGGAAATTTACAAGTGCTTCCTCAAAATGTTGGAATTATTTTCCAACTCCTAAAACTATTGGATTGCACAGAAATTGATGAGTAAACTTGATAGAGAATTGGCTTAAATTTTGCAATTTGGAAATAGAAAAAGCATTTATAGTAACATAGAGAATATAGATCCATTTTTGGTAAAATTACCTTATTAAGATTAGATTTCCAGGAGATTCTGTCCTAGTACCTATCAAAGTCTGACACTAATATATAAAGATAAAATAGAACTATATCTATCTAAGTGTAATTGTCACACTCAACTTATCACATAATTAAGGACTAATTACAATCACATTAAATTCTTCAATCACAACAAAGATAAATAAATAAACTTTTAATTAAAGTTGTACCAGAAGAATAAAATACTAATTATTTTCCTTGGGTTACAAATGTGTCATGGACCATCATTTTTTTTGGGGTTTTTGTCCAAAATGTTACCACAGTTAAAAACAGAAGTTTAACTAATAACTTTACAATTAAAGTATAAGAAAAAATTTCCCTTGAATAATGGACACGATAATGTTATTTTTAAAATAATAATTTTATCGATCATTTCTTAAGAGAAGGATCTCATACACTTTTCTATATGTAATTTTTAGTGACACTTCAATAAAGAAAGATGCGCTTAATTTTTTGAACAGATTAAAGAGCATTTTTTTTTATTAAGGTTGTACATAAAACAAAGTCCATTTTCATATACCAAAACAAAAATTGCTCTATTAGTATATCACTATAATAAACTTTATTCCCAAACCCTTCAAACACTTCTGGGAACGAATTATATACATCCGGATGTATGTATAAAAAATTTATAAAAAAACCATCTTTTTATTCTAAAACCCCTAACATCTTACTTTTTTTTTATTTCCGCCCCTAAATGTCCTAGGAGACGGAACACAAAGATCGAAAAATAAAAGGTTATAACCGATATGAACTCGACAACTCTGATCATACATGCAAGTAACAAAAACAAAAGAAAAGGATTGAAAATTTTACCGGGGCGAAGGTGCTCGGCGCCAGCATTGAGGAGGTTGAGAAGACCGGCACGGCCGTAAAACTTAGCAAGGAAAAGAGTAGCATTGGATTGGGCTTCATTAGACATCATCCAATTAAGGCAAGGGCGAATGACGCAATCGTCGTTACAACCTTTGCGGAGAATTCTACAGCCATTGCAGCTAGTTCTCATGATTATTGTTGGTTGTTAACACAATTAGAGAGAAAGAAGCAAGAAAAGAGAGATTGTAAACAACAACAACAATGAATTGAAATGAAGCAAAAGATGAAAGAGAGAATGTAGTATTTATAAGCAAGGAAAAATAAAATGTGAAGTGAGAGTTGCGTGGTTTTAGTTTAAGGCTCATAGCCCACAGGAAGAATAATGTGCTTTTGTGGAAGAAAACCTGGATTAAAAAGTCTTGAAGCTTTACTAGTTTTTGGTTGTTTGCTAAATAAATTTCTTTTCTCATTGTGTTTATTTGGAAAGTTTTAAGGATTGTCTACCTTCCAACTTCCAAGTGTACAAGCCTCAATGTTGGGGGGATTGTCTTTCTATTTAATTGCCCTTCATTTTTTAATATTTTTACATGGTACGTACAACTTTGTGTACTGTACTATATTGCGTCGTCTTCTTGTGCAACCTTACCAAAATAGTCGGTTTATTATTATTATTATTATTATTTTTTATATGAGGGAGACATACCTCGACTATGGATTTTAACAACGAACGTATTTTAGTTGGTTAAAGTTTTGTGCTAATTTGAACTTTGTGATAAAACCTTGTCTAGTCATATTCCTATAACTCGATAAGGTTGGTCATTTTACATGTACAAAAATATAAAATAATAACTCTTATAATTTAAATTTTTGAATATTAAAGAAATATTAATTGTTTAATTGTGTGTTAGAATGCGTGATAAAGAGAAATGTGTCAATTAAAAAAAACGGAGCTAGTATAACATTGGTATAGTAAAAACGTAAATATTGTCTCCTTTACAGGTTATTTGCAACGATTAGACATTTTCCTCTCAACTTTATGTCAAATCGTTGCAAATAATATGTAACGGAAGAAGTAATTAATTAATAAATAAATTTGGTATTAGTTGGACTTCTGTAAGATCAATATGAAAGGATTAATTGAGCGTTATCATCTATTTTTCACTTCATACCAAAAGAGTTAATTACACAACTATTTTCAAATTGGAATGCAATATTAATTAAGATATCTACCCCGAAATCACATAAGATTTGAATCATAATTATAATGGCGAATACGACAATAAAATTAATTGTTTTCTTCGATACCAGCTTGTATTGTATTACTGTATACTGTAAACAGGTATTACACGTGTCATATTGTGATGTGCTTATCTTGTGTCATGCCTAGGATCCAGTCTGGCAATCTTATTTGATCTTTACTACTAGTTGTATTGTTCACAACATCTTTACTGAAAAGCATGATACAACATGATTTAAGTGCAGTGATTTGTTACATTTATGTCACACATAAAGTATCAATTAGGTAATATTTTGAGTTGTTTTACTTTATTTCTGGCGTCTTTCAATTCTTAACTATCTTTTAAAAAAATATACACACCAATAAGCCTATTGTGGGACCCAAAATTGAGCCGCGTATGAATGTCCTTTCTAGCCTGTATGCATAGGGTTAAGTATCGGCGTATAGCTGCTATTTACATGCCAAGTAAATAACAGCTATACGACAAAATAGTGGTGAATTTTTTTTTCTAGTGGTACAATATTTGTACCATTGTTACCTAAAATAGCTATAAATAATACTACTAAAATAGCTTATACTCTAGTAGTATATTAAAAATTCCGGTGTAAGTATAACAGTACATTAAAGATACCACTGTAGCAATAAGAAAATCTGAAAAACTAAGCGAATTTACCAAGTAACCCTCCTATATGCATCCTAAATATATAGCAGCTATGCGTCTAGTTGCACTCTATGCATAGCAGGTTAAGTCTCAGCGCATAGCGCCTATTGATTTCAATGCATATAGGATGACAATTTTGCAATTAAAAAGTATTATTCAGATAACTTATACTTTGGTGGTACATTATACATACATAATGGTACATAATGATACATTATAATGTACCACTAGAGAGGTCAACTTTTCCAGAAGTTGAAACTTATAAGAAGGTAAAAAGTACCACTACGCTCGTAATAGTCCCCAAAAAGTACTATTCAGACAACTTATACTTTAGTGGTACATTATACATGCATAATAGTACATAATGATACATTATAATGTACTACCAGATAATCAACTTTTTCTAGAAGCAAAAATTGAATCAGCGGAAATTACTTCCTTACCCTCCTATTTACATAGCTCGCCCATAGGCGCTATTCGCCTAGACTCACTTTGCATAGCACACTTGCCATAATTTTGATCTTAATCTCACCACTCTTTGGGCGTATAAGTCATTGCAAATTTGAACTGTGCCTTTGAGTCGTACTAAAAATTTTATATTTCAAAAGAGTCATCGTGAAGTTTACACTTCTAGAAGAAGTAGGACATCTTAGACCAATAAGTCTATGTAATACTATATACAAATGTTCATCTAAATGTATGGTAAATAGAATAAAGCTAGTTCTTCCAAAGCTTATTTCAGGCTACCAACATGCTTTCATTCCGGGGCGACATACGTCTGATAATATCCTTCAATTCTTAGCCATAAGCTTCTCCATATGATAAATAATAGAAGGAAGGGGGCAGATTTGGCAGTGGTAAAAATGGACATGAGCAAAGCGTATGATCGAGTAAGATGGGATTTTCTGTTAAATATTCTCAGAAGATATGCCTTCCCGGACCATTGGGTTTCTTTGTGTAAACAATGCTTTTCAACAGTATCTTACAAAGTTTTAATAAATGGGAGTGTCTCGTCGAATTTCATTCCCAGCCGTGGTTTGCGGCAAGGTGACCCCTATCTCCGTACTTATTTTTGTTTTGTATGGACATTTTTTCAAGAATGCTACAACTAGCAAAAGACATCAAGTTCCTTAAAGGAATTAAGCTTTCAAGACAATCCCCGAGGATTAATCACCTTTTTTTTGCGGATGATGTCCTTCTCTTTTATCATCCATCGGAAGAGGCATGTACATCTATATCGACTATTATTGGTCAATTTTGTAAGATTTCAGAGGAGCAGTTGAATTTGAACAAAGCCTTTATCAAATTCAGTCCGAGCACTACTCCGGAAAAGCAAGATAGTTATAAAAATATTTTGCGAATGAGCAAAACGACAAACATGGTGTCTCACCTTGGAGCTCTAGTTGACTTTCTTTCAAATAGAAGCTCAAATTTTTACCTTTCTAGTGGATAAAATTGCGAGGAAAATTTTGTCCTGGAATGCTCTTAACATTTCATTTTCCGCGAAAATAATTCTGGTAAATACAGTGCTTGTCTCAATGGCAGTACATGTTATGAATCGCTTCAAGCTTCCGTGTGCTATTGCTAGCAAGATTGAGAGTTTGGTGATGAGGTTTCTATGGGGTAATAAGGGAAGTAGGGGTATCCATTGGGTAAAAAAAAGAGATTATTCAATTGCCTACAGGAATGGGGGGTTTAGGGATCCGAAATATAGAAGCCCTTAATGATACCTTGCTAATGAAGCAAGCATGGCGTATGGATAATAATCCGCAATTATTGGTCTCTAAAATCTATTCCATGAAATGCCCTTCTATGCTGTTAAAGGGGAAGGTTCATTCTTTGAAGAACAAAAGGATTTCATGGGGAATGAGGGGTATAAGGAGTAGTGAATTGAAGTTTAAAGATGCTCATGGTTGGAAGGTTGGAAATGAGGAAAACATATGTGCTTTTCGTGATATTTGGGTAAATGGGAGAATTCCAGAGCCAAAGTCAAATGTAACTCTTCGACAAGTCTTAAGATGTAAGGTAAGTAATTTTATCAATAGGGAAATTAATTCGTGGGATGCAAGGAAACTACGAGTTTCTTTCCCTTTAGCAGAGGCAAGAAAGATAGGGGCTATGGAATTGCCAGAGACAGATAGGGAGGATGTGTTTTGCTGGAATTTTACCAAGACTGGCGACTTTAGTACGAAATCGGGATATGCTTTTTTACTTGGTAAACAAGTCCAGAATGATAGAATTACACTCGATGAGATAAAGTTTCTAAAGTTCATGTGGAAACAAAAAATACTGCTGAAATGGAAAATTTTTATCTGGAAGGTCTTTTATAATGGTTTGTCGGTTAAGAGTAATTTGCATTATAGAAATCTAAGTGACTCAAGCTTGTGTGAGTGTTGTAATATTGAAGAAGAAAATATCAATCATCTTTTAAGACAGTGTAGTACTCCAAGGAGGGTATGGTTTGGTGGATATATTAGATCCGAGGAAAATATGGAGAGTACTATTCAATCTTGGTTAATATGTTATACCCGACTCTTTTATAGTCAGGATGGTCCCGATAGTGAGAGGGTTCTAATCTTTGTTGCCACCCTATAGGAGATATGGCTAGCAAGGAATGATTTCATTTTTAGAGGAACCAATGTGCCTGTAGAGGAGATCTTAGAAAAGATTGGCAAGCGTATGGAAGAACATCAAACTTTTGTCAACCGAGAAATAAATGGTTTTGATGATTCGTATCCCACGGACTTAGATCCAATACGACTACCAGGTTTCAATTTGACAAGTTTAGGTAAGTTTGATCAAGGCTTTTCTAATCTATCGATACAAATTGATGGTGCCTGGAATAAACAAACAAAGAGAATGGGTATAGGTTGGGCACTAGTGGAGGGTGGAGTCTTGACAGAGAAATATGGCTGCAGTTTTGGAATGGCAAGCTCTGCTCTTCATGCTGAAGCAATGGCATGCCTTCATGCAATGAAATGGTGTCTCCAGGAAGGGTTAAGTAGTATGGTCTTTATCACAGATGCTGCAAATTTGGTTGATCTATTGCAGAAGGGGAGGGCTAGAGATAAAACAGTTGAATGGACTATATCTGAAATCAAGGAAAAGGGGAAGAGCTTTAACTGGTGCATTATCCGCAAGGAAAACAGGGCTAAAGTAGAAGTGGCACATAGAATAGCCAAGGATGCATCAACTTTTTTATTTTCGTCTTTTACAAGTTCTTCAATTATGTATTAATCTGCTTTATCCAATGTCAAAAAAATAAAAATAAAAAAAATAAAAATAAAGAAGTTTACACTTGAATGAATCAGAAATCCGTTTAATGATCCAACATGATTATTCAAGCTATATAGTGAACTCGAAGATATTTATCTATTTCAACCCAAAAGTGACATATTTTGAAATATCCTTGATAACATTCAACATTTTGATCCATAATTAAACGTGCTTTGAACAAATTAAAGTAAGTTGGTTTTGATTAGTAACATAATGGTGCGGTTCAAAGGGTCATGATCGAAATTCTAATTGTTTTCTTTAATTTGCTGGAGTCGTCTATTAATTTGAGATTGAATGACATCAACCCAAATTTACGCATGGTTAATAGAATTAGGTTTATATATATATATATATATATATATATATATATATATATATATATATATGATTAGATTAGTAGTTTGTTTTATCATTTAAGATATATATAATTAGGATACTATCATTTTTAAGATTATTTGATCTTTTATTTTTCTATTAGGCATGGGATTATGGCCTATTCTCATCAGTTGAACTAAACTTAACATAACTGAACTTATTAGAGTTGAACTGAACAAAACTGATCTGAACTTATTAGAGCTGAACTGAAATGAATATTTTATAATAGAAGGAAATTAGGAGTTGAACTGAACAGAACTGAACTGAACTTGTTAGAGCTGAGCTAAACTGAACTAGGCTGAACTGAACTTATTAGAGCTGAATTGAATTGAACTGAACTGAACTGAACTTATTAGAGCTTAATTGAACTTAAAATAATTGTATCAGAACAGGTCCTTATTATATGTCTACTAGATTACGTCCCATAGCACGCACGGTTTTTACAAAATTTTATGACGAATTATAATGTTAATTCAAAATCTACAAAAACTCATCCTCAAATTTTTAATTTTTAAATGAAATTAAAAAAAGTTTGAATCTTAATATATAACTAGAATTGAGTTACGAATCAAAAAGTAAAAGATATAAAATAATATAATAAAATAAAAGATATGGAAAATGTGTGAATAATTTTTTTAGGAAGTGAATACTACAATTATATGATTTGGTAAATATTTTTTAAGGAAGTGAATCACAATAATTATATAAAAAGTGATTTTTTTTTCTTAAGGAAGTAAATAAAAAAATTATAGAAAAAAAAAATGGAGTAAAAAACAGCACCAAGAAGTGACATGTTTCATTCTTGGTGTCTGTTTTAGTATTATGTTATTGATTGATGAATAGATTTATTTATGTTAATAAAATTTAGAGTCGGGTTTATGATTAATATTGGTTCCTTGTAAATTATTGAGATGTTTTAGGAGAGCATTAAACTTCGCCGGGAAGGTAAAAACTAATCAATCTAGTTAGTTGTTATGACTTGTGGTTAGAATTGATAATATCGTCAGGAAGTAAAAGTGAAATTTATTTCGCCCTGGGTATGGAGAGACCCAAGTTGCATCCATATTTCAAGCCCAAAGGGACTCTTATATGAGTGGGCATAATATAGTATAAAACATATTTCTAGACTTTAACCATCATGTTAAGATTTTGGTTGAACTGGTCCTTTAATTTAACGATATCTCTATTTCCCATGTAATTCAGTTCATATAACTTGAGGTTCCAAATCAAATTTCATCACAAAAACAATCTTAATTGCTTAAAATTGAGTGAATTGAACTTTAAACCATCTAAAGTCGAATTTATTCAACACACACTATAATCCACACCAAATTGGTGCGGCTTCTCTTCGAAGTCGTTAAACATGGTTAATCAAGAAGAATTTACAACATTGTTGAATTGGACCTAAACAAAATTAAAGACTAAAAAGAAGGAAAAAAAATTATTCTAAGAACTTATAATAAAAGCAAAACGTGTTTCTAAAATTAAAGTCCTTGACATAAAATTACATGACTGTAGATAATAATATTAAGTAATTTGAGCGCCTTTATATTGTCCGTGAATTATCAAGATCAAGAGCATCGGAACCTAAAATTCAAGATCAAGAGCATCGGAACATAAAATTACAAAAATTTTGCCTGGTTTGAATTGCAATTCCGCGACCACGTTGAACCTTAACTTGTCGTATACCTCTCAAAAATAAACCTAACCGGAACACTAATTATGTAAACGGATAAGTAAAGGTCGGATCCCTAGAGACTATGGTCTAACTAATTATAACGACTCAAGCAATTACTAAACATGAAAACAATGATTCAAATAATAATAAGAATTCTAAATTAATGAACTAAATAGCACAATTAATCTAAATAGTAAGAGAAATTCAATAATAAAAATATCTAAGATCAAGCATCACCACGAATATAATCAATGCATAGTCATTCTACCACTAACATATAACTCAATCGACAAGAGGAAAAGTAATCCCTGGATAATACAACCAAATGTATCTCTCTAGTTATCGATAGCTTTCCTAATAATTACAACCAAGCCTACTCTTGTGGAATCATGAAAATTAGAGACATTAAGCACATTACTTAGCTTCATAATCATCCATTCAACTACTCCCGTAATGAACTTCAAACCCTGATATATTCAAACCTGTTAAAACTTAACTCTCGTTGCGATAAAAACAATGGATTAATAATAATAATAATTATTATCTCTAATTTAGCATTGTCATACGTACAATGAATTAAGCATGTCAATTGCAACTATCATTAGAGAACTCAATGAAATAATTCATGCATGCATCAATCATATTCAGATCCCACTAGATCTTAGAATAAAGAAACTTGTCACTCATGATAACAAAAACAGTTAAGAGAATTACAGAAAACATAATTAATAATCGAAGAAATTAAAGAGAATAAGAAAGTACTGAATCTTGAATTACGATAAAAATAAGTTGTAGAGGGTAAACTAGATCTGAAAGCTTCTAAAATAATTTAAGGGACTAAAGATGTATTTATAATGAAATATACTACCTCTGTTAAATATTAGTTGCAACTTTGGAATATTTTATGTCTCACAAATAATACCCCAAAGTTCAAACTAATATTTAACGAAGGTAGTATTAAGAAGCTAAAAGGATAGAATTTAGCCTTAAACGTCCTAACACGCTCTGGGGCGCAAACGTGCCCACATATATGCACAGACATGCCTGACCACTTTGCCGCATCTTCCTCTGCTAGGGCACGGACATGCCCGCATATAAGCACGGACGTGCCTGAATCTAGCTCCAGGGCTTCCTTCGCAATGGCACAGACGTGCCTTTTCGCACTCGCTCACACACGGATCAGACATGCCTTTCTAAGGGAACGGAAGTGTCTCTTACAAAAATTGAGGCAAAAACTTTGAAAACCTTTTTCGATAGTGAGGCACGGACTTGCTTGCATAGCACTCGTATCAGCACATCCATGCCTGCACTAGGCATGGACACCCTACTCTAACACGGACGTGCTTGATGATTGCCCTTCTTTTCTTAGCTTCTTATCCTATTTTGTTGACTTGAAACGCCAATGCCATTCTTGACATGGACCTGATTGGCTAGAAAACTGCTTTAAATGCCTTAACCTCAATCATTGAGCTCCGTGAGACTCTGTTTAGATACGCAACATTATGAAATCTTTAAATTAGCCTTGTTAATATTTGTAGACGCCTAATTATGTCTCCTAAAAAACCAAACCTAGTGATGAATATCTTTCACGTCATTGATTATCGAACGAAGTGAAAGTGTGAAAATTCTTGTGATACGGTTGTTTTAATAAAAATATTTTTCTTTCTGTTTTCGAAATGTACTCTATTTATGAAAATGTCCAGTCCAAGTTAGTTTGGTTCATGATAAGGGTCCAATAATGGTGTAGTTGGATTGGGCTCGAAAAGTGCTTTCCAACGATATATTATAAACCCGATTCCGAAAAATAATGAGGAAATTATGGCCAAAATACTAAGTTGCGCTCGAAATGAGTTTTATATACGACCCAATGATCTATTGGAGGGCCCATTAATTATTATTCCTAAAGTCATTAGGATTTAGTTTAATCATCTAGAATAATCTAGAAGGTTATTTGGAATTCTAGTGGGATTAGGATTAGTAATTATATTTAATAAAAAAATTTAATTTGGAATAAAACAAGTGTTTTAAAAAGATTAAATCTGATTTTAAAAGATAAGTACGGACTTTAATTAATCGAATTTAATAAGATTAAGGATTCCGTACGGATTTTAGAAAACGCGACCTCCATCGCGAAATGACAGGACCCTGTCACGCGGCGACAAAAGCAGTTTTTACTCCGAATCGAATTCGGTCTTTTCTTATCGTTTCCGGACTATTTTTTCTTATAAATAGGGTCTTTATTCCCCGTTTTCAAGCAAAAACAAGCTTGATCAACAATTATCCAATTTTATTCTCTTCTCTCTTTATAAGCTAGAAGCTTATTCTTTCTCCCTCTTTCTAAGCCTTTCCTTTTCAAATAAAAATACCGCATTCACGAGTTCTAGACACACCTAGCCAAGTTCGAAGTTGTCTTCGCTAGACGTGAAAGGTTGATAATTTCTGAGGGTTTGGTCACAAATCCCTATTTCAATTATTTAATTTAATTGTTTGATTTAATATTTTCCTTAAAGTTACTAACGTGTGTATTGTTTTGATAGAGAGAGAGAAACAAGACAACGAAATAAGTAGTTTTATTGCTCTATATCTTGAGAAAGCATGCTTAGATTATTTAATTCCTAGTATCATGTTAGGATGTCTTTATAATTTCTAGTATCATGTTTAGGATATTAACTAATATTTCTAATATCATTTATTGCTTTTTAGTATCATATTTAGATTGCTTCCTATTTCATCTATCATCATTACTAAAAATAAAGCATTTTGCGACCGCCGCAAATAATTGCTAAAAATAGAAAAACGGTTGCAAAATTTAATTGCGACCGTCAACGGTCATAAAGCGGTGTTCGTTATTCCCACAGTCGCAATAAAAAAAAATAACGACTGGTTGACGGTCATAATTATTTTGCGACCGTTTTCACTATTTTCAACGGCCGGTTATAAAACGGTCACAAATATAATTAATTGTGACCGGTACATTAGCGGTCACAAATATGTCCATTTGCGACGGCTATAGGCGGTCACTAAATATATTTTTTTAAAAAAAAGAAATAAACGAAACCCAGCAGCACCATACACCACCTATACCCACCGAGACTTAGCATGCATACATTCATTTCATGAACCACCACCCCAACCTAACCACCACCAACGCTAAACCATCTCCTCCCACGCTAAACCACCTCCGCCCACGCTAAACACCTCTGCCCATCGCCAACCTTAACCAAAAACCAGAAAATTCAACCCATCAAAATGAAACCAAATAAAATTCAAAACAAAAATCAAAATTAACAAAAGAACCCACAAAACTAACAAAAATAAAAATAAACCCCAAAAATATAGATCCACAAAAATTGCCCACGAAAAACAAACAAAAATCAAACCCAAAATCAAAATTAACAAAAATCAAGCTCAAATTAAAAACGAAAATAAAACCCAAAATGAACAAAAATCAAACCCACAAAAATTAACAAAAAATCAAAACAAAAATCAAACCCAAAATAAACAAAAATCAAACAAAAAAAATCTTCGAACATAGATATTTCGAACAAAAAAAAAACCTAATTCGAACAAAAAAAAAACCTAATTCGAACAAAAAAAAAAAACCAAATTCAAAGAAATAATCAAACAATAAAGTATAAACATGAAAATTTACCTCAAAACTTGAATTGACTTCGAATTTCACCTTGAATCTGGTTTAATTAGGCCAAATTCGACCATGAAAAGTCTAGATCTAGATTTTTTATTGTCGAATTTGACCTTAAAACCATTAACTTGTTTAACCATAAGCTTGTGACGGTGAAGATCGAGGTGGTGACCGAATTTCTGATTTTTCTCGTGTGATTTTTTGAACAAGAACAAATAAAGAATGATGAAGTAAAAGAGAACAAAGGGAGGAGGAGAAGAGGTGAAGATGGTGACGGAGGAAAGAGCTTCGGACGGTGGTAAAAATGGAGGAAGAAAAAGAAAGGAAAAAGAAGAGAGGAGAGAGAAGAAAGAGAAAGCGGCGTGAGGCCTTGAGTGAATTAGTTAGGGATTGGATTGGGTGACTTTTATATAGGATCCTTTTTTTAAAAAAAAAAAAAAATCTTTTCCGACCGCCTAAAACTGTCGCAAATTTGCAATTTACGACCATTTTTTACGGTCAAAAAATGTTTTTTGAGTTTTGAATTATTTTTAAAAATGTTCAAATAACCCTATAACTGTTTAAAAGGGAAAAAACGGTCACAAATCTGCGACCGTTTTAAAAAACGGTCGTAATATTGCGACTGCGTTCAAGACGGTCGCAAAAATCATATTTTGCGACCGTTTTCATGACGGTCGTAGAAAAACGATTGCAATTTGACCGAATTTTAGTAGTGCATGTTAGGACTAAAGCTTTGATCTTTATTGTTTAGTGACTTGCTAGGATTTGTTATTAATCATGTTAGTATCATTCCTAGGATCTTGCTAATATTATGCTTTGATGAGAATATTATTATGATGATGATTTGTTGTTATTATTATGTTGCTTGATATTATTGTTATTACTTGGTTATGCCCTCTCTTGTAGGATTAAAGGAAATTCGTACTTGACTACTTGTAATCACGATTAATAAGATAATTCGTAGTTTTATTTAGGCTAATATGATTATAATTCAAGTAACCGCCAATAATAGATTTGTTTATGCATTAATGTGCAACCAACATAGATTAAACAGGTTTAAGATTAATATATTAATTGTATGTTAGTCAGAAAGCGCACATGAATATGAGAAGAATAAAGTAGAGGCCTATTTTTAGGGCAGGTTCAATCTCTTTTAAGTTGGATTTGTACCTTCATTTCCGAATATCCAGTCATGGTTCCAGACCACTATGGAGTTAGTGATCTCATGGATCATGAAGGAGTGTAACCTTCACCCTGTGAACGGTTTACAAGTTCCTAAAAGTTGTTAGCGACTCTTTTGCTCTAGCTTCCTTCCCTTTGGACGCCACTATACTTAAGTGTATGATCACAGTGGGCCGGGGCTCAAGTGTGGGGTGCTTGAAATATTCCCTAATACATAAAAAAAAAATGAAACTATCCATGAATGCACCAAATCATCGCAACTAAGCCAAATCAAGCCAAAATGGACCATAAGCAACTAATTAATCTAGACTCGAAAACTAACTAAAAAGACTCTACAAACATGCACAATACACGATAGATCAAACCCTAACCCTTTGTCAACTTTTAAAAAGAGGATTTTTCATTATCTTTGAAACTAGAAAAGCAACAAAAAAGTTCGACTTTAGGTGGGTTTGAAATTGTTAGAGCACAAGGGCACAGAGCCTTGTTCTTCACATTCACATGACATTGGATAAAATGTAAGCAATCCTCTAACAAAAATTAATGGCTGCTTTAAAGTCTAAGTTCACTATTGTTGCAAATTATAGCACTCAAAATACACATAAAACAATTTGTTTTAAGTTGCAAGGATTAAACAATATGGCTTGAGATTTTACAACACAACTATGATTTCAAGGAAGGAGTATTATAGCTCTTAGCTTGGTAAATTTGGTGATGAACCTACCTATTATGATTCACTAGCACTAGAAGCACTATTGTAAGATATATCTAGTTCGGATTTTTGGGAAAATCAACAAGTTTGCTATGCAGAATATGATCTAAAAAGTTTGATTATAAGGAGATCATTGTTGTCCAAGCTGCATGATGAGTAATATGTGGAATAGTTTCTATTTTAAGTTCATGCCTAATTAGTGGTAAAGTTTTCTCTTTTATACTTCCTCAGCTCCGTTCTATTAATATTGCAACAATGGACATTTGGCACTATTTATCACTCTTGTTTGACCATATAATATAATTTATACATTAAGTAAAATATAGTCATATGAGATCTTGTTGCGTTCGTCTCATAAAATACTTTCACAATATCATCTTTTTATAATTTTTACTCCTACACAATTATAGATATTTAGAATATAAAATGTGCTTTGGGATGCGTAATTTCATCCTTGTTGCAATATTAATAGAACAGAGGAAGTAATTGATAGCTGCTCTTGGACTAACTATTATATGTCTATTAGTTTAACAATGATAATGTTGTCAGATTTGGTGTAATGTTGTACCAATGACACAACTACATAATTTTTGCTTCTTAGACACCCTTGTATGGAAAAGTGATCGCACATTGTTCATAATGGAAAAACTAATGTTTATTCGATCCTTGGGCACCTTTGTACGGCAAAGTGATCGCACATTGTTCATAATGGAAAAACTAATGCTTATTCGATTCTTGTTGGTGACAGACGTTTACCCTTACATCCTTTACCCCTTAAATGTCCATCTTTGCTAAGGAAGAAGAGGAAGGCATTGCTCATGTGTGTTTTAGCTCATTTCATATAATTAGATTATTGAACGAAGGGAAAAACTGCTTCAAATGCGCAAAGGGACTAATTTGCAAGAAAGGTTTAAAGTGTGGTTGTCCTTAGGCAATCAATGGTTCCATATTGATCACAAGAGTGGCGAACCAATGCTTGAAGGACCTTTTTTTTACATTATTAAGAGAGTTGGCGATGAAACATTTAATGTTCTTTGAATTCCTCTAAGGAATTGAATGGAGTTTGTGCTACACTTAATTCTTCCGATTTGGTACTTTTCTTTGAAGAAAAAACTTGAGGCAAGCTTGTTTTAAGAGGGGAAGTATGATGCAGATCAAAGATATCATGATCGAAATTTAATTTGATTGCTTTCTTTAATTTAACTTCGCTTCAATCTTCTATTGTCCATGAGATAGAGTGGCGTCAATTAGAAACTTACACATGTTTAATATAATTAGTGTTTAGCTAGGATTAAATTAGGAGTTTTTATATTATCATCTCCAAAGATATAATTAAGATAATTTTTTTATTTCTAATATTATTTTTATCTTTTATTCTCTTATTAGGCATGGGGTGATAAGCGGGTATAAATACTGTTATTTTCACTAATAAAATTCAGAGTTGAGTTTAGGATTGAAATTTATTCCTTTGTGAATTGAGACTTTTTAGGAGAGAAACCTAGTTCACTAGGGAAGTAAAAACAAATCAATCTAGTTATTGTCCTTGGTTAGGGTTGATAAATCCATTTCGTATAGGCTGAAAATTCTATTCAAATTCCATCACAAAAAATGATCTTAAATTTTGAAAATTGAGTTTAACTATAAGCCTAAAAAGTTCAAATTAAGTTGAAGTGAACAAGTCCTCTATATATTTCCTAAAAATTTGTGCTGATACTTTGTTTATAAACGAAGGGAGGAATATACTTATTAAAAGTATTACTATCGAAGTGTTCGAGGTTCAAATAGTAGTTTAAGATCTTGGGATTGGAAGAAGTTCAGCAGTGGATCACGGAATCATCTTATAAACTGATATTTTCCTATCATAAGCTTGTATAAATCATCCGATCTCTTCATTTTTTTGTTTAAAAAAAAACATAGAAATTGTATAATATGGAAACTAAAATTTGTCAATTATTACATCGAGCCATATTTCGATGACTTTGCCTAGTTATAACGTTACTTACCGCCCTAAATGTTATCTTTATCATTTTAATCCTATTATTTGTAATCTAATAATCACTTTTATTCGCCAAAAAAAATGTAGTTTATAACGAATCAGCAAAATACTATTTTTGTTTCTTATCATTTGCAGCAAAGGACCTTTTATATCTCACAAATGATTCCCCTACCTTTGTTGCAAATAATAAGAAACAGACGTAGTATTTATCCAAAGCCATTTTTCTGCTCAGACTTAAGACAAGATTCTTCAACTCCTGCAGATTCATAGAAAGCCTACTAGCTTCTGCTGCGAACAACTGTGTGCTATGAGATACAACAAGAGATGCACTTATAAGCATAAAGTCTATTTGATGTTCTTTGTTGTGTGCATTTATGCTATTTGGATTCAAAGAAACGAGGTTATTTTTAACCAGTATGGAAGAAGTGTTGCTACTACCTTTAGAGACATTTGCTTCATGGTTGCTAATAGGTGTTCAGTTGATCACAGGTCTTTTTTGATAGGATTACAGTATAGCTCATTTTGGTTTGTAGCCTGTTCTTTCTTGGCAGGTTTCTATATAGGTTTCTATATATAGCCTGAGCTGAGAAGTTTTGTCTTTGTTTCTCTTGGTAATTAATAAAATTCCTTTTTAATTGCAAAAAAAAATAAAAACTGAAGTAGTGTTTAATTTACGTCATCTAAATTCCAGGTTACTCATTTATCAATGGTTTTTTCTTACTACACTAAATATAAATTAGATTTAAGGTTAAAAATGATGTCATATTGTAGACACCCATTTTTGTCTCCCCCATAACCAAACCTGGTGATGAATACCTTTCACGTCGAATCATAATCGAATGAAGTGAAAGTGTGCAAAGTCTAGTGTTGCGGTTGGTTTTAATTCTCTTCTTTCTCTCTATTTTCGAAAACATATTTTATGAAAATAGCCAATCCAGTTTAGTTTGGTCCATTGCAAGGGTCCAATGACAGTGTAGTTGGATTGGGCTCAAAAAGAGCTTTCCAACAATATATTATAAGCCCAATTCCAATGAATAATGAGGAAGTTATGGCCAAATTACTGAATTGGGCCCGGTTTGATCTTAATATGCGGCCCAATGATCTAGAGGAGGGCTATTGTGATTTATCATTCCTAATTCAATTACGATTGATTATAGTCTTCTAGAAGGTTCATTTGAATCCTAATTTGATTAGCATTGATAATTGAGTTTTATGAGTTTTACTTAGAATAAAAGAAGTGTTTTAAATGAAATTACAGTTTTACCCCTCGTACGTTTAATTTTATCAAAATATGAAAACGTGTGAAAAAGTTTCCTGCAGCGCCGCACCACATGTTGTCGCCTGGCGACAGGCGACAGGCGATACGAGCGACAGAGGCTTGTGCGGCGACAGCGTCGTGTTTTATTCTTCTCGAACTCTGATTCTTTTTAATCATATTCCAGACTGTTTTCATTATAAATAGCCTCCTTAAATCTCTGTTTAAATTACCAACTCTCATCAAGAATTTCTTGATATTCTCTCTCTCTCTTTCTAAACCACCCTTTCACAAACACAATTCCGCATTCACAAGATCTAGACACACCTAGCGGAATTCGAAGTTCATTTGCCCTAGACGTGAAAGGTTTGATTTCTTAGGGTTTGGTCTCAAATCTCTATTTCAATTATTTAATTTAATTGTTTAATTTTATATTTTCCTTGAAGTTACTAACGTGTGTATTTTGTTATTAGAAAGAGGTACGAGGCATCCAAGTAAGTGCTTTAATTGTTTAATTGATATTTTGATACAGAAATCATGTTTAGGTAGTTATTTTTGATTCCTAGTATCATGTTATGATGTTTTATTGCTTCGTATTATCATATTTAGGGTGATTTGCTTATACCAATTATGATTCCTGTGATGCTTCCTAATTTCTTTCCTAATATTCATGTTAGTATCACGTTAGGGCTAAAGCTTTGATTTTTATTGTTTAATGACATGCTAGGGTTTGTTATTAATCTTATTAGTATCATGTTTAGGATCTTGCTATTATTATTATTGTAGGGAATATTTCAAGAATTATCCCAAACTTGAACCCCAATGTGATCATACACTAAAGTATGGTGGCGTCCAAAGGGAAGGAAGATAGAGCAAAAGAGTCGCCAACAAGTTTTAGGAACTTGTAAACCGTTCACGAGGTGAAGGTTACACCTCTTAAAGATCTAGGATATCGTCAACTCTAAATAGGTCTGGAACCATGACTGGTAGTTCGGGGATGAAGGTACAAATCCAACCTAAAAGAGATTAAACCTGCCCTAATAATAGGCGTCTACTTTATTTTGATCGTATTCATATGCGCTTTCTGACTAACATACAATCAATAGGATTAACCCTAAACCTGTTTATCTATGTTGGTTGAATATTAACGCACAAACAAAACTATTGTTGGCGATCACTTGAATTATAATAAAATTAACCCTAACAAGATTATTAATTATCTTATTAAGCGTAATTACAAGTACCAATTCCCTTTACACATGCATAAAAGGCGTGATCAAGCAATAACAATAAATATAATCAAGCAACATAATAATAATCATGACAATTATAATAAAAATAATAATAATTATTATAATCAATAATAATCATCATCATCATGTTAAAGCAAAATAATAGCAAGTTCCTAGACATGATACTAACAAGATTAATAACAAGTCCTAGCATGTCACTAAACATTAAAAATCATATATTTAGCCTTAACATGATACTGGCATGAATATTAGGAAAGAACATAGAAAACATTGCAGGAATCATAATTATCATATTTGATATTAGAAATTATAGTTGTTACCCTAAACATGATACTAAGAAGATCAAAACGCCCTAACATGACAATAGGAACCATAATAATAACCTAGACATGATTTATATATCAAAATATCAATAAATCAATTATAGCACTTACTTGGATGCCTCGTATCTCTTTCTAATAACAAAATACACACGTTAGTAACTTCAAGGAAAATAATAATCAAAACAATCAAATTAAATAATAATTGAAAGAGAGATTTGGTACCAAACCCTCATAAATTAAAAACCTTTCACGTCTAGGGCGAAGGCAACTTCGAACAATGCTAGGTGTGTCTAGTGCTAATGTATGAGGAATTGTGTTTGCAAAAGGCTAGGCTAGAAAGAGAGAGAATCAAGAAATTCTTTATGAGAATTGATGATGATTGATGAAAATTGATGATTGAAAACAGAATTTTAAGAGGCTATTTTTAGAGAAAATCAGTCAGATGGATAAAAAAATGAATCAGAGTTTCAACGAGAATAAAACTCGATTAGCGCCAGACGCTGGACATTAGCGCCAGACGCTGAAGGTTAGCGCCATGCGTTTTTGTTTTTATCATATCTTTTGATCCAGAAGTCCAAATAAGACATATAATATGTCGTTTGAAAGATCTTGAAGTCTATGTTCCAATCCAATTAAAATCAGATTAAACTCTTTTGTATATAAAAATATATGTCCGAAATAGTGGAAGGGTGTCAGTTTTGGATAGAGTTTTGTATCTTATTCATATCTTTTTTGTTATAGCTCGGAATTAATATTATAATATATAATTGAAAAGATAATTTCAATATCTATCCAACCATATAAAATTTGGATAAATATTATGAGGCAAGAAAAAAAAATCTGAATATATTCCACTTTTTACAAAACAAGGATTCTAAAAAGGAGTAGTTTTATTCAATTTCAAACTCTTTAAAACATAATTATCAATCCTAACTCCATTAGGATTTAAAAGAACCTTCTAGAATATTCTATAAAACTATAATCAATCCTAATAGCTTTAGGAATGATAATTAATAATAGGTCATCCTCTAGATCATTGGGCCGCATATAAAAACCAAATCGGGCCCAGTTTAGTATTTTGGCCATAACTTCCTCATTATTCATCGGAATTGGGCTTATAATGTATCGTTGGAAAGGTCTTTTCAAACCCCATCCAAAAACACTATTGGAACCTTATTATAGGCCAACTAAATTGAAATGCACGTTTTTCATAAATAAGGTAAGAAAAGAAATATTTTTAAAAACAGAAAGAAGAGATATTTTAATAAAAACATCTTCATCACTAGACTTTTCACACTTTCGCTTTGTTCGATAATCAAATGAAATGAAAGGTATTCATCAATGGGTTTGGTTTTGGGGAGAAACAAATGGGTGTCTACAGAAGCCCCCACTTTGACTGAGTTTGGAGAAACGCAAGTTTCGAAAACAAAAGGCAAAGTATCGATATGGACGGTGAATTATTCAGAACGTTTTACGATCCTAAATCATTCTTGTAACGTCAATGCCTGCAAACCAGCGTTAGTTAAAACAGATAAGAGAGTTAAGAACCGTGTATCTTGCACCGTCGAGCACACGTCTCTGAGGGTAACCAATTTGTTGCTATTGTTGTTGTGACAACCTTCCACATTCTATGGAAGGCCATCTTGCTATTTTGATGTTCACTCGTCTCTAAATAAAAGAGCTTTTTTGGATATGTTCACGCGTCTCTGAACAATAGAGCGTTTTTGGATATGTTCACGCGTCTCTGAACAATGGAGCTTTTTGATATGTCCACGCGTCTCTGAACTAAAGAGCTTCGATGGTATGTCCACGCGTCTCTAAACAAAAGAGCTTTGATGATATGTCCACGCGTCTCTGAACAAAAGAGCTTGAAAGGATATGCCCACGCGTCTCTGAGCAAAAGAGCTTTGATGATATGTCCACGCGTCTCTAAACAAAAGAGCTTCGATGATATGTCCACGCGTCTCTGAACAAAAGAGATTTGATGATATGTCCACGCGTCTCTGAACAAAAGTGCTTAAAAGGATTGTCCACGCGTCTCTGAACAATAGAGCTTTGATACTTGAATGTTTGTTGCGATAATATTCCGAAGAAAACTTCTAAAGACCAACGCTTGTTGATCTTTAAAGCTCGCTTGAACTTTGCTTCCGCTATGCCAGTATGTCGGCACTTTTTCTTCTTGTGAACCATTATTTCGGTGCCTCTGCTTTTTTTGAGCCAGTATGTCGGTATCTTGCGATGAGCCAATGTTTAGGAGCTTTAAGCTAAGTGAGACGATATTTCGTCAAGTCGGTCACTTATTGCGATTGTAATCAAGCCGACTATTTAATCATGTCAAATTGCTTATAGGGGCTAACTGGCGTACCAAGGAACCAGAAATTGCTGAAAGAGGTTGAAAGAACTGCTTTGAGCGGTTGAGCTCTGTCGCCGCTACAATGCCTCTGGCGCCGTGATTTGGCTATGTCTCCAGACGCTTGGATCTAGCGTTAGGCGCTGAAATCTGTTGCCAGACGCTAGATGTTGTCGTTTGGCACTGGAGTCGGTTCTTCCCTATTCAGCTCTTGCTGCTTCTGGGATGCACCTGTATTTATCTTTGACTATAGGACTTTGCTAATCTCTTTAATTATTTTAGGGTTGACCTAAGGTTTAATGTCGCTTGACTCATTGACTTGACACGACTCAAGGTATAAACTTGACTCGCTGTGATTGACTCGAGGTTGACTCGACTCGAAGTGAAATGACACGTGTGACTTATGACCCGTGAGTGCATTGTATTGTGATCGTGCGACTCGAAAATGCAAAAAAAAAAAAAGGCAAAAAACTTTCGTCATTTTTGTGGAGGGTACCGACTTTCTCCCGAAAAAGAAAGACGCGAAAAAAGAAAGAAGTGAAGTTTTTGAAGGTGCATGTTGAATGGGCTTAGTCAAATGTCATTTGATACTATCTCTCAAGGTGCAAGGATTAACCCATCCTAGGCTATCTCAATTGTTGACTCAATGATGAAAGCATTTGGGTAACTTAGGCATGGAGGCTAAGCACTTCATACTTTGTGATGCAATGGATGAGTGATGTTGATATGACAAGGCATGCTTCAGCGTAGTGTTAAGATTCCATAACAAAGGGTTCCTAAGAGAAGTATATTTGGTTATGTATTTTTGCGGTGTGGGAAAATGATACTAAAGTTAGGCCGCAAGGGCTAAGTGTGTGGAAAAAGATTATTTCAAGAAGAGTCAAATGATGGGGACTCTTAGGCTAAGTAAGCTAATGATGTAAGGATCAAGCCTCACTACTGGAAAAAACATCATCCGTAACGGGCAAAAAGGGACATCCGTAACGGGCAGCGTCCGTTACGTATGCGGCCGTTACGGATGGCCATTGTTATTCGTAACGGGCACTGCCCGTTACCAATAATGAGTTATTCGTAACGGACATTTAAAAATGTCCGTTACGAATAACTCATTATTCGTAACTGACATTTCAAATGTCCGTTACGAATAACTCATTATTCGTAACTAACATTTCAAATGTCCGTTACGAATAACCCCTTATTCGTAACGGACATATTAAATGTCAGTTACGAATAAATCCTTTTTTGTATTAAAAAAGTCCTTATTCGTAACTGACATCTTTAATGTCCATTACGAATAAAGTTTTATTGTATATAATTTAACACGTATTTGTAACGGGCAACAAAAATGCCCGTTACGAATAACTGGTTATTTGTAACTGACAATTCTGTTGCCCGTTACAAATAATTATTAAATTAAATTTTCATTTTATTTAATTTCGACAGCATGTAGTTATATATAATTTAGAGCAATAAACCATATTTATATCGTAATTACCTTACTCTCCTCCCACAAGTTTTGCTTTTGAACTTTATCATACTTCGAATATCCCTTCACATTAATGTTAACTCTTTGAGCACAATTACCAATTTGCTTCCCATAAGCAGATTTCCACTTTCCAATAGGCATGTCAAACTCATCAAATTCGAGGAACATGGGTGTAGTTGTTTGGACTGATCTAGACGGGCCTCGTCCCTTTTTTGTAGAAGATTTTACTTGGGAAGTGGAGGCATCCATGTCACCAGATTGTTCCTGTCCATCATGATCATCTCTGTTTTCTTCCATTGTAGTATGCCTACACCTACACAAAGAATGAAATTAACAAGAATAGAATCAAAATCATAACAATAAAATCATATTAATGTAAATACTATATAATAAAGAAATTAATGATTTAGATATATACCAATTTAATAAATTCAATATCAATTGCAAAAAAATACTATTGTTAAAGGAATACAATAACACAAACCTTAGTTGTAGTTATAGGAACCACTAACCCTTCCTCACGATCATACTCTACATCATCAACAATATCTTCCCCTTCTTGTAGAGGTTGCACTCCCATCATTATAGGCGGGATGTCATCAAATTGGTCATACTCTTCTTCATCCACAACATCTTTCACACCCACAATTTTTCTCTTGCCTTCAACTAAAACACGCCATTGCGGATCTATATTATCCTTGATGTAGAATACTTGTTTCGATTGTGAGGCTAATACAAAAGTCTCTTCACCATCAGTATAACGACTAGAGTCAACCAAGGTGAATCCAAATAACTCATCGGTTTTCATACCACGACGGTTATCAGCCCATGTGCAACGAAATAAAGGAATTGTGAAATCAACATAATCCAACTCCCAGATTTCTTGAATGACACCGTAATATGCCAGTGTAGCTTCAACTGGCCTTGTATCCCTAGAACTTGAGTATTCAGTAGAAGATGCAACCACGACAACACCACTATTTTGTTGCACACTTTTTCATATTGACGACAAGTGGCAAAAGTAAATCCATTGATATCGTAACCCTCATAAGTATACACAAGTGGTTGTGGACCTCGTGAAAGCCACTTGATCGTTTCAGAAACATTCTCATCTCTACTCAATTCAAGCTTAACTTGTCCTTCAAACCACTCAAAAAAGTGGCGATTATGTTCCTGCATCAACGTATAGGAGGTGATCCTGGGATTGTGAATTTTCAACTCATGAAGATGTTTTTCAATATATGGATGAACTGCAGATAGGTTTTGTAGCACAAATCGGTGGGCTTTCTTATATCGATCAAGTGGAGGTTTAACCAATTTCCGACCAACTTTACCCTTTCCTTGAAGTCTTCCCTCGTGACGAGAAGTAGGAATCCCAATTTCTTTCGCCTTAGCTAAAAACACTGAACAATAGTTCCCTGCTTCCTCTGCTATGAACCCTTTCACGATGCTCCCATCAGGATTTGCTCTGTTCTTTGCCTTATCTTCCAAAGTACCCATTTGCCTCTCATAAGGGTACATCCAACGCATAAATACAGGACCACACTCCTTTATCTCACGAGGCAAGTGCATAACAAGGTGAGTCATTATGTCAAAAAAGGAAGGAGGAAAATACATCTCGAATTTGCATAATGTTTCAACAATATCATATTCCATATCGTCGAGTGTTTTTGGATCTATCATCTTACTGCAAATTGCATTGAAAAACAAGCAAAGCTTCACAATAGCATGCCTAACATGTTTTGGAAAAAGGCCTCGGAATGCAATTGGCATGAACACTTGCATCATCACATGACAATCATGGGACTTCATACCAACAACTTTCTTATCAGTAGTAGAAACAAAACGCCTTATGTTCGACGAATACCCTGTTGGCACCTTGATTCCTTTCAAACACTCACAAAAGATCCTTTTTTCTTCTCTAGACAATATATAACACGCATGGGGCAAAAATGCTTTTTTCGTTGCTTCATTATCCTCAAGCCATAACTTTGGTCGAATTTTGGCTTCCTTCATGTCTCTACGCATCTTATAACCATCCTTTGTCTTCCCTTTGATATTCAACAAAGTCCCAATTAGTTCCTCACAAACATTTTTTTCAATGTGCATAACATCAAGACAATGTCGAACCAACAAGTGCTTCTAATAAGGCAGATCCCACAACTTAGACACTTTTTTCCACAACACACCCTTCTTCGATATCTCTCTGTGCATCTTACCGAAGATTGTCTTAACATTTTTAATTTTCTTATACACTTCAATTCCTGTCAATGGCTCACGACTCACTCCCTTCTCAACATGCCCGTTGAATTGTTGTCTCATCTTCCTGTATGGGTGATTTCGACGAAGTGATAGTCTGGTATGCATGTACACATTCTTCCCCCAATGCTTCAAGTGTGTAATTTGCATGTCATCCTTACAAATAGGGCATGGTTTTTGTCCTCTGACTTTGTACCCTGACAAATTTCCATATGCAGGAAAGTCATTTATACTACAAAACACCATGGCTCTTAATCTAAAATTTGTACCCGAAAGAGCATCAAATGTCACAACACCTTCATCCCACAAAAGTTTCAAATCGTGAATAAGGGGCTCCAAATAAACATCTATCTCATGGCCAGGTTGTTTAGGACCTGGGATTAGAAGTGATAACATGATGTACTTGCGCTTCATGCACAACCAAGGAGGTAGGTTGTATATTGACAGAAGAACAGGCCATGTACTATGTTGACTACTAAGAGTGCTAAATGGATTCATCCCATCCGTACTTAATGTCAGTTTTATGTTCCTCGGCTTCTTCCCGAATTCTGGAATTGTCTTGTCAATGTGTTTCCAATGCAACGAATCAGCTGGGTGTCTGATCAACCCATCCTTCTTCCTCTCATTTTCATGCCAAACCAACTTCTTTGCTTCATCTCTAACTGAGAGCAGGAGCTTCAACCTTGGTATTATATGAAGATACCATACTACCTTAGCTGGTGGCCACTTTGAGGGATCATTATTTAAGCCCTCTCGCTTGTATCGTGACACACCACACTTTGGGAAAGCATCCAATTTTGCATTCTCCTTTCGATATAGCACACAATCATTTAGACATGCATGGATCTTGGTGTACTCTAAACCCAATGGACACATCAACTTCTTCGCATAGTAAGTCGACTTAGGAATGTCATTTCCTTCTGGAAACATATCAGAGAGGGTTTCCAACAACAAAGTGAAACTAGTGTTGGTCCACCCGCTCTTCGCTTTCAAGTTATATAAAATTAAAATACCAAAAAGCTTGGAATACTTAGAACAACCAGGATACAACGGTGTCTCAGCTGCTTTCGACACATTCTCATATATATGAGAATCTTCATTAACATGATCGCCTAACCCGTCTATCATCTCTTCTATCCTGTCTTCCTCAACATCATCATTAAAACCCACTTCATTATCATCAAAACCATTCGACTCTCTCTCATCAGCTTCATTGTCGTTAATAGAAGAATTATCCGCGGGAGGAAATTTTTCACCATGCCAATACCAAATACTGTAGTCTGGCATAAACCCACGAATAATCAAATGGTCCTCTATTTTCTTAATGTCTTCCCACCTCTTCACATTGTTACAATCATGACAAGGGCAGAAAATAGGTCTTGCTTTGGTTAGCCTTTGTTCAACGAGTGTACTCCATTGGTGTTGCACTGCGATTCTACAGAACTCGTTGACCCCGGCTAAGTATTCAGGTGTGGTTTGAGAACCACTATACTTCCAACGACGGTCCATTTCTAAAAATGTATGATTAAAACCTAAGAAACAAATTATATTCAACATCACATATCAACACATTCCAAATGCATGATTCCAAAGGTCCTTATCGCTCCAACCTAACACATCCTTGGAAGTGTATTCTCACTAGCAAATGGTTGACCATTTTTCGGCCCTAAGGAAATTTCGGCAGCATTTCCCTATGGTTCTCAAAGTACACGATGTAATTAATTTTTTAATTACATATGTACCCCGAGAACACATTAGGGAATGCTAACACAAAATTACCTTTACTTCCGAAAAACAAGCAACCATTTACATCCTAAGTGAGAATAAAATTTCAAGAACAGTCCCAAACGGGGACTATTCAAGATTTACTCCTAATGAGTAAATCTTGAACGGGTATCTAGGCATATGAAAATATAATGCATAATAAATATTAACACATTTGAATTGGCAGAAAATTGGAAGAAAATTAAACAAAAATCATAAGAAAGAAACTCTCAATGCAATGTACTAATTAAACAAAAAAAAAAGCTACAAAACAATTAATTACTCATACCAAATTGTCAGATTTAAGCCGCATCAAATCACCATCTTGAAATGAGGACGTAGCTGCTTTAATGGAGTTGAGGGAGCTAAGGACCGAGCTGCTCCTGAAACATCAGATTCAAGTCACTCCCATTTCCCAGCAAAATAAAAAAATCAAATTAAATAGAAGTAAGTTTCCATTTCCAAACAAATGGCCAGGAATATCACTGTATTAAGACTAATACTGAATTTGGCTCCCTTTGTTTCTCTTCTTCTTAATAAATTGACCTGGAATATCTATTCAACCAGCAGTCCCTTAAAAATTCCAAAAGAATTTCAACCAACAAAAAGCAAAGTACTATCCGATTAGGCATCAAGTTATTAACCCATTGATAAATTCTGCAAAATCATAAGGAAAGGTGGGGGAGAGAAAATATTACATTGTATTTAACAAAATAATGAGCATGCTGAATTTCTCATGACAGAATGTATAACAAATAAATTAACAAAATTAGTGATCTTTTACTCCATATAACAAGTATAAATTCTAATCTTTTTGAAGCAAACCTATTAGAACTATACAGAGTTACAGAAGAACAGGCCACTCTGGTCTGTTTGTAGCTCACCAGTAACTAAAATTCATAGTTGCACTAAAAAAAAACCAGTACATTTCAACCTCACTTTAGACAATCCACCAAACAGTCAAAAATAATGCACGTAGAAGTTCCTAGTGCAGGGAGAAGTATTGCAGGATAAGATTAAGGGGTGAAGATGAGTTGATGTAATTTGATTATTCTGTAAATGCAGCATTTACAAAACGGAGTTTCTGAACTTCTCCACCAGCTGATTGATTTCTGAGTTTAGTGCCAAGTTTTCAGCATTGAGATATTCTACTATTCTGGGAAGTTCTATAGCTTGTTTCCTTATTAACTCAAAATCAAAATATAGTTTAGATTTCCTCTAATGGAAATTTATACTTAGCTCAAAATTCAAAGGCTTTTAAACTAAAACATATTAAAACCCAAAACAAATGGAAACATAGTAAAATCAATCAATTAATTTGGGGAAAAAAATAAAACCTATAATTAAGTAATTGCAATTAAGCAAACTGAAACAAGGGTTACGAAATTGGGGGAGGAGAGAGAAAGAGTACGCTTTAATGGAGAACTCAGAGTGCGCTTCAATGGAGAACTCAGAGAGCGCTTCAATGGAGAACTCTAAAATCCCTTCAATGGAGAACTCAGAGTGCGCTTCAATAATGGAGAACTCAAAGTGCGCTTCAATGGAGGAGAAGAGTGAGAATGAGAGGAGCAAAAGGTTGAACTGAGCTTGGAGCTCCTTCAATGGAGTTCAGGGAGGTGAGGACGACGACCTTGCGCGCGGGAGCTGCTTCAATATTGGAGAGAGAGAGGAAATTTTTTGACAGAGGGAGTGAGAAAGGGGAAAGTAAAAATTTAGGGCTTACTTTAAAACCTTATTCGTAACGGACACCCCATGTTAGTTACAAATAACAAGGTCAAAATTCTGTTGACTTTTCTATTTGTAACGGGCAATATTTGTTGGTTACGATTAGTTGGTTAATCGTAACGGGCAGAATAATGCCTGTTACAAATAACAACTTATTCGTAACGGGCACCAATCTGTCCGTTACGAATAACTTTTTTCCTGCCCAAGTCACAACTTTTTTGTAACGGACATTGAATTTGCCCGTTACGAATGACTTAATTGTAACGGAAAATCATATGCCCGTTACGAATAGCTTGTTACAAATAAGATTTTTTCCACTAGTGCCTCCAAGTCTAGCTCTAAGTGAAAAGGAATGAGCATAGGAGACCCCTTTATATGATCATGGTGTGAGTGTGTGAATGTGAATATGAATGCAATTTTATTACGGATGCACCTTGATGTGAGGTTGCCTACGTATCCGTTAGGAATCAGGCCGAACGTAGCTCTAGCCGAACCTCGCACAAGTGTGTGTATACCTCAAAAAGGTCTTTTTAAGGTTTGTAGCGTGGTTAGGCTAAAGGTTGAAGAAGAATGGGATAAAAGGCTTAAGACCCTTTTGAATCTTGCTTTTGAATCTTTATATTTTTATGCTTGAGGCTTTCTACTCTTTTTTAACTCTTTTTTTTTTTGCATTTTTTTTATAAGTGTGGGAAATCCCGATCATGCGGTCTATCACTCACTTGGTATTCATGTTTCTCAGGCACGGTACCGAGTACTCGATAAGGAACGCAATCTAAGACTTGTTCATATCAAAGACATTGGAACACTTGCCCTTTTGTGCACTTTATTTATTTTTATTATTTTTTACTTTTTTCTATTTTAATCTTTTGAAGTCACTCAAGCTTTTAATGAAATTGAAAATTGCATAAGTTGCACACCATCCCATCCCAAGGTTAGGTAGATATGGGTTGAAAAATGAAAGATCTATCGTTAGACGAGGCTCAAAGTGGTTTGCCAACAAAGGATTGCATATTTGAAGGGTGAAAGGTGATATGATGTGGCTACAAGGGGTGCCTCAAATCATTGGTATACTTTGTGCTTAGTTTGACATGGATTTTTTTTTAATGCAATGCAATGCAACGATCATATGCAAGGAAATTAATGCTCATTTTATTAAAGGAAAAGAAATAATGATCTTACAAAATTAATCTAAGGGAAGAAAGGTGCCTATGCTAGACTTATTGGGGAAAGGAAAAAATAAATAAAAAAAAATCGAAAAAATATCATGAAATCTTGTCGTTGAAGCTTGCCTCTTGTCCCTTGGCTTATCATCACTTGGTGTTCTTGCCGACTGGAGGTATTGGAAACCCGTTATTGTTGATCAAATATTGGATTGCTTCCTTTAGCTTCCAACAGCTCTCAGTAGTATGACCCCTACCTTGATGGTACTTGCAGCGTACATTTGGGTTCCAACTAAGCAATCTCTTCTCAAGTGGGGATCTTGAATGGGTCCAATAGGAGTAATGACTCCCTTTGCATGGATCGTAGCTAATTCCAATAGGGGTGAAATCCTTTCTTAGTTTCTTTCTAAATCCTCGATTATCCATGGCTAATATTTCATTAAGGTCGAAAGAACCAACACTGTTACTAAAGTAGGTGTTTTTGGAAGAAAAAGGATAGTCGTTCTTCTTTCCTTTACAACCACTGTTGTTATCATTACTAATCTTGGCCTTCTTGTCGCGCGGAGGAACATGAATGATATTTGAATCAATGAGGTCTTGACCACGATCTTTGAGGGTGAGACATACTTCGGTGGTGTGACCACGACTTCTATGATATCGGCAATAAGAATTTGGATCCTAATTGGGAAACCGTTTTTCAGGCGGAGGGTCTTGACTGGGACCAATGTGGTGAATGAGACCTTGATCGTGAAGATAGTCAGAAGCTTCATTGTAAGTCATTCCTATTGGTGTTTATTCTTCAATGGTCCATTTCGCCCGTGACTTAGGAGCATTGAGTTCTTCATTAAATCCTTGGTGAGAATTTTGTTCGACAACCATCATCCGATTTGCTAGTCCTTCTACCACATGGCAATGACATCTTGCTGTTTTCGAACATTTTCTTTTAGACTTGACGAGTCTTCCCTGGTATTATCTAAAAAAAGACTTTCATCCTCCTCAATCATGTCCACTTCATCAAGAGAGGTTATATAAGTTGTCTCGATCATGGGCTCACCTAAAGGTGTGATAAGGAGTGAAGTATTGAAGGATGTTTGATTTTTTGCGATGGCTAGAACCTCGGAAGTTTTATTGTCATCAATCAGATCTTGAATAGCTTCTTTGAGTTTCCAACACTCCTCAGTGTTGTGACCCTTTCCTTGGTGATATTTGCAATATTTATTAGGATCCCACTTAGGTGGTCTGGCTCCTGGAACTGGATCCTTGAGAGGTCCTATGGGCATGACTAGTCCTTTGTGGTGTAGTTTTTCGAAAGTTGTTTCATAACTCATGCCAAGTGGAGTGAACACTCTTTTCGACCTTTGGATTCGTGATTTAGAGGCGTTCGTAGCATGTACTTTGTTAATGGGAGAGGAAGAAGAAGGATGGTCGTTCTTCTTTCCTCTTTCACTATTATCTTTATTTCAGAAGATCATCTTCAATGTCAATGCCTATATTATACACAGCCTTGAAAGTATTCAAGTTGTGTTGTTATTTTAAGTGCTTTGAATACTTCCCTTGGATATTCTTGATAAACATCCTCACAGATTCTTTTTCGGTAGGAACCTTGACCATATTAGCAGAAGTTTCCCTCCATTTGTTGAAGAAAGAAGTGAACCCTTCGTTTTCTTTTTGTTTTAACATCTCAAGTTGTTTGTGGTCTGTTTCGTCTTGAATGTTGCACTTATATCTATCTATGAAAGTGTTTGTTATCGACTTCCAAGAAGAGGTTTTCTCTTTGTCAAGGGAAAAGAACCATTGTTGACAAACGGTCTCAAGAGATAAAGAAAACAAGGAATGAAAGACTTTCTTATCAATCCCCTTAATGTTCATTATAGTTTCAAAAGCTCTTAGATGAAAGTAAGGGTTATCTGTTGCCTTGAATTTTGGGATGTCGTTGGCATTGAACTTATGCGGAAGAAGTTCCTTGTCCAGCGAGACCCCTTGTGAACTAATGCCCTGAAATTTATAGTCACTAGATAGCTTGCTCAAGCTTTTCTTGCGTAAGGTTCATTTGTTGTTGCTTCACAGGGTCATCAATTTTGAGGGTTAAAGCCTTCAATGCTTCATTCACAGTAATTAATTGATTCCTAAGTTCGTTGACTTCTTCTTGAGTTTCCATTATCTTTTTAGCTTTCCTCTTTTGACGAATCGGTTTATCAAAAAGTAAGACTTGAACAAAGGTGTTGTCCTTGATTAATCGCCCTTCTCTCCTTGACCAAGTATTGAGGAAAGGGAAATTAGGGATATCGACTGTTAATTATTTGAATCAAACTCTATTCAACATGCAGAGTATGGAAGAAGGTAGAAAGAATGAAAATCGTGATATGGGGAAAGATGATGTAGATAGGGAAATATGAAAAATTAGGAGTAGAATGTACCCCCAACTCAAATGACGGAAAAGACCGACTCATGCATGAACCTAAGACATGGTCATGGTGACATATACTCAAAGTGTGTGCTAAGACTAGTGAGTGTAGGTGACATGTTAAGACTCGTGTCATAACCATGTGACTAGACTATGTGACTACACTCGAACAAAGACTAAGTTAAGACCTCACGTATATGCATTAAACAGGACAGCCTGTGGTATTTTAGTCATAACTTTTTATCTGTGACTGTAATTGGGATGAAACCAACGCCAAATTAAAGATAAAACTCTGGGCTACAGATCCATAGGTTGTACGATTCGTATTTCTTCCTAAAACTTCGTATATAACCAAAACAAGTTGACGCTTGTGCAGTATACGGGAATAAAAATCCGGGTTGACTTAAAGGAACTATATATGACTCGATTATAGACATATTTATTAGCTCAAATCATTTAATTAATTAATTAAACAAAGTCCTTTAGACATTAATTAGTTTATTTAGTCTTAACACAAGTCAAACAAACGGTTAGGAAAAACACATAGAGGATGCACAAGCAATAATGCACAATTAGTCAAATAGGCACAATCATGATGCAATGAGTTTGCAACCTAACCATGGCTCTAGTTCTCTAAAGTTCAGGATATAGGTTAGTAAATAGAGGGTCCATGGTTAATTTTCCGGATGCACCACGCGGAAGCCTAACCGTGAAGGGTTGGCGCGAGTGGATGGGACACCGCGGGTTTAGAAAAACTCGCTTCCATGGTTTGGTGAATTCAACATTCTCGGATGTACCCTTTGTTGCTCAGAGCGTTCAATCAGGTAGATGGAGCATGAATTCCCATAGGGTTATTTCCATATGTAGAACACATATGGGTTTCAGAAAAGTGAGAAAAACTCAATCAAGAAGTAGGATCGAGAAAACTGTGCTAAAAACTGGTCAAAATTAGAACGCATAATTCTGGATCGGTATTGGAAGAACTTGGCGCCGGCAAATAGAGGCAGGCGCCACAATTTGGCTTTAGCACCTGGTGATAGAAGCTGTCGCCTGGCGCTAAAATCAAATAAATGGCGCTAGACTTTGTTTCCGGACACTAGTTCCTACATGCCTCGGCAGCTTTATGTGCTCGATAAAATTTTCCAGTTTCGTGCAGCATTATTTCGATCCTAGTTGTGAAAGATATTCCTCAAATTTCCTACGTGTAAAAATCCTATATTTTAACTCACTACGGATGGTTTTTCCAATGAGATCTTTTTTATGCATATGATAATAATGATAATGAAAATTACGCACATGAAATATTTAGAACTTTTTGAGTCTCATCCACTGATTCTAAATAATTGCCAAAATAAATTTTAGGAATTGAAATAGAAATCCTCCCCAGCGGAGTCGCCAAAAATTATAGAGAATATTTCAAGCATGATCCCAAACTTGAACCCCATTGTGATCATACACTAAAGTATGGTGGCGTCCAAAGGGAAGGAAGATGGAGCAAAAGAGTCGCCAACAAGTTTTAGGAACTTGTAAACCGTTCACGAGGTGAAGGTTACACCTCTTAACGATCCAGGAGATCGTCAACTCCAATATGCCTGGAGCCATGACTTGTAGTTCGGGGATGAAAGTACAAATCCAACCTAAAAGAGATTGAACCTGCCCTAATAATAGGCCTCTACTTTATTCTAATCGTATTCATGTGCGCTTTCTGACTAACATGTAATCAATAGGATTAACCCTAAACCTTTTTATCAATGTTGGTTGAATATTATTGCACAAACAAAACTATTATTGGCGATCACTTGAATTATAATAAAATTAACCCTAACAAGATTATTAATTATCTTATTAAGCGTGATTACAAGTACCAATTCCCTTTAAACATGCATAAAAGGTGTGATCAAGCAATAACAATAAATATAATCAAGCAACATAATAATAATCATGACAATTATAATAAAAATAATAATTATTATTATTATTATTATAATTATAATTATAATCAATAATCATCATCATCATCATGTTAAAGCATAATAATAGCATAATCCTAGACATGATACTAACAAGATTAATAACAAGCCCTAGCATGTAACTAAACATTAAAAATCATATATTTAGCCCTAACATGATACTAGCATGAATATTAGGAAAGAACATAGGAAACGTTATAGGAATCATGATTATCATATTTGATATTAGAAATTATAGTTGTTACCCTAAACATGATACTAGGAAGATCAAAACGCCCTAACATGACACTAGGAACCATAATAATAACCTAGACATGATTTCTATATCAAAATATCAATAAATCAATTAAAGCACTTACTTGGATGCCTCATATCTCTTTCTAATAACAAAATACACACGTTAGTAACTTCAAAGAAAATAATAATCAAAACAATTAAATTAAATAATAATTGAAAGAGAGATTTGGGACCAAACCCTCATAAATTAAAAACCTTTCACGTCTAGGGCGAAGGCAACTTCGAACTATGCTAGGTTTGTCTAGTGTTAATGTGTGGGGAATTGTGTTTGTAAAAGTCTAGGCTAGAAAGAGAGAGAATCAAGAAATTCTTTATGAGAGTTGGGGAGAAGAATTGATGATAATTGATGAAAATTGATGATTGTTGAGAATTAATGATTGAAAACAGAATTTTAAGAGGTTATTATAGAGAAAATCAGTCGGATGGATAAAAAAACGAATCGGAGTTTTAAATAGAATAAAACTCGATTAGCGTCACACGCTGGACATAAGCACCAGACGCTGAAGGTTAGCGTCAGGCGCTAATGCTTGTCGTCAGGCGCTAATAATCAGTTTCACGTGTTTTTGTTTTTATCATATCTTTTGATCCGGTAGTTTAAATAAGACATATAATATGTCATTGGAAAGATCTTGAAGTCTAATTTCTAACCAAATTAGAATCAGATTCAAATCTGCTGTATATAAAAATATATTTCTGAAATAGTGGAAGGGTGTCAGTTTTGGATAGAGTTTTGTATCTTATTCATATCTTTTTCGTTATAGCTCAAAATTAATATTATAATATATCATTGGAAATATAATTTCAAGATCTATCCAACCATATAAAATTTGGATAAAGATTATGAGGCACGAAAATAAAATCTGAATATATTCCACTTCGTACAAAACAAGGATTCTAAAAAGGAGTTGTTTTATTCAATTTCAAACTCTTTAAAACATAATTATCAATCCTAACTCCATTAGGATTTAAAAGAACCTTCTAGAATATTCTAGAAGACTATAATCAATCCTAATATCTTTAGGAATGATAATTAATAATAGGCCCTCCTCTAGATCATTGGGCCGCATATAAAAACCAAATCGGACCCAGTTTAGTATTTTGGCCATAACTTCCTCATTATTCATCGGAATTGGGCTTATTATATATCGTTGGAAAGGTCTTTTCAAACCCCATCCAAAGACACTATTATTGGACCCTTATTATGGACCAAAATAAATTGGAATGCACGTTTTTCATAAATAAGGTAAGAAAAGAAATATTTTCAAAAACAAAAAAAAATAGATATTTTAATAAAAACATCCTCATCACTAGACTTTTCACACTTTTTCTTTGTTCGATAATCAAATTACATGAAAACTATTCATCACCGGGTTTGGTTTTGGGGAGAAACAAATGGGTGTCTACAATTATGCTTTAGCGTTGATATGATTATTTTAATTATGATTATAATTTTTATAATTTATGATGACTATTGTTGCTTGATGCATATTTATTGTTATTGCTTCATCACGCCTTTTATGCATGTTTAGAGGAAATTAGTACTTGTAATCACGCTTAATAAGATAATTAATAATCTTGTTTAGGGTTAATATGGTTATAATTCAAGTGATTGCCAATAATAGTTTTATTTGTACATTAATATTCAACCAACACAGATAAACATGTTTAGGGTAAACTTATTGATTGCATGTTATTCAGAAAGCGCACATGAATACGAGAAGAATAAAGTAGAGGCCTATTATTAGGGCACGTTCTTTCTCTTTTAGATTGGATTTGTACATTCATCTCCGAACTTCCAGTCATGGTTCCAAATCTATTGGAGTTAACAATCTCCTGGATCGTTAAAGGGTGTAACCTTCACCCTGTGAATGGTTTACAAGTTCCTAAAACTTGTTGGCGACTCTTTTGCTCTAGCTTCCTTAGCTTCCCTTTGGACGCCACCATGCTTAAGTGTATGATCACAATGGGGTTCAAGTTTGGGGTAATGCTTGAAATATTCCCTATAGTTTTTTGGCGACTCCACAGGGGAGGATTTCTATTTTAATTCCTGAAATTTATTTAGCAATGATTTAGAATGAGTGGATGAGACTCGAAAAGTTCTAAGTATTTCATGTGCATAATTTTTTTTAACATTATTGTCATAAGCATAAAAAATGGTTCCTATTGGAAAGACCATCCGTAATGAGTCAAAAACATAGGATTTTTACACGTAGGAAATTTGAGGAATATCTTTCACAACTAGAACCGAAATAATGCTGCGAAAAACTGGAAAATTTTACGAACACAAAAAGCTGTTGGGGCATGTAGGAACTGGCGTCTAGAAAACAGAGCCTGTCGCCGAAGATATGGCTCTGTGGCCGAGCGACAATTCTGTCGCCAGGCGACAATCCCTATTGGCTAGCGCTGCGTTCTTCCAATACTGAGCCAGAAATATGAGTTCTTTTTTCGACCAGTTCTAGCACTATTGGCTCGATTCTACTTCCTGATTGAGTTTTTCTCACTTTTCTGAAACCCATATGTGTTCTACATATAAACATAACCCTCTAGGAATTCATGCTCCATCTACCTGATTGGACGCTCTGAGCAACAAAGGGTACATCCGAGAATTTTGAATTTACCAAACCATGGAAGCGAGTTTAACTTGCGGGGTCCCATCCACTCGCGCCAACCCTTCCAAAGGTAAGGATTTCGCGCGATGCATCCGGACTCATAACCATGGACCCTCTTCGACTAACCCATATCCTGAACTTTAGAGAACTAGAGTCATGGTTAGGTTGCAAACTCATTGCATCATGTTTTGACTACTTGACTACTTGTGCATACTTATTACGTGGCTAAACTAACCGTTTGGTTTGACTTGTTTTTGTAAATAAGCCTTAATAAACTAACCAATGACTAAAGGGATTTGATTAATTAATTTGAGCTAAAAAATATACCTTAAATCGAGTCATAGTTCCTTTAAGTCAACCCGGATTTTTATTCCCGTATACTGCACAAGCGTCAACTTGTTTTGGTCATAGCCGGAGTTCTAGGAAGAACGAAGAGTCGTACAACCTATGGATCTGTAGCCCCGAGTTTTATCTTTAATTTCGAGTTATTTTCATCCTAATCAGAGTCATAGATCAAAAGTTATGACTAAAATACCACAACTTGTCCAGTTTAATGCATATACATGAAGTCTTAACTTAGTCTTTGCTTGAGTTTAGTCACATACTCTAGCCACATGGTCATGACACGAGTCTTAATATGTCACATACACTCACTAGTATTAGCACACACTTTGTGTATATGTCACCATGACCATGTCTTAGGTTCATGCATGAGTTGGTTTTTTCCGTCATTTGATTTGGGGGTACATTCTATTCCTAATTTTTTCATGTCTCTCCATCTACATCATCTTTCCATTCTCTACATGCTTTCCCCATATCACAATATTCATTCTTCCTACCTTCTTCCATCCATGCATGTTCAATAGAGTTTAAGTCAAATAATTAACAGTGGATATCCCTAATTTCCCTTTCCACGGTACTTGGTCAAGGAGAGAAGGGTGATTAATCAAGGACAACACCTTTGTTCAAGTTCAACTCTTTGATAAACCAGTGAGTCGGAAAAGGAAAGCTAAGAAGACAATGGCAAGTCAAGAAGAAGTCAATGAACTCAAGAAGCAAATGGTTGGTGTTACTGAGTTGCTAAAGACCTTAACTCTCCAAATAAATGACCCTGTGAAGCAACAACAAATGGAGCTCATGGAAGAAAGCTTGAGCAAAATATCCAATGACTATAGATTCCAGGGCATTAGCTCACAGGGGGTCTCAGTGGACAAGGAGCTTCTTCCACAGAAGTTCAATGCCAATGACATCCTTAAGTTTAAGCCAACTGACAATCCTTACTTTCATTTAAGGTCCTTTAAAACTGTAATGAATATTAAAGGGATTGATTAGAATATTTTTCACTATTTATTCTCACTATCTCTTGAAACCATTTGTCAATATTGGTTTTTCTCCCTTGATAAAGAGAAGACCTCTACCTGAGATGGAATAAAAAATGCTTTCGTTGATAGATATAAAGTGTAATATTCAAATTGAAACCGACCATAGACAACTTGAGATGCTAAAACAACAAGAAAATGAAGGGTTCACCTCCTTCTTCAACAAGTGGAGGGAAACTTCCGCTAACATGATCGAAGTCCCTACTGAAAAAGAATCCGTGAGGATGTTCATCAAAAATTTACAAGAAAAGTATTCAAAGCACTTAAAATATCAACACAACTTGAATACTTTCAAGGCCGTCTATGACATAGGCATCGAGATCAAAGATGACCTCGCAAAGCAAAAAGCTACTAACTATAGTAACCATAGTGGCTGGAAAGGAAAGAAGAACGACAATCGTTATTCTTCCGAAAACGCCCACTCTTGTAACAATTTAGTACCTTTGATCTAAGTGAAGTTATAGCCATGGATAACCAGGGATCTAAGAAAGACTTCACCCCCATTGGGATGAGCTGCGATGCTGCCTTCGATCGACTCCATACTAAGGGACTAATTACTCCCGTTGGACCTATTCAAGATCCCGCACCTGAAAAGAGGTTGCCTAGTTGGAATCCAGATGCACATTGCAAATACCATCAAGGTAGGGGTCATAATACTGAGAGCTGTTGGAAGCTAAAAGAGGCTATCCAACATTTGATCGATAATAACAAGCTTCCCATACCTCCAGCTAGCAAGAAGAGCGAGTGATGATAAAGCAAACGACACAAGACAAGAGGCAAGCTTCAACGACGAGATTTCGTGACCTCCTTTTTTCTATTTCTTTTATTTATCCCTTCCCCAATTAGTCTAGCATAGGCACCCTTTTTTATTCCCTCTAGATTTATTTTGTAGGATCATTCTTTCTTTTCCTATAATAAAATGAGCATTTATTTTCTTGCATATGATAATTTCATTACATCGCATTAAAAAAAATTAATTAAAATAAATAAATAAATAAATTTGTCAAACTAAGCACAAGGTATACCAATGATTTGAGGCACCCTTTGTAGCCACATTATATCACCTTTCACCCTTCAAATATACAATCTTTTCTTAATAAACCACTTTGAGCCTCGTCTAACGATTGACCTTTCTTTCTTCAACCCACATCTACCTAACTTTGGGATGGGATGGTGTGCAACTTATACAATTCTTAATTTCATAAAAAGCTTTAATGACTTCAAAAGATTAAAATTGAAAAAAATAAGCAAATAAATAAATAAAATTGTGGAAAAGGGCAAGTGTTCCAATGTCTTTGACATGAACATGTATTTGATATATGAACACGTCTCAGATTGCGTTTCTTGTCAAGTGCTCGGTACCGTGCTTGAGAAACATGAATGCCAAGTGAGTGATAGACCGCATGATCGGGATTGCCCACATTTATAAAATAAAATAAATGCTAAAGCAAAAGAGAGAGCTAAAAAAGAGTATAAAGCCTGAAGCATGAAGATATAAAAATTCAAAAGCAAGGTTGCACACCTTGGGGGGCTTATCGAGGGTCTTGAGCTTTAATCCCTTTCTTCTATAACCTTTAGCCTAACCATGTTACAACCCTTAAAAAGACCTTTTTGAGGTATACACATATTTGTGCGAGGTTCAGCTAGAGCTACGTTCGGCCTGATTCCTAACGGATACGTAAGTACCCTCACATCGAGGTGCAGCCGTAATAAAAATGCAATCATATTTACGTTCATAATTGATCATATCAAGGGGATCTCCTATGCTCATCCTTATTCACGTAGAGCTAGACTTGGGGGCTTGATCCTTACATTATTAGCTTACCCAGCCTAAGAGTCACCACCATTTGACTCTTTTCAATATATTTTCCCACACTTAGCCCTTGCAGCCTAACTTTAGTATCACTTTCACACACATCACATATACATGACCAAATAGTCCTTTCCTTAGGTACCCTTTATCATGAAATCTTAATACAACGATGAAGCATGCCTTGTCATATCATCATCACTCACCATTGCATCACAAAGTATGAAGTGCTTAGCCTCCGTGCCTAAGTTACCCAAATACTTTCATCATTGAGTCAACAATTGAGATCGCCTAGGATGAATTAATCCTTGAACCTTGAGAGATAGTATCAAATAACATTTAATTAAGCTCATTCAACATGCACCATCAAAAAACTTCTTCCTTTTTGTGTATTTCTTTTTCGGGAGAAGGTCAGTACCCTCCACAAAAATGGCGAAATTTTTTTGAATTTTTGCTTTTTCGCATTTTGAGTCAAGCACATCACAATACAATGCACACACGAGTCATGAGTCACACGTGTCAACTCACCTTGGGTCCAACCTCAAGTCAATCAGTCATATTGAGCCAACCTCAAGTAATTGAGTCAAGCAACACTAAGTCTTAGATCAACCCTAAAGAAAGATAAGCAAAGTCCTATAGTCTAAAATATAAATGCAGGTATATCCCAGCAAGCTAGAATATTCTCGGATTTGTTCGAAAAATCGCGAATATGACCACATGATATTCCTTCAGGATAAGAGGAGTTTGAGCAAAATTACATGGATCAGTAAATTAGAGATGAAGAGCTTTAGTTTACAAAAGATTTGAGCGGATTTGGTTGAAAGGAAACGACCAAGTTTAAAGTTCGAAGCAAAACCGAGAAACGAACAGTAGCAACAAGGGCAAAATAGGGAAGACCCAACTCCAGCGCCAGACGACAAGGATGTCGCCTGCGACAACATCTATTGCTTGGCGACAGAAGAAAGGCGCGGCGCCAGATAGTTCTAGCGAGCGCTGATGCGGCAACACAATGTGTGGCCCCCATATTAGATTATGCGGACCTAGTGTAGCAATTTCCGGATTCCTTGGTACGCCAGTTAGCCCCTCTAAGCAATTTGACATGATTTAGTAATTGGCTCGATTACAATTACATAAAGTGATCGACCTGATAAAAGATCGTCTCACTTAGCTTAAAGCGCCTAAATATTGGCTCATGGAAAAGGCACCGACATATTGGTTCACAAGAAGTAAAAGTACCGACATAAAGGTTCACAAGAAGTAAAAAGCACCGACGTAATGGTTCACAAACAACAAATGCGTCGACATACTGACACAGCAGCAGTTTCAGTAACTATGTACAACAACAAAATTCAAGCAGCATTAAGGATCAACAAGCGTTGGTCTTCGGTAATTTTCTTTGGAGTATTATCGCAACAACTGAGGAAGACTTCAAGTGAAGTTATCTTCGACAGCATTTGCAAAGATTGTGGAGGTTGTCACTAAGATTTGAGAAGATAGCACGAGATGGGCGGTCTTCGACAGCATTCGCTAATATTGTGGAGGTTGTCACCAAGATTTAAGAAGATAGCACGAGATGGGCGATCTTCGACGACATTCGCTAAGATTGTGGAGGTTGTCACCAAGATTTGAGAAGATCGGTTCGTGATGAGGCGGTCTTCGACGACTTTTGCAATGATTGGGAAGGTTGTCACTATGATTCAAGAAAAAGGCTCGAGATGTAGCAACATTGATCGACGGCGTTCCCTAGCTTGTGGAGGGTTTTCACGAACGACTGGAGGTGATTTCAAGCGAAGTTATCTTCGATCATGTTCCCTGGCTTGCGGAAGATGGTCATAAGGAAAATGAAGATTGTTTCAAGCGAAACAAACTTCAATAATGTTTGCTGACTTGTAGAAGACTATCACAGCAGAAATTGGAGGCAGTTACAAGCGTAGCAGTCTTCATGCGGTATTCCCTAGCTTGAGGAAGATCGTCACAACAAATCGGTCACCTCAAGAGACGTGTGCTTGACGGTGCAAGATACGCGTTTCTTAACTCTCTTATATATTTAACTAATGCTAGTTTGCAGGTATCGACGTTACAAGAATGATTTAGGATCGCAGAACGTTCTGAATCATTCTCCGTCACTATCGCTACTTTGACTTTAGTTTTCAAAACTTGCGTTTCTCCAAACTCAGTCAAAGTGGGGGCTTATGTAGACACCCATTTGTGTCTCCCCAAAACCAAACCCGATGATGAATACCTTTCACATTGAATCAGAATTGAATGAAGTGAAAGTGTGGAAAGTATAGTGTTGCGGTTGGTTTTAATTATCTTCTTTCTCTCCGTTTTCGAAACCTATTTTATGAAAATAGCCAATCCAGTTTAGTTTGGTCAATGGGAAGGGTCCAATAATAGTGTAGTTGGATTGGGCTCGAAAAGAGCTTTCTAACGATATATTATAAGCCCGATTTCAAGAACGATGGCGTTCCCTAGCTTGTGGAGGGTTGTCACGAACGACTGGAGGTGATTTCAAGCGAAGTTATCTTCGATCATGTTCCCTGGCTTGCGGAAGATGGTCATAAGGCAAATGAAGATTGTTTCAAACAAAACAATCTTTGATAGTGTTCTCTGGCTTGTAGAAGACTATCACAGCAGATATTGGAGGCAGTTACAAGCGTAGCAGTCTTCATGCAGTATTCCCTAGCTTGAGGAAGATCGTCACAACAAATCGATCACCTCAAGAGACGTGTGCTCGACGGTGCAAGATACACGTTTCTTATCTCTCTTATCTGTTTAACTAATGCTAGTTTGTAGGTATCGGCGTTACAAGAATGATTTAGGATCGCAGAATGTTCTGAATCATTCTCCGTCACTATCACTACTTTGACTTTTGTTTTCAAAACTTGCGTTTCTCCAAACTCAGTCAAAGTGGGGGCTTCTGTAGACACCTATTTGTGTCTCCCAAAAACCAAACCCGGTGATGAATACCTTTCACATCGAATCATAATAGAATGAAGTGAAAGTGTGGAAAGTCTAGTGTTGCGGTTGGTTTTAATTCTCTTCTTTCTCTCTGTTTTCGAAAACCTATTTTATGAAAATAGCCAATCCAGTTTAGTTTGGTCCATGGTAAAGGTCCAATAATAGTGTAGTTGGATTGGGATCGAAAAGAGCTTTCCAACGATATATTATAAGCCCGATTTCGATGAATAATGAGGAAGTTATGGCCAAATTACTAAAATGGGCCCATTTTGATCTTTATATGCGGCCCAATGATCTAGAGGAGGGCCTATTATGATTTATCATTCCTAATTCAATTAGGATTGATTATAGTCTTCTAGAAGGTTCTTTTGAATCCTAATGTGATTAGCATTGATAATTGAGTTTGATGAGTTTTATTTAGAATAAAAGAAGTGTTTTAATGAAATTACAGTTTTACCCCTCGTACGTTTAATTTTATCAAAATATGAAAACGTGTGAAAAAACTGCCTGCAGTGCCGCACCACAGGCTGTCACCTGGCGACAGGCGACAGAGGCTTATGCGGCGACAGCGTCGTGTTTTATTCTTCTCAAAACTCTGATTCTTTTTTATCATATTCCGGACTGTTTTCATTATAAATAGCCTCCTTAAACCTCCGTTTTTAATTACCAACTCTCATAAATAATTTCTTGATATTCTCTCCCTCTCTTTCTAAACCAACCCTTTCACAAACACAATTCCGTATTCACAAGATCTAGACACACCTAGCCAAATTCGAAGTTGCCTTCGCCCTAGACGTGAAAGGTTTGATTTCTGAGGGTTTGGTCCCAAATCTCTATTTCAATTATTTAATTTAATTGTTTAATTTTATATTTTCCTTGAAGTTACTAACTTGTGTAATTTGTTATTAGAAAGAGGTACGAGGCATCTAAGTAAGTGCTTTAATTGTTTAATTGATATTTTGATATAGAAATCATGTTTAGGTAGTTATTTTGATTCCTAGTATCATGTTAGGATGTTTTATCGCTTCCTAGTACCATATATAGGGTGATTTGCTTATATCAATTATGATTCCTGTGATGCTTCCTATTTTCTTTCCTAATATTCATGTTAATATCATGTTAGGGCTAAAGCTTAATTGATTTTTATTGTTTAGTGACATGCTAGGGTTTGTTATTAATCTTGTTAGTATCATTCCTAGGATCTTTCTTTTATTATTATGCTTTAGCGTTGATATGATTATTTTAATTATGATTATAATTGTTACAGTTTATGATGATTATTGTTGCTTGATGCATATTTATTGTTATTGCTTGATCACGCCTTTTATGCATGTTTAAAGGGAATTGGTACTTTTAATCACGCTTAATAAGATAATTAATAATCTTGTTCAGGGCTAATATTGTTATAATCCAAGTGATCGCCAATAATAGTTTTATTTGTGCATTAATATTCTACCAATATAGATAAACAGGTTTAGGGTAAACCTATTGATTGCATGTTAGTCAGAAAGTGTTTGGAATATTTCAAGCGTTATCCCTAGCTTGAACCCCACTGTGATCATACACTAAAGTATGGTGGCGTCCAAAGGGAAAGAAGATAGAGAAAAAGAGTCACCAACAAGTTTTAGGAACTTGTAAACCGTTCACAGGGTGAAGGTTACACCTCTTAACGATCCAGGAGATCGTCAACTCCAATAGGTCTTGAACCATGACTGGTAGTTCGGGGATGAAGGTACAAATCCAACCTAAAAGAGATTGAACATGCCCTTATAATATGCCTCTACTTTATTCTGATCGTATTCATGTGCGCTTTCTAACTAACATGCAATCAATAGGATTAACCCTAAACCTGTTTATCTATGTTGGTTGAATATTAATGCACAAACAAATCTATTATTTGCGATCACTTGAATTATAATCATATTAACCCTAACAAGATTATTAATTATCTTATTAAGCGTGATTACAAGTACAAATTCCCTTTAAACGTGCATAAAAGGCGTGATCAAGCAATAACAATAAATATCAAGCAACAATAATCATCATAACAATTACAAAAATAATCATAATCAAAATAATAATTAAAATAATCATGTTAAAGCATAATAATAGAAAGATCCTAGGCATGATACTAACAAGATTAATAACAAACCCTAGCATGTCACTAAACAATAAAAATCAAATCTTTATCCCTAACATGATACTAACAAAAATATTAGGAAGAAATATAGGAAGCATACTTTTAATCATACTTGATATTAAAGTTACCCTAGACATGATACTAGGAAGATCAAAATACCCTAACATAACACTAGGAATCATAAGACATGATTTCTGTATCATAATAACAATGTAAATAATTAAAGCACTTATTTGGATGCCTCGTACCTCTTTCTAATAACAAAATATACACGTTAGTAACTTCAATGAAAATAATAATCAACAATTAAATTAAATAATTGAAATAGAGATTTGGGACCAAACCCTCAGAAATTAAAACATTTCACGTCTAGGGCAAAGACAACTTCGAATAATGCTAGGTGTATCTAGGTCTTGTGAATGCGGAATTTTGTAAAAAGGGGTTGGTTTAGAAAAGAGAGAGAGAGAGAGAGTAAGCTTTAGCTTTGAGAGAGAAGAGAATAAGAATTGATGATTGTAGTGATTGAAAACGGAGTTTTGAGGAAGCTATTTATAGAGAAAATTAGCCAAAAAGATAGAAAATCGAACCAAATTTCTGACGTGAAAAAACGAAGTTAGTGCCAGACGCTGACCTTAGCGCCAGACGCTAATGCTAGCGCCAGGCGCTTATGCTGGCGTTAGGCGCTAATCAGGTTTTTGACGCGTTTTCTAAAACTAGATAGAATTTAACTGTACAGGAGGATAAAATCGTATTTTCCTCAAAAACACTCTTTTATTCTGAGTAGAATTTTTAAAAGTCAACAAAAATCAATTTATCAATGCTAATTGAATTAGGAATGAAAAGAACCTTCTAGAAGAATCTAGAAGACTAAAACCATTCCTAATTTCATTAAGAATGATAAATTCAAATTAGCCCTCCCCCAAGATCATTGGGCCGCATATAAGGTTCAAACCGGGCCCAGTTTAGTAATTTGGCCATAACTTCCTCAATATTCATCGGAATTGGGCTTATAATATATCGTTGGAAAGCTCTTTTCAAGTCCCATCCAACTACACTACTATTTGACCCATATCATGGACCAACCAAACTGGATTGGCTGTTTTATTAAAATAGGTTTTCAGAAACAGAGAGAAAAGAAAAGAAATTAAAACTATCCGCAACACTAGACTTTCCACACTTTCACTTCATTCGATTATGATTCAATGTGAAAGTGTTGCCAACAAGTTTTAGGAACTTGTAAACCGTTCACAGGGTAAACGTTACACCCCTTAACGATCCAGGAGATCGTTAACTCCAATAGGTCTGGAACCAAGACTAGAAGTTCGGGGATGAAGGTAGAAATCCAATCTAAAAGAGAAAGAACCTACCCTAATAATAGGCCTTTAATTTATTCTTCTCGAATTCATGTGCGCTTTCTGACTAACATGCAATCAATAGATTAACCCTAAACTTGTTTAATTTATGTTGGTTGAATATTAATGCACAAATAAAACTATTATTGGCGATCACTTGAATTATAATCAAATTAACCCTAAGCAAGATTATTAATTATCTTATTATGCGTGATTACAAGTACCAATTCCCTTTAAATATGCATAAAAGGCGTGATCAAGCCATAACAATAAATATATTAAGCAACATAATATTAATCATAATAATAATCATAATAACCATAATTAAAATAATCATGTTAAAGCATAATAATAGCAAGATCCTAGGCGTAGCACTAACAAGATTAATAACAAATCCTAGCATGTCACTAAGCATTAAAAATAAAAGCTTTAGCCCTAACATGATACTAATATGATATTAGGAAAGAAAATAGGAAGGCATAATAGAAACCATAATTGACATTATATTCTTTACCCTAAACATGATACTAGGAACTTATTGTTGTCACCCTAAACATCAAATTAAGAAAAACATCGTAACATGATACAAGGAATCAAAATAACAACCTGGACATGATTTCTATATCATAATATTAATAAAGTTATTAAATTACTTACTTGGATGCCTCGTATCACTTTCTAATAACAAAATACACACGTTAGTAACTTCAAGGAAAATAATAAAATTAAAGAATTAAATTAAATAATTAAAATAGAGAATTGGGACCAAACCCTCAGAAATACCAAACCTTTCACGTCTAGGGCGAATGCAACTTCGAATTTGGCTAGGTGTGTCTAGATCTTATAAATGCGGAATTTTGTGTTTGTGAGAAGGCTAGTTTAGAAAAGAGAGAGAGAGAGAGAGTATATCAAGAATTTCTTGATGAGAGTTAGTGATAAAAAACGGAGGTTTTAGGAGGCTATTTATAAAGAAAATCAGTCGGATATGATAAAAAAGAATCAGAGTTTCGAAAAGAATAAAACACGACGTTGTCGCCAAACACGCCCCTGTCGCCAGGCGACAGATGTGTCGCCGCGACGCCAAGCCTGTCGCCAGGCGACAGACTGTAGTTGCAGTGCTGCAATATATTTTTTCCACGCGTTTTCATGTTTTGATAAAATTTAAGCGTACGAGGGGTAAAACTGTAATTTCCTTAAAAGCACTTCTTTTATTCTAAATAAAACTCTTAAAACTCATTTATCAATGCTAATCAAATTAGGATTCAAAAGAACCTTCTAGAAGATTCTAGAACACTATAATCAATCCTAATTGCATTAGGAATGATAAATCATAATAGGCCATCCTCTAGATCATTGGGCCGCATATAAAATCAAACCGGGCCCAGTTTAGTAATTTGGCCATTATTTCCTCGTTATTCATCGGAATTGGGCTTATAATATATCGTGGGAAAGCTCTTTTCGAACCCAACCCAACTACACCATTATTGGACCCTTTCCATGGACCAAACTAAACTGGAATAGCTATTTTCATAAACTAGGTTTTCAAAAATAGAGAGAAAGAAAAGAATTAAAAACTAACCGCAACACTAGACTTTCCACACTTTCACTTCATTTGATTATGATTCGACATGAAAGGTATTCATCACTGGGTTTAATTTTGTGGAGGCACAAATGGGTGTCTACATGCCTATTATTAGGGCAGGTTCTTTCTCTTTTAGATTGGATTTGTACCTTCATCCCCGAACTTCCAGTCATGGTTCTAGACTTATTGGAGTTAACGATCTCCTGGATCGTTAAGGCGTGTAACCTTCACCCTGTGAACGGTTTACAAGTTCCTAAAACTTGTTGGCGACTCTTTTTCTCTAGCTTCCTTCCCTTTGGACGCCACCATGCTTAAGTGTATGATCACAATGGGGTTCAATTTTGGGGTAATGCTTGAAATATTCCCTACACATATAACTGAGCTGATTGTCGGAAAATAGCTATATGTAGTCATGGTACAAATTAGAGCCTTCTATTCAGCTTAATTTTAGTTCAGTTCAGTTTAGTTCATCAGCTCCAATCAGTTCAATTCAGTTTAGATCAGTTTAGTTCAGCTCTATTCAGTTCAATGCAGTTAAGTTCCTAATTATTTTCTCTTAAAAACAATTTAGTTTAGCTCTATTCAGTTCATTTCAATTCAGTTAAGCTCTTCAGTTCAGCCACAATCAATTGTGTTCAATTGTTTTTAGTAAATCGGAATAGGCCCTTAATCTTTTGTTTGGGTAGTAATTAGCAAACTATTTTGTACGGTTTTTTTTTTAAAAAAATGAAACTATTATATAGGTCAGTAACTAGGTTAGATCTCATGCCATGCACGGTGATCTATAGTTAAGGAATAATAAAAGTATCATAATCATAAATTAGTTAAGAAATAATAAAAGTATGTAATATGTTGATTTGATATTTCATTGCATTTTATTTTTACACAACAAAAACAAAAGTAGGCAAAAAAACCCGAGCAATATATTTTCTTGTTTTAAAATTGGTACAAATTATTTTAAGAATATGTTTTTTGGTTTATAGTTGTCCAAATTTTTTTTAGGAAGATTTGTGAAATCTTTTTATTTTAATATAATAAATGAGAAAAATCGAATTAAAATACAAAACCCATTAAATTCGAATAATTATACCCACAAAAATCGAATTAAAATCCAAAAATCGATTATATAAACCCAGAAAAATCGATAAAATCCAAAATCGATTACTTAAACCCTAAATTAGATCCAACAAAATCGATTAAAATCGAATTAAATCCATAAATTAAAACCTAACCTCGTATAAATTATACCTAGAAATTGTTGTTGATGTTGATACCGGTGGGATTTGCGGCGGTGGTCGAACTTTGTGGTGGTGGTGGCGGCTGTTGTTATGGCGGCTGTTATTGCGGTGGCGGCTTTGGTTGTTGCAGAGATGAAATAAGAACTAAGGGGAGAGGAGATCGAAGGGAGATGAAAGATGAATGAAGAGAGAGAGGAGATCGAAGGGAGATGAAAGAAGAAGGGAGATGAAAGAAGAACGAAGAAAGAGAGGGAGAGGAGATCGAAGAGAGATGAAATAAGATGGATATGAAAGAAGAACGAAGAGAGAGAGAGAAGGGAGAGGAGAGAGAAGGAAATCAGAGGAAATGGGGAATGGAGGCGGAGAGAGAAGCAAGTTATTAGGGGTTTAGGGTAAAGATGAACCGGTTTTTTTTTAATGCTGCACCAGTTCAGTGGCATCGGTTCAAACCGGTGCCCTTTTTATTTTTTGCACCGGTTTGAGCTGAACCGGTGCCATTGCTCTTGATCTAAAATCGCGCCCATTTTTAGGCCAGTTTTTGCCACCGGTTTGGCATGAACTAGTGCTATTTGGGGGTTGCCTTTTTGTATTTTTCTACTAGTGATAAGAAAAATTCTCATAAGAGCCTTCCCCTACTTGGAGTTGAACTGAACTGAAATTAAGCTGAAATGAATAGGCCCTAAAATATGACATGTGTCAGTGCTAGTGTGTCTTTTAATATATATATTATATATTAAATTGATTGTTGATGAACCGGTCGTTTTTTTTTTTAATACTTATAAGGATTTTTTGTGAAAAACTACCTTTAATATAAAACTTTTTGTGAGAAATTACATTTTAAAAAATTTACCTTTTAAAATACCAAATGTTGTAAAAGATTACTAGATGTTAGCCATTGATTTTTTTTCTCCGGCGTTAACAACATCAAGTGACCTTTAATGTCCCTTTTCCCACCCATCCCCCCTCCCTAAGTTTCTCGATTTCTTCTCTAATTCAGCCACTTTGTAACCCTAAAACCCTAATTGGCCTATCGAATCAACATCTTTACAACTCATTACTACAAAATCTGTTGAATTTCCTTCCAGTTCTTGTAATTTTTACTTAAATCCATGTTTACCTTGATAAATTTGTTCAAACCCCTTTATCAATTATTTGGTATATGTAAAAACTAATTGTTTAAATCAATTGGGTTTTTATGTATTAATTGTGATTGCGATTTAGATGCAGGTACGGTGGCTTTTCCTTCCAGAGACAAGTGTAATTGTGGTTTACCCATAGCAAGAGTCACATCTTAGACTCATGAAAACCCAGGGAGAAAGTTTGAAGCTTGTAAAGTCTACAATCCTGAAACGAATTAAAGGGGCTGCAAATATTTTTGTTGGGTTGATGAGGGAATAATAGATTGGCAGATAGATTTAACAAATATTTGCTTAAGATTGAGGTTTCATTGTTGAAGAACATACTTTGTTGCTTGGAATCTGAGAAGAAGAGGCTAATCAATGAAGCAGACAACTTCAGACATAAGTTGAATAACAAGACCGGTGCAGGATTTAATGTAATAGGGTATCTTGGTGTAGTTGTAGTTGTTTCTACTATAGTGAGTTTCATCATTGTGAAACTTTTTAGCTAGGTTGTAGTAATTTCTCTGTTTGTATGGTATGCTAGAGTAAACTAGGTAGTTATTTTAAGCCTACTATGTGATGATGAAGACCTTGATTTGGATGAGAGCAATATCATCATCATCATCATCATTATTATTATTATTATTATTATTATTATTATTATTATTATTATTATTATTATTATTATTATTAAGTATTATTATTATTATTATTATTATTATTAAGTATTATTAGCAATATCATTACACATAAACTGAACTGAACTGAAAATAAACGTATGAGAACAGGGCCTTAGACTTTGGGATTTCTATCAGATGTTGTTGCTGTTTTTTAGGTTGATATAGCCCCTTCCTTTTATTGGTAGATTGACCTTACTTACAATCAGAACCATTACCCTTGCAAAAGCTAGAACACTTGCTAATGCTTGAACCCTTTGTAGAAGCTTGAACCATAGTAGAACCAACTAGAACCATAGAGGCTTAGATAGTAGCAGCAGTAGAACCTAGTACACATGCAATAGAGCTTTGTACAGTAGCATCTAAACCTTGAACACCACTGGAGGTACTTGGACCAGAAGCTGAAATAGTTGTTATAGCTGGGGCAACTGTTGGATTCTTTCTTGGTCTACCATCCTTGGGTAAGATAGTTGGAGGTAAGGGTAATTGTTACACTTGTTGATGTAGTGCCCTTCCTTACCACACCTATAACATTTAATTTTTTCTTCTGTCCCTCAGCACAAACTCCCTTTCGTGATCCTCTCCCTTCTCCGATCCTTGGGTTTTTCTAGCACTTTTCTAAATACAGGTGACCATTCCTGCTTTCCTTGCATTGGGTGGAATGCTGGTGCATACGTTCTAGCATATGCAGAGACATGGTATGCCATGTGGACAAAGTCTTCTACATTCAATCTTGGTCTAGCAATGCATGCTAATGCATGATAGCATGGGATACTGATATGGAATAATAATGGAAAATCTTACCTCTCTTAAAACCTTTGATATTTAGTAGTTTAATTGTTATTTTATATTTTGCTTATAAGTTTTTACCTTTCACTTGAAAGGGTTTTTCTTATTTTAAACGGTTAGGATTTATTTCCAATTTTAATCTTGTTATTTATTTTGATTAGTTTTTGAGTTTAGGATAAAGTTTAGGAAATTTTATCTTTTAAATAGTTTTATCTTTATTAGAAGAGTGTTTAGGAATTTGGCTAGTTGATTTATCTAGGCTTTTTAATGTAATTAGAAATCTTAGTACTTATTTGTAGCCTATATAATGGCATTTAGGCTCTAAATAAAAATCAGTTTTGTCAATTTGAAATTTATAAAGTTTTACATAAGCTTGTGCTTGTGTATTCTTGTCCTAGTTTAGGTTTAAAGCTCGTGTTGCTTAGCGTTTCTTGACCGAGACTCAAGATTTCAAACCTTTCAATTGCGATTGAAGGTTATATCCATTAAAACCCATATTAGATACTGTAGACACCTAGAAATGTCTCCCCAAAACCAAACCCGATGATGAACAGCCTTTCACCGCTATTATTGGTCGGGTTGAGTATTTAATCTTGGAGTGCTTAAATCCATATTTTTATTTGATAAACTAACCCAATTCCTATCCCATTTCCCCAAACCATAACTTATATTCCTCTTTTCGTGCCTTTAAACCCAAAATAATTCATTTCGTGTCCTTTAAAATAATTCATTTCGTGTCCTTTTTTACAAAAAAAAGTTTAGTCCAATTTATTTTAGTCCATAATCTGGGTCCAATGATTGAATAGTTGGATGGGTCTTGAAAAGATATTTCCAACGATATATTATAAAGCCCAAATCCGAGTTATAACGAATAAGTTATGGTCAAAATACTGAACTGAGCCCAAACCGAACCTAAGCCCACCTTCCCTACGACCCAATGATCATATGGAGGGTCCAAAGGATTAAAACCCATTCCTAAACCAATTAGGATCAACTGGAAGCTTCTATAATTTTCTAAAAGATCTTAATTATCCTTTTTAAAAAGATAAGATTAAAGAGTTTAAAATTGAATAAAACTCCTCTTTTTGAAAGTCCTAATTCTATCCGAATTGAAAGACGTTCAAAGATAGACAGATATTATTTTTGTGCCTAATATTTTTTTTATCCAAATCTTATATGGTTGTATAGTCCTTGAAATTATCTTTCCAATGATATATTATAATATTAATTATGAGCTGTAACGGAAAAGATATGAATGAAATATCAAACTATCCAAAACTGACACCGTCTCACTATTTAGGCCATATCTTTTATTGTACACATGATTTTAATCTTATTTAAATTGGGTTAGAAAGTAGATTTCAATAGATTTCCAAAAACATATTATTTATCTTATTCCAATTTTTAGATCAAAAGATATGATAAAAACAAAAACTACAAAAATTGTTGTCTATCACAAGAGTTTTATTCCAATTCGAATTCTTATCTTTTCTTAATTCTTTTACCCTTTTTCATTATAAATAGAGGTCATTTCTCCCCTTTTTCAATCATAAACAAGATTGATCATCAAATAATTCTCTTCTCCCTCTTTATCCTAAATACTAGCCACCCTATTCTCACAAAATACTTCCCCTAAGCATTCCAAGGAGTCCATACTTTACCTGAAGTTCTATACTTAAAACCAAGGCGTGAAAAGGTAGAATTAACTGAGGGTTTAGACCAATCAACTCTAATTTTAATTTAATTATTTCAATTTAATTTATTTTTATTGAAGTTACTAACAGCTATTCATGATGTAATTAATCACTTAATTACTCTTATTTTTATTCTTGTTGCTAGTATCATGATTAGGTTTATTATTATTTGATTTGACTAACAATTTATTGTTAAATTGCTTCCAATATTAATGTTTATTATATTATTATGATCACCATATTTCATGTTAAAGGGAATATGTAATTGAAAATCACGCCTAATAAGATAATTTGGACAACCGGTTTATAATCCTTTTTAATCTTGTTTTAAATTGAAGTGATCACGATATTTTAGAATAATATGTTGCATTAATATTACACCAACTTAGCATAATAATTGTTTGGAGAAAATTAAGTATTTTGTTTGCATGCCTTTGAGATCGCAGGAATCACTTTTCAGTATAAGAATCGAGTAGAGGCCAATACGAGCAAATGTGACTCTATGACTCACATCGTACCATCATCGTCGATCCTCCTTTCATGGTTCTGAACCATATGGAGTTATTAATCTCATGGATTATGAATGGGGTGTAAACTTCACGGGTCAATCGTTGTTGCCTTCGTTGTCCCTTATTCGTGGTTGCCTTTTATGATCTGTGAACAGTTTACAAGTTCCTTAAAAACCTGTTGGCGGCTCCCTAAATTCCTTGTCCCTAGTCATATTATGTCGATTCCCACTTCCTATGAGTGTCAAGCATATTCACAACATGCTAACATAGGCGTACTTCAAACGACGCTTACAGATACCTAACAACTCTCATCCAAAACACGCACATTTCTTCTCAGTCAAGTTTACAACATAGGTTTCACTAGTAATCAACTTTAAATTCATGCAATGTGCAACATCACAATTGCTCACTTCTGCACTTGCTTTATCAATCATTTTCATGTTAACGACATGATAACACCCTCAAACTTATGCAATCCTTCTCTTTTTACAGAATATTTCCTCATCACATACCTTCTAATCCATTCTAACATTATCAATATTGGCTTTGACCTTGCCTCTCTAATCATAGCATTGAAGCTCTCATAATAGTTATTCAAAAGCATTCTAATTTTAGACCTAGTACTAAATGCATGCCCAGACCAATTAGATGGAGGAATTTCATTCAAGTACTAGAATGCCTCATCAGATAACATCTTACTTGATGCCATTTTAGAGTCAACATGCCACTGAAATACATATAACAAAGACATAATGCCTCAGGCGCGCGCAACTCACTGAGTTGTGTTGGGTGCGGTTTGCCTTATACAAAAACTAGTTTTTAAAATTTCCATAACTTTTGATTGCAAAGTCGGATTAAGACGGTGAGATATCATTGGAAATCTCTGAATGTCTACTTTCCAATGCCGTTGAAATTAGGTTAAATATGTTATGGATAAAAAGATATGGTTGTTGGAGTGCAAGAGTGTTGGTTTTAGGGCTCGGTTTAACTTCTTCATTTTAGCTCAGAATTGGGATTATAATATAACGTTGGAAAGCTCTTTGAAAGGGATATCCAGTATAGGCCATGTACGGAAATATGATGGTTGGTTTATCTGTTTGGCTCAATTTTCAGTAATGTAAGATACGTTAGATCCAATCATTGCTTTTGACGCATTTAGGTCCGTATTAATCAAGTTTAAACATGTATGATCAGTTCTAGGCCTAATTAGTAATCGGACTAGGCTCTAAGATTACTTGGTCTCAAGTAAGGGTTTTAACTTACTTCATAATACTTTTCGTAGTCCATAAACACTTCAACTTTGACCTAGCATGAAGAACGGGTTTTTGTAACATCATCGCACTTCCTTTTGGGACAAGAGGCCAAAAGTGAAAGGAATGGTGTCCTTCGAACAAGTGTATTATTCCGATAGAGGGTTCGGAATTATTAGAAAGCTAATTATTCAGTGAGGTCTAGTGATTGGAATGCCTGGGTGGAGGCCGCTTCCGATCGGTAATATTAATGAGTAATTAATATTACAGCTTAATCTTGACTGAACCCTTCGGGTCACACCCAAGCAACTAACGAACCGATGCGACGAATTAGTTCAGAAGGAATTAATGAGTCACCCGAGTAATTAATATTTAGACATCGGAAATTCGAGCTTGGAGCGTCGAATCCGATCGTCGAAAGTCAAGCTAAAATTTTGGAATTGGCAAGACAGGAAAATGCTTCAAGTAACAGTTAAAACCATAGCCACGCAAAAGGTTAGGGAATCGCGCAAATAGCAGCACACCACGTGGCCAAAAGTAGGTGTCTACAGCATGGGATGAGACTCTTTTGCATGATGACAAGTATAGAATTTTTCCATTTGTCAAAAAACAGATGGGAAAAAATCCAAGAAAAGAGAAGATGGAACAGTGGAGACAAAGGCTATGCAGAATGTGAACAAAGAAGAAATCAGAAACATGCCGATGGAACACATCATCCCAGCACTACATAAACAATGGCCACACAATGTACCCAAAAATTCAAAATTCAATGGGATGATGCAAGGCCTTACCAGATTCCCCAAGATGAGGAACTCATTGCTGCTTGTCATGCAAATGGTGTCAACATTGAAATGGTGTACTAGCCAACACAATCACCTGAATTGAATCTCTTAGACCTAGTGTTGTTCAAATTCGTTCAATCACTACAATACCAAGCCTTCCCAAGAAATTTGGATGACTTAATTAAGAAAGTCATCTATGCATACAATGCTTTTGAGCCTAGTGCCAAAAAGTATATATGGCTAACACTTCATTCAGTTATGATAAAAATTCTTGAAATACAAGGGGGAAATAACTTCCACCAACCACATATAAAGAAGAAGAAGATTAGGGGTTCTACCAAAGCATCTCCATGTTCCAAGGGAACTCATACAACAAGTTGTGACTTATCTAGACACTATGTTCATCCCAGCACCACAAGCAACAAAGAAGAAGCATGCATGAAAGTAGATGCTGATTGATACAAGAGTGAAGGGGAAATTCAAATACACACATTGACTGCCACACATAACCTTCTAAGTATTTTGAAGACAACGGTAAGAAGTTTTTGTTGTTTCCACCCTATGTTTCTTTTATGTTATTTGTGTTTTAGATGCTAAGGTTATGTGTATTTTGATCATCATTATTAAAAATATGTAAGCCAGTCATGTAATTTGGTGAGGTCCTACTTTTAAAATCTTTTGTAAACAATTTAAACATATGTTAATGTAACATGAATATTGCATTATGGAAACAATGTTGTTAAACCGTCATCAAGGTTATGTTTTTTATCAAAAGAGTTGCTTACTGATGTTACCTCAACACCAAGGGCCCTTGATCTTAGATGGAGCAAAACAATTAATAGCAATTTCAATTCAAATGAGTCCCTTCATCATTTGGTTTTTTTAAAAAAAAAAAAACACACACACACACACACAGGGGACTCATTCACAAACTAAACAAAAGGCATCATAGTATAAGAATAGGTTGCATATCCACCATCACAAATGTTGTTCTCTCATTTTCATGTCATTGAGAACATTTGTAGGGACTCATATCATGATAGGTCAGCAGAATAAAGCCACAATAACATTAACCAATCAATTTGGTCATCATTCATTATCAACATTGCATTCCCTTATCCAATTAGAAAGCAAATAATTGCAGCATATATGAAGCAAAACTTAGGTGCATAGTAACAAAAATCAAGTAGACTCGACAGAAATAGGCCACAAATTAATATGACATGCTCAACATAGTTGCAATTTGAAACTAGTTGAAGGATCCATCACCCAACAAGGTCACAACACAACATCAACCCCAGCACATTAGTCAGATACGGGAACTCATAAAACACAGGACATGAATCATATGAACAAAAAAAAATTTAATTGAATTAAATTAGGGTTAAAGAAGTTATACGCTGTGGGGTCACTTGTCAGTGAACCATTCAGGGTGGAATTCCCTCAGAAAAGTCAGATAACCTTCATCGAAGTTGTCCAGATCAACAGGCAACCTAGATCTGACCCTTTTCATCCCTAAGAGGGACCCTTTCTTCTGCTGCTTTACATATAGGGACTCGACTTCCATCATCACCGCATTTGAGGCAGCACCAGAAGCTTAACTAGCCTTAAGGGACTCATCTTCAACAACCTTCCCAGATGCGACACCCGCACCCTCCCCTTCCCGATCTACCATCTCAACATGCTTTTTAGGGTTCTTCTCTCCCATATCTGCCTTCACCTTAGTCTCGTCGTCTGATGAAATGTACTCAGTTAGCTTAGCACCATATTAGACCCTAAAACACAAGGGCCTCATTCTAGCGCGATAAAGGGGTTTCATTTTCCCAGTTCCTCTTTCGCAGATGTAACGCGTTGTCCTAGGAGGAAGAACTTCAATGGGTTCTTCTTTTGGGATTCTCATAGCAAAATAAGGATGAATTGTCTGACTTAGAGGAACTTATTTTGGTGATGTTTTTAGCAAAGATCTGGAAATTTCGAACATGAAAAGAGAAGTACAATGGGAGGGTGCGGGAAATGAGAGACTAGAAGAAAAATTAGGGTTCCAAATGAATCACAAAGGGAGAGATTCGATTTTATAGGAAGATGAGAGAGAAGAGTAGCCATGGAGTTAATGCAGGTAGGTGGAGAGATGCAATGAATGCAGTAGTTGGGAAGATGAACAATTTTGTTCATCAATGTGATGAATAAATAGAGAGGGAATTGTTAGGGTTTGATGATTTTTGGTGGGAAGGATTAGTTGTTGATAAGAAATTAATAGATTAGTTTTTTTAGGTTAGGGTGAATCTACCCTTTAATAAAAAATTAATAAGGGCAGAATAGTAAATTTGCCTTAAAAAACTTACTAAGGGTTAGTTCTCATTTACTGAACTCAGCTGAATTGAACTGAACTAAACTAAACTAAACTAAACTAAACTGAACTAAACTGAGCTAAGCTGAACTGAACTAAACTGAATATTTTATAAGAGAAGGATATTAGGAGCTGAACTAAACTGAGCTGAACTGAACTGAACTGAACTGAACTGAATTGAACTGAACTGAACTGAATTTCAACGTAAAAGAACAGACCCTAAATTAGGAAAAAAACTTGTTGCGAGATATATGAACCATCCAAAAATAGCAAATGTTGCAAAAAATAAGAAACGAAGGGAGCATAAAGGGTGATTTTTCAACAAAAAAAAAAATAAAATAACATAAAAACCTAATTGTAATATATACATTGGGCTATAAGCATTTTCTAGGCCTTAGATATCAATCGTTGCAAGTCATGTGAGACATTGAATTTGAATTGTGGCAAAATTCCTTGGGCCATAATTAGACGGCTGCATTAGTGGATCGTGTCATTGGACCAATTATGAGACTTTGAACATTTATTCCGCCACATAATAATTTCAGCACCTTTTTTCTCTCTTTTTCTTTTTTCCTCAAAAAAAAAAAAAAAAAAAAAAAAAAAAAAAGAAATTTACTTGTTTCGTACTCGTATGTGTATACTGCTCATAGTTAATACTCGCTCCATCCTTTAAGGCCTTAATAATGATAGTCGTTTTTGATTAAATTTAAGTCCCAAAATGTTCACCCTATTTGTTTTTTCCAACAACCATCAACCAATGCTCCTATACTAAAGTAATCACCGTGCTTATATATCCCCTAATAACGCGTGTCACATTTCCCGCCCAAAGTTTGTTATTTATTTTTACAGTTTTTTTTTTCTTGGTTATCTTTTTAAAAAGTATATTACATTATTTTTGAATTTAAATATGAAGATTGAATATAGGTTTAAATTGTTAATTATCTCTTAAATAATTAATAAAAAAAAAACACTTTTGATAACAAACAAAAGAAAAAAAGAGAGAGAGAGAGAGCTTTGTTTGAATGATCCTACGTAAATTACTAATAAATATAAAAATAAAAAATAAATATAAAAAAAAAAAAAAAAACAGCTTGTTTTGTGTGTGGCCAGCCACACCGTGTGACCACTTATAAAAGAACAAAGTAACTCATATGAAACAAATCAAGTAACCCTTGTAATACTAACTCAGTAACCCCTATAACACTAACCGAGTAACTCTACAGCACTGACGAAGTAACCTCTTTAACATTGACCAAGTAACCCCTATTACACTAGCAAAATAACCCCTGCCACACGGTGTGGCCAGCCACATATAAGACTTTGTGATTAAAAAAAAAAGAGTTTGTTACACTTTGAAAAATTATGTAATACATAACTTTATATATTTACACCTCCTATTTAACTTTATATATTTACTCATTTACATTCATAGCAACCATACTTGTTTTCACAAAAATATTCCACTCTTTTCTTCCATTCCATCTCAAATGGCACAAATATATGATTTTGTTCGAGAAATAAATCCAGATCATTATAGTGTTGAATTGGTTGTCATGGATGAAAAGGTAATACATAAATTATTTAAAGGTTATATCATTTATTTTTATTCAATTTTACAGTATTTCTTAAATTAAATTAATTAATTGAAAATCCTTTTTGTTTGGGTTGATTTTTTAGGGTGATAAAATACAAGCTACCGTGAAAAAAAACTTTGCTACAGAAGTTTGGATGTGCTCTCCATGAAGGAAGAATTTATTCAATCTCAAGATTTTGGGTAGGCTAAGCAAATGGAGAATATAGGACAACTCAACATGCGTATAAAATTAATTTTATTTTCACCACTATTGTTGATGAATTGAATGACATAGATTTTAATTTTCGTGTGTACAATTTTGTGTCCTTTGTTGATATCATTTCAAATCATTTGGATGATAAATATTTAATAGGTATGAGATATTCTTATAGTAGTAGTACATATTTAGTTATTAATACTTAAACAAACAATATTACTCATGTGTATCGGGTATTTTACTTTTAGATGTTATCGGAGAAATGACAAAAGTGTCTACTTTTGAAACGTGGGAAAGCAATGGAAAGATGAAATGGAAATTTGTAATTAATCTAGAGGATCTAGAGTAAGTATCTGCTCTTGTATACATATTAAAATTAATGGTTTATTTATAACTATTTATTCTTCATGCATGCTTAGCTTTTAGGTCCAAATAAATTTGAATACAATGTGTTAATTAAAATTACTTGATTATTTCATGTTACGGCTACATACCTTGCATATATAGATGAAATCATTGTCAAATTCCACTAGGTGAAAAAATAAAATTGGCACCGTCCTAAGGCCACCGGTTCTTAAGAACCAGTGGGGAAAAAAAGGGGGAAAACGGGTGGGAATATGAGGGGAGAGTATTGTCACCGGTTCAAATTGAACTGGTGGGGAAAACATTAAACGACCTTGTTAGATAAAAAAAAAATAAAAAAGACAAAAAGACAAAAAAAAGGCCTTAGCTTCGTCCTTTTGTCTCCCCTTTTATATTCCCTAACCCTAAAATAACTTAACCCTCAGCTTCTCTCTCCTCCTTCTCTCTCCTCTCTTCTCTGTCCTCTTTCTCTCTCCGACCACGAATTAAGCTCCCCTCCCTCTCTTCTTCTTTCCTCTCTCTTCTCCGACCTTTCTTCTCTCTTCTGTCTTCTGCCCACCGCCGCCGCCGCCACTAACCACCACCGCTAACCATCGCCGCCGCCAATCCGAGGTTAGTGCATGTTATTGGGTTTAATTATTCGATGTTAGGGTTTCTGGGTTAATTGATTTTTGAATTTTTTTGGGCTTATTCGAATTGATTTTGGGTTTTTCGAATTACTTATGGGTAAATTTATTCTGGGTTTTTTCGAATTGATTTTGGGTTTTTTCGAATTGATTTTGGGGTTAATTGATTTTCGAATTGATTTTGGAGTTTTTTCGAATTGATTTTGGAGTTTTTTCGAATCGATTTTGGGTTTATTTAATCGATTTTTTTTTTATTTTCAGTTCGATTTTTCTAGCTCGTTTTTATTTTCAGTTCGATTTTTCTGGGTTTATTTAATTGATTTTTCTCGATTTTTCTAGGTATAATTATCCGAATTTAATCGATTTTGTATTTTAATTCGATTTTTCTTGTATTTTCTGGGTTTAATTTTGGGTTAATTAATCGATTTTTATTTTTCTGGATACATGCATGTGTTTTCTTGGGTATTTTTTTATTATGTGTTTTTTGGGTTATTTTTGTATTTTTTTTTTCGGGGATTTTATTGTTTTTTTCAATTTTTTTATAATTATGAGTTTTCTGGATTTTATTTTTTTTATTTTTTATTTTCAGTTCGTGAGTCATCTTCGTTGAATTCGGGGTCGGAGGAGAAAATTGATGGCCGATACTACTTCTGCAATTCAGCTATTGAGCTCATGCTGCTTTTCGTCGAATCCATTTGTTTATTTTTTTTTTTGGCAAGTGTAAAATTACTAATTATGAATTTCAATTATATTATGTATTAATGTATTATGTATATATATAACATTTTGGTGATTATTAATTTCAAGTATATTTGGTGTAGCATATGGTGTGTAATTACTGATTATGCATTTCAATTATATTTGGTGTTGTATGAGTTTTCTGCTAATTTTTAAGTGAAAAAAAGACAAAAAAAAAATATTATTTTTTTTGGACATTTTTGGCACCGGTTAACCGATGCCAAAAGGAGGGAATTATATTTTTTTGGGGGGGTATTTTTGGCATCGGTTAACCGATGCCAATAACAAGTTTTCCCACCGGTTCAAACCGGTGGATTTTAATGCGATTATTGGCACCCCCAAATTGGCACCGGTTCAAAATTGGTGGCATTGAGGGCTTTTGAACCGGTGCTAATTTCGTTTTTTCTACTAGTGTTCAAACTATTAGTATAAAGCTTCCTAAATCACTCCGAATTTTAAGAAAAAAAATTATATTAGCTGATATTATCATGTAGTGCGATTGTGAGGATAAGTATTTACGGTTGTGATAACAATGTTAAGTCGCTAAGTGATAAGAATGCTAACTACATCAATAACTTAACAATTTAAAGTGATGAGAATGCCAATTGATAAGCTAACTATATTTGACTACACAAATATTATCATATTAGTTGTCTGACTTCAATATCTTCATTTTTTTTTTTGCTAAATCATTAATAGTATGAGGAAGTAAACTTATTATTAAAAAGTTGTGAATTAAGTTGCTAAAAATATTTGTTTTTGTACATTTTTTAGATTTAACAATTGTGTTTTATATATTATTTTGAAGCTTTGGATAAGAGTTTATTTGAGAGATATTCTCATATTTTCTAATGGACAAAGTTCAGAGCAACCTTTTGGTGGAAAAACAGTTGTCCTTGGAGGTGATTTCCGACAAATTTTACTTGTTATCCCTAAAGGAAGTCGGCAATATATTGTTTTTTCAACCATCAATTCATCTTATTTATGGAGTTCATGTAGAAAACTAAAGTTGACAAAAAATATGCGACTTCAAATCGGAAGTTCTGACATGGATTCAGATGAGATAAGAGAATAACCTGAGTGGATTTTGAGAATAGGAGATGGTTTAGAGGGGGGTCCAAATGATGGTGAAGCAAATATAGAGATCCCAAGCGATATATTAGTAAGACATGAATCAATAGATCCTATTACAACAATTATAGATGATGTTAATATTTTTATATTGCAAAACTCGGAAGATCCAAATTATTTTAAATTAAAGAGAGGATCATTCTTGCTCCTACCCATGATTGTGTAGAGAATATCAATGAGAATTTGTTGTCTTTGGTTTCAGGAGAAGAGAGGATATATTAAAGTTTAGATAGTATTTGCAAAACATATAAAAATATGCAGAATAATGAAGAATTATATTCATCTGATTACTTAAACAACATCAAATGTTCTGGCTTACCGAATCACATCCTTAAGTTGAAGATTGGTGTCCCTGTTATGCTACTCAGAAACATAGACCAACCCTCTGGTTTATGTAATGGAACTCGATTAATGTAATCCCCGTATTTTTTAAATATGTTATAAATGAAATTTAATTTTATTTATAATATTGATGTGTATTTTTCCGCAATTTAATTTCAAAATATTCAAATTATTAAATTGGATTGAAAATTATATTGATACAAATTATTTTATGAACCTTCATTATATAATCTATTTCAATACAACTAAAGCTTAGTCCATTTCATTCATTTGACCCATTAATTTTATGAGGTCCAATCTTTCTACTTACCCTGCAACATTATCCCCTATAAATACCCCATTAATCCCCAAAATTTTGCCACACAAAAGGTTAGTTCTATTCTTCCTTCTCCTTTATCTTATTTTATTTCATTTTTCTTTTCCTTTATTCTTCCTATCTTTTTTATTTTATTTTTTCTTTTTTTTCTCTTTTCTTTTTCTTCTTTCTTCCTCCTCTTCCTACGTGAGAATTAACTTACTGCCGTCCCCACTTGCCGGACGGACCCACATGCTTTCGCCGCGCGACCACCCAGCCGGCAACCACCTTTTCCCCCTTCTTCCTCTCCTTCTTTTCCCCTTAATTCTATTTCTATTTGCATAATTATACAAGTATTGTTTTGGGTTTTTGATTTAATTGTTTGAAATTGACATAATTAGTATCAAATCTATATTTTGATGGTAAAAGGTTATAATTTCATATTATATACATGTTTTGATTTTTAGATTTCCGTTCGTTAATACTAATCCCGTTTTAATCCTGATTTGGTTCTGAACTCATCCGATTTTAATAATTAAAAAAAGTAGTGTTTTTCATGTGGAAACAACGTTTTAAGAAAGACTCAGGACCTTTGGTAGAGAGCACCACCCTTTAGTGGCCAAATTCAGCCTCTAAGTATGATTTTCGGGCAGTTTTTGATTTTTAACAAAGTTTTTTTTATGCTTTAAATTTTATCCTTGAGTTTAAAGGGTAAGAGATAATTTAATGTTTCTATGGATAATTTAAGTATAAAGATGTATTTTGATGAAGTTTTAAAGGGTTTTTGATTGGTTGAAATGCTGGAATTTTATTTAAAGTAGTATAATTGTGATTTTAATAAAAGGGTGTGATTACCCATTAAAAAGGGAGATTATTAGGGGTTTTTAAATAATTGTCAGGTTTTTATTAGACTTTAAACTTGCTGTAATTTCATGTATAAGAGTGTATTTTAAGGTTTTTATGAAGAAAATTTAAAGAACTATATATAAGCCTTTAATTTTAACTAAAGGGAAGGTTTTAAAGTGTTGTTTGATTTGGATTTTGAAAGTTATAAAGTAAGTTAGTATTGCTGTAAATTTGATTGATTGGGTATTGATTGAGATGTTATTGTTTGGTTTAGGAGAGGAGTTTATTGAAGGTGATTTCTAGTTTTAAAGTGGCCAACCAAATTGTTTACACAAGGTACGTACAAGTTACGAAACCTTGCTTTTAGGTGCATGTTTAAGGACGAATCGAGAACTTAGTATCATGTATAGGGATGACTGGGTTAAATTGTCTGGTTATACATTGTGAATTTCGTATGACGTGCACTATTTTATATTGCAAGTATTATTTGTGCTCTAATTATGCAAGGTGCGCTTAGAGGCAAAGGTATGTGATTGGTGTAATGATTAATTTATTACTCATTCATGATTATGCAAACAGGATGGGTAAAGGAAGAATTTAAGACTTATGTGACGAGGTTAAGTTTGTGGGGTGCCTTATGCACTCAAGGTGTTTATACACCGAGGTAGTTACAGGATTAAATAATAAATGTTGTTTGTCACTAATAAATCAAGAATTGAAATTGGAAACTTGTCTTACTTGATTGAATTTTTATTGGAATATTTGTATTGTTATGTATATGAGTCATCACCAAGTCTAAACCTGTAAATCACATAAAGTGCAAGATGGATGAGCAATAAAACTCTGGATTGATGCACATCTGGAGTAATGACAATCAGGGGTTGGGGTACACGGGGTATTAGTCGTGCACTTTTCTCAAGGTCGTCTGATCTACGAGTCTCCTATTTAAATTTTAATTTTTAAACTAGGAGTTAGGTGAGATCTCATACTAACTACGGTCACGGAGTAGCGCCCGTGGTCGTTGGATGTTTATTGATGTTTCCGAAAGGAGGCATGGGGTTTTTCTTTTATTGATGTTACAAATGGAGCATGGGTTGGACAACCTTGTCTATTGCGTATTCCAATGAATAAAAATAATGATTTACCAATTTAATTAATGGAGTCTTAGTAATATAAATAGTTGAGTCATGTGTCGAGTTTATAAACTAATGATGCGTGATGATTGATTATTAGTAGCATGTTAGGGATTTCTTTTATGTTTTGCAGCTTGTATGTACTCAGCTTTGCTGATTGCGTGCTTTGTGTGTCTTTCTTTGGTCATGGCCTTCGCCTTTCAATGACCCTGTAATGATCCAATCTTTACACTTATAATATTGGGGAGCAAACTCATCACAGGTGTTTACATAGTTTGGACTTGCATCAAGGTGGTGGGATTTTGAGTGGAGAGTTGGTTATTGTTCGCAATTTATTTCTTTTCATAAGTTTGAATTTATTTAAACTCTGGTTTTATTTATTTATTACTTTTGTGGGGTTTTGAATAAGGGCCTTAATGGTTCCAGATTGTAAGATTTAATTTGGTTTTGGTTATTGGTTTTGAAACTTATTTATAACTGAGTTAACTTTTCCGCTGCTATTTTCTGATAAAGCCTTAACGTTTGAACACGTGGCGGTAGCACGCCATTAATTCTCTTTTATATTGTTCAGGGTCCTCACAGATTTAAAGAGAGAATTATTGGGGTGTGTAGACACCCATTTGTGTCTCCCCAAAACCAAACCCAGTGATGAATACCTTTCGCGTCGAATCATAATCAAATGAAGTGAAAGTGTGGAAAGTTTAGTTTTGCAGATAGTTTTGATTTATTTTCTCTTCTCTCTGTTTTTGAAAACTTATTTTAAGAAAACAGTCAATCCAGTTTGGTTGGTCCATGATATGGGTCCAATAATAGTTTAGTTGGATGGGGCTTGACAAGATCTTTCCGACGATATATTATAAGCCCAATTCCGATGAATATTGAGGAAGTTATGGCCAATTTACTAAACTGGACCCGGTTTGAGCCTTATATGCGGCCCAATGATCTAGGGGGGGCCTAATATAGAATTATCATTCCTAATGCAATTAGGAATGGTTTTAGTCTTCTAGATTCTTCTAGACGGTTCTTTTCATTCCTAATTCAATTAGCATTGATAAATTGACTTTTGTTGACTTTTCAGAGTTTTAATTAAGATCAAAGAGCATTTTTTGAGGAAAATACAATTTTATCCTCCTATACGGCAATTTTATCTGATTTTAAGAAAATGCGTAATTTTCCAGAGCAGCGCCAAACGCCAGCTGTAGCGCCTGGCACCAGCATTGGCGCCTGGCGCTAACGTTGGCGCCTGGCGCCAACAGCCAGCGTTGGCGCCTGTTCAGTTTTATGTGCGCCATGCTCTGTTTTGATATTTTATCTTTTTGGCTGATTTTCTCTATAAATAACGTACTAAAAACTCCGTTTTCGACAACCAGTTTTAACAAGTTTTCATCAATTCTCATCAATTCTTATTCTTTCATTCACCAACTCTCATCAAGTTTCTCTTGATTACTCTCTCTCTCTCTTTTTCTAAACTAGCTTTTCTCATACAAAATTCCGCATTCATTAGATCTATAAACGCGTAGACATATTCGAAGTTTCCTTCGCCTTAGACGTGAAAGGTTTAATTTCTGAGGGTTTGGTCCCAAATCTTTATTTCAATTATTTAATTTAGTTGTTTTTTTTTATTATTTTCCTTGAAGTTACTAACGCGTGTATTTTGTTATTAGAAAGAGGTACGAGGCATCAAAGTAAGTACTTTAATGGTTTTATTGATGTTATGATGTAGAAATAATGTTTAGATTGTTATTTTGATTCCTAGTATCATGTCTAGGGTAACTTTAATATCAAATATGATTGTTATGATGTCTTTTCTGTTCTTCCTAATATTTATGATTGTTAGTATCATGTTAGGGTTAAAGCTTTGATTTTTATTGCTTAGTGACATGCTAGGGTTTGTTATTAATCTTGTTAGTATCATGCCTAGGATCTTGCTATGCTTTAACATGATTATTATTATGATTAATATGATTGTTATTATGATGATTATTGTTTTGATTATTATTATGATTATTTTAATTATAATTTATTTTTATTATGATTATAATGTTATGATGATGATTATTATTATGATTATTATTATGATGCTTGATATTTATTTCTATTGCTTGATCACACCTTTTATGCATGTTTAAAGGGAATTTTGGTACTTGTAATCACGCTTAATAAGATAATTAATAATCTTGTTTAGGGTTAATTTGATTATAATTCTAGTGATCGCCAATAATAGATTTTTTTGTGCATTAATATTCAACCAACATAGATTAAACAGGTTTAGGTTTAATCCTATTGATTGCATGTTAGTCAGAAAGCGCACATGAATACGATCAGAATAAAGTAGAGGCCTATTATTAGGGCAGGTTCAATCTCTTTTAGGTTGGATTTGTACCTTCATCCCCGAACCCTTATTTGGTTCAAGACCTTATGGAGTTGACGATCTCTTGGATCGTTAAGGGGTGTAACCTTCACCCTGTGAACGGTTTACAAGTTCCTAAAACTTGTTGGCGACTCTTTTGCTCTATCTTCTTCCCTTTTGGACGCCACCGTACTTTAGTGTATGATCACAGTGGGGTTCAAGCTAGGGGATTAACGCTTGAAATCATTCCCCACAGGGTGTTACAATTAATCATAACACAATTGGGAAATCATATCATTGAGGCTAAAATTATATCGGGAAGCAACATTGGGCATAAAATTTTTATTCCTTACATGATCTTAAGTCCATTTGACATAACATTTCCATTCAAATTTCAACGAAGGCAATATCCATTGTTGGTATGTTTTGCAATTACTATTAACGAAAGCCAAGGTTAGTCACTTTCAAATGTACGCTTATATCTTCCGAGACCAGCTTTTAGTAATAGTCAGCTTTATGTAGCAATATAAAGGGTTACAAGGAGAAGTGGTTTGAAAATTTTGATATGTGATAAGAAGGTCGGATTTATAGAACTACAAATAATGTAGTATTCAAAGAAATATTTCAAAATTTGGCATAATAGGTACATTACTTCTCCTACCTTAAAACAAAATATTATTGTAATATGAACTCTATTTTTTTCATATATCCTTTTCTTTTTTTTTTTTTTTTTTTTTTGTGTGTGTGTGTGTGTAGGGATATCAGCTATTAAGTACCCGGCCAACTACATGACACCCATTGACAATGTGAATAATAAATTAAGGATCAATCAATTATGATGATATCTTTATTTTTGTATTTCATCTTATGGTATATCACATTAATATGTTTTTTTTTTCTAAGTTTTTTTTTCTTCCAATTATTATATTTAGTATGTAACTTTTCTAATAAACAAATGTTGCTATACTATTATTGTAAAACCGTGCATGGCACGGGTTTTAAACTAGTTAGTATTAAATTTTTCATCAAAATTCCCTTCAATTTACAACAATATTTGTGCAAATTAAGATTCTCCTCCAAAACCCTAGCCTCCATTTTTGAATTTTGAAGGGGCTTCCATCGGTTTTAACCGATGCAAAGCCCCAATTCTTGTTTCTTTAAAGTTTTTTTAGGTTTATAATAATGCTTCCTCATTTTAGGAGGAACTTTTCTCCCTCAAAAGAAAGTCTTTCCGATCTCCTTCGAAAGACAAAGGTTTTTCGACCTCCTTCGAAAGACAAGATTCATCTCCTCTTTTCGGAGTAGAAATTTCTTAGTTTTGAATCTGTGATATTAGATCTAATGGATTGTCGTGAAATTATTTCGTTGGTGAAAAAATTATCATGTTTTCGTATAGAGATAGATAAATCTGAAGGAAAACATTCTCACGACTACTAAGGATCTTTAGATTTTCTCTCCAACAAGGCTGTATTTTTTAGAGATATAAGCGGGAGATGCTCCACATTGCAAGATTTACTCGACGATTGTAATTTTATGAAGGATAAATTTATTTAATTCAATATCTTATGTATTTGTCAACGTCGAATCTTTATTGTAGATGTCATATGACTTTTAATTAATGAAACATTTTGCTATTGAAAAAAAAAGTAAATTTTTCATTTCCACAGTACGTTCATTATTTTCTCTCTCTACGTTTTTGTATACCCATTTAAATTTACATTTCCTATATTTGTACTTTTACTACTTATTTAAGTTTCTTAATTTTCGTCAAATTTCACTAAAAGGGATTATCATTAAGGGATGGAGGGAGTACTTTAATGTACACAGTGCATCTGGTCAAATAATTGATCAATTTTTTTTGGGTTGAAGTATATGCTCCGTTTCTTATTATTTGCAACAAAGGATTTTTTATATCTCACAAATAATATTCATTTGCTGTAACTTATAAGAAAAAAAAGGTAGCATCCTCCCTCTTCTGTCTTTTAGAATTTTAGTTTTCTTAGTCGTTTAAGCAAGAAATAGTCTAGTTTGTTTTTTAGACTATCTCCAACCCTTTTTATTTCATTTAATACAATTTGATTTGTTTTGTTTTGCTTTGTTTTGTTCTTTCCATTTGGGAGAGAGTGTCCCGATTTTTTTTTGGGTTTTTTTTTCCAATTTTATGAGATTTTGATTCTCATCTATGGATGAGAATTTTATTTTAGCTAGGGTTCTAATAATAATTGAGAAGGTAATTTGGATTCATATGGATTTAGGGTTTGTAATCAACTTTACTATCAAAATATCAATACAAAATGTGAAGGTCTCTACTTAGTTGGAAAGATGTGAAGAAGTTGAATATCATTGCTCGCGTCAAGTTGGAAGCAGTGGAGTATGTGAGATATGCCAGATTTGAAAAATACAAGTAGTTATAAATAATTTTGATCGTAAAAGTTAGGTTATTTTCTCCAAATCCGTGGCTTATAAATCTTTATTACTAACTCTAGTTCAAATTACTCACAACTTTGGGGTATTATTTGTGAGATATAAAATATTTCAAAATTGCGAGTAATTTAGACCGGGGGTAATATTATTATAGGTGTCAAATGACTATCTATTAAAGATAATATTTTTTTTCTTCCTATAAATAAAAAAAATTAAGAGAGAGAGAATACAAATAGTATTTACAATAATATGCGTAAGATTTTTTAAACAACTAAAAGTTACATATGTTTTTGGAGATTAGGTGTGGAGGTTATACATGCTTTTTGTAGATTTAAAGAATATACTCTTTGTTTCTTTTGGGTTTCATGTCCTTCCTTTATACCTTTTGTTCATTTAGAATTCTTGTTCATTTGTTTTAGGCCTATATATATATATATATATATATATATAATTTTAATTTGACCTTTTTGTTCATGGAGTGCATAATAGGTTGTTAGGAATATAGGAAAATATTTTATTGTGATATATTTTCCATATAGATCTTATGATTTTATATTTAAGATAATAATATATCTTAGTGATATTCTAAGATAGATTTATGGAAGTTTATATGATATAATTTATATTGTGTAGGTTATCTTTTGTAGGCTATAAATAATAGCCAAGATCATCAATACAATTCAAGCTATTCTTTCATATATAATTTAGCATGGTATCAAGAGCAGGTTAAATCTTGGGAACGTTCCCACAATTTCTCCCCCTGTCGGTGGGTTAGAATAAACCTAGCGGTGGAATTCTTAAATTTGCTTCCGCTATGCAAAAGTATTGCTCTTTGAAATTTCTATTTTTTTTATTTAATCTTTTTTTATGGAATAACCCTGTGATACCTGGGTTATTGGTGTATATGATCAATATGAATGATCATATGTGATTTGGTTAGGTTGCAGTGTTTGAGTGTGCTTCCTCCATTATTGCATCTCCATGGAGATGAAGAAAAGCCATGTTTGGCGTATTTTTTATTATAAATAAAAAATAAATTTTTTTTTGCAAAAGACCACGGACACCAGCAAAGGGCCTGGCAAAGAAGATTACGGACACCAGCAAAGAGCCGTGGCAAAGAAGACCACGGACACCAGCAAAGGGTCGTGACAAAAGACCACGGACACCAGCAAAGGGCCGTGACAGAAGACCATGGACACCAGCAAAGGGCCGTGGTAGCAAAAGTTTGTTTTTTTTAAATAAAAAAAAAATTGAAGGCGACATCAACAGAGTAGTGCAACTCGATCGACTTCAACAAAGTGCGAATTTCCAATCGTAACATTCGTGTTATTGCCGTTACGATTGCGGGAGGGTGTTAGGAATATAGAAAAATATATTATTGTGATATATTTTCCATATAGATCTTATGATATTATATTAAAGATAATAATATATCTTAGTGATATTCTAAGATAGATTTATGGAAGTTTATATGATATAATTTATATTGTGTAGGTTATCTTTTGTAGGCTATAAATAATAGCCAAGATCATCAATACAATTCAAGCTATTCTCTCATAAATAATTTAGCATAGGCAATGTACACTCATTACTACAATAACTGATTTTCTATCTGCAATGAAAGCTCATAAAAAGAAATGAGGTATACATAATGATGCATGAAAATACATAATGAGATGATCTAGTAACGAGGTATACATAATGATGCATGAAAATACATAATGGCATAATATAACGTTTTTTTCAGGGAAAAAAAAATCATTACTACTCATATAATCAAACACCTTTGAACAAATAGCTAAATCTACGGTCAGCTTGATCTATTGGTACTGTAATGTTTATATCTTGCAATCTTGATGTTGTGGGATCAAATTCCACTAGAGGCACTTTAGAGTGGGGATTTTCTTACTCTTCCTCCACTCTCAAAGTATCTAATTCGAGACTAAAGAACATGTGAGAGGTTTCGGTCTGGTAGGAACTTTCTCCTTACCAAAAAAATAAAATAAAAAATAAATAAAAAAAATAAAAAATAAAAAAATTATCAAACAAGGCATATATATTACTAATGACACTAACAATTTTTTTTTTTTTTTTAAAAAAAAAACCACTCTTGTAAGTTTGACTCTCGGAGACAAAGGCACGACACAAGAAGATGAGGAAGTAGTGAGGGAGGTTAGTTATGCATTTGCAAATACATAACAAATACTAAAATATTAAAAAGCAAATAGGGGTGAGAGAAAGGAGGAGAGAGATGGGTAAGTGAGACCACTTTTTAAATGTATCGTTGAAAGCTTAGATAATATCATTGACTAAGGGTCTGTTCATATTTACTTATTTTCAGTTCAGTTCAGTTCAGCTCCAATCAGTTCAGTTCAGTTCAGTTCAGTTCAGCTCTAATCAGTTCAGTTCAGTTTTATGCATTTTAATTTTTCAGTTCAGTTCAGTTCAGTTTTATGCATTTTAATTTTTCAGTTCAGTTCAGTTCATTTCAGCTCCAATTAGTCCAGTTCAGTTCAGTTCAGCTCCAATCAGTTCAGTTCAGTTCAGTTCAGCTTAGTTCAGTAAATATGAACAAGCCCTAAATAGTGATACTATTTCTACCGTAGTGATACTATTTCTACATGTAGTAAATACCACTGAATGAATATATAGTACCACTACATACATAAATAATACCACTGAAATGTTCAATGGTACCATTTAATCATCTAGTAATACAATTGATCACCCAGTGACACTACTCTAAATTTCAGAAATGCATTTACGTGAAATGACCCACATGCCCTTCGTTATGCATTTACTCATATATAACTAACCTCTCTTAGGAAGGCCTCCAAGAAGGTAGATAAAGTGTAAAGGTTTTTGCAAGTCACAAAAATACATTGGGAGAGGCAAATAATGCCATAAATGAAGAGAGAGTCAAATCCATGAATGCAAATAAAGGCAGAATCAGTCGTAAGTCAATTTGATTCCATTCCAAATTGCTACTAGACAAACTTGTTTCACTTATTCATTTGGGTACATTTTTTTAACTTCTTTCGCCGCATAAAACGTTGTGTTTTGTCCTTTTTTGGTATTTCTTCTAATCTTTCCTCTTCCTCAATTCTCTCCTCTGCCTCTCTTAAGCTACCAAGGTCAGTACAACAATATTTTACATACGCTTCAGAAAACGAGACACTCCTTAATTAATCAAACAATTCCATCATCATATGATCATAGGATTTGTTTATTGTGCGCCCATGACATAGATCTATCTTTTATTAGAACTTACTCATATATTTTGGTGTCAATATTATTGTTGTACCACCAAGTATATAAATTTTTTTGGTGTCAATATTATTGTTATATCCCAAGTATATTTTGATATCAAATATTGTTGTTAGGAATGACTATTCTCAACACACATGCTTCCATTAACCATTTTGTTATTTGTATAATTGTATGTATGAATGTCTATTGCATTATTGTATGTCCAAATATATATATATATATATATATATATATATATATATATATATATATATATATATATATATATATATATATATATATACACACACATATATATATAATGATATACTCAATTATTATAAGTCAAAATGGTATTGTACAACTATATCAATGCTCAAGCTTATGTATTTACAAGTATAAAAGTCAAAATAATACAATTACTTATAAAGAGATCAAGTAATTTCTTATAATTGAAAGATAAAAAAATAAAAAAAACTTAAAGTACACCAATTTATATACTGGTTATTACTAAAAATAATTATCATTCTTTTATGTTACCATGAAAAAAGCATTTAGGTATTTAATATGTTTGAGCCATCTATATATTTACTTCTATAAAACCAGTATAACATTATGGAGTTAGTGGGAAACTCGTATTATGATTTTAAAGGTACTAGATTAACTCCCGTGCGATGCACGGATATAATAAAAGTATTTATAATTGTGTAAACTTCAATGACATATAGTAAAAATATGTAAAATATTACATACGATATTATTAACATAAACAAAACTACAAAAATTAAAATAATATAAACAAAAGAAAATTCATGTCTACAATAAAATTTTGCGAACTTTGTAATTAGATGGAGTAATCACATGTATAAAAAGTTGATATTTGTTTTCCTTAAGATTTTGAAAAGGTTTTTTTTAAAAAATAAGTATTGAAAAATAAAAAGTCTAATGTACTGTATTAAACTACTTTGCAATAGTATTTAGACTTTTTTTTTTTTACAAAAAACATGAAAAGGGAAAAAAAAAGTTTAGGCGGGAAAAAAATGAATAAAAAGCTGACACGTGTACAATTTGAAAAAAAGTGATGACATCAGCGGTTATTACTTTAATAATATTTATAGATTAATTCGAGTCTCGTTAGAGTTGTAACATACTGACCTTCTTCATTGTTTTCAAAATAAGATAAATTTATTAAAAAAAAAATAAAAAAATCCACTTATTGTATTAGTGTAATATACTTAAAACACACTTTCATGGCTTCACCCCCTCCCTAAATAGAATCCAATCCTTCCAAGTGCTACCTCCAAAAAATAATCCAGAGGTTATTATTCACCGATTTAGATATACTAATTCTACAAGGTAGAAGAATTAACCAAAAAGGTGATTTAAGTTCGTATCTACTTTCAATCTTTGCGGCAAAATTGATTTGTCAACTTTTCAACACCTTTTTATGCATGGAGACAAATGTATATTTTTATTAAAATCAAGATTGAAGAGCAACAAACAAAATTTTGGAATTATAATTTAGACTTGTCATTGTTGGTGTTCTGCATCCAGTTTCCTCAACTTCTCTAACTTCCATATATTTTGACTATTTATATGTATATGTAGAATCTTTGGTGCGTCACCATAGAATGATATACTTATATCTTATGCATGCCTTGATACCCTATATCAGAATGTAACATGTATTAAAAATTGTGAAGAATTTATAAATTTTGCCTTATTTTTAAAAATATATTGAAGATTCTTCTATCATATGATTATGATACTAAATGCAAAGTAAAATTGTCAATTTGTTATTATGTCATTGTTAAATCGACTCCATTTTTGAATAGCTATTACTGCAGGTTCCTATATGATCTTCGAGAAATTTGAGTGTCCAACTCGATCAATCAAACATTGTATTAGTATAATCATCAAAGCAATTAACAAATTATAAAGAATAATTTTAGTTATTCATCATTGATAGAGTCAGTAAGCAATGTAAATGAGAAAGGACACAATACTAATTTACTTAACGATTATATTTGTTTCAATCCTTTATTCAAGAATTTACTTACTTAATATTTGAAAGAGAACCTTGACTGAAAGAAATTGAATAATGAGGGAACATTTAGTTAATGGCAGTATAAAAACATGAATAATAGCATGTACTACGTATGTGACATTTAGCTACCCTGATCAGAATATAGGTGGCCATTATTTAACTCGGTAGTAGTACATTCTGGTATATAGATTTCCAAACATTAATACAATTAGAAAAGATAGTGATAAAGATATGAATTCAATGAAATTAATTAGCAATCGTTGGTTAAAAATAAAGACCCCCCACTTTTGTCATAAGAACACCAACTTGATTTATCGGCTCTCCGTGACTTTGTGAGCATCATCATTTTGTTATATATCCCCTTCCACAGTTCCACATCAGGCATCAATTGATTTTTAGTTTTTAGGACGTATTACTTCCTCCCTTTCTTAAAACTGTAGTTACATCACTTTCGTTAAATGAAAGTTTTAAATTCATTACATTACTTCCTTATGTTAATAAACGTACACTCTATTTTTCTCCTTCTAGGACTTCAATTTTATATTCTCTTTAACTCTCTCATCTCCAAACATTGCTCCTGAGTTTGCAATTTGCAAAGTGATGCAATTAAAAAAAAAAAAAAAACTGAGGAAATATATTTTATTTAAGGTTCAATATGTTAGTATTACAAAAAAAAAAAAAAAAAAAAAAAAAAAAAAAAAAAAAAAAACAATATTAGACTTAAGTTGAGACTTCTAGATTGACGAAAGATTTTGAATATCTTATATATATTCATAAAGTCCTAAGGCATATTAGTTGTTTAAGTACTCAATATGATTAAGAGTGTTTTATACACAATACATTTCACAAAAATTATTGATAGAACAATTTGTGAGCTCCGATCCTAATCCGATCAATTTGCAGTAATTAAGCTTAACATCACAATTTAAAGGTAAAGATTTCGCCAATGTTGATTTTGTCAACAATTACTTCACCGGAATTCTTTTAATACCCACCGGTAGTCACCTAACGAGAAAAATGAAAAGTGGGTCTCCAAATGATGAAAAATATGAAAGATGAGTCTTCATAAACATATTTTAAAGCCTACTGTTTGTTAAAAATGTATACTCTAGAATTCCTTTATTTCAACACCTAGTTTTTGATAGCTCAAACCAAAATGCAAGCATCATAAATAAAATAAATTTCATATTCTCTTATATCATCCTAGTTTAAAGACCTTCTATTGCAGTGGTTCAAGGGTCGCTTTGCATCCTCGGGGTGTGATGATCAAGTGTCACAATGAACATATCCGCTCCCCTTATCCCCCAGACATTGCCAGCCGAGTATCAAATGTCATCCGATTTTTGTAAAAGTTTGTAACGATTAGGGCTCAATAACCTAGTCGTCCTTTTAAAAAAAATGTAAGTGATGTAACTAACAATAATTTTACCTTTATTTTCTCCCGGAAAATTTGCAAATTGCAGCCATTTAAATTTTTTTTTGCAAATTGCAGCCCAAAAAATCATATAAATTGTAAATTGCAGCCCGATTCAACTTTTTCATCGTTTTACAAGTTGAAAAATCTTCGATTAAGGTTTTAGGGGCCATTTTAACCCATAGGGTTCCGAATTGAGCTCAGAATTAGCAAAAAAATAACGCAAGTATCTCGTTTTGCGTAATAAAAATGTATCGATTTGTGGAAAACTGTAAATATGAGACACTTACGTTATTTTTTTGCTGGTTCCGAACTCAATTCGACTTCCTAAGGCCTAAACTAAAACCTTTATCGAAGATTTTTCAACATGTAAACCGGTGAAAAAATTGAATCGAGCTGCAATTTACAATTTATACGAACTTTTGGGCTGCAATTTGCAAAAAAAAATTTAAATGGCTGCAATTTGCAAAATACGAACTTTAAATGGCTGCAATTTGCAAATTTTTCTTTTCTCCCAAATTAATACTTCCTCCGTTACATATTAGTTGCAACTTTGGGGATTATTTGTGAGAGATAAAATATTTTAAAGTTGCAACTAATATGTAATGGAGGTAGTATTTATTATTCCAATAAGAAAAACATACTTATAATTGATTATATTATACACGGTCCAAAAAGCTGAGTTGTCCTAATGACAAATCTTCTCCCCAATAAAATCCTTCACCATGACCTTAATTTCATCCTTTATTACCTTACTAACCCAAATCTAATCCAACGTACAAGTAGTTGAAGTGTATTATGTGATGTAAGATCTTTTCCCAGCTTTTCAACTCTTGCAAAAGTTAAAAAAGGGAGCAGGTAAACAATCTAACCTCCAATTAAAAATAGTACTACCAGTTTGTTTGCATAAAATCATCCAAAAGAAAAAGGATTGATCTATTTCTAAGTTTACACGTAAAATAGTGCAACTTTTTCCTAAGATTGTGAGATTTGATACTTCTACTATTCTACAGTACATAAAGTTCACTCTCATTTTTCAATTTTTAGTCTGCAAAAATATCAATACCAAATCTTGTTCATCAATGACACTAACAAATTCAATGTAGATAGAGAAATTTTAGAGAGAGAAGTAATATGCACATGCAACTGCAATAAATCAGTACAAAAAACAAAAAATTTAGCTTCTATACAAAAAAACACCAAGATTTTTTTGTTTTATAATTTTGTCTATTTTTCTTGATGATCTTTGAGATCCAACAATTACATGTTTTTCATCTTCGGACCAAAATACCCTCGGTTTTCTCAAATAGAGTACCAAGAAAAACGTGGGTGTTTTGGATATTTCACCGTCGTCCATGTCCAAAAAATATACTAAAATTAAAATTACTCCCACCCTAAAAAAAAACCAGCAGGTCTGTATACAACAAGTGTATTGCATACAACAACAATTATATTCACCCTTAGCTATCGATCGTGATTCAGGGTGACTGAACCTGTTGTATACAATAAACCCGTTGTATACAATTTATCGAAAATATAAAAATCATGAGAACTAATTAATTTACTTGTTGTGGAGAGGATCCGGGCAGCTTGGAACTTTTCTCTTGTACTCATCTAATGTACTCGAACTAGTATTGAATTGTAATGAAGTCATGTTAAGCTTCACATATTTAGCAAACAAATCAGCATTACTCTCCTCCTTAACATCGTTAGCGTTTACATTGTCGTCGTTGTTGTTGTTGTCGTTGCCGGGAAATGAGCGTATACCTCGAACAGACTGAAAAACAAGCGTAAATACGATGAGAACCATAATTCCGGCCGCCATTGGTGGTGGTGATATTAACGGTCTTTTCTTGCCGCCGGCAAACCACATTTCCGGTTGACCCACATAAAGTTTAGCAGACTAAATTGGATATTCCTGCAAAAACATAGTTTATTTTATTTTATTTTATAAAAATTTTGAGGGTTTTGATTTAGAGCAGACGAGTTAACTGTGGTCTGACTTATAGGAAGGGAAATGAAGGTGAAGGTGAGTTTGGAGGTTATAACGTGAAATTTAGGAGAGAGAGAGAGAAAGAGGTGAAGGAGGGACGGATAAATGGGGTTTTCAACTTACATGCTATTGGGCCCACGTGATGAGGAGACAACCGTATCATTCATTCACTGGCTTTTTTCCATTCTATATTATGCTATTTTTGTTACTATTATCCTATCATAGATTAATTTAAGTTTTCCTAATTTGACTAACTAATTTTGTCATACTTTATTTGTAGTATGATTATTATGATTATATGTTACTATGTTAGAGATTGTTATGTCATATTGATCATACTTAACATTATTATCGATGCAAATTATTATGAATAATGATATAAAATAATTATAAAAAAATAAAAATAAAAATAAAAAACATGATATATTATCTCACCATCTATATATTGTATCCATCATTCAGTATTCAAGTTGAATTTACCCATATGGTGATGCATGGACAACTTATATAATTATTTAAATTAAATTATCTTGTAGACATATAAAGGAAATACTACGAGTTATATAATTATTTAAATTAAATTATCTTGTAGACATATAAAGGAAATACTACGAGTTTATGTTTCATTGATAAATTAAACTATCAATCCCTCACCTTTTCATTGGAAAATTATTAATGATGAATTACAACCTCGAATCTTAGGGCCTGTTCTCATACGTTTATTTTCAGTTTAATTCAGTTCAGCTCTTAATTTGCTTCTCTTATGAAATATTCATTTCAATTCAGTTCAGCTCAGTTCAGTTCAGTTCAATTCAGTTGATTTCAGTCTATTAGAACAGACCCTTAAAGGCCTTTTCGAAACTTTTTTTTTTCAATAATGATCAGTACTATATGCTGACGGCTCAAATCATCACTATGTTCTAGCTTTTTTTAACCTAAGCTAATCTCTATTATGTACTAGACCACCTTAAGTAGATGATCTGATGATGTAAGAAAACAAATCATAACTAACACTTCATTCGTAATAGAACAATCCTTTGATTAAAGTTTAATATATAGATGTGACACTCAAGCTAAGCTAATTTGCTTTGAGGAATTTTTTGTCTACTAGCTTAACAAGCATGAAAATTCAACTACATCCTGTTAAATTGGTCCTTTTTATCAAAATCCCAAGCTCCTCTCTTTTTTTAGAACAACTGAACAAACTGCAAGTATTTGCAGATGAAACCTAGAAAATCTGGGATTAAGCTAGAAGAGAGAGAGAATTTGAGAGGAAACTTTAGAAAGAGAAAGTTAGGTTGAATTCATTAATGAGGAAAAATGATCTTACAACAATATTACAGCTCATGAAACTATAAATAGCAAATATATCACACATACAAAATGTGTGACTAAAATACATTCTGTTATGCCAATAACAGAATTGTAACTAACTAAAATATCTACAGGATATTTACAGCAAGCTATTCTAACACCCCCCCCCCCTCAAGAATGAGCCAGTTGTGAAATACCAGGCCATTCTTGAATAGGAGCATTGTTCACCAACCCAATCTTCGAACTCAAGAACCTGTGCTGATCTGAGCCTAAAGGCTTTGTCATAATATCTGCCAACTGAAGAACAGATCTAACATGCTTTAGCTGAATAAAACCATATTGTACCTGCTCCCTAATATAATGCACATCAATCTTCTGACTTTTACCTCTCATGTGTTTAGTTTTCTCATGAAAACATGGATTCTCAGCAATATGAATAGCTGAAACATTGTCACAATACAAAGTGAGAGGAGTAGGAATAGTGATATCCAATTCAGCAAGCAATCTTTCCAACCAAATCAATTCATCAGCAGTATGACTCATGCTTCTATATTCTGCTTCTGTTGAGCTCTTAGAAACAACTTTCTGTTTCTTAGTTTTCCAGGAAATTAAAGAATTTCCAAGAAATACACAATAACCAGTGAGTGATCTTCCTGAATCTGAACAAGTACCCCAGTCAGCATCATTATAACCTGTCAGAACAAAATCTGAATTGGTTGGATAAAATAAGCCAAAATTCAGACTTCCTTTGAGATACCTCAGAACATGTAAGGCTGCATCAAAATGAGGTTTCCTAGGAGCACCCAAAAACTGACTTATTTGCTGAACCACATATGAAATACCAGGCCTGCTCATATTAAGATACAAAAGCTTCCCAATCAGTCTTCTGTAAACTTCAGGATCACCCAACAGATCACCATTATCCATGTTCAACCTCAGACCCTTTGACATAGGAAAAGGAGCAGCATTACAGTTTTCCATGTTCTGATCCCTTAACAAATCCAAAATGTACTTCCTCTGATTGAGAAAAATACCAGAACCAGATCTAGAAACCTCAATTCCCAAGAAATACTTCAAAGAACCCAAGTCCTTGATAGTGAAAGCAGTGTGTAAAGCAACTTTCAGATCATTAATCAAGGAATTGTCATTTCTAGTGAGCAACAAATCATCAACATAGGCAACAACAATTAAAAAAGAACCATTCTCTTTCAGAACAAACATAGAGTAGTCTTATTTGGACTGGACAAAACCCCAGTTAACAAGAAATTTGGTTAACTCTTTGTTCCAACATCTAGAAGCCTGCTTCAAACAATATATAGATCTATTGAGCTTGCAAACCTGCCCAGGTTGAGCCTTTTTATAACCAGGAGGAGGATTCATGTAGACTTCTTCATCAAGAAAACCATGCAAAAAAGCATTGTTTATGTCAAGCTGTTGAATATCCCACTGTTTACAGCTGCAATTTCCATAACAACCCTAACAGTAGTTAACTTTGCAACAGGACTAAAAGTGTGCTTATAATCCTTTCCTGAAATCTGTCTGTCACCCCTTGCAACAACTCTTCCTTTGCACCTTTCAACCTCACCATTGGGCTTAAATTTAGTTTTATAAACCCACTTGCAGCCTATAGCTTTTTTACCAGGAGGTTAAGTGGTGAGAACCCAAGTTTCATTGTCTTCCAAGGCCTTTAATTCTTTCTCCATGGATTCCACCCACTTAGGGTGTTCCTTAGCTTGATTATAACAGGAAGGCTCAAAAGCAGTAAGAACATTAGCAAGGCTGTGTAAAGAACTAGAAGATAAATGAGCAAGGGAAGGTTCAGAATATATATTGAAAAAAAGAGAAGAATCTGAAGAATTTTGATCAATGGTTTTGTGTTTAGGAAGAGTAAGAATAAAATCTTTGAATTTTGTGGGAACAGTGGAAGGTCTAGTAGAAAATCTCACAAGTTGCTGAGGTTGTACATCATCTGAATTCTCAGGAACAGAACCAGAATTAGGATGTATAGGAGAGGAAGAAGAAGAAATAGGAGTAGGATTCTGAAAATAATCAGAAAAAGAAGAAGAAGGAGAAGAATGGATGTGAGAAGAAGTGGGAATAGAAGAAGAAGAAAGAGGAATGTGATCTGAAGATAAATCCAGTGCTGGGTTTACCAGAGGTAAAGAATTATTTTGCAAAATAGGAAACTCAGATTTTCCTTTAAATGGAAATTCTGATTCCACAAAGTAGACATCCCTACTCAACACAACCTTATGAGTATCAATATCATATAGCTTATAACCTTTCTGACCATAGGGATATCCAAGAAAAACACATCTCTTAGACCTTGCAGCAAATTTATCAGATAGTTTCTGAGATGGATAACACAAAAATCCTATTACCCTTAAGAACTCATAATCTGGCTGTTTCTGTAATAACATTTCATATGGAGTTTTCCAATTCAAAACAGAACTTGGAAGAAGATTAATAAGGTAAGTAGCAGCCAACAAACAATCCCCCCAGAACTTATAAGGCAATCCAGCATGAAATCTCAATGTTGCAGTTTCTAGCAAATGTTTGTGCTTCCTTTCAACCCTACCATTTTGCTGTGGATTACCAGGAATGCTCTTCTGATGCACTATACCTTTCATACCAAACAAAGTTCTGCATTGGTCTTGTATTATCTCAGTCCCATTATCACTCCTAACTACCTTCACTGTTCTTTGAAACTGAGTATGAACATATTCAAGAAAAGCAGCAATAGTTGGATAAACTTGTGTCTTTGACTGTAAAAGGTATGTCCAAGTAGTCCTAGTATGGTCATCTAGGATAGTCAAGAAATAAGTAGCACCAGACATAGAAGGCCTAGAATACTGCCCCCATAAATCAAAGTGAACCAAATCAAAAGCATCACTAGCATGAGAAGAAGACTGAGAATAAGGAAACTTATGATGTTCCCCCAACACACAAGCTTCACAGCTAAAATCACAAGTATTATTACCAATAGATGGAACTATTATATGTTTCAAAGTATTAAAAGAAGCATGTCCTAACCTAGCATGAATAATCTCAGGACTAGGTTTTACAGAAGAAGTTATTATATTATTCACTGAAACAGAACACAAATCTGAACTGCCAGTGTAAGGAAATGAAAAAGAAAAACTGTATAAGCCTGAGTACCTTGTACCACCAGCTACCACTTGTTTAGTTGCAAGGTCCTGAAAATAACAGGAATCTGACTCAAAAACTGCAAGTAACTTGTTTTTATCAAGCAATCTTCCAACTGATAAAAGATTGTGCTTAAACTGTGGGATGTAAAAGACATTTTCCAGTGTGACAATCTGATTTAAACTAACATTTCCTACATGCTTGACCAAATTAACAGTTCCATCTGGTAAAGACACTTTAACTGGATTTTTAAGTTGTTTTAAAGAAGCAAATAAAGACAAATTAGATGTCATGTGGTCTGTGGCTCCAGTATCAATAATCTAGGTAGTATGATCAAACACATGATTCAAACAATCAACATTAGAGACAGAAGTTATACCAGCAAAATTGACTGCAGCAGAAAGAGGATTATCCTGGACTGAAGAATCTCCTGACCTCATCATCTTCAGAACTTCATGATACAAAGCTGAAGCCATAACAGGATCTACACTACCAGAAGCAACAGAACCACTTGAATCACCATACTCAGGTGCCTTTCCCAGTATTTCATCCCCTACAGAAGAGATATTTGCAGCAAACCTTGAACCAGACTCATTCGAATTTGTTGAACTGACTTTGTCCTTATTCCACCAGTCAGGAAATCCATTCAACTGAAAACACTGATCAATTGAATGTCCTTTCTTCTTACAGTAATTACAAACTACATCACTCCTTTGTTTCTTGAAATCCTTCTTGAAATTCTGAAAACACATGCTTGGGAAAAGTCTTAGCAACATGCAAAGCACTTAATTCAGGAATATTAACCTTGACATCATTCAGCTTATTCTGCTGTTCCACTTGCTGCAAGGTGTGATAAGCTTTATGCACATGAGGTAAAGGATCAGCACTCAACATATTAGTGATCACTGGATCATAAGATCTGTTCAAACCAGATAATAACTGCATCAACTTATTACGTTGATCAGTTTCAAGAATCTTCTTAAGCATTCCACATGTACAATTCTTCATTGCACCACAAGTACAATCAAGAAAACCCTCAAGAATCTGTAATTGATCCCAAATTGCCTTCAATCTACCAAAATATTCAGCAATTGAAGAATTATCTTGCTGAGTAGAAGTAAGAGATCGATGCAACTCAAACAATCGAGGAGCAGTAGTATGACCAAAACGCTCAACAAGTTCATTCCATAATTGACAAGACGAATTAACAAACATAAAACTCTCAACAAGATTTTTATCCATTGAATTCAACAACCAGGACATAACCATATAATCATTCCTAATCCATTTCTGCCTATCAACAGAACTTTCAGCAGGAATTGAAAGTGATCCATCAACAAATTGCAACTTATTCCTAGCGATTAACGCCATTTTCACAGTTCGACTCCAATTCAAGAAGTTAGAACCAGTAAGAATATGATTACCTAATTGCATGCCTGGATGATCGCCATTGCTTAGGTAATAAGGATCATTGAAGTTGATTCCAGACGACATCTGAGTACTCGGAACAGCATCACCAGAAGCACTTCCCATCGCAACAATCAACACTCAATTTCTTCGCCAAAAAACAGAGAATTAAGAGGAGAAATACGTGAATTCGAACGAATTCAAGAAGAAAAATCAAAATCGAAGAAAATCAAGAAGAAATGAGAAAGAATTATTCAAGAAAAACAGAGGAATCAAGAAGAATCAAGAAGAAATTGAGCACCGTAGCTCTGATACCATGAACAAACTGCAAGTATTTGCAGATGAAACCCAAAAAATCTGGGATTAAGCTAGAAGAGAGAGAGAATTTGAGAGGAAACTTTAGAGAGAGAAAGTTAGGTTGAATTCATTAATGAGGAAAAATGATCTTACAACAATATTACAGCTCATGAAACTATAAATAGCAAATATATCACACATACAAAATGTGTGACTAAAATACATTCTGTTATGCCAATAACAGAATTGTAACTAACTAAAATATCTAGAGGATATTTACAGCAAGCTATTCTAACACAATAACAGAATTGTAACTAACTAAAATATCTACAGGATATTTACAGCAAGCTATTCTAACAACAACCCTTACCAAAAGGGCTTGAGACAATTTATCATGGTTTTAATTGATAAAGACAACTCTAATCATTATGTTCATATTTTTCTGATACATATTACTCGCTCCGTCTTTAATTTAATTGTATTTTGATTTTTCTTTATAAATTAAAGCAATCAGCATTCAAATAGGCGTCAAAATATTTAGAGATAAATGGAACATATATGGCCAAGGCACCAACACTCTTAAGAGTAAATGCATGAGTTGATATTATTTTTTTAAAATACCACTATCTAACATGAATACATGATAGAGGAGGTATTATATAGGAAGGGTCCAAATTAATGGCATCCTTTGGTAAAGTATATTTCTGTATTATGGACCTGCAGAATAATGGACATTCATAGCTACAATGTCGCTGACTACATTTTCAGATCATATGCTTCCTTTAAAATGTCGGTGGTCTTACTAACGAAATCCATCATTTAACAGACATTCCAATCTCTCCTCTCCCAACTATTTTTCAGTTGCTCCACCTTTTTTAAGTGGAGTGACAGCTTGTATGTGTATTTCCACCTGATTCTACATTTCTACCGTACCGTCTACACGATATCCTATACTCCAATATACTTGTAGGAGTATTTACTAGAAAATAAATACAAGTATACAACTATGAACGAATATTTTGAAGTTTTAGGGCTTATTCTCTTCCGCTTAATTTTAGTTCAGTTCAGTTTAGCAGCTCAGCTCAGTTCAGTTCAATTCTTAATTTCCTTCTTTTATAAACAATTTCAGTTCAATTTAGTTCAGCTCAGTTCAGTAAATTAAATGAGAACAGACCCTTAATTGATTAATTTTTCTCTTAAATTAGTTGTATCTTTAAAAAATATTCAAATAATCCACAAAATTAACCGACATACTCTCATTATCTATAGTGATTTTGTGTAGGGTAACATTAAATAAAATCACATTAAAGATTGAGAGAAGAAGCAAATTAATACAAGTATAGATGCACCTACATAGAAGAATTTATAAAGTGTCCTACATTTGCTATCAAATTGTTGCTTTATTTGCTTTTCTATAGAAATATATACTGAGTATATGATTAATATCCCATCAATCCAACTTTTATACTATCTAGGTTTGACATTGAGCTTTGAATTAAATCTTCCACAATAATAAAATGTTCCATTTATTACTCATTATCAAGTTTACCACCGGTTATCACATTCTATTACCACCAGATGAGTGAATAAACTACCTTATAAAATAGAGGAATTACATTACATACAATTCTACTATCACCAATAATAGATTTTAATATAAGACCTATTTTAGACTTGTGATCGAACTTTCCTCCTTATTAACTTGTCTACGTCTAAGATAACATTTTGTATGAGACCGGACCCACCGTGAGTTCAATATATCTGACATTAATAATCTAATACTCTGTATAATAATCTAATATTTGACATTAATCTAATATCTAACATGTAATGTGATACAATTTTTAGCATTAGGATATTAAATTCAATTACCAATTGGTCAACTATAATACAAGACACTCCTAGAAAATCGGCATCCCATATTACTCTTAAAATAAAGAACTACATTCCACGCACTTGGTAAAGATCTAGAGCATGCATAGCATAAATCTTGCAATTAGAGAATGTATAGGTCCAATGTCCATGATTCTTGTTACCCCAATAGTTAAAATTATGGTACCTTTTAAGGATTATAGTAATCCCCAACTCTTTGTTTATTAATAATATGATAATTTGACATCCCCATATTAATAAAACCACAAAGAATTGAAAGAAAACCACTCAAGTAATCACGTTTAGTAGGTGAGATTAGTGAAAATAATTGGTTAAGAAAACTAGAGGCGGTGAAGTATAGGGGGCAAAAATGACCGGGAATCTCGCCGTGGTGCTAATAACTTTGGGTATGTAATAGGGTACGTGTGTCCTAAATCTATCATTTCGTACACTCCCGTGTTTCACCAATTTTAGAGCTTGTGAACCTAAATATTTCTAGAATTGAGTAATTTTTGTTTTAATGGATGGATGAATCAATTTGGTAAAGTCCTAGGTTTGTAATCACTCGACTCCAATGAGGCAATGATATATTTCCCCCTGTTATTCTATTGGTTGTGTAAGTTTTATCGTTGGTTTGTCATTCTTAATTTTTCTAAGAATAAGAAAAAGGCAATCGACCTAATTCAACTCTGAGTTCTAATCAAATTTTGAGGACATGCTTCTACTCGCTGATACTACTGAGCTTCATAAAAATACAACTATTGAAGAAAATTTTGTGTTGGCAAGATTGGGTTATTGTTTTCATTCTGGCTTCTCCTTGAAATATTACCTAGAAACTGAATTTAATGCGACTAAGCTACATACAAGAAAGAAATATGATGCTTAGTTTTTGTGTTGTTGTGCACCATTCTTTCTTTACTAAAAATGTTCTAACACCCACGGGCTAAGAGTTTGCTTCATATCTTTGCTTGCATGTTATTTTCGTGGTTACTCTGGTTAGCAAGTAGTTAATTGAAGTCTAATGAGCTTAATTGACTAAGCTTAATATGCATCATGCCATCATGTCGTGCATGCAAATCAATTAGACAAGTTTAAGGTTTCTTTGTTGTACGTAGAAACTAGCTAAGTCACTTGTTAACTCAACTCACGAAAATATTACACCAGGAGAAAGCTAAGTACTATACGTATCAAGTCTAATAAAAAAAAAAATCTTGCAAAAGTATATTAATTATGTGAGATCAAAAGGTATTAACTTAAAAACCCATCATTTATATTTGAATGGAACTTTCTTTCAATATTTTGTCATGGTGATATGATGTATGTCTAACTGCCTATATAATAACTAGAAATATAAAGGTGACAATCAAGTGAATTGTTTAGACAAGATTTTGATCATCGAATCAATTAAGGTCGGTTTAATATGAGGTTGGACAAAATTATATTAAAAGTCAATTATTAATGATTATGTTATTAATATATCTCTTAAATTCACAAAAGGATTACTTGGAGTCTATTATGATGATAATATGATTGATTTTCACTTTGAGTATTTTAAATAAAGTAATACACTAATGCGGTATAACAAGCAATTTTATTTCTTAATAGCTAGATTTATATATTTCTTTTAAGTTTTTGGGCAAACAGAGCAAATCAATTTTTTTTTCTTAATAGCTAGGTTTATATATTTCTCTTTTGAGTTTTTGGGCAAACAAAGGTTACAGAACAAAGCAAAGAAGATCAGATTTCAGGTAAATAGGTGTCAACAGAGCACATTAAATCAGCAAAATAAAATAAATTTTAACAAATTAGAATAAATTTCAACAGAGTGGAGCAACTCAAAAAAACAAGCTTTAAGTGTTGGTGTCATGGCAGTTTGCTAAGTTAACTCTACTTACCTATTACGAGTAATGGGAAATGCTACTGGAAGTAATTTGGTGCAAGTTTCGATATAAGAATATCCTTTTAATTTAAAAAAAAAGTCCACCATGACGTACGTATTAAAAGTTGTATAGGGCTTCACACGTCAACTTCTATGCTGGTATTTGCAAAAATTAAGATTTGTCGTATCTTTTTGGCACCATATATTCTGCTAAATGCTTACTAATTTAATGTACTTTTTATTTATAATTTTTTTTTTTTTTTGCCCAAACTTTTTATTTATAATAATTCTTAATTATTGGCACGTTAAGCGGCTACCTCTGTCAGAATTTGAAAATTGGGTTGACGATTTACTTTTATATATACAACGGTCAAAAATAATATCTACAGAACCTGAGTTGTTTTATTGTTTAATACAGTTACAGAATATATACTTAAGAAAAAAAAATGAATTAAAGTAGATTAGGGTTCCATAATATGAATACTATTTATATAGTACTATTTTTCTGTGATACTAATTTCTTCATAAAAAAATTATTAGCTCGTATTTAAGTTTTTATACCCTAAACTAAGTAAAAATAAGTAAACAAAACAATGCTTTGAATAAATTACTTCTAATCTCAAGCTATTAATTAAGTGAAAAACATGCTCTAAAAAACAAAAAAGAAAAAGTAATGAAAACATACACATATCTACAACTAAATCAACTTTATTAAGCATTAACCCAAGCTATTCAACTCATTATACTAAATTCGTCGGTTCTCATTGTTTAGATCATTTTGATTAGATTTACCTTATATTTCTAATCTCTGACTTAAACGGCGTATTGAGAGGATACGTTGAGATCAGAGTATTATGAAATGAATGACATGTAATATGTACAATAACAAATTTCAAATTGTAAACCAAGAAAAAATTTCCAGTATATAGTCCTTTAGGGCTAAGAATTAACATTTAATCTATTTTCTAATTTTATATTGATTTAGGAATGCATCACAGCGCAAATCTAATACCTCCGTTATTTTATTATTGCACAACTTGCTTTTTTAGAAAGTTTCACAAATATTGCACCATTTCCTCTTTAGGAAAAAAATTATTTGTGTCCACACTACAAATACCCAACATACCCTTGTCTTTTCACACTTACTTTTTAGTTTATCAATATGTTACATGGGCAATTTTGTATTTTTACCTTTCTCTCTCTTACTTTTTTCCACTACCAAAATATTTACACCTAACCCCTATTTGTTTTTTTTCATTATTATTAACTTCTTATAAATAGCCATAAGGGCTATATATTGCATTTTCCGAAGTTTATATATATGCTAATAACCTAACAAGACTCACATAAATATAAATTTTAGGATAGTTGAAGAAGAATATGTGAAAATACAAATAATGCTAAATTTAAAAGTATCAACTATCATTCTTCCTAATAAAAACAAGTTGGGAAAATATACACATGATAATTATGGTTGCTGTAATTTCCTTGAAAAGAGTATACATTGAGGAGAATAAGGGTAAAAACTTGGCGCCAAACCGTCATAAATAAGCCATATTAATAGATACGAGTAGATAATTCATGGACCATATAATATGGCATGGACTTTGAATAGTTTATTTTTGGACATTAAAGAAAGTTAAGTTTAGAGTATAAAGTTTTGTAGAAAGAAAGAGAAGAGAATATGAAAAGTGTGTTTTGTTCCTGAAATAGATTGTCATATTGTGGCAAGGTTACAAACTTCTTTTAGCAACTTCTACGATCAGTAGTAACTTTTGCATTTGTCGTTGAGGCTTTCTAATTATTTTATTTTGCCCTTTTCTTCTTGCAATCTACTATGTTTTGGGCTTATCTTCCCATTACTTTTTCTGTTTTCCCAATTAATAGAATTTGCCACTTCTTTCTTGGCTCTTTATCTCTATGTTTTATCAATGTATAACTCCAACGCATGCACATCCAACTTCCCATTATTGAAACATACAAAATATTCAGGTGTTTAAATTACTGATTTTTTTTTTTTTTTTTTTTTTTTTTTTTTTTTGACAAAGAGATCTATAAATGAAAAGCAAAATTACAACCTAAACTAAGCAAAGAATGCAAGATTACACGATAGGACATTGGGGGTCGGACCATACAACTTCTTATGATTAGGAAACCAAGTAAATTCGATGGGACAAGATGCAAGTCTTTTAGAGCCGCTTAACCTGCAAAACAAAGAGTTAGTAAAAAACGCGGAAGACCTACTTTACAGAGTGGCATTTTTCCTTCTAAACCTAGGGCGAGGAGACGAGACAAAACCCAACAAAAATTCAGAACAGGACGCAGTTGGGTGAACGGATGTTTGCAGAGGGAAAGATATGAGCGAAATTGGTAGGAGTGTCGACGTAGCTTCATCACATGATGACTCTTGATCTGCCATACCTATGGCGGAATCTTCTTGAATCAAATTGGAGTTGTTTCACACCTATCGTGCCCTTCCACAGGGGGGTGACTAAACTCCATTGGTGTAGCACTTTCTTGAGTTACACCACTATCCATCTTCCTTACATGATTGGCTACTCGGATGGTAATGAATTTTTTTTTGGAGAGAACAATAGTATTGTATTGTTCGCCCTTTGAAAATCGCTCCATACATTGTTGGAGTGAGATGTAAATAGGAATCATATCGCTTTCAGCTTGAGAGCTGAAAACTTGACCCTGTCAGATTTGGGTTTTTTGTTTATGAAGTTCCCTTCAGATCACAATTGTTATCTATAACGTTGGGCCTAAGATCTTGGTTGGTAGGGTTGACTTTGCCCTCCAAATCCAAAGAATTGCCATCAACGTTCTTTTCCATGTTGGTGTTGTCTTTCACACCTATCAACATGACCATCACCACGACCATCTCCTTCCTTTCTTTTCCCTTTTTTTCCTAACTTCCTACCTTTATCTTTCCTTCCTACAATGAACATAATCTCTAAACTTCTCATTCTCCCGTGTTACTGCAAGTGCCTCATCAACAAAATCCGGAGACCGACCTAATAAGGATATCACCTTCTTTAGTTTTTGTTGGAACTCATTGTTTTTAGGATCTAACTTAAGGGCTTGTGCAAGATCCATGAAAGCTAAGGTAGGCTTATGAAGTTCTAACGCCGCAATCGCTCTTCTAAAATAAGCTTTCACATTAGTAGTATCAAAACACAAAACCGCGGAACATAATTGACCCACTCTGTCATAGTCTTTCACCTTGATGAAACAAGCACCCAAGTTCAGATTAAGGGACACAGCTATGTCCGAAAACATCAATTTATCCTCATCACTACAAACTGAAGCAAAGGACAAAATCTTAAGAGCAAGAGAGTATTTTGCAATAGCAAAGCCCATTTGATTCTGCTTGTAGAACATGTTTCTTTCATCTTTTAAACTCTTAACAAAATTGAGAATACCAAAAGGATTCTCCAACTGCCCAACCGTAAACTCCAACTCAAGAGAAGAGACATCATTCTCTTGAACATGTGAAATACACAACATCCCCCTTAGTTCTTCAAAACTATCCATAAAAGAAACTTTAAACAAACAAATTAAAACACCAAAGGCAAAGCTGAAATTAACCACTATGCCTCTTAACTACATACAAGTACTAACCATACGAAGAAGTAGAGAAAGTCGGCGATGAAGGAACTGCACACTCCGGTGCGTCTTCACCGACGGGACAAAAGATGCAACAGGGGGCTTAAAGAAGACTAACCATATATATACTTCGAAAAATCGAAGCTTATGGTGTCTAATCAAGCGCAGCACCTACGAAGACTGCTCGCCGGCGACCTTACAAGAGCAGCGACGCTCAGGCCACCGGCGGCAGGGGAAAACTACGGGGGTGAGACTGAGGCTCTGTTTTGAGGAGAGAAGGCAGTTTTAAATTACTGAATTTAATTAGCGAATATGGACTATTAATTAATGAGAGGTTGATAAGGTGAAACACAGGGCAGTTATTTACCTTAATGAATTAAGGTAATGTGTCATGTGTACTTGTGTAGACTTGGTCCTTGTTTGGCAACGAGCTGACTAGCCGATTAGTTTTTTGTATAAGCTGGTTTGATTAGCTCATTGTCATGTGTAGACTTCCTTTTCCTCTTCTTGCTCCTCCCACCTATTCGTTTCCTGTACTTCCTTTAACAACAGTTGACTGTATTTTTGAGGTGTCGAATTGGACGTCTATGATTAGTCAATTAACAAATAAACGGTTAAAATTTAATCTCTTATTGTAATCGACCATAGTCGTGCGTAGTCGACGAATACGCTAGAATTTTTATAGTTCGGGTGGTGGTGTTAAACAAATTAAGGTTTTGCTCAACAGTTGGTTGATATAAGACAATAGTGGTGTTTCTCCTAATAAGATGAATCGTAGATGCAATATATTTTTTTGTTTATAAATTTAGCGTTTTCAATGTTATTTTTTGCCTTAGATTTGTTGTTTCCCTTTAACCATTGTTATTCAATCGGGTTGTAGGCATAATAAATTTTTTTTGTTATGGCTTAGGAAACGTTTGTTTGTATTGTTTGTTGGTATTCGTTTTCTCCTTTCAACCAATTTTATTCAATTTATTTGCTAATATATTAATTGTCAATCTAACTAAAATATAGTTAGGTTATCTATGGAGTTGTTTTGTATTGTGAAATAGAAATTAGGTCATTTCTTTCATATTATTATTTTTTTCTTTGTATAATCAATTTTGTTGATTAACAAGGTGAATTTACAATGCTTTAATAAATGGTAAATGCAATGGAGTATCGTGGTAAGTGGTCGAGTGAATCGGCTAATAACAAGCTTATGAATTCCTTGCAACAACACATGTAAACTATCTATCCCAACAGGTCTAAGTTGCATCCTTGTGCAGAAATGTTGTTTGCATCCTTGTGCAGCCATCTTAGCTGCAACAAGCCCAAAACGTGTGTCCAACTCAGCCTAGTAATATTTTGCCCAATGAACTGCAACCCACCCCACAAGCCATCTTTGTTCAGCTACCATATTAATATTATTTTTAAAAAAAAATCACTTCACATTCAAACTTCTGAAAATTATTTCTACACTCAAATACAATTGATTCTCTCTTCTCTCTATGATTTTCTTTTACTAAAAATATGAAAAAATCACCGTGGATGTTTGAGAAGAATTAGAAAATCAAACGAGTTCTCCCAATAAAAGGTAAATTTATGTGAATATTACTTACTTTTGAATTGTTAGATATATACTTTGTTTTATTGAAATTTCTTGAAAATCCATGAATAAAATCTATCCTAAAAAAGAAGAAGTTATGAAAATTGTTTAGGTTTATTTAAATTTACAAGTAGTCGAATTCATTTGTTTAATTTTTGTGGTTGTATTCATAATTTGACGCACACATTTTACCCTCCCCCCCCCCCCCTTAGGGAAAAAAAATACTTCAACAACTACAGGAAATCAAGATGAAATGTAAGTATAAATGATAATTGTTGATGTTATAATATTAAAATTTTAAATTTATTGTTACATTGTTGATCAACATTTTTGCTATGTTCATAATCTTTGAAATTCTATTTGTTCATTCTTTTCTATCTTTAAGTTTCATTTTATTAAGTATTATAACAAGTATCACGTCCATCAGTGGCGTATCCAGGAATTCCGAACTGTGGATTCGGAATTTTAAAAAAAATGATGATCATATATTAACTAAATATTCAATTCATAAGTTCATTTTTTTTAATTACAAATGGATGGATTTTACAAAAAAAAAAAAAAAAAAAAAAAAAAAAAAAAAAAAAAAAAAAAGAAGAAGCATTTTTCAAGTTTTCATAGTTTGAAAGCGTGCTAATACATTACTACTTCTATAAATCTATATTTCTATTGCAAAAAATCAATATTACACATAAAAATAAAAATAAAAAAATCTCAAGTCCCCAATAAACACAAATTTAACAATGTAAACTTCTAATTATCAATTAAAAGACCAAGTAAAAATTTAAAATTCTAAGTTTCTACAATTCAATTTGTCAACAATTCAAGTATTCAACAATATATCAAAACCAATTAAACAAATCCGTATGTAATTAAACTAATTATCACTAATTTTAATAAAATTAACCATTAAATAAAGATTTAAGAATTAAGAGGGACTAATTTTAATAAAATTAACCATTAAATAAATATTTAAGAATTAAGAGGAGTATAGGAATAAGAGGTCTCACAAACTCACGAAGAACGGAAGAACTCGAAAAAAAATTACAAAAAAAAAACATAAATTGAGATTAACTATTAAATAAAGATTTAAGAATTAAGAGGAGTAGAGGAATAAGAGGTCTCACAAACTCACGAAGAACGGAAGAACTCGAACAAAACTATTAAAAAAAAAATAAAAACATAAAATCAGGGCAGCAAGAATCGAACCCAGGACTTAAGGAGGAGGTTCAATGCTCTAACAATCACTCCCTTACCAATGTGCCAAGATTTGACATTTGATTATTTATCTCACATAAATTAGTTTTAACCCTTTTTTTTCTTTTTTTTTTAAAAAAATAATTAAAACTTATAATTTTTTTTTCCGAAAAATCTGTGGGTTCAATGAACCCCCCTAGACCCGCCCCTGACGTCCATTCATTTTTTCTAATGCTTATTATTCATTTAAATTTTAAAACATTCTAGTATATTAACAAGTATCAAGTCTATTCAATTTTTAATGTGTATTATTTATTTTTACAACATCCTATGTTCATTTTTTAAAAATGTGTAAGTTCATTTTTAAAACATCCGTTCTATGTTCATATTTTTTGTTTACAAGTATAGTAACAAGTATGTTCATTTTTTAAGGCTTATATGTTCTTTTTATTACTGCATATAGATTTGTTTTCTGTATACTTGATGTGCATAATCACTTAACTTGATGTGCATAATCACTTAGCTTTAGGTTAGTAGATCTTTTAATTAATTACCTATAGCTCATAAAAATTATGGTATTTATTTGATGAAGCATATGAAAACATACACTTTAGATTCTTTGCAATAGTGAGTTTGTGACTTAAAAGCTAATGATGCAAGTTTTTTAAATTTTAAATATAAACGTTATATGTTCAAATAATTTATTCGATTGTTCAATTTTTTTAGGTAGATCAAATTTGGAAGCTAAGGATGAATTTTGTGCTAAAAACAAAGGACGTAAAGTAAAGATGACTACAAAAATTATACTAAGTAACGCAGTCAAAGAATGACGTAGAGTAAAGATGGCTACAAGAAGAAGGAATGATCGAGATTGATTTTATATATGCTATAATTGAAACATTAACTATGTTGCAAAACAAGTGTGGATTATGTTTTTTATTTTTATTTTTTTATTTTATTTTATATAAATATATATAATTTGGGATTGAAGTAGGACAAGTGTGGTTTTTATCTTTTTATAAACAAGTGTGGTTTCCAAGTGGCTACCTTAATATATTTGGGGAGTTTGTTCATTTATATCTTACTAGTTGTTCATTCTTACTCGTCTATTGTGTTCATATATTACTTGTTCATTTTCATAGTTTATGCTAAAATCTAAATAATGTAAATAAAAACATAAATCTTACAAATTTAAATGAATTATAACGTGGATATCTTGTATACTTGTACAATTTTTTGCCAAATGAAAATTTATAATCAATTAAAAAATGTAAATTAATGTCTTGTCGAACATCATTGCAGTAGTTGAAAAAAACAATTGCCAAGTGGTTCAAAACCCCTAATGAGAAGCGGGTTTGAACTAATGGGGCTAAGGGGGTCGCCTATTGCCCCCTTGTAATGGGTAGCGGTTTTGGAAAGAAATGGGCAGCGGTTCACACTCCAAACCTCTTCCCATTTGTTGTTTATAGGTGGATGGTAAGGCGTAATGGGCAGTGGTTCAGTGGGCCAAGGTGTTGCATTTTAGTAAAAAAAAAACAACAGAGTTTTGGCGCACATAAAACGACATTGGCGCCAGACGCCAACATTAGCGCTAGACGCCAATGCTAGCGCCAGGCGCTACAGCTAGCGTTTGGCGCTGATTCAGAAATTCACGCATTTTCTTAAAATCAGATAAAAATTGCCGTACAGGAGGATAAAATCGTATTTTTCCTCAAAAATGCTCTTTGATTCTAATTAAAACTCTGAAAAGTCAACAAAAGTCAATTTATCAATGCTAATTAAATTAGGAATGAAAAGAATCTTCTAGAAGAATCTAGAAGACTAAAACCATTCCTAATTGCATTAGGAATGATAAATCTATATTAGGCCCTCCTCTAGATCATTGGGTAGCACATAAGGCTCAAACCGGGCCCAGTTCAGTAAATTGGCCATAACTTCCTCAATATTCATCGGAATTGGGCTTATAATATATCGTTGGAAAGCTCTAGTCAAGCCCCATCCAACTACACTACTATTGAACCCATATCATGGACCAACCAAACTAGATTGGCTGTTTTCTTAAAATAAGTTTTTAAAAACAAAGAGAAGAGAAAATAAATTAAAACTATCCGCAACACTAAACTTTCCACACTTTCACTTCATTCGATTATGATTCGACGTGAAAGGTACTCATCACCGGGTTTGGTTTTGGGGAGACACAAATGGGTGTCTACAGAAGCCCCCACTTTGACTGAGTTTGGAGAAACGCGAGTTTCGAAAACAAAAGTCAAAGTATCGATAGGGACGGAGAATGATTCAGAATGTTCTGCGATCCTAAACCACTATTGTAACACCGATACCTGCAAAACTAGTGTTAGTTAAACAGATAAAAGAGTTAAGAAACGCGTATCTTGCACCGTCAAGCACACGTCTTTGAAGGTAACCGATTTGCTGCCGCTTTACTGTTGTTTTGATGACCTCCTGCCAAGAGAATGCCATCCCGCTTGAAAACTGCTACACTTGTAATTGCTTTCAATATAGAAGATTGCTTCGCTTGAAACGATCCTCCTCCGCTTTGATAATATCCACGTCCAAGGGAATACCATCGAAGATTGCTTCACTTGAAACAATCCTCTTCCGCTTTGATAATACTCCACGTCCAAGGGAATACTATCGAAGATAACTTCGCTTGAAATCATCCCCTTCAGCTTTATGACCATCTTCCATGTCTAAGGGGACACGATCGAAGGCAACTTTGCCTGAAATTACCTCAGTTGCTTTTTGAAAACTTTCCACAATCTATGGAACGCCACCTTGTTGTTTCGATGTTCACTCGTCTCTGAACAAAGGGATTCTTTTTTTTTAGGATATGTTCACGCGCCTCTGAACAAAGAGCTTCTTTTTTTGGATATGTCCACGTGTCTCTGAACAAAAGAGCTTTTGAATGATATGCCCACGCGTCTCTGGAGCAAAGAGCTTTGAAAATAGGATGCCCACGCGTCTCTAGAGCAAAGAGCTTTGATGATATGTCCACGCGTCTCTGAACAAAAGAGCTTGAAAAATATGTCCACGCGTCTCTGAACAATAGAGCTTGAATAATATGTCCACGCGTCTCTGAACAAAAGAGCTTGAAAAATATGTCCACGCATCTCTGGAGCAAAGAGCTTGATAATAATATGTCCATGCATCTCTGAACAATAGAGCTTGAATAATATGTCCACGCGTCTCTGAACAATAGAGCTTCGATACTTGAACGTTTGTTGCGATAATATTCTGAAGAAAAATTTCCGAAGACCAACGCTTGTCGATCTCTAAAGCTCGCTTGAACTTTGCTTCCGCTATGCCAGTACGTCGGCGGTTTGCTGCTTATGAACCATTATGTCCATGATAAGCCAACGCTTAGGCGCTTTAAGCTAAGTGAGACGATCTTTCATCAAGTCAATCACTTATTGTGACCGTAATCAAACCGACTACTTAATCATGTCAAATTGCTTATAGGGGCTAACTGGCGTACCAAGGAACCCAAAATTGCCGTATGAGATTAAAATCACCTTTCTAAGAGGCTTCGAGCTCTGTCGCTGCTGAAATATCTCTGGTGCCAAGAATTGATTCGGTCGCCAGACATTGGGATCTAGCGCCAGGTGCGAAAAGCCATTGCCAGACGCTAGATGTTTTCGTGTGGCGCTGGAGTAGGGTCTTCCCTATTCTGCTGCACCTGTATTTATTTTTGACTATAGAACTTTGCTAATCTCTTTAATCATCTTAGGGTTGACCTAAGGTTTAATGTTGCTTGACTCATTGACTTGACACGGCTCAAGGCATAAATTTGACTCGCTGTGATTAACTCGAGGTTGACTCTACTTGAAGTGTTTGACACATGTGTTAGACTCAAATCAAGGTGATATGACACGACATGACTCAATGTGTACATGACTCGTGTGTGCATTGTAATGTGATCGTGCGACTCGAAAATGCAAAAAAAGCAAAAATTTTCCGTCATTTTTGTGGAGGGTACCGACTTTCTCTCGAAAAAGAAAGACCCGAAAAAAGAATCGAAGTGTTTGAAGGTGAATGTTGAATGAGCTTAGTCAAATGTTGTTTGATACTATCTCTCAAGGTGCAAGGATTAATTCATCCTAGGCTATCTCAATGGTTGACTCAATGATGAAAGTATTTGGGTAACTTAGGCACGGAGGCTAAGCACTTCATACTTCGTGATGCAATGACAATTATGATTGATGAGTGATGTTGATATGACAAGGCATGCTTCAACGGTGTGTTAAGATTCCATGACAAAGGGTTCCTAAGGGAAGTATATTTGGTCATGTATCTGTGATGTGTGTGATAGTGATACTAAAGTTAGGCCGCAAGAGCTAAGTGTGTGGGAAAATATATTGAAAAGAGTCAAATGGTGGTGACTCTTAGGCTAGGTAAGCTAATGATGTAGGGATCAAGCCCCCAAGTCTAGCTCTTAAGTAAATAGGGATGAGCATAGGAGATCCCTTGATATGATCATGGTGTGTGAATGTGAATATTAATGCATGTTTATTTCGACCGCACCTCGATGTGAGGTTGCCTACGTATCCGTTAGGAATCAGGCCGAACGTAGCTCTAGCCGAACCTCGCACAAGTGTGTGTATACCTCAAAAAGGTCTTTTTAAGAGTTGTAACGTGGTTAGGCTAAAGGTTATAGAAGAAGGTGATAAAAAGGCTCAAGACCCTAGATAAGCCCCCCAAGGTGTGCAACCTTGCTTTTGAGTCTTTATATTTTTATGCTTGAGGCTTGCTTCTCTTTTTTGCTTCATTTCTTTTTTTGCTTTAGCATTTATTTTATTTTAATAAGTGTGGGCAATCTCGATCATGCGGTCTATTACCTACTTGGCATTCATGTTTCTCAGGCACGGTACCGAGCACTCGATAAGAGACGCAATCTGAGACGTGTTCATATCGAAGACATTTTCATATCAAAGATATTGGAACACTTACTCTTTTGTACACTTTTATTTATTTTTTTTGTTTTTTTTTTTATTTTTTGCTATTGCTTTCTATTGATTTTGATCTTTTGAAATCACTCAATCTTTTTAGAATTGCATAAGTTTCACACTGTCCCATCCCAAGGTTAGGTAGATATGGGTTGGAAAATGAAAGGTCTATCATTAGCCGAGGCTCAAAGTGGTTTATGAAGAAAGGGTTGTAAATTAGAAAGGTGAAAGGCAATATGATGTGGCTACAAGGGGTGCCTCAAATCATTGGTATACCTTGTGTTTAGTTCGACATGGATTTTTTTTTATTTTTTTATGCAATGCAATGTGATGATCATATGTAAGAGAATAAATGCTCATTTTTATTAAAAGGGGAAAAGAAAGAATCTACAAAATTAATCTAAGGGAGAAGAAAGGCGCCTATGCTAGACTTATTGGGGAAAGGATAAATAAAGGAAAAGAAAAAAGATGTCATGAAATCTCGTCGTTTCAAGCTCGCCTTTATGTCTTGTATTGTTTGCTTTATCATCACTCGCCCTTCTTGTTAACTGGAGGTATGGGAAGCTTGTTATTATCAATCAAATGTTGGATAGCCTCCTTCAGCTTCCAACAGCTCTCAGTAGCATGACCCCTACCTTGATGGTGCTTGCAGCGCACATTTGGATTCCAACTAGGAACTCTCTTCTCAAGTGGGGGATCTTAAAGAGGTCTAATAGGAGTAATGATTCCTTTGGCATGGAGTCGATCGAAAACATCATCGTAGCTAATTCAAATAGAGGTAAAATCCCTTTTTTGTTTCTTTCTAAATCCTAAGATCTCATTAAGGTCGAAAGTACCAACACTGTTGCTAGAGTAAGTGTTTTCAGAAGGAGAAGGATAGTCGTTCTTCTTCCCTTTACAGCCACTGTTACTATCGTTACTAATCTTGGCCTTCTTGTCGCGCGGAGGAACATGAAGGAGATTTGAATCAATGAAGTCTTGAACACGATCCTTAAGGGCGAGAAATTTTTCAGTATTGTGACTGCGACCTCTATGGTATCGACAATAGGAATTTGGATCCCAATTGGGAAAACGTTTTTCAGATGGAGGGTCTTGACTGGGACTAATGGAGTCAATATGACCTTGATCGTGAAGACAGACAAAAGCTTCATTGTAAGTAATTCCTATTGGTGTGTATTCTTCAATGGCCCGTTTTGCCCTTGGCTTAGGAGCATCAATTTCTTCATTAAACCCTTGGCGAGAATTTTGTTCGATGACCATCACCCGATTTGCTAATCCTTCTACCACGTTCAAGAGCATGGCAACGACATCTTGCAGTTTTCAAACGTCCTCTTTCAGATTTGACGAGTCTTCCTTTGTATTATCTAAGAAAAGACTTTCATCCTCCTCAATCATGGCCACTTCATCGAGAGAGGTTATATAAGCTGTCTCGATCATGGGTTCTCCTACAGGTGTGATAAGAAGTGATGGATCGAAGGATGTTTGATCTTCTTCGATGGCTAGAATTTCGGAAGTTTCATTGTTGTCGATCAGATCTTGAACAACTTCTTTGAGTTTCCAACACTCCTCAGTGTTGTGACCCTTTCCTTGGTGATATTTGCAGTGCTTATTAGGATCCCACTTGGGTGACCTGGCTTCTGGAACTGGATCTTTGATGGGCCCTGTGGGCATGACTAGCCCTTTAAGGTGTAGCTTCTCGAAAGCTGTTTCATAACTCATACCAAGTGGAGTGAACACCCTTTTTGACCTTTGGATTTGTGATTTAGAGGCGTTCGTAGCATGTACTCCATTAACGAGAGAGGAAAAAGAAGGATGGTCGTTCTTCTTTCCTCTCGCACTATTATCTTTCAGAAGGTCATCTTCAATGTCAATGCCTATGTTATAGACAACCTTGAAAGTATTCAAGTTGTGTTGGTATTTTAAGTGCTTTGAATACTTCCCTTGGAGATTCTTGGTAAACATCCTCACAGATTCTTTTTGAGTGGGAGTTTTGACCATATTAGCAGAAGTTTCCCTCCATTTATTAAAGAAAGAAGTAAACCCTTCGTTTTCTTTTTGTTTTAACATCTCAAGTTGTATGTGGTCTGTTTCGTCTTGGATGTTGCACTTATATCTATCTATGAAAGCATTTGTTATTGACTCCCAAGAAGAGGTTTTCTCTTTCTCGAGAGAAAAGAACCATTGCTGGCAAACGGTCTCAAGAAATAGTGAGAACATGAGGGGAAAACCTTCTTATCGATACCCTTAATGTTCATTACAGTTTCGAAAGCTCTTAAATGGAAGTAAGGGTTATGTTTTGCCTTGAATTTAGGGATGTCAGTGGCGTTGAACTTATGCGGAAGTTCCTTCTCCAGCGAGACCCCTTGTGAACTCATGCCCTGAAATTTATAGTCACTAGATAGCTTTCTCAAACTTTCTTGCATGAGGGTCATTTGTTGTTGCTTCACAGGGTCATCAATTTTGAGGGTTAAAGCCTTTAACACCTCAGTCACGTCATTCAATTGATTCCTAAGTTCATTGACCTCTTCTTGACTTGCCATTATCTTTTTAGCCTTCCTCTTTTGACGAATCGGTTTATCAAAAAGCGAGACTTGAACAAAGGTGTTATCCTTGATTAATCGCCCTTCTCTCCTCGACCAAGTACTTTGGAAAAGGAATTTGGGGATATTCATTGTTAATTATTTGACTCAAACTTTATTCAACATGCAATGGATGGAGGAAATGAAGAAAGATTGGAATAGAATGTGAAGGAAAATGATGTAGATGGAGGGATATGAAGAATTAGGAATAGAATGTACCCCCAACTCAAATGACGGAAAAAACCAACTCATGCATGAACCTAAGACATGATCATGGTGACATATACTCGAAGTGTGTACTAAGACTAGTGAGTGTAGGGGACATGTTAAGACTCTTGTCATGACCATGTGGTTAGACTATGTGACTAGACTCAATTAATAACTCGACAAAGTACGATTGACAGTAAAAATTAACCGAATTATTTAGCAAACTAGTTAATTAGACACTAGGTGATGACTCAATCAATAATCCAAACTGTCGTCAAAACGACAAGACTGGCGTCGCACTGTATAGTGTAGCGCCAGACGACAGAGCTGTCGCCAGGCACCACACTCCACAGAGTGGCGCTACAGCTCATATTTTGGCGCCAATGCTGGAGCTTCAATTTGAGACTGTTCTCGGTGTTATTAATTAACAGGGGTATGCCTAAAGTCATACTAGTCAACTCTGATTAAAATATTAGACTTTATTTACTCAAATTAATTAATCAATTAATTAATTAGGCAAATTCTTTAAGTCATTAATTTATTTAATCTCAACACAAGTCAAACAAACGGTTAAGAAAACAAATATATGCACAAAAAATAATGCACAATTAGTTAAGTAGGCACAATATGATGCAATGAGTTTGCAACCTAACCATGGCTCTAGTTCTCTAAAGTTCGGGATATGGTTTAGTCAATAGAGGGTCCATGGTTAATTGTCCGCATGCACCGCGCGGAAGCCTAACCGTGAAGGGTTGGCGCGAGTGGATGGGACACCGCGAGTTTTATAAAAACTCGCTTCCATGGTTTGGTGAATTCAACATTCTCGGATGTACCCTTTGTTGCTCAGAGCGTTCAATCAGGTAGATGGAGCATGAATTCCCAGAGGGTTATGTCCATATGTAGAACACATATGGGTTTCAGAAAAGTGAGAAAAACTCAATCAGGAAGTAGGATTGAGCAAACAACTCGAAAAACTGGTCGAAATTAGAACGCATATTTCTGGCTCGGTATTGGAAGAATTTGGCGCCAGCGATTGGAGATTGGCGCCAGGTTTTAGCTGTAGCGCCTGGCGACAAGCCAGTCGTCTGGCGCTACAGTTAAATGTCTGGCGCCAATACTATGGTCGCTGACGCTAATTCCTACATGCCTCAGCAGCTTTCTGTGCTCGATAAAATTTTCCAGTTTCGCGCAGTGTTATTTCGGTCCTAGTTGTGAAAGATATTCCCAAATTTGCTACGTGTAAAATCCTATGTTTTAACTCATTACAGATGGTCTTTCCAATGATATCTTTTTTATGCATATGACAATATTGTTAATCGAAATTACGCACATGAAATACTTAGAACGTTTCGAGTCTCATCCACTCATTCTAAATCATTGCCGAAACAAATTGAGGAATTAAAATAGAAATCCTCCCCAGCGGAGTCGCCAAAAACTGTAGGGAATATTTCAAGCATTAATCCCCTAGCTTGAATCCCACTGTGATCATACACTAAAGTACGGTGGAGTCCAAAGGGAAAGAAGATAGAGCAAAAGAGTCGCCAACAAGTTTTAGGAACTTGTAAACCGTTCATGTGGTGAAGGTTACACCCCTTAACGATCCAAGAGATCGTCAACTCCATAAGGTCTTGAACCAAATAGGGTTCGGGGATGAAGGTACAAATCCAACCTAAAAGAGGTTGAACCAGCCCTAATAATAGGCCTCTACTTTATTCAAATCGTATTCATGTGCGCTTTCTGACTAACATACAATCAATAAGATTAACCCTAAACCTATTTATCTATGTTGGTTGAATATTAATGCACAAATAAAATTATTATTGGCGATCACTTGAATTATAATCAAATTAACCCTAAACAAGATTATTAATTATCTTATTAAGCGTGATTACAAGTACAAATTCCCTTTAAACATGCATAAAAGGTGTGATCAAGCAATAACAATAAAAATAATCAAGCAACATAATAATCATCACAAATTATAATTAAAATAATCATCATATAATAATCATAATAATAATAACCATGTTAAAGCATAATAATAGCAAGATCCTAGTCATGATACTAACAAGATTAATAACAAACCCTAACATGTCACTAAGCAATAAAAATCATAGCTTTAACCCTAACATGATACTAACAATCATAAATATTAGGAAGAACATATAAGGCATCATACTTTTAATCATACTTAATATTAAAGTTACCCTAGACATGATACTAGGAATATCATAATAACATCATAAACATGAACTCTATATCGTAATATCAATTAAACCATTAAAGTACTTACTTGGATGCCTCGTACCTCTTTCTAATAACAAAATACACACATTAGTAACTTCAAGGAAAATAATAATCAAAACAATTAAATTAAATAATTGAAAGAGAGATTTGGGACCAAACCCTCAGAAATTAAACCTTTCACGTCTAGGGCGAAGGCAACTTCGAATATGGCTAGGTGTATCTAGATCTAATGAATGCGGAATTTTGGATTTAAGAAAAGCTAGTTTAGAAAAGAGAGAGAAAGATTAATCAATAAAACCTTGATGAGAGTTGGTGAAAATAGAGAGAATCGGTGATTGTAAGTGAAAACTAATGATTGTTGACGAATGAAACAGAGTTTTTACGACGTTATTTATAAAGAAAATCAGCCAAAAAGATAAAATATCAAAACAGAGTCCTGGCGCGCATAAAACGACGTTGGCGCCAACGCTGGCTATTGGCGCCAGACGCCAACATTAGCGCCAGGCGCCAATGCTAGAGCCAGGCGCCAAGCGTAGCGCCAGGCGCTACAGCTAGCGTTTAACGCTGATTCAAAAATTCACACGTTTTCTTAAAATCAGATAAAAATTGTCGTACAGGAGGATAAAATCGTATTTTTCCTCAAAAATTCTCTTTGATTCTAATTAAAACTATGAAAAGTCAACAAAAGTCAAGTTATCAATGCTAATTGAATTAGGAATAAAAAGAACCTTCTAGAAGAATCTAGAAGACTAAAACCATTCCTAATTGCATTAGGAATTATGAATCTATATTAGGCCCTCCTCTAGATCATTGGGCCGCATATGAGGCTCAAACCGGGCCCAATTCAGTAAATTGGCCATAACTTCCTCAATATTCATCGGAATTGGGCTTATAATATATCGTTGGAAAGCTCTAGTCAAGCCCCATCCAACTACACTACTATTGGACCCATATAATTACCCAACCAAACTAGATAGGCTGTTTTCTTAAAATAAGTTTTCAAAAACAGAGAGAAGAAAAAAGAAATTAAAACTATCCGCAACACTAAACTTTCCACACTTTCACTTCATTCGATTATGATTTGACGTGAAAGGTACTCATCATCGGGTTTGATTTTGGGGAGACACAAATGGGTGTCTACAGGGATGCACTAAGGTCAATGTGTTGGGGTTTGGTGAGTCCGACTCACCGCGGAAACAAACCCAAAAACAAGACCGCATTTGCAATAAATAAAACCATAAACATAATTAAATTAATCACAAGATTAAGATAAGCTAATTACCTTTGACGCGTGCTTCGCTCCAAAATGAGCTCTTATTTGAAAGCTTCAAGTCCCGCTCACACGGAGACCTCCAACGAAGTCCACCCGCACCAACAAAACCGACTAGATCCAATGTCTTGGGGTTAGCAAGACCCGACCAATAAAACCCGAGTAATTATATTGAGTTCAAAGGTTTTCACTAATTGTGATGCCTTTTTCAACTCTTACTCAAGCATCATTCCCAATGCCCATACTTGGGTATTTGTATGAAATGATGGGAGTATCATTTACTCTCCCATCAATGTGGGATAGTATGATTTTTCCATTTTATTTTAAAGCTAAAATAAAATTAATAATCAAGCTAGTAATAAATCAACAAGTGGCAAGCTCATGTGAGTGGTTAGGTGAGGACCACTTGGAGAAGGGGGGGGACCAAACTTGCTCCCCACTCCCTCTCCCACAACCGGCCACCTCACTCCACACACACTCAAGGACCACTAGCCACATGGCACCCACCCTTGGGCACCAAGGCAACCAAGGTGGGCTGCCATGTGCTGCTGTCCGTGGCAGCCACGCCCAGCAGGCCCAGCACTCGCATGCGGGCTGCCAAGCGCTGCTGGCCAGCAAGCCTAGCATGCTTGTGCGGGCTGCTGCTGGCCTTGTGCCTTGGCAAGCGCTGCTAGGCAGCAAGCAATGGCCTAGCCATGCTGCTGCTAGCTGTGGCGAGCTGGCGCGCCTAGCGTGCTAGCTGCTGCAGCTTGTTGCGGCATGGCTTGCTAGCCATTGCGCGCACAAGGCTGTTCCTAGCATGCTAGCATTCACTAGGCAGCGCCTAGCCTTGCGATGATAGCATGGGTGCGCTAGCACGCACCAGCCAGCCTAGGCTCGGCTTGGTGCGCATGCTAGCCACCATACTAGGCCATACGCCCTTAGCACTCGGTTTGCTTGGGCATTCCGATGCTAGGGGTATTTTGTTCTTTTGTTGATTTATTACTATTTCTCGTCTCGTCTTTCACTATTTTTCGACTCGACTTCCGATGCTCGGTTTCGACGCTCTTAGCTCGAATTTCCGACGTCTAAATAAATATTACTCGGTCGACTCGTTAATTCCTTCCGAATTAATTCGTCGGTTCGGTTTGTTGAATGCTTGGGTGTGACCCGAAGGGTTCAGTCAAGACTAAGCTGTAATATTAATTATTCATTAATATTACTGATCAGAAGCGGCCTCCACCCAGGCATTCCGATCACTTGACCTCATTGAATATATTATGTTTCTAGTAATTCTGAACCCACTAACGGAATAGTACACTTGTTCGAAGGACACCATTCCTTTTAATCTCCCACTTGTCCTTCCGGACAAGTGCGCATTTTGTGTACAACCTTTTTCCTATGTCGCTTAATGTCTCTTCATGAACTATAAGGTAAGATTTATTTTGTCTTCCTTATTACGTCCAGAAGTGTTTCCCGATTCCGAGTCCGACTGTCAATAAACAGATGATTTCTAAAATCCATCCGAGCACGGCCATGCATTTTACAGTCTCGCTCTACGAGAGGCCTTGTATACAACAAAGACATCTTCCCTATTTTAGTAGGGGGACATTCCCAGTCTTGTAATGTAGCTCCTCTTACTGAGAGGACCTAGTCGCCTAAGTGTTGCCGTTATAATCCCCTATTACGACAGACGTTTGACAACATCAAAGCAAACTAGTACTCAAACAAGAGAACTCATAATACTCATGGTCGAGGAAATAGGTTCCGATAGCCATAATGAGAAGTATACTTATGAATTTTTTTTTTTAATTTCTTAAATTATTCTCATAGGTCGATCCAGTATGGTTCTAAACCAATACCTGTGCAAATGATTTATGAAAATCATGTCCTTGTAGCACATGAAACGGTGCTATAAATCAAACTACACACTAATCTCAATCGGTCATTAATCGTCCATCGTTTAAATGACCTTGATTAGGGATAATTTTCGATTATAATATTCAATGTTCACTTAATAGGTGTTTCCTTACCAAGACTGGTCTTGATACGCTATTTTGAATATTCTCAGAATCGAATGGACTCATTATTTAATCCTAAACCACAATTAAATAGCATAACGGAGTAATAAAATATTGCATGAAATTTTATATTACTCCAAAACTTGAATGGTTTTCCTTAGCGTATTACATTAATTTTTCTCAAAATTAACTAAAACACTAAACAAGGAAATCAAAGCCAGTCTCCTACATGCTTGATTCCCATTGCCTCAACGTGCTTGTTGTGCTTCACTTGAGGCAAAGGTTTAGTAAGTGGATCGGCTACATTGTCATCCGTTCCAACTTTGCAAATTCTGATTTCACCCTCTGATTTCCATTCTCGAATCATGTGAAATCGCCGCTTGACATGTTTGACCTTCTAATGTTCCCTGGGCTCTCTGCCTGAGCAATAGCTCCATTGTTGTCACAATAGAGGGCTATTGGACCCTTTATAGAGGGTACAACATCAAGTTCACCAACGAACTTACGAATCCAAACAGCCTCCTTAGCTGCTTCAGCAGCTGCTAAGTATTCGGCTTCAGTTGTAGAATCTGCAGTTGTACTCTGCTTTGTGCTCTTCTAACTAAACGCCCCTCCATTTAGACAGAACACATATCCAGATTGCGATTTGAAATCGTCTCTGTCTGTCTGGAAGCTTGCGTCGGTATAACCTTCCACAACTAAATCCTCTGCACCACCATACACCAAGAATTTATCCTTTTTCCTTTTCAGGTACTTTAGGATATTTTTGACCGCAGTCCAATGCGCCTCTCCTGGGTCTGATTGGTAACGGCTCGTAGCACTCAAGGCATACGATACATCTGGCCTAGTACATATCATGACATACATGATCGATCCAATAAGCGAAGCATATGGAACCTGATTCATTCTTACCCGCTCATCAGGTGTCTGTGGACACTGCTTCTTGCTTAGGGTTATGCCATGTGACATTGGCAGGTGACCTCTCTTGGCCTCCTCCATGCGAAATCGAGCAAGTACCTTATCAATATAAGTACTCTAACTCAATCCAATCATCCTTTTTGATCTATCCCTATAGATCTTGATGCCTAGTATGTACTGAGCCTCTCCCAAGTCGTTCATTGAGAAGCACTTTCCAAGCCAGGCCTTTACAGACTCTAACAACGGAATGCTATTTCCAATGAGCAATATGTCATCGACATATAAGACTAGGAAGGCGATGTCACTCCCACTGACCTTCTTGTAAACACAAGATTCATCTAGATTCTTGATAAAACTAAACTTACTGATGGCTTCATCGAATCGCAGATTCCAACTTCTGCTTGCTTGCTTTAATCCATAAATGGACTTCTTAAGCTTACAAACTTTCCTAGTATTATTTTGGTCGACAAAACCTTCAGGCTGTGTCATATACACAGTTTCTTCCAAATAACCATTAAAGAAGGCGGTTTTGACGTCTATCTGCCATATTTCATAATTGTAATATGCAGCAATCGCTAGGAGGATCCGAACGGATTTAAGCATTGCGACTGGTGAAAAGGTTTCATCGTAATCAATACCATGAACTTGTCTCTAGCCTTTTGCCACCAATCTAGCTTTGTAAATGAATACATTTCCATATTTGTCGGTTTTCAACTTGAAAATCCACTTACATCCGATAGGTGTATAACCTTCGGGTAAGTCAACCAAGTTCCAGACTTAATTTTCAAACATGGAATCCATTTCAGATCTCATGGCCTCTTGCCATTTAGCAGAGTCGGTGCTTGCCATCGCTTGCTTGTAGGTTGCCGGTTCATCTCCATCCATAATCAGGATGTCCTGATTCTCGGTTAATACTAAACCAAGATATCTATCAGGTTGAGATCTCGGCCTCTGAGACCTACGTAGGGTAATGGATTGAGCATTTGCATTGTCAGTTCGACTTTGCACATTTTGATCATTTTGACCTGCGTCAACAGATGATGTTTGAGCACTTTGACTGTCATTATGATTTTGTTCCTCATCCTCACGAACTTCGTCGAGTTCAATTTTCCTCCCACTTGTCATTTTGGAAAGGTGCTCCTTCTCCAAAAAGACACCATCGCGAGCAACAAACACTTTGTTCTATGATTTATTGTAGGAGTAATACCCTTTGGTTTCTTTTGGGTAGCCCACAAAGTAAACCTTGTTATATTTGGGATGAAGTTTGTCAGAAATCAATTTCATGACATATGCTTCGCATCCCCATATCTTTAGAAAAGATAACCTAGGAGGTTTCTTTGTCCATAATTCATATGGAGTCTTTTCTACAGCTTTTGATGGAGCACGGTTCAATGTTAGTGCCGCAGTTAGAAGTGCGTGTCCCCAGAAAGAGATAGGAAGATCACTAAGACCCATTGTTGATCGTACCATGTCTAACAAGGTTCGATTTCTCCTTTTAGATACTCCGTTCCATTGTGGAGTTCCTGGAGGTGTCAATTCTGAAAGTATACCCTTTTCTTTCAGATGGTCATCGAATTCTTGGCTCAAGTATTCACCACCTCGATCCGATCGAAGGGCTTTGATTTTATTGCCAAGCTGATTTTCAACTTCACTCTGAAATTCTTTGAACTTTTCAAATGATTCAGATTTATGCGACATGAGGTAGACATAGCCATATCTACTATAGTCGTCTGTGAAAGTGATGAAATATCGATGTCCATTTCTTGTGGTTGAGCTCATTGGTCCACATATATCGGTATGTATAAGACCCAATAAGTCACTTGCCCTTTCTCCCAACTTGGAGAATGGCTGTTTAATCATCTTGCCTAATAGACATCCCTCGCAATTCTCAAACGATTCTAAATCGAAAGAGTCAAGAACACCTTCTTGTAGAAGTTACTTGATGAGTTTGATGTTGATGTGGCCAAGACGACAATGCCACAAGTAAGTATGATTTGACTCTATGGTCTTAGCTCTTTTGGTATCATTATTCACATTATAAACTTGTTTGTCTAAAGAAAGCACATAAAGGCCATTTTCAGAATGTGCAATACCATATAAAACATTATCGAGATAAAAAGAACATTCTTTGTCCTTTACTCGAAATTCAAAACCTTTGGCGTCCAACGCCGAAATTGAAATAATGTTTTTTGTAATGTCAGGAACATAATAAACATTATCGAGTTCCAAAACTAGCCCGGTGGGCAAAGACAAACTGAGAGTTCCTACAGATACGACACCAATCTGGCTCCATTGCCGACCCGGAGTTTAATCTCTCCCTTCTCTAGCCTTCTAACGTTCCTTAGTCCCTGAGAATTGGAACAAAGGTGTGAGCCACATCCGGTATCTAATACCCATGATGTTAAGCTAGTGAAGTTAAAGTCTATAACGAATATACCTGATTCAGAAGCAACGGTTCCGTTCTTCTTATCTTCCTTGAACTTGAGGCAATCTCTCTTCCAATGTCCCTTCTTCTTACAGTAGAAACATTCGGAATCAGATTTAGAAGACGCTACCTTCTTATCCTTGGTAGCTTTAGACTTAGGCGGAAAAGTTTTTTTCTTACCTTTCCCCTTAAAGCCTTTCTTCTTCTTGCCCGAAAATTTGAACGGCTTGCCCTTTTTAATCATGAGCATATCATGCTTTCCCTCATCCTTGAGCGTTTGCTCAGCTTGCTGCAACATACCATGAAGCTCGGTGAGGGTTTTCTCCATGCTGTGCATATTATAGTTCATCTTGAACTGATCATAGCCTTTATGCAGCGAGTGGAGAATGATGTCAATTTCCATCTCGGTTGAATACCCCGCATCAAGCCTTCCCATGTTTTCAAACAATCCAATCATTTTGAGTACATGTGGGCTGACTAGCTCTCCTTTCTTGAGCTTGCTCTCAAGGATCTGCCTGTGGGTTTCAAACCTTTCAGTTCGGGCCTACTCTTGGAACATATTCTGCAATTCAGAAATGATCTCAAAAGCCGTCTCTTTTTCAAAGAAAGTCTTTTGAAGCTCAGGAGACATTGTGGCCAACATGATGCATTTGACATCTCGATTGGCACTTTGCCATCGATTTAGGGCAGCTTGAGTCACCTCCTCATTGGGAGCTTCGGGCATTTCCTCATCAAGGACATATTCCTTTTGCTCTTGCATGAGAACAATTCGCAAGTTCCTTTGCCGATCAAGAAAATTTGGCCCACTCAGCTTCTCCTTGTCGAGAATTGAGCGTAACGAGAATTGGTTGTTTGAGTTATTTGAAGACATGATTCTACAATTGAAAGAATTTGAAATGAAAACCATTCATTATACTTAAATAAGATTGAATTCATGCATTTTAATCAAACTTATTTAAAACTTCTTATTCACACATTAAAGATTGTCCCCATTTTAGGTGAGAATAAGTCGATTCCAAGATCCAAAGAAACAAAGAGTGGTTAAGCATGCTTTGGCTTGTCTTAACACTCAATCTCCTAAGGTAAGCAACGCTTTTCTAATGGCTCCAAGCCGCTCTTGGTTGAATAAATCGTCGCATCCAATGCTCTCTAAACAATTTATTCACTTTGCCACGACATGTTAGGACTCCATCACTCATATCGTTGAGTATAACCAAAACCACCTTGCATACCCGGTATGCCTTACGTTCCTTGGAGAAGTAGTGATGCCTCGCTTTGGCGTAGCCCACCACTACCCTCGTTCGGTTGGTAAGTGTGTTTTGGAATGGCAAGTTTTACTCAATATTTTAGGGACCTAGGGTTTCTATGTTTGTTGATTTAAGTGAACTTAATTAATCATCTCAACATTCGAAATCCTAAAAATGCATCTAACATATAATTCATATATATATAAACATAAATATATATCGAAAACATAAATAGAGATGCATTTGGCAACTAGCATGACCCCTTGAGGTCTTCAAGTCTTCAAAAGGTCTTCATTTGCAACTTCATGGCTTTGTCTTCTAAGAACCCCGTCTTCAAGACTTGACCAAAATATTACAATTGCTAGTATCTACGATTAGGACTAATCTAAATATTAAGGTACAAAAATACTCAACAGTTCGCAGACCATATTTAGATTTACAAAAATACATCACGGATCACAGTTCGTATTTTCTATCCTAATCGGGCCCCACTAGTTGTCATTTTATAAAACCTGTGAGAGAATTTATATTCCATTCATCTATTCACTATCTGTGAATGGCCCATGCATTTTACTACGATAAACAAGTAACAATGCATAAAACGCGCGAGAACTAGTAACTAATCTAGGTGGTTAATCCAATTAACACGCCTAATTAAACTAGTCAAAGTTGTTTTAACCGGTTATGGTAATAACAAAGAGACGCTCCCACTAAATTCCGCATCCAACTTAACTAATCCAATTAATCAATTCGGTGAACCCAAATATTTGCAAAAATTAATTTTGCAAATGTCGCTCAAAACCCAAGGCTTAGCCTTTAAAAATTGTAATTAAATAAACAAAATAATTAAAATAATTAAAACGACAATTTAAGCAAAATTACGAATTCCAAAATGTCTAAGTGCCTAGCACTAAGACTTGGAGTCCAAAAAAATACCCTTATTTACATATTAAGCAACGCTAAAATTAACTTTAAAATAGCATCGCCTTAATAACCCCGGGTTATTGTGCCAATTATGGGATTGTACGTACCGTACAACAAGCATGTAGTATGCCCATGCGCACCCCCGCAACACCAAGCATGCATGTGGGCTGCTTGTGCTCGCATGCGCTACGCCCAGCCCAGCCAAGCGTAGCAGCACGCACAACATTATGTTGCTGCTGCGCCATGCTGCTGCTTGCTGCTGGCAGCGAGCAGCAGCCCACGTCCTTCCTCGCACACACACACGCACAGCACCAAGCACCTAAGAACGAAGTGCCCAGCAGCCTCGGCAGCCACATATGGGTTGCGTGAGCAGCCCAGCTGGCCGAGAGCTAGCTCGGGGCTCTTAGGCCTCGTGTTGCGTGCTAATGCTTCGAAAATTATCGATTTTGTGTGTGACATTATAAATTAATTCTAAATTAATTTTAGAATCAATTTTGAGGAAAAATGAAAAATAACAAGTCCAACTTAAATAATTCATCCAAATGCAATTAACCAAATTTATTTCCAAGAACCATTTTTTAATAAAATTGGTTTGACTTGGTGTAATAAAATAAATTAGGGCAATTCTCACTATTAATTTAATCACTTTAAATTAATCTTGAGATTTTGACAAAATAAAAGGGAGTTGGAAAAATGAACATAAGTTCAATAAAGACTCCAACTTTAATACTTGTGAATCCATGAAAAAATTATATCTTCCAATATGAAGATAAACCAATTTCAATCACAAGTTTTAAACTTTATGATTCCAATCAACTAAAAAATGATTAAATCAACAAAGTTTAACCAAAATTCATGGAATTTAGTAACTCAAAGTTTCAATCACTTATCATAAATAAAGATTGAATCTTTAGTACTTGGAAGCAACAAACAACAACTATTTCACACTTAAAGCAATTAATTTGCAATTATGTGAAAAAATAAAACCAAACTCTCAAGCACCAATTACTACCAAGTAATCATGCTTAAAGTGGTCTAAAATTGCATATAAATAAAGGAAAGAACCAAATTCATAACCACCATAAATATGCAATCAATTTTCAAGGTTATAAACACTTAAAATTTTTCGTCAAAACAAAAAATCCCTCGAAAAATGTATTTCTGGTCGTTTTTTGGCTAAAAACAGAGTCTTTAAAGAGTAAAACCATTTCCAGAACGCCTTTTCCACCCAAAATTCACTATTTTTGGGTCAAAATCTGGGTTCGGGAGCTGAAGACAGCTCTAATACGAGGTAAAAATTGGAAAAACGAGTTACTAATCTAATTAGCAACTTAAAACCAGAAAAATTAAGCCATAAAACACCTTGAAAATATTATGATTTTAAAAATAAACGAGCGAGGCTCCGATACCGCTGTTGGGGTTTGGTGAGTCCGACTCACCGCGGAAACAAACCCAAAAACAAGACCGCACTCGCAATAAATAAAACCATAAACATAATTAAATTAATCACAAGATTAAGATAAGCTAATTAACTTTGACGCGTGCTTCGCTCCAAAATGAGCTCTTACTTGAAAGCTTCAAGTCCCGCTCACACGGAGACCTCCAACGAAGTCCACCCGCACCAACAAACCGACTAGGTCCAATGTCTTGGGGTTAGAAAGATCCGACCAATAAAACCCGAGTAATTATATTGAGTTCAAAGGTTTTCACTAATTGTGATGCCTTTTTCAACTCTTACTCAAGCATCATTCCCAATGCCCATACTTGGGTATTTATAGGAAATGATGGGAGTATCATTTACTCTCCCATCAATGTGGGACAGTATGATTTTTCCATTTTATTTTAAAGCTAAAATAAAATTAATAATCAAGCTAGTAATAAATCAACAAGTGTCAAGCTCATGTGAGTGGTTAGGTGAGGACCACTTGGAGAAGGGGGGGACCAAACTTGCTCCCCACTCCCTCTCCCATAACCGGCCACCTCACTCCACACACACTCAAGGACCACTAGCCACATGGCACCCACCCTTGGGCACCAAGGCAGCCAAGGTGGGCTGCCATGTGCTGCTGTCCGTGGCAGCCACGCCCAGCAAGCCCAGCAGGCCCAGCACTCGCATGCGGGCTGCCAGGCGCTGCTGGCCAGCAAGCCTAGCATGCTTGTGCGGGCTGCTGCTGGCCTTGTGCCTTGGCAAGCGCTGCTAGGCAGCAAGCAATGGCCTAGCCATGCTGCTGCTAGCTGTGGCGAGCTGGCGCGCCTAGCGTGCTAGCTGCTGCAGCTTGTTGCGGCATGGCTTGCTAGCCATTGCGCGCACAAGGCTGTGCCTAGCATGCTAACACGCACTAGGCATCGCCTAGCCTTGCGATGCTAGCATGGGTGCGCTAGCACGCACCAGCCAGCCTAGGCTCGGCTTGGTGCGCATGCTAGCCACCATGCTAGGCCATACGCCCTTAGCACTCAGTTTTCTTGGGCATTCTGATGCTAGGGGTATTTTGGTCTTTTGTTGATTTATTACTATTTCTCGTCTCGTCTTTCACTATTTTTCGACTCGACTTCCGACGCTCGGTTTCGACGCTCTAAGCTCGAATTTCCGACGTCTAAATAAATATTACTCGGTCGACTCATTAATTCCTTCCGAATTAATTCGTCGGTTCGGTTTGTTGAATGCTTGGGTGTGACCCGAAGGGTTCAGTCAAGACTAAGCTGTAATATTAATTATTCATTAATATTACTGATCGGAAGCGGCCTCCACCCAGGCATTCCGATCACTTGACCTCACTGAATATATTATGTTTCTAGTAATTCTGAACCCACTAACGGAATAGTACACTTGTTCGAAGGACACCATTCCTTTCACAATGAACTTTGATGGTGCATATTTGTGGGTTCAAGTCGAGGGGTTGCCTGTCTATTATAGTACAATTTCTATTGCAAGCAGGGTCCTCTCGAGAATAGGGCGTGTGCTTTGTTTGGATAGAGACTCTTTGAATCCCCCTGTGAGGGGTCCTTTCAGTGCCAAGTTCTGGTTAAGCCTCAACAGGCCGCTTATCCCGGGTTTTTACTTCGAGTATGAACAAGGAAGCTTTGAATGGGTGGATATTAGGTACGAGGGAGTGTTTGTGATGGGCAGAGTCTGTGGGAAAATAGGACATAAGGAGAAGTTCTGCAAACTGTGCCCTCAGAAGAGAAGTAGGGAGCTTCAAGCGACAATGTACGCGGCGTGTGATAACTTTGCTGAGATCAGAGTTGGTCCGACTTACTTTCCTCTTTATACTAGCAAGGTTATGGGTTTGAAGCGTGTGGAAAGAAATAGGACCTCGAAGCTGAGTTTTATGGAGGTAGATGACTCAAGGGAAAACAGAGGTGATAGCGTTTCGGAGATGGATTGGATTCCCGAATCACCTGAAGAGTCAGAGAATAGTGGGTCAGAAGAGGAGGAATGCAAGAAGGATAGTGATGAGGAAGATGATGAAAGCTCAATCTCTTCTAACATGAAGGGGGATAAGGATGAGGATGATAATGAGGACGGAGGAGATGATGACAGTAATGACGGGGGTGATAGTAATGACGGGGATAACCAAAGAAGTGATGGGAATAGGGGAGGTGGCAATAAGGATGGGGGGAAATGGCTGAAATAATAATTGGAACGGTGACCACCAGGGAAACAAAAGGAAGAGGGGGGATGGAGACGGTGACCGGAGAACTCTGTTTGAAAGAAGGGGTGTAAAAATCTCCTGCATAATTTGTCCGAAAAAGAGGTGCGTGGGCGGTGCGTATGTTTCTTGTCCTTTGAGGGAGGGTGGAAGTTGACAGATGTCCTTGAAATGTTCAGGAAATCCCGAGTTTGTAAAATACCCGACCAAGCTGCGGTTTATTCGAAGGAGGGATAGGGTCGATTTTGAGAAAAAACGAGTAAGAGGAGACATGGGGATTAATGGCGTAGCAGAAGGGAGCAATTTTCTAGTTGAGGCATGCGCAAAGCGAAGAAGAGTATTTATTTCTGAGTGTGGAGTTATTGGGGGAGCAGAGCCTGAGGGCTACTCTATATGGAGTAGTAGATATCCAAAGAATAAAAGGGTCTTTCCACTTTAGTCTGGGCATTTATTCAGGTTAGATAGTTCCTTTAGTCTATTGGTGGATCCATTTTATTCTCTATCTTTCCCCAAATGGACCCCTACTTTGATCCAGTTCTTATTCTCACTCTCAGTTAAGTAGTTTGTACCATCCAAATACCTGAATATTCCATTTATAAATACTATCTTTCCTAATATAAAAGCCGATGACTTTCCCCTTAAAGACACTTTCCCTTTCCTTAATAATTTAGTCCTCCTTCATACAATTGCCTTTTTCTTTTATCCTCTTCTATACTACCAAAGGCTACCAACCACACTGGACGTGCGGTTTTTACGCTTTTTAGCCATGGAAAATTATTAATCTTTGGCGGAATCCTGTTTAATGATGACTCGTCTTCGGAATTTCTATCCGTGGCCTCTTCGCCATCAATCTTTGGAGAAAATGACAAGTTGGAAAGTCTAGTCTTTGAAAATAGCGAGCAACTTCCACTTTCTAGCCCAAAGAATCACTCTGGAGATCTAGTGCCTGACTCTCCACTGCTTAGTTTTGCACAAGAGTTACTAGATCTGGGTCTTTCAAGTAGTGACAGTGGAAGTGAAGCCCAAGAGTCAGCCCAACAAGAGACTGGCCCAGATTTGTTAAAAGGGGAAGCTTCTAGCAGCAAACTTTTCCAGCCAAGTGATGAGCTAGGTAAGGTGATTGAACCTTTTTTAATTCCTATTGTTGAGCTGGACCCAATAACCTCCCCAAAGCCCAATGAAAAGCCTTCTGAATAGCCCAATGAAAAACCCCTTACAAAGCCCAGTAAGGAGTCAAAGAGCCCAGAAAAAATCCTGCCGAACATAAAACTCATTGCTGAAGAATACCCGAACTCACCGAATACTCCGGTAACACCAAAAGCTACCGTATTCGTTAACTCTCCACCCATTCAACCTCTATCGGATCTTGTAGTGGCCCAGATGAAGCGGATCCGTGACTTAAACATGAATCCAGCCCATGTTGAATTGGAGGAAGCGCTGAGTTGCCCAAACAAGACATCTCTTAGTTTGGACAAAGGAAAGGGAATTATTCTGAGCCCACTGAGCCCAGATCGGCCCAAGCCTGCGTTCAATGTATCTATCAGCCCTGAGATTGTTGAGGTTAGCTCTGAATCAGAGGAAATTGTGGGAAACTTTGATCTAAATGAAATCCCAAGCGTGGAGGAGGAAGAAGTTAGTCGGGGGACTGGCGAGACAAGAAGAAAGAGGAAGAAGACTAATATGCACAGCAAGGGGAAGGGGATCAAGCTAGGTCTTTTGGACGGATATAGCATTGAGTCATCGGAAGACCTTCTGGATGGGTTTAGTCAAGCGAAGAAGCTGTTCAAGGGAAAGGCTGGAAATGAAGGTAAAGGATGGAGATTCCAATTGCCGAGGGGGAGTCGCTACTTCTGTGGTTGTATTAGAGGCTCGGTGGCTGGCCCACAACAGCCACGGGGAGACAAATGAAGCTCTGGAGTTGGAATTGCAGAGGGCTAGGCAACAAGGAAGCCTCTGCAATTCCTTTTATTAGTAGTATGTGTAATAAGTTTAACTTAGATGTCTGTTTTCTTTCTGAAACCAAGTGTAGTACTAGTAGCCTTATTCCTATCTTTTCTAGAATGGGGTTTAAGGATCATTTTGGGGTAGATGCTTCGGCAGAAGCTTCGGGGGGGATGTTTTTGTGTTGGGCTTGTAATCTAATAGTAGTGTCTTCTTCTCCCAGCACTATTTGTTGTGAAGTGCGGGATGAACTTAACAATGATATATATGTCCCATTTGTGTATGGCTTGCCTTATTTGGAGCAGAGAAGGGATGTCTGGAATTCTTTAGAAGAGTTCCTAAGTTCCCATGAGGGACTTCATTTACTAGTGGGTGATTTTAATCAAGTGGAATGGAGCAATAAAAAACGAGGGGGGAGTAATTCGATCAGGGGAGCGCTTGATTTCACGAGATGGAGGCTAAGCCATGGACTTATGGAGATTCCGTATAAAGGAGTGGAATTCACCTGGACAAATAATAGATTAGGGGAGGATAATGTTATGGAAAGGCTGGACAGAGCCTATTGTAACTTGGCATTTAGAGATCAGTTCCCGGAAGTTTTGCTATGGAATCTCCCCATTTTTATTTCTGATCATGGCCTTAAAGTCCTTGATTCAAAGCCGCGGAGAATTGAAAGGAGCAACATGCCGTATAAGGTAGAAGCGTGGTCCCTGAATTTTTCGGAAGTAAGGCAGGAAATAGAAGATAGTTGGAGAGTGGAGGCTGGAGGCTCGAGGATGTACTCTTTGCAACAAAAAATAAAGAATTCTCTAAACAAGGTGAAAAAATGGTGTTTGGACTACAGGGATGTGCATAGGATAAACTGGGAGCGAATTCAAAATTCCCTCATAGAGGCTCAATAGTTAGAAGTGTCAGAAGACAACATTAAGCAAGAGAAGAACTTGAGAAATAGGCTGGAGCAGGAAGTGGTGGTGAAAAACTTGTTCGGGAAGCAGCGCGCAAAGAGTAGGTGGGATCAGATGGAAGATAGGACAACGTCGTTTTTCTTCAGAGCAGTCAAGGGGAGAAAACTGAGAAATGAAATTAGAGCAATTCAGCTTAATGAAGACAACTGGAGTTGGGATCCCATGGTTATCAAACAAGAATTTGTGAACCACTTCAAAACCATCTATTGCGGGGGTACTATTTAGGATGCAGGCACGAATTCAGTAGACTTACATCAGGATAGGGAGTGGTTTCAACATATGCCGCAGCTCTCAGATTCCCATGTGAGGCACTTGAATGAAGATTTTTCCATGGAGGAGGTGAGGAAAGCAGTCTTCGATATGAAGCCGCTAAAGGCCCCGGGTTCAGATAGGTGCCCCCCCAGTAATGTTTCAGAAGTGTTGGAACACAATGGGGGCCGACATTTTCGCAGCAGTGTAGAGTTTCTTTAATGGGGGCTACATACTTAAGGAGTGGAATAAAACTTTTATCTGCTTAGTCCTAAAGGAGGAGAACGCAAGCAGGGTAGAGCTCTTCAGGCCTATTGGTTTGTGTAATACCATTTATAAAGTGATCTCAAAATGCTTGGTGAACAGACTGAAGCCTATTTTGGGTGAGTTCATTGGTGAATTCCATAATGCGTTTTTTCTAGGAAGACTCATCACGGATAGCGCGATGATGGGGCATGAACTGATACAATGTATAAAAGGGAGAAGGAAGAAGGATGGGATCTTTGCAGGGCTCATGAAGGAAAATCTAAATAAATCCTATGACAAGATCCGGTGGGACTTCATCAACTCCATACTAAGACAAATGGCTTTCCCAGAAAGATGGATTCAATGGATAGACCAGTGCATAACTACGGTCAGGTATACTGTTTTGGTGAATGTAGACCAGACTGAATGGTTTTCCCCTAGTGCAGGGCTTTGACAGGGAGACCCCTTATCACCATACCTTTTCATCCTCTATATGGAAGTCTTATCCAGAAGACTGGTATGGCTGCAGAATCAAAGAAGAATTGTTGGACTTAGAGCTGCAAGAAGAAGCCCGGAGATCTCTCACTTGTTCTTTGCTGATGATGCCCTGCTTTTCTTTAGGCCAGGTCCGGAGGTGTGTAAGGAGCTGCGTCTAGCGCTGGATGACTTTTGCAGAATCTCAGGGGAAGTAGTCAGTGCAAGGAAGTCCTTTGTTATGTTTAGCCCGAATACTCCATCAACCTTTGTCAGAATCCTCAAAAAATCATTGGGAATGACGAGTAAAAATGTATTTGGAAATTATTTAGGGTGTTCGATGGAGGTGGATGCGAGGAATCTCTCACAGTTCAGTGGACTAGTGGAAAAGATGGCACAGAAAATGCTCTCGTGGAAATACTACTCTTTGTCGCAAGCCGGGAGACTGATCTTGATAAATTCCATCCTGGTGGCTATGTCATCACATATCCTAGCCCTGTATCTGCTGCCGAAAAAAATCTTAGGAAGAATAAGCTCACTCTGCTTGAGATTTTTCTGGGCAGGAGCGAAGGATAAAAGGCCAATTTACTGGGTTAAGAAAGACCTCCTTGAGAAAAAAAAATCGGAAGGAGGTCTGGGTATGCGGAATGTGGAGAACTTCAATCGGGCTTTGCTAGCAAAACAGGTATGGAGGATTCATAGACAGAGGGACCTGTTGGTGAGTAAAGTTCTCATTGGAAAATATGGAGGCTCGCCAATAGAGAAGGCAGTCATAGGAAGGGAACCGCGGAAGTGTTCATGGTCCTTCAGGGGAATGGTTAAATCAGCGAGTCGAATGAAAGCAGCTTTGTGACATAAGGTGGGGCATGGAAAGAATGTGTGGATTGAACGTGACAAGTGGACAAGCTCAGGACGAATCTCTTTCAAGCCAGGCACTAGTACAGAGGATAGAAAAAGGTTCAGAAAGGTGCTGGATCTCTTGAATGAGAGAGGAGAATGGAGAGTGAGGGAGATCTTGAATTTGTTCAGTTGTGAGGATGCAAAGAGGATTCTAAGTACTACCCCGAGTGTAAGGGGAGAGGATGAGATACTATGGGGGGAGACGGGCAATGGGGAGTACACTGTTAAATCTGGTTATAACTAGCTGATGGGTGGGATAGGTGATGAGGGAAGGAGTAAGTTCTGGAAGGAATATTGGAAGCTGACAGTCAAACCATCCTGGTTGTTACTTGGTTAGAAAATTATTTAGGGGGCTTGTAGTAATAAGGTAGGACTTCAAAGGAGGGGACTGAGTGTAAACCCTTTATGTGTACTTTGCAACTTGGAACAGGAAACTACAGAGCATCTTTTCAGGGATTGTCAGGTAACTGGGAGAATTTGGGCATGTAGTCCGCTGGGAATAAGAACCCAGGGAGAAAGGCTCAGTATTGAGAAATGGTTTGGGAATCTTGTGGGGTATGCTATGAAGTCCAAGCTCTCTAATCCCTTACTTGCAGGATCATTACTGGCAGTTACATGGAGCATATGGGTTTTCAGAAATGATATCATTTTCAGGGGAGGGGTTTGCGCGCCCTCCAGGCTAATGGAGATGTGTAGAGAAAACATAGCTACGGTATGCATAGACCAAAGGGTGAAAGTAGACAACCCTCAAGGAAAATCTGGTTAATGTGCAGGAAAGGAGGCTCTGAACTACTGTCAAAGAGGGACGCATGATTCAAGCCAAGTGGTTATTGTTACTGTGGATGGGGCGTGGAAAAAGAGGAGTGGAAAGGCTAGATGAAGCAGCAGTAGGATGGCTGGTGGAGAAGGATGGGGTAGTGATTGGGGAAGGTTGTAAGCGGGTTGTAGGGTCATCAGCTCTGCAGTGCGAAATGCTAGCTATTAAGGAGGGGATGTTAGCATGCATCCTAGTCTGAGGATGCCCAGATCGAGATCAGGACAGACAACAAGCTAGCGGTTATGGCCACTAGAGATCATCTTTTAGCTCCAAAAGATCTGAGAAACCTGGCTCAAGATATCATTTCTTTTAGTCTTCGCTTTCCTTATGTATGTTGTTGCTATGTACCACGGAATGTAACTACCAAGGCCCATGACCTAGCTATTAAAGCTAGGAAAGGGGGGTAGGAGTCACTCTTTGAGTGGGGTTCTCTTTGTTTCCCAGCTGTCAAAAAAAAAATCATGGGATCATATTCTTTACTTTTAGCTTAATTTTATACTACATATATGCTGCAATGTAATTTGTATTTCAATGGATCAAATACATTGCATTAAAAGTTCTTCTTTCCCCTAAAGAGGGCTTTGGGTAAGGCTATGGGCTAAGCCTATGAGCTTTAGAATTGCACAGGCCCAATCCATCACCAATGCTAGACAGCCCCGGTCCTGAGATTTAATGGGCCCTAGGCAAAACAATAGAAAAGGCCCCTATAATATTTCGTATTTTATATTTTGTATATGTTTTTATTTTTTTTAATGCTGATTCACTTACAAATAATTAACTTTAATTTTGCAGTTTTTTTTTATCCAATGTGTTTCATTAGCATTTTAAATTGCAAATTAACGCTATATAACTACAAGATCAAAAAATTTATTGATGAAATAAATTAAAGTATATTCATTTGTCAATGAACAATATCACACTGCATATGGGAGTTGACTAAACTTATAATTTCATAAAGTAGTCATAATTATCTAAATTCAACAGAGTAAGGATTTAGCTAAAGTTAGAATAGTTAAAAGTATGACATATAAATGTTAATCATGATGTGAGGTTTATATGCTAATATTAAAACATACAAATAAACAGAAATAATTCTATATGGAGCTCACTAAAGAAGAAGGCTAGAGATTATTAAAAGCTTAATTTTCGTTTGACTTATGCTTGAAAGGTAATTAAACTTTAGAAAAAAAAATTCTAAAACTTACCTAATGGAATGAAAGAGGTAGCAATGCAAATCCAATTAGCCACTTTAGTAAAGTAGTAAACACTTAGCAGATGCATATAATCAAATGGGTGGTTGCTCAACCTAATGAGTTTCGATTAAGAATTACAGATTTATTAACATGTGAATTGATATTTTAGTTAGAATATGTTTAATCAGTTTTACTCAAGAAGAAATAATATCGGGTGTTTGGGTGTAAACTATATCAACTAATCAAGAACTCCATAGCTTTTAATTATTTTGGTTAAAACCAATAATTTTCATTGAACGAGGTTAAACTTTGCATATTCCTAGAAAAAGGTGAAGCGTTTAAAATGAATTAAGACCTTTTTTCTTTCTTTAGTCTTATTTACATTAATACTTGTTCTAAAAAAAAAATTACATTAATACTTCGTATTTCGTATTGCTTAATGCTTGTGGAAAACTTTCTTACCAAAATTAAATAACAGGGAAAAAAAATGGGCCCCATCCTTGGCTGGGCCCTAGGCACTCCTCGCCTACCCTCAGGGCCGGCACTGATGCTAGAGTGGGTGGCCTACTACAAATTTTTACCTACACCCTTATGTAGGTAGCATTACCTGCACCCCCCTCTTCAGCATAAAGACGTCATCTTATAAACTTTCGATTTCGAATCATATGTAAAATGTTCATTTTAGTATATATAAATGTTAATTTTGTAGATATAAGTGTCCAGTTTTATATCTAAGAGTTTTTCATTTTTTTTTTTGGTAAGACAAATTTGAGAGATTTTGATAGCTTAGGAGTGAGAAAATGAAGAGAGAAAGGGATAAAATTATGAGGAGAGAGAAATTTAAAATATTGGTATAATTATGAGTTAAGAGTACAAGTAGGTACTCAATTCTTCAATTTTTCACCTTTTAGGTACTCAATTTTTTTTGCTCACTTTTTAGGCACTCAAACTTATTTTCAGGCTAATTAACTCACCACTAACCATACCTAATTTTAAAAATAATTTTAATAAAAAACAATATATAATTAATTTTTCTGTTGAAGCATTCAAAAAGCAGCAAAACAGAATCAATCCAGTTTTCTTATCCTAAATTCATCATCAACGATTTTCCCGAAATAAAAAAAATAAAAAAAATTCAGAACAGCTGCTGCTTCTTCAAGATCTTCCCCTCTGTACTGCAGTCCAGTTGAAGCAAAAACTCCCCTGTTTTACTTCGCAAAACACATACATTAACTAAACCCTTGCGCATAATCCATCAACAACAATCAAACAAAATCCATCAACAACACTATCATAATCCATCAACAAACAACAACACAACAACAAATTATGTCTCAAAAAACAACAAACAACATCATCAATTTCGTTCACAAAACCCACAAAACCATAAACCCTAACTCGCAAAATAAGATCATCAATTGGCCAAAAAATTCGAAACTTATATCAAAATAACAACAAAAAACAATGAGTAATGAAGGTTACCTCAAAAAAATGGCTACACTAAGTGTTGTTTTCCCCAAATTTGCCCAAAGGAATGCTTGTGTTCTTCACCAAATGCGCAGCTATTTTCCAGAATTGGAAAGAATAAAGAGGAATAAAGGGAACATAAGAATAAGAAAAGGGTCGGGGAATAAAATTTTGACCTGCGCTTTTTAATTCGGGTGGGTCGAATTTGGGTGGGCCCCACTTAGAGTTAACCCAAGGTACTGAATTGTTTACCAAGGGTACTCAATTCTTAAGGAGAATTAATTTTTTTTGCCGGAATTTGGTACTCAGTATCCAAACGGTGAAGAAAATAAATTCAGTACCTAAACGGTGAAAAATTATAGAATTGAGTACCCAAATTTGTGCTTAACTCATAAAATTATAGGGAAATTGATTTATAAGAGGAGAGAGAAAAGGTGAAAATACCTACACTAGGATGTAGGTATAGGTTGTATAGTGTATGTGGGGAGGGAGGTGTAGGTAATAATACCTACACTAGAATGTAGGTATTAATAACTATGCAGCTAAAATAATTGTACGCACCCTATAAAATGAACAATTAGTAAAAAAAAAAAATGAACACGTAAAAAAAGAACATTCGGTATCCAAAAAATGAACACGTAAAAAAAAAGAGCATTTAGTACTAAAAAGTGAACATGTTAGAAAAAATGATCATTTAGTATATTAAAAATAAGCATGATTACTATAAATATAATCTGAAAATTGCTGGCCACGACCTTCAGAATGAATATTTACTCCCTCCTTTCATATTAATCGCAACACTTTCCTTTTACATCCGTTTTAAATTAATTGCAACACTTTTATATTTGAAAAGCACCCACCATTATATTATAATTTTTTCTCTCCCACTAATCCCACTTTCACACATATTTTATCATTTCTCTTTCCTATCAACCTCAATTATGGAACTTTGTTTTTATTATTATTTCTCTCTCCTACTAACAATACTTTACATTATTAATCATCTTTTTGGCCCCACCATACAAATTTTCTTAAACATTGTGAACACCCTAGTGTTGCGATTAATAGTTTAATACCAAGCGGAAAGAGTAGTAACAAAAAGTGAACACGTAAAAAAAATGATTAATAATGAACAATCGGTAAAAAAAAAAAACATTTTGTACAGTAACAAAAAGTGAACACGTAAAAAAAAATTGAACAGTTAGTATATTAAAAATGAATATTTATCTTACAATTATTGAATAGCTAGACCATACCCAAGGGCGGATTTTTTAAGGGGCTCAGTGGGACTTGGCCCCTTTTGAATTTGGGAAATTTTTTGGTAGGAAAATGGAGTAAAAGGCTGATATTTGCATGCGCTTAGTCCAATAAGAATGGCCGAATAAATACAACAAGCTAAATCTCTTTTTATTCACCTAGGAAAGCAACCCAATTCCCAATTAATTAAAGTCTGACAACAATGGGTGTTCAAAAATACCTGACCCGGTTGATCCGACCCGTTGACTCGCTGTCCCAGTCATTTTTAGTCGGGTATTTTTTTATTTTTTTTCAAAATTAGCGGGTCAGGTACCCGACCTGGAAAAATAGTCAGTTATCGGGTCGGATCATGGGCCGCTCCTTGTAGTTGTCGGGTACCCGTTGACCCGTTAAGCTTTTGTTTTTTTGAAAAAAAAATAAAAATTTTACTGTATTTGCTAAGTTAAAAGGCAACTAGGCTTAGGGTTATGTTTCCTGCCAAACTTCCGCCTCCACATGCCCATTTTCTTTCTCTCTCCTCCTTTGTTCCTATAACCTCTAATCCCCTCCTTCGTTCTCACATCCCCATTATTTATCTCTTTCTTTCTCCTAAATCTCCATTATTTTTTTGTTGTTTCTTCATTTGTTCAATTATAGGAGTATACAAAGTGTTATTTTTCTGATTTTTTCACAATAAAATAAAAATTCAACCCCTCTTTGTCTCTTCTAATTAAGATCTTAAACTAGAACAATAAATTTTGAAAGATCTAAAAAATATGTTGTGACTAACTTACACCAGAGAATTTGGAAGCGGCGGAAGATTAATCTAAGCTAGGATCTTGTATAGTTTGAGCAGTACTTTGTTGGTTTTTTTTCCACTGTATATTTTCTAATTATAATTAAAGTTTTTTATGATTAATTGTGTACATTATTGTAGGTAATATTTCAAAAATTACCCCAAACTTGAACCCCACTGTGATCATACACTTAAGCATGGTGGCGTCCAAAGGGAAGGAAGCTAGAGCAAAAGAGTTGCCAACAAGTTTTAGGAACTTGTAAACCGTTCACAGGGTGAAGGTTACACCCCTTAACGATCTAAGAGATCGTTAACTCCAATAGGTCTGGAACCAAAACTTGAAGTTCGGGGATGAAAGTACAAATCCAATCTGAAAGAGACTGAACCTGCCCTAAATATAATAGGCCTCTACTTTATTCTTCTCGTATTCATGTGCGCTTTTTACTAACATGAAATCAATAGGTTTACCCTAAACCTGTTTAATCTATGTTGGTTGAATATTAATGCACAAATAAATGTATTATTAGCGATCACTTGAATTATAATCAAATTAACCCAAACAAGATTATTAATTATCTTATTAAGCGTGATTACAGGTACAAATTCCCTTTAAACATGCATAAAATGCGTGATCAAGCAATAACAATAAAAACAATCAAGCAACATAATAATAATAATCATCATATTAAAGCATAATATTAATAGCAAGATCCTAGGCATGATACTAACAAGATTAATAACAAACCCTAGCATATCACTAAGCATTAAAAATCAAAGCTTTAACCTTAACATGATACTAACATGCTATTAAGAAAGAAAATAGGAAGCACTCTTTTAATCATACTTGATATTAGGAATTTTAGTTGTTAACCCTAAACATGATAATAGGAAGCAATAAAAACATCCTAACATGATACTAAGAATCAAAATAACAACCTAAACATGATTTCTATATCATAATATCAATTAAACAATTAAATTACTTACTTGGATGCCTCGTACCTCTTTCTAATAACAAAATACACGCATTTGTAACTTCAAGGAAAATATAAAATCAAAGAATTAAATCAAATAATTGAAATAGAGATTTGGGACCAAACCCTCAGAAATATCAAACCTTCCACGTCTAGGGCGAAGGCAACTTCGAATTATGCTAGGTGTGTCTAGATCTTGTGAATACAGAATTTTGTTTGTAAAAGGCTAGTTTAGAAAGAGAGAGAGTATCAAGATTTTCTTGATGAGAGTTGGTAATTGGTTGGGAAATTGATGAGAATTAATTGATTAAAAACAGAGGTCTAAAGACGCTATTTATAATGTAAACAGTCCGGATATGATAAAAAAGAATCAGAGTTTTCAAAGGAATAAAACACGCCGCTGTTTCAGCAACAACCTGGCTTTCGGTGCTGCAGGCGATTTTCCACACGTTTTCTATTTTTTTGATAAAATTAAGCGTAAAAGTCCGTACAAGGGGTAAAATCGTAATTTCATTTAAAACACTTCTTATATTCCAAATAAAACTCATAAAACTTAATTATCAATCATAATTACACTAGGATTCAAAAGAACCTTCTAGAAGATTCTAGAAGACTATAATCAATCCTAATTGCATTAGGAGTGATAATTCATAATAGGCCCTCCTCTAGATCATTGGACCGCATATAATGATCAAACCGGACCAAGTTTAGTAATTTGGCCATAACTTCCTCATTATTCATCGGAATTGGGCTTATAATATATCGTTGGAAAGCTCTTTTCGAGCCCAATCCAACTACACTACTATTGGACAATTTTCATGGACCAAACTAAACTGGATTGACTATTTTTATAAAATAGGTTTTCGAAAACAGAATGAGAGAATTTAATAAAAACTAACTGCAACACTAGACTTTCTACACTTTCACTTCATTCGATTATGATTCGACATGAAAGGTATTCATCACCGGATTTGGTTTTGGGGAGACACAAATGGGTGTCTACAGAAGCCCCCACTTTGACTGAGTTTGGAGAAACGCAAGTTTCAAAAACAAAAGTCAAAGTATCGATAGGGACGGAGAATGATTCTGAACGTTCTGCAATCCTAAATCATTCTTGTAACGCCGATACCTGCAAACTAGAGTTAGTTAAAACAGATAAGAGAGTTAAGAAACGCGTATCTTGCACCGTCGAACACACGTCTCTGAGGGTAACCGATTTGTTGCATCGTCATTGTGACAACCTTCCACAAGCTAGGGAATGTCATCCTGCTGATTGATGTTCACTTGTCTCTAAACAATGGAGCTTTTCTGGATATGTTCATGCGTCCCTGAACAAAGAGCTTCTTTTTTATATACCCACGCGTCTCTGAGCAAAGAGCTTCTTTTTTGTTTGACGATCTTCCTCAAGCTAGGGGATACCACCTAAAGACTGCTACGCCTGTAACTGGCTCCAATTTCCACTGTGATAGTCTTCTGCAAGCCAAAGAATTCTATCGAAGATTGCTTCGCCTGAAACGATCTTCAGTTGTTGCGATAATATTCCGAAGAAAATTACCGAAGATCAACGCCTGTCGATCCTTAATGCTGCTTGAATTTTGCTGTAGATGCTTTGGGTGATGACAATACTCTTTTCTTTGGGAATAGTTTCCAACACAACTCTTGTATGATGTATGACAATCCGATTTAGGGAAAGTTGTCAATGCTTCGTAACAATCTGTCATAAGAACTTTGCTATGATTGATAATCCACATCTTGGAATATAACTCTTGAAAGCAATCCACCTTGGAAATTTGCCAATGCTATGGACAATCCTTTTAGGAAAATATTGCCACAATTGACAATCCGCGTCTTGGAACATTTGCAAAAAAAGAGTCCATTGACAATCCACTTTGGAAAAATTTGCCACTTATTGAAATGAATGACAATCCACGTTGAGGAACCTTTGCCGAAATTTATGAAGAGTAGAGACCTGCGAAAATCCTTTGAAAATTTTTCCATAAGGAACTATGTGTATGACAATCCATTCTTGGAAAACTTGCTAGCGATGACAATCCGAACTTGGAAAAAATTGTCAAACAGAGCAAGAGCACGAAAATTTACGCTTGGAAACTTTGCCAGGGATGACAATCCAATCTTGGAAAAATTGTCGTTTAAGAAGAATGTGCGACAATCCATAGTTGGAAATATTGTCGGTTTTGGATTACAATCCAATTGAAAAAATTGTCGTATAAGTGTTTGCTTTTGAACCGATGCCTTGATGCTTGTAATGAGCCAATGCTTAGGCGCTTAAGCTAAGTGAGACGATCGTGGTCAGGTCAATCACTTATTGTGATTGTAATCAAGCCGACTACTAATGTAGGGAATATTTCAAGCATTACCCCAAACTTGAACCCCACTGTGATCATACACTTAAGCATGGTGGCGTCCAAAGGGAAGGAAGCTAGAGCAAAAGAGTCGCCAATAAGTTTTAGGAACTTGTAAACCGTTCACAGGGTGAAGTTTACACCCCTTAACGATCCATGAGATCGTTAACTCCGATAGGTCTGGAACAAAAACTGGAAGTTCGGGGATGAAGGTAAAAATCCAATCGAAAAGAGAAAGAACATGCCCTAATAATAGGCCTCTACTTTATTCTTCTCGTATTCATGTGCGCTTTCTGACTAACATGTAATCAATAGGTTTACCCTAAACCTGTTTAATCTACGTTGGTTGAATAATAATGCACAAATAAAACTATTATTGGCGATCACTTGAATTATAATCAAATTAACCCAAACAAGATTATTAATTATCTTATTAAGCGTGATTACAAGTACAAATTCCCTTTAAACATTCATAAAAGGCGTGATCAAGCAATAACAATAAATATCAAGCAACATAATAATCATAAGGAAAATTTGGATTTTGGTACCTAAAAAATGGGGGTAATTGAATTTTGGTACCCATTAATTTTTTTTTTTAAATTGGTACCTCAAAAATGATAGAACTGTAGCTTTCAGTAACTCCGTCTACATTCCGTTAAGTTTTCCGTTAAAGGGGCCCATTATCTAATTTTTTAATAATTTAATTTATTTAAAAAAAAAAGAAAAAACAAATTTTTCAAAAAAAAAAAACACCTGCCATTGCCACCCCTTCCCCTGTGCCGGATTCCAGCTGTTGGTGGCCAAATTCCCCGGGCACCAGCGCCGGCGTCGACCACCCCACCCCCTCCCTTTTCCCTCCTCCAATCTCATCTATAAGGGCCCATAACCCTATTTTCCCCTTCCTCGAAACCCTAGCGCAACCACAACCTTCCCTCCCCCCTCGTTCCTGGCCGCGGTGGCAGCCTGCTGTGGCTGAGATTTGTTCCTGGCCGCGGCGGCAGCCTGCTGTGGCTGGGATTCGTTCCTGGCCGCGGCGGCAGCCTGCTGTGGCTGAGATTTGTTCCTGGCCGCGGCAGCAGCCTGCTGTGGCTGGGATTCGTTCCTGGCCGCGGCGGCAACGTGTTGTGGCTGGGATTCGTTCCTGGCCGCGGCGGCAGCCTTCTATGGCTAGGCTTCGTGCCTGGCCGCGGCGGTAGCTTGTTGTGGCTAAGCTTCGTTCCTAGTCGCGGTGGCATCCTCCTATAGCTTGGTGATCGTCGTTGGGCAGGTTTAAGGAGGGAGGCTGGCAGTGTAGTGGCTGAGGGGGAGGAGGGGGCAGCTGGAAGGTGGCATGACCATGGTTGGGCCCCACTAACGGAAAACTTAACATAAGTTGGACGGAGGTACTGAAAGCTACAGTTATGACATTTTTGAGGTACCAATTTAAAAAAAAAATTAATGGGTACCAAAATTCAATTACCCTCATTTTTGACGTACCAAAATCCAAATTTTCCTAATCATAACAATCATAATAATAATAAAAAAATAATCATAACCATGTTAAAGCATAATAATAGCAAGATCCTAGGCATGATACTAACAAGATTAATAACAAACCCTAACATGTCACTAAACATTAAAAATCAAAGCTTTAGCCCTAACATGATACTAACATGAATATTAGGAAAGAAAATTGGAAGCATTCTTTTAATCATACTTGATATTAGGAATTTTTAGTTGTTACCCTAAACATGATACTAGGAAGCAATAAAACATCCTAACATGATACTAGAAATCAAAATAACAATCTAAACATGATTTCTATATCATAATATCAATTAAACAATCAAAGTACTAACTTGGATGCCTTGTACCTCTTTCTAATAACAAAATACACACGTTAGTAACTTCAATGAAAATAACAAAATCAAAGAATTAAATTAAATAATTGAAATAGAGATTTGGGACCAAACCCTCAGAAATATCAAACCTTTCACATCTAGGGCGAAGGCAACTTCGAACTTGGCTAGGTGTGTCTAGATCTTGTGAATGCGAAATTTTGTTTGTGAAAAGGTAGTTTAGAAAGAGAGAGAGAATCGAGAGTTGATTAGAGTTTTAGATGGAGAATTGATGATTAAAAACAGAGGTCTAAGGACGCTATTTATGATGAAAATAGTCTGGAATATGATAAAAAAAAGAATCGGAGTTTGCAAAGGAATAAAACACGTCGATGTCGCCGCAATAGCCCTTGTCGCCGCGCGACAAGCCTGTCGTTCGGCGCTGCAGGACAGTTTTTTACGGATTTTATTTTTATCATATATTTTGATCCAGAAGTCTAAATAAAGTCATATAATATGTAGTTGAAAAGATATTGAAGTCTAATTTTTAACCCAATTAGAATCAGATTAAAATCTTTTGTAGATAAAAAGATATGACCGAAATAGTGGAAGGGTGTCAATTTTGGATAGAGTTTCATATTCCATTCATATCTTTTTCGTTAAAGCTCGGATTTAATATTATAATATATCATTGGAAAGATAATTTCAAGATCTATCCAACCATATAAAATTTGTATAAATATTATGAGGCACGAAAATAATATCTGAATATATTCCATCTCGTACAAAACAAGGATTCTCAAAAGGAGTAGTTTTATTCAATTTCAAACTCTTTGAAATATAATTATCAATCCTGAATCCATTAGGATTCAAAATAACCTTCTAGAGTATTCTAAAAGACATCAATCCTAATAGTATTAGGAATGATAAATCATATTAGGCCCTCCTCTAGATCATTGGGTCTCATATAAGAATCAAACCGGGCCCAGTTCAGTAATTTGGCCATAACTTCCTCATTATTCATTGGAATTGGGCTTATAATATATCGTTGGAAATCTCTTTACGAAACCAATACAAATACACCATTATTGGACCCTTTCTATGGACTAAACTAAACTGGATTGGCTATTTTCATAAAATAGGTTTTCAAAAACAGAGAAAAAGAAGAGAATTAAAACTAACCGCAACACTAGACTTTCCACACTTTCACTTCATTTGATTATGATTCGACATGAAAGGTATTCATCACCGGGTTTGGTTTTGGGGAGACACAAATGGGTGTCTACAGAAGCCCCCACTTTGACTGAGTTTGAAGAAACGCGAGTTTTGAAAAATAAAGTCAAAGTATCGATAGGGACAGAGAATGATTCAGAGCACTCTGCGATTCTAAATCACTCTTGTAATGCCGACACCTGCAAACTAGCGTTAGTTTAAAATAGATAAAAGAGTTATGAAATGCGTATCTTGCACCGTCGAGCACACGTCTCTGAAGGTAACCGATTTGTTGCATTTGTTGTTGTGACAGCCTTCCATAAGCTAGGGAACGCCATCTTGCTGTTTTGATGTTGTGGTCGTGCTTGAATCAAAATGCAAAAAAGCAAAAAAATTCCGTCATTTTTGTGGAGGGTACCGACTTTCTCCCAAAAAAGAAAGACGTGAAAAAGAATCAAAGTGTTTGATGGTGCATGTTGAATGAGCTTAATCTTTTAACATTGTCTCTCACAGTACAACGATTGTAACGTCTTAGACTATCCTAGTTGACTCGATAATGAAATTATTTAGGTAACTTAGGCGCGGAGGCTAAGTACTTCATACTTTGTGATGCAATGATGATTGATCTTGATATGACAAAGCATGCTTCAGCGTTGTGTTAAGATTTCATGACAAAGGGTTCCTAAGAGAAGTATATTTTGCTCATGTATCTGTGATGTGTGTGATAGTGACACTAAAGTTAGGCCGCAAGGGCTAAGTGTGTGGAAAAAGATATTATTTCAAGAAGAGTTAAATGATGGTGATTCTTAGTCTAGGTAAGCTAATGATGTAGGGATCAAGCCCCCAAGTCTAACTCTAAATGGATAGGGATGACCATTGGAGATCCTTTGATATGATCATGGTGTGAGTGTGTGAATGTGAATATGAATGCATGTTTATTACGGTCGCACCTTGATGTAAGGTTGCCTACGTATCCGTTAGAAATCAGGTCGAACGTAGCTCTAGCCGAACCTCGCACAAGTGTGTATACCTCAAAAAGGTCTTTTTAAGGGTTGTAACGTGGTTAGGCTAAAGGTTGAAGAAGAAGAGGATAAAAGGCTCAAGACCCTAGATAAGCCCCCAAGGTGTGCAACTTTTCTTTTGAATATTTGTATTATTATGCTTGAGGTTTCTCACTTTTAAATTCTCTTTTGTTTATATTTTTTCTCTCTTTCTTTTTTTTTTTTAGCTTTTGCATTTTTTTTTATAAGTTTGGGCAATCCTGATCATGTGGTCTATCACTCACTTGGCATTCATGTTTCTCAAGCACGGTACCTGTAGACACCCATTTGTGTCTCCCCAAAACCAAACCCAGTGATGAGTACCTTTCACGTCAAATCATAATCGAATGAAGTGAAAGTGTGGAAAGTTTAGTGTTGCGGATAGTATTAATTTCTTTTCTCTTCTCTCTATTTTTGAAAAGAAACAGCCAATCCTGTTTGGTTGGTCCATGATATGGGTCCAATAGTAATGTAGTTGGATAGGGATTGAAAAGAGCTTTCCAACGATATATTATAAGCCCAATTCCGATGAATGTTGAGGAAGTTATGGCCAATTTACTGAATTGGGCTCGATTTGAGCCTCATATGCGGCCCAATGATCTAGAGGAGGGCCTAATATAGATTCATAATTCCTAATGCAATTAGGAATGGTTCTAGTCTTCTAGATTCTTCTAGAAGGTTCTTTTCATTCCTAATTTAATTAGCATTGATAAATTGACTTTTGTTGACTTTTTAGAGTTTTAATCAAAACAAAAGAATGTTTTTGAGGAAAATACGTTTTTATCCTCCTGTACGGCAATTTCTATATGATTTTAGAAATCGCGTCAATAATTAAGTTAGCGCCAAACGCCAGCATTAGTGCCTGACGCTACGCTTGGCGCCTGGCGCTAATATTAGCGTATAGCGCTAATCTCGTTTTACGTGTCAGAACTCTGTTTTGATTTTTATCTTTTTTGGTTGATTTTCTTTATAAATAGCTTCCTAAAAACTCCATTTTGAATCATCAATTCTCATCAGTTTTCACCAATTCTATTCATTCACCAGATCTCATCAAGATTTTCTTGATTACTCTTTCTCTCTCTCTCTTTTCTAAACTAGATTTTCACAAATACAAAATTCCGCATTCGCAAGACTTAGATACACCTAGCCATATTCGAAGTTGCCTTCGCCCTAGACGTGAAAGAAAGAGGGAATTTTGTACTTGTAATCACACTTAATAAGATAATTAATAATCTTGTTTAGGGTTAATTTGATTATAATTCAAGTGATCGCCAATAATAGATTTATTTGTGCATTAATATTCAACCAACATAGATAAACAGGTTTAGGATTTAACCTATTGATTGCATGTTAGTCAGAAAGCGCACATGAATACGATCAGAATAAAGTAGAGGCCTATTATTAGGGAAGGTTCAATCTCTTTTAGGTTGGATTTGTACCTTCATCCCCAAACTACCAGTCATGGTTCCATACCTATTGGAGTTGACGATCTCCTGGATCGTTAAGGGGTGTAACCTTCACCCTATGAACGATTTACAAGTTCCTAAAACTTGTTGGCGACTCTTTTGCTCTATCTTCTTTCCATTTGGACGCCACCGTACTTTAGTGTATGATCACAGTGGGGTTCAAGCTAGGGGATTAACGCTTGAAATATTCCCTACAGTTTTTGGCGACTTCGCTGGGGAGGATTTCTATTTTAATTTCTGAATTTATTTCGGCAATGATTAACATTATTGTCATATGCATAAAAAAGATCTCATTGGAAAGACCATCCGTAATGAGTTAAAACATAGGATTTTTACACGTAGGAAATTTGAGGAATATCTTTCACAACTAGGACCGAAATAACACTGCGCGAAACTGGAAAATTTTATCGAGCACAGAAAGCTGCTGAGGCATGTAGGAATTAGCGTCAGCGAACAGAAGTTAGCGCCAATATTTTGGCTTTAGCGCCAGACGACAGCTCTGTCGCCAGGCGCTAAAGCCAAAAGCTGGCATCAATCTCTGTTTGCTGGCGCCAAATTCTTCCAATACCGAGCCAGAAATATGCGTTCTAATTTCGACCAGTTTTTAGTTTTGTTTGCTTGATCCTACTTCCTGATTAAGCTTTTCTCACTTTTCTGAAACCCATGTGTGTTCTACATATGGACATAACCCTCTGGGAATTCATGCTCCATCTACCTGATTGAACGCTATGAGCAACAAAGGGTACATCCGAGAATGTTGAATTCACCAAACCATGGAAGCGAATTTTTTTTAATTCGCGGTGTCCCATCCACTCGAGCCAACCCTTCACGGTTAGGCTTCCGCGCGGTGCATCCGGACAATTAACCATGGAACCTCTTTGACTAACCCATATCCCGAACTTTAGAGAACTAGAGCCATGGTTAGGTTGCAAACTCATTGCATCATATTGTGCCTACTTGACTAATTATGCATTATTGGTTGTGCATTCTCTATGTGTTTTTTCCTAACTGTTTGTTTGACTTGTGTTAAGACAAAATAAACTGCTTAACGGCTAAAAGACTTTGCTTAATTAATTTTGGTAAATAAAGTCTAATATTTTAACCAGAATTGACCTAGTACGACTTTAGGCATACCCCTGTTGATTTATAATACCGAAAACAATCTCAGATCGAAGCTCCAGCAATGGCGCCAAAGTTTGAACTGTAGCGCCACTCTGTGGAGTGTGGCGCCTGGAAACAGTTATGTCGTCTGGCGTTACACTGCAAAGAGAGGCGCCAGTCCTGTCGTTTTGACGACAATTCGGATTATTGATCGAGTCATCACTTTATGTCTAATTAAACAGTTTGCTAATTAATTCTGTTAATTATACCATGTTAAGCCATTAATTAAGTCTAGTCACATAGTCTAGCCACATGCTCATGACACGAGTCTTAACATGTCACCTACACTCACTAGTCTTAGCACACACTTTGTGTATATGTCACCATGACCATGTCTTAGGTCATGCATGAGTCGGTTTTTTTCGTCATTTGAGTTGGGGGTACATTCTATTCCTAATTTTCCACATCTCTCCATCTACATGCTTTCTCCATATCACCACCCTCATTTTTTCTACCTTTTTCTATCCATTGCATATTGAATAAAGTTTGAGTCAAATAGTTAACAATGAATATCCCCAAATTCCTTTTCCACAGTACTTGGTCGAGGAGAGAAGGGCGATTAATCAAGGATAACATCTTTATTCAAGTCTTACTTTTTGATAAACCGATTCGTCGAAAGAGGAAGGCTAAAAAGATAATGGCAACTCAAGAGGAAGTTAATGAACTTAGGAGTCAATTGAATGACGTGACTGAGGTGTTAAAGGCTTTAACCCTCAAAATTGATGACCCTGTGAAGCAACAACAAATTAACTTTATGCAAGAAAGCTTGAGCAAGCTATCTAGTGACTATCGTTTTTTTCCAGATGCGTTGACATTCCCCAAATTTCAGGGCATTAGTTCACAAGGGGTCTCGCTGGACAAGGAACTTCTTCCGCATAAGTTCAATACCACTGACATCCCTAAATTCAAGGCAACAGATAACCCTTACTTTCATCTAAGAGCTTTTGAAACCATAATGAACATTAAGGGTATTGATAAGAAAGTCTTTCATTCTTTGTTTTCTTTATCCCTTGAAACCGTTTGTCAACAATGGCTCTTTTCCCTTGACAAAGAGAAAACCTCTTCTTGGGAATCGATAACAAACGCTTTCATAGATAGATATAAGTGCAACATTCAAGACGAAACAGACCATAGACAACTTGAGATGTTGAAACAAAAAGAAAACGAAGGGTTTATGTCTTTCTTCAACAAATGGAGGGAAACTTCTGCTAATATGGGCAAGGTTCCTACCGAAAAAGAATCTGTGAAGATTTTTATCAAGAATCTCCAAGGGAAGTATTCAAGGCACTTAAAATACCAACACAACTTGAATACTTTCAAGGCTATGTATAATATAGGCATTGACATTGAAGATGACCTTCTGAAAGATAATAGTGCGAGAGGAAAGAAGAACGACCATCCTTCTTCTTCCTCTCCCATTAATGAGGTACATGCTACGAACGCCTCTAAATCGCGAACCCAAAGGTCAAAAAGAGTGTTCACTCCACTTGGTATGAGTTATGAAACAGATTTCGAGAAGCTACATCACAAAGGACTAGTCATGCCCATAGGGCCTATCAAAGATCCAGTTCCAGAAGCTAGGCCACCCAAGTGGGACCCTAATAAGCACTGAAAATATCACCAAGGAAAGAGTCACGACACTGAGGAGTGTTGGAAGATCAAAGAAGCTATTCAAGATCTGATCGATAACAATGAAACTTCCGAGATTCTAGCCATCAAAGAAGATCAAACATCCTTCGATCCATCACTTCTTATCACACTTGTAGGTGAGCCCATGATCGAGACAGCTTATATAACCTCTCTCGATGAAGTGGCCATAATTGAGGAGGATGAAAGTATTTTCTTAGATAATACCAGGGAAGACTCATCGAGTCTAAAAGAGGACGTTCGAAAACTGCAAGATGTCGTTGCCATACTCTTGAATGTGGTAGAAGGATTAGCAAATCGGGTGATGGTTATCGAACAAAATTCTCGCCAAGGATTTAATGAAGCACTCTATGCTCCTAAGCCACGGGAAAAACGGACCATTGAAGAATACACACCAATAGGAATGACTTACAATGAAACTTTTGACTATCTTCACAATCAAGGTCTTATCCACCCCATTGGTCCCAGTCAAGACCCTCCGCCCGAAAAACGATTTACCAATTGGGATCCAAATTCTTATTGCCGATACCATAGAGGTCGTGGTCACACCACCGAAGCATGTCTCGCCCTCAAAGATCGTGTTCAAGATCTCATTGATTCAAATCTCCTTCATGTTCCCCCACGCGACAAGAAGGCCAATATCAGTAACAATAACAACAGTGGCTGTAAAGGAAAGAAGAACGACTATCCTTCTTCTTCCGAAAACACCTACTCTAGTAAAAATATTGGTACTTTCAACTTTAATGAAATTTAGCCATGGATAATTGAGGATTTAGAAAGCAACTAAGAAAGGATTTCACCCCTATTGGAATTAGCTACGATGATGCTTTCGATCGACTCCATGCAAAGGGACTCATTACTCCTATTGGACCCATTCAAGATCCCCCACTTGAGAAGAGATTGCCTATTTGGAACCCAAATGTACGCTGCAGGTACCATCAAGGTAGGGATCATACTACTGAGAGTTGTTGGAAGCTAAAGGAAGCAATCCAATATTTGATCGACAATAACGGGCTTCCAATACCTCCAGTCGGCAAGAACACCAAGTGATGATAAGCCAAGGGACAAGACGCAAGCTTCAAGACAAGATTTCATGATCTTTTTTCTATTTTTTATTTACCCTTTCCCCAATAAGTCTAGCATAGGCACCTTTTTATTCCCCTTAGATTTATTTTGTAGGATCATTATTTCTTTTCCTTTAATAAAAATGAGCATTTATTTTCTTGCACATGATCATTTCATTACATTAAAAAATAAATAAATAAATAAATAAATAAAAAATTTCATGTCAAACTAAGCACAAGGTATACCAATGATTTAAGGCACCCTTTGTAGGCACATCATATTGCCTTTCACCTTTCTAATTAAAATCCTTTCTTCATAAACCATTTTGAGCCTCGTCCAACGATAGACCTTTCATTTTTCAACCTACATCTACCTAACTTTGGGATGGGATGGTGTGCAACTTATGAAATTTTTAATTTCATAAAAAGCTTGAGTGATTTCAAAAGATTAAAATAGCAAAAAATAAATAAAATAAGAAAAAAATAAATAAAAGTGTACAAAAAGGGCAAGTGTTCCAATGTCTTTGACATGAACATGTCTTTGATATGAACACGTCTCAGATTGCGTCTCTTATCGAGTGCTCGGTACCGTCCCTGAGAAACATGAATGTCAAGTGAGTGATAAACCGCATGATCGGGATTGCACACACTTATAAAAATAAAATAAATGCTAAAGCAAGAAAAGAAAGCTAAAAAAGAGTAGAAACTCAAGCATAAAAATATAAAGATTCAAAAGCAAGGTTGCACACCTTGGGGGCTTATCTAGGGTCTTAAGCCTTTATCCCTTTCTTCTATAACCTTTAGCCTAACCACGTTACAACCCTTCAAAAGACCTTTTTGAGGTATATACACACTTGTGCGAGGTTCGGCTAGAGCTACGTTCGGCCTGATTCCTAACGGATACGTAGGCAACCTCACATCGAGGTGCGGCCGTAATAAACATGCATTCATATTCACATTCACACACCATGATCATATCAAGGGATCTTCTATGCTCATCCCTATTTACTTAGAGCTAGACTTGGGGGCTTGATCCTTACATCATTAGCTTACCTAGCCTAAGAGTCACCACCATTTGACTCTTTTCAATATATTTTCCTACACACTTAGCCCTTGCGGCCTAACTTTAGTGTCACTATCACACACATCACAGATACATGATCAAACATACTTCTCTTAGAAACCCTTTGTCATGGAATCTTAACACAAAGTTGAAGCATGCCTAGTCATATCAACATCACTCATCAATCATAATTGTCATTGCATCACGAAGTATGAAGTGCTTAGCCTCCGTGCCTAAGTTACCCAAATGCTTTCATCATTGAGTCAACAATTGAGATAGCCTAGGATGGGTTAATCCTTGCACCTTGAGAGATAGTATCAAATGACATTTGACTAAGCTCATTCAACATGCACCTTCAAAAACTTCACTTCAATTCTTTTTTGTGTCTTTCTTTTTCGAGAGAAAGTCGGTACCCTCCACAAAAATGACGAAATGTTTTTGCTTTTTTGCATTTTCGAGTCACATGGGTCATGAGTCACATGTGTCATTTCACTTTGAGTCGAGTCAACCTCGAGTCAATCCCAGCGAGTCAATTTTATACCTTGAGTCGTGTCATGACAATGAGTCAAGCAACGCTAAGCCTTAGGTCAACCCTAAGATAATTAAAGAAATTAGCAAAGTCCTATACTCAAAAATAAATACAGGTGCAACAGAATAGGGAAGACCCTACTCCAGCGCCAGACGAAAACATCTAGCGTCTGACAACAGATTTAAGCGCCTGGCGCTAGATCCCAACGTTTGGCGACAGAGCCAAACCGCGGTGCCAGAGGCATTACAGCGGCGACAGAACGCTCAACCACTCAGAGCGGTTATTTCAACCTCATATAACAATTTTAGGTTCCTTGGTACGCCAGTTAGCCCCTATAAGCAATTTGACATGATCAAGTAGTCAGCTTGATTACAACCGCAATAAGTGATCGACTTGATGAAAGATCGTCTCACTTAGCTTAAAGCGCCTAAACATTGGCTCATCGCAGAGACACCGACATACTGGTTCATAAATAACATAGACACCGACATACTGGTTCATAAATAGCAGAGGCACCGACATAATGGTTCACAAGCAGCAAACCGCCGACATACTAGCATAGCGGAAGCAAAGTTCAAGCGAGATTTAAAGATCGACAAGTGTTGGTCTTCGGAAGTTTTTTGTTCGGAATATTGTCGCAACAAACATTCAAGCATTCAAGCTCTTTTGTTCAGAGACGTGTGGCCATATTATTCAATCTCTTTTGTTCTGAGACGCCTGAACATTTCCAAAAAAGCTCTATTGTTCAGAGACGCGTGAACAATCCTCAAAAAGAAGCTCTTTTGTTCAGAGACGCGTGGACATATTAAAAAGAAGCTCTTTGTTCAGAGACGTGTGAACATATCCAAAGAAGCTCCATTGTTCAGAGACGAGTGAACATCAAAACAGCAAGATGGCGTTCCATAGATTGTGGAAAGTTGTCACAACAACAAAGCAGCAGTAAATCGGTTACTTTCAGAGACGTGTGCTCGACGGTGCAAGATACGTGTTTCTTAACTCTTTTATCTGTTTTAACTAACGCTAGTTTGCAGGTATCGGCGTTACAAGAATGATTTAGGATCACAGAACGTTCTGAATCATTCTCCGTCCCTATCGATACTTTGACTTTTTCTCCAAACTCAATCAAAGTGGGGGCTTCTGTAGACACCCATTTGTGTCTCCCCAAAACCAAACCCAATGACGAGTACCGTTCACATTGAATCATAATCGAATGAAGTGAAAGTGTGGAAGGTTTAGTGTTGCGGATAGTTTTAATTTCTTTTCTCTTCTCTCTGTTTTTGAAAACCTATTTTAAGAAAACAGCCAATCCTGTTTGGTTGGTCCATGATATGGTTCCAATAGTAGTGTAGTTGGATAGGGATTGAAAAGATCTTTCCAACGATATATTATAAGCCCAATTCCGATGAATGTTGAGGAAGTTATGGTCAATTTACTGAATTGGGCCCGGTTTGAGCCTCATATGCGGCCCAATGATCTAGAGGAGGGCCTAATATAGATTCATCATTCCTAATGCAATTAGGAATGGTTTTAGTCTTCTAGATTCTTCTAGAAGGTTCTTTTCATTCCTAATTTAATTAGCATTGATAAATTGACTTTTGTTGACTTTTTAGAGTTTTAATCAAAACAAAAGAATGTTTTTGAGGAAAATACGTTTTTATCCTCCTGTACGGCAATTTCTATATGATTTTAGAAATCGCGTCAATAATTAAGTTAGCGCCAAACGCCAGCATTAGCGCCTGACGCTACGATTGGCGCGCGCTAGCGTTAGCGCCTGGCGCTAATATCAGCGTCTGACGCTAATCTCGTTTTACGCGTCAGAACTCTGTTTTGATTTTTATCTTTTTTGGTTGATTTTCTTTATAAATAGCTTCCTAAAAACTCCGTTTTGAATCATCAATTCTCATCAGTTTTCACCAATTCTATTCATTAACCAGATCTCATCAAGATTTACTTGATTACTCTTTCTCTCTCTCTCTTTTCTAAACTAGCTTTTCACAAATACAAAATTCCTCATTCGCAAGACTTAGATACACCTAGCCATATTCGAAGTTGCCTTCGCCCTAGACGTGAAAGAAAGAGGGAATTTTGTACTTTGAATCACGCTTAATAAGATAATTAATAATCTTGTATGGGGTTAATTTGATTATAATTCAAGTGATCGCCAATAATAGATTTTTTGTGCATTAATATTCAACCAACATAGATAAACAGGTTTAGGGTTTAACCTATTGATTGCATGTTAGTCAGAAAGCGCACATGAATACGATCAGAATAAAGTAGAGGCCTATTATTAGGGCAGGTTCAATCTCTTTTAGGTTGGATTTGTACCTTCATCCCCGAACTACCAGTCATGGTTCCAGACCTATTGGATTTGACGATCTCCTGGATCGTTAAGGGGTGTAACCTTCACCCTATGAACGGTTTACAAGTTCCTAAAACTTATTGGCTACTCTTTTGCTCTATCTTCTTTCCCTTTGGACACCACCGAACTTTAGTGTATGATCACAGTGCGGTTCAAGCTAGGGGATTAACGCTTGAAATATTCCCTACAATTATAAGCCCAATTCCGATGAATATTGAGGAAGTTATGGCCAAATTACTGAACTGGGCCCGGTTTGAGCCTTATATGCGGCCCAATGATCTATAGGAGGGCCTAATATAGATTTATCATTCCTAATGCAATTAGGAAGGTTTTAGTCTTCTAGATTCTTCAAGAAGGTTCTTTTCATTCCTAATCCAATTAGCATTGATAAATTGACTTTTGTTGACTTTTTTTAGAGTTTTAATCAGAACAAAATAATGTTTTTGAGGAAAATACGATTTTATCCTCCTGTACGGCAATTTCTATCTGATTTTAGAAAACGCGTCAATATTTTAGTCAGCGCCAAACGCCAACATTAGCACCTGACGCTACGCTTGGCGCCTGGCGCTAGCGTTAGCGCCTGGCGCTAATGTTAGCGTCTGGCACTAATCTGGTTTTACGCGTCAGAACTCTGTTTTGATTTTTTATCTTTTTGGTTGATTTTCTTTATAAATAGCCTTCTAAAAACTCCGTTTTCATTCACTAATTCTCATCAACTCTCATCAAGATATTCTTGATTACTCTCTTTCTCTCTCACTCTCTCTCGCTTTTCTAAACTAGCTTCCGCATTCATTAGATTTAAAACACCTAGCCATATTCAAAGTTGCCTTCGCCCTAGACGTGAAAGGTTTTAATTTATGAGGGTTTGGTCCCAAATCTCTCTTTCAATTATTTAATTTAATTGTTTGATTATTTTTTTCCTTGAAGTTACTAACGCGTGTATTTTCTTATTAGAAAGAGGTACGAGGCATCCAAGTAAGTGCTTTAATTGATTTACTGATTTTATGGTATAGAAATCATGTCTAGATTGTTATTATGATTCCTAGTATCAGGTTAGGATGCTTGATGTTTTGAATGACAACAATGATTCCTAGTATCATGTTTAGGATAAAACTATAATTTCTAATATCAAATATGATAATTATTGCAGACACCCAAATGTGTCTCTCCAAAACCAAACCCAGTGATGAGTACCGTTCATGTCATTTTATTTTCGAACAAAGCAAAAGTGTGAAAAGTCTAGTGATGAGAATGTTTTTATTAAAATATCTCCTTTCTGTTTTTGAAAATATTTCTTTTCTTACCTTATTTTTGAAAAACGTGCATTATAGTTTAGTTTGGTCCATGATAAAGGTCAAATAATGGTGTAATTGGATGGGGTTTGAAAAACTGTTCCAACGTTATATTATAAGCCCAATTCCGATGAAAAATGTGGAAGTTATGGCCAAAATACTAAACTGAGCCCGATTTGGTTTTCATATGCGGCCCAATGATCTAGAGGAGGGCCTATTATTAATTATCATTCCTAAAGCTATTAGGATTGATTATAGTCTTCTAGAATATTCTAGAAGGTTCTCTTAAATCCTAATGGAGTTAGGATTGATAATTATGTTTTAAAGAGTTTGAAATTAAATAAAACTACTCCTTTTGAGAATCCTTGTTTTGTACGAAGTGGAATATATTCAGATTTTATTTTCGTGCCTCATAATATTTAACCAAATTTTATATGGTTGGATAGATCTTAAAATTATCTTTCCAATGATATATTATAATATTAAATCCGAGTTATAACGAAAAAGATATGAATGAGACATGAAACTCTATCGAAAACTGACACCCTTCCACTATTTCGGCCATATATTTTTATCTACAAATTATTTTAATCTGATTCTAATTGGGGTGGAAATTAGACTTCAAGATCTTTCCAACGACATATTATATGACTTATTTGGACTTCTGGATCAAAAGATATGATAAAAACAAAATCCAAAAAAACTGTTTTCCAGCGCTTGGCGCCACGCCTAGCGTCGGGCGCCAAAGTGTAGCGTCTAGCGCCAATCCTGGCGTTTGGCGCTAAAGTCCAGCGTTTGGCGCCACGCGCGTGTTTGATGCTGCGATCGAGTTTTATTCTCGTCGAAACTCTGATTCGTTTTTCTATCTTTTTGGCTGATTTTCTCTATAAAACGCCTCTTAAAATTTTGTTTTCAATCATCAAATATCATCAATTCTTATTCTCTATAATTCTCACCAAATCTCATCAAGAAATTCTTGATTCTCTCTCTCTCTCTTTCTAAGCCTATCTTTTTACAAACACAATTCCTCATACATTAGCACTAGACACACCTAGCCAAGTTCGAAGTTGTCTTCGCCCTAGACGTGAAAAGTTTTAATTTATGAGGGTTTGGTCCCAAATCTATATTTCAATTATTTAATTTAATTGTTTGTTTTATTATTTTCCTTGAAGTTACTAACGTGCGTATTTTGTTATTAGAAAGAGGTACGAGGCATCCAAGTAAGTGCTTTAATTGTTTGCATTGTTATTATGATATAGAAATCATGTCTAGGTTGTTATTATGATTTCTAGTGTCATGTTAGGGAGTTTTGATCTTCCTAGTATCATGTTTCGGGTAACAACTATAATTTCTAATATCAAATATGACAATTGTGTTTCCTGCGATGCTTCCTATTTTCTTTCCTAATAGCATGTTAGTATCATGTCAGGGCTAAATATTTTATCTTTATTGTTTAGTGACATGCTAGGGTTTGTTATTAATCTTGTTAGTATTATGCCTAGGATCTTGCTATTATTATGCTTTAACATGGTTATTATAATTGTTATAATAATTGTTATGATTATTATGTTGCTTATTTATTGTTATTGCTTGATCACACCTTTTATGCATGTTTAAAGGGAATTGGTACTTGTAATCACGCTTAATAAGATAATTAATAATCTTGTTTGGGTTAATTTGATTATAATTCAAGTGATCGCCAATAATAGTTTTATTTATGCATTAATATTCAACCAACATAGATAAACAGGTTTAGGGTTAATCCTATTATTTGCATGTTAGTCAGAAAGCGCACATGAGTACGATCAGAATAAAGTAGAGGTCTATTATTAGGGCAGGTTCAATCTCTTTTAGGTTGGATTTGTACCTTCATCCCCGAACTACCAGTCATGGTTCAAGACCTATTGGAGTTGACGATCTCGTGGATCGTTAAGGGGTGTAACCTTTACCTCGTGAACGGTTTACAAGTTCCTAAAACTTGTTGGCGACTCTTTTGCTCTATCTTCTTTCCCTTTGGACGCCACCGTACTTTAGTGTAAGATCACAGCGGGGTTCAAGTTTGGGGTAATGCTTGAAATATTCCCTACAATTATGATTTATGTGATGCTTCCTATTTTCTTCCTAATATTCATGTTTGTATCATGTTAGGGCTAAATATTTGATCTTTATTGCTTAGTGACATGCTAAGGTTTGTTATTAATCTTGTTAGTATCATGCCTAGAATCTTGCTATTATTATGCTTTAACATGATTTATGATTATAATTTCATAATTATTATAATTATTATTATGATTGTGCTTATTGTGATCATGATTTATTATTATTTTAATTATTATGTTGATTATTATTATGTTGCTTGATTATTTATTGTTATTGCTTGATCACGCCTTTATGCATATTTAAAGGGAATTTGTACTTGTAATCACGCTTAATAAGATAATTAATAATCTTGTTTAGGGTTAATTTGATTATAATTCAAGTGATCGCCAATAATAGATTTATTTGTGCATTAATATTCAACCAACATAGATAAACAGGTTTAGGGTAAACCTATTGATTGCATGTTAGTCAGAAAGCGCACATGAGTACGATCAGAATAAAGTAGAGGTCTATTATTAGGGCAGGTTCAATCTCTTTTAGGTTGGATTTGTACCTTCATCCCCGAACTACCAGTCATGGTTCAAGACCTATTGGAGTTGACGATCTCGTGGATCGTTAAGGGGTGTAACCTTCACCTCGTGAACGGTTTACAAGTTCCTAAAACTTGTTGGCGACTCTTTTGCTCTATATTCTTTCCCTTTGGACGCCACCGTTCTTTAGTGTATGATCACAGTGGGGTTCAAGCTAGGGGTAATGCTTGAAATATTCCCTACAGTACCGAGCACTCCATAAGAGACACAATCTGAGACGTGTTCATATCGAAGACATTTTCATATCAAAGACATTGGAACACTTGCCCTTTTGTACACATTTATAATTTTTTATTGCTTTTTTATTTTTTTGAAATCACTCAAGCTTTTGAAGTTGCATAAGTTACACACCATCTCATCCCAAGGTTAGGTAGATGTAGGTTGAAGAAAGAAAAGGTCTATCGTTTGACGAGGCTCAAAGTGGTTTATCACAAAAGGATTGCATATTTGAAGGGTAAAAGGTGATATGATGTGGCTACAAGGGGTGCCTCAAATCATTGGTATACCTTGTCCTTAGTTTGACATGGATTTTTTTTTTAATACGATGTAATACAATGATCATATGCAAGAAATAAAATGCTCATTTTAATTAAAAAGTGAAGGGTAAAAATCAAACTTTAAGAAATAAATTCAAGGAGGATGAAGGGTGCCTATTCTAGACTTATTGGGGAAAGGTTTTTTTTTAAAAAAAAAAGCATGAAATCTTGGTGAGAAGCTTGCCTTGTGTATTTGTTTCATCATTACCCTCATTTTTTTTGTTTGTCAATCACATGACTCGAATTCGATTCAACATGCATGGATGGAAGAAGGTAGGAAGAATGAAGTTTGTGATATGGAGAAAGCATGTAGAGAATGGAAAGATGATGTAGATGGAGAGATATGGAAAATTAGGAATAGAATGTACCCCCAACTCAAATGACGGAAAAAACCGACTCATGCATGAACCTAAGACATGGTCATGGTGACATATAAATAAAGTGTGTGCTACGACTAGTGAGTGTAGGTGACATGTTAAGACTTGTGTCATGACCATGTGGCTAGACTATGTGACTAGACTCAAGCAAAGACTAAGTTAAGATTTCATGTATATGAATTAAATTGGACAGGCTGTGGTATTTTAGTCATAACTTTTTCTCTGTGACTCTGATTGGGATGAAACTAACGCCAAATTAAATATAAAACTCGGGGCTACAGATCCATAGGTTATACGACTCGTAACTCTTTCAAAAACTCCGGCTATGAATAAAATAATTTGACGTTTGTGCAGTATACGGGAATAAAAATCCGGGTTGACTTAAAGGAACTATGACTCGATTTAAGGTATATTTTTTAGCTCAAATTAATTAATCAATTAATTAATCAAAGCCCTTTAGTCATTGGTTAGTTTATTAAGACTTATTTACAAACACAAGTCAAACCAAACGGTTAGTTTAGTCACATAATAAGTATGCACAAGTAAGAGATGCACAAATAGTCAAGTAGTCACAACATGATGCAATGAGTTTGCAACCTAACCATGGCTCTAGTTCTCTAAAGTTCAAGATATGGGCTAGTCAAAGAGGGTCCATGATTATGAGTCCGGATGCACCGCGCAAAAGCCTTACCTTTGGAAGGGTTGGCGCGTGTGGATGGGACCCCACAAGTTAAACTCGCTTCCATGGTTTGGTGAATTCAACATTCTCGGATGTACCCTTTGTTGCTCAGAGCATTCAATCAGGTAGATGGAGCATGAATTCCCAGAGGGTTATGTCCATATGTAGAACACATATGAGTTTCAGAAAAGTGATAAAAACTCAATCAGGAAGTAGAATCGATCCAACAGTGCTAGAATTGTTCGAAAAAAGAACTCATATTTCTGGCTCGGTATTGGAAGAACGCAACGCCAGTCAACAGGGACTGTCGCCGCGATAAGAGCCCTGTCGCCTGGCGACAAAATTGTCGCTCAGCGACAAAGCCTTATCTTCGGCGACAGGCTCTGTTTTCTAGACGCTAGTTCCTACATGCCTCAGCAGCTATCTGTGTTCTTAAATTTTCCAGTTTTTTCGCAGCATTATTTCAATTTTAGTTGTGAAAGATATTCCTTAAATTTCCTACGTGTAAAAATCCTATGTTTTTTACTCATTACAGATGGTTTTTCCAATGAGAACTTTTTTTTAATGCATATGACAATAACGTTAATCAAAATTACGCACATGAAATACTTAGAACTTTTCGAGTCTCATCCACTCATTCTAAATAATTGCCAAAATAAATTTTAGGAATTAAAATAGAAATCCTCCCCAGCGGAGTCGCCAAAAACTGTAGGGAATATTTCAAGCATTACCTCAAACTTGAACCCCACTGTGATCATACACTTAAGCATGGTGGCGTCCAAAGGGAAGGAAGCTAAAACAAAAGAGTCGCCAACAAGTTTTAGGAACTTGTAAACCGTTCACAGGGTGAAGATTACACCCCTTAACGATCCAGGAGATCGTTAACTCCAATAGGTCTGGAACCAAAACTGGAAGTTCGGGGATGAAGGTACAAATCCAATCTAAAAGAGAAAGAACATGCCCTAATAATAGGCCTCTACTTTATTCTTCTCGTATTCATGTGTGCTTTCTGACTAACATGCAATCAATAGGTTAAACCCTAAACCTGTTTAATCTATGTTGGTTGAATATTAATGAACAAATAAAACTATTATTGGCGATCACTTGAATTATAATCAAATTAACCCAAACAAGATTATTAATTATCTTATTAAGCGTGATTACAAGTACAAATTCCCTTTAAACATGCATAAAATGCGTGATCAAGCAATAACAATAAAAACAATCAAGCAACATAATAATAATAATAATAATAATAATAATAATAATAATAATAATAATAATAAAAAAAATAATAAAATAATAATAATAATAATAAAAAAAAAAAAAAAAACATAATATTAATAGCAAGATCCTAGGCATGATACTAACAAGATTATTAACAAACCCTAGCATCTCACTGAGCATTAAAAATCAAAGCTTTAACCTTAACATGATACTAACATGCTATTAAGAAAGAAAATATGAAGCATTCTTTTAATCATACTTGATATTAGGAATTTTTAGTTGTTAACCCTAAACATGATAATAGGCAGAGCCGGTGATGAGGTTGTGGAACCAGCCCCACCGCACAGGGCCCCCAAATTAAAAGGGCCCCAAAATTCAATTTACAATATATCACATAGGCTGCATAAAAACTTCACAAAATATGTTGTAGCGTAGTGGTTGAGCGGCAAATCACAACAATGATTATTACCCATCTAGAGTAGCAAGGTTCGAAGCTTAGCACCTCAATAAAGCTTAATGTATTAGTCCCAATTAATTATCTGAATGTCTATTTATTTATTTATTTATTTTGAACTTATTTAAATCTTGATACGTAGTATTTTTTATCTTTCATGATTAACTATATCTCCCATCAAATTAAAATTCATCCTCCTTTCACTTGTTACTACGTGTATAAAAATTCACCATTATCCTTAATGCTAAAACATTTCACGATTTATATCACATATTGTATAATCATTTATATTAGCTTCCTCCTTCGAAATTAAAACTTGATATATTATTTTATATTTATCCTTATTTTGTTATTAGCTTATTATTTAGTTTTCCACAAGTGAAAATTGTACTTTACCTTACAAGGAAAAAAAAACAAAAAAAATAAAAAATTAGAATTTCACTATATCTTATTGTTAAATTTTTTATTAAAAAAAAATAATATCAATTTTGGGGCCTAATTTTTAAAATTAGCACAGGACCCCCAAAATATATGGGACGGCCCTGATAATAGGAAGAAATAAAAACATCCTAACATGATACTAGGAATCAAAATGACAACCTAAACATGATTTCTATATCATAATATCAATTAAACAATTAAATTACTTACTTGGATGCCTCGTACCTCTTTCTAATAACAAAATACACGCGTTTGTAACTTCAAGGAAAATATAAAATCAAAGAATTAAATCAAATAATTGAAATAGAGATTTGGGACCAAACCCTCAAAAATATCAAACCTTCCACGTCTAGGGTGAAGGCAACTTCGAATTATGCTAGGCGTGTCTAGATCTTGTGAATGCGGAATTTTGTTTGTAAAAGGCTAGTTTAGAAAGAGAGAGAGTATCAAGATTTTCTTAATGAGAGTTGGTGAGAATTGGTTGGGAAATTGATGAGAATTGATTGATTAAAAACAGAGGTCTAAGGACGCTATTTATAATGAAAACAGTCCGGATATGATAAAAAAGAATCGGAGTTTGCAAAGGAATAAAACACGCCGCTGTCGCCGCAACTGCGTCTGTCGCTAGGCGACAGCCTGGCGTTCCGCGCTATAGGCGATTTTCCACACTTTTTCTATTTTTTTGATAAAATTAAGCATAAAAGTCCGTACGAGGGGTAAAATCGTAATTTCATTTAAAACACTTCTTTTATTCCAAATAAAACTCATAAAACTTAATTATCAATCCTAATCACACTAGGATTCAAAAGAAACTTCTAGAATATTCTAGAAGACTATAATCAATCCTAATTGCATTAGGAATGATAATTCATAATAGGCCCTCCTCTAGATCATTGGGCCGCACATAATGATCAAACCGGGCCCAAATTAGTAATTTGGCCATAACTTCCTCATTATTCATCGGAATTGGGCTTATAATATATCGTTGGAAAGCTCTTTTCGAGCCCAATCCGAATACACTATTATTGGACCCTTGTCATGGACCAAACTAAACTGGATTGGCTATTTTCATAAAATAGGTTTTCGAAAACAGAAGAGAGTATTTAATAAAATCTAACCGCAACACTAGACTTTCCACACTTTCACTTCATTCGATTATGATTCGACGTGAAAGGTATTCATCACCGGGTTTAGTTTTGGGAAGACACAAATGGGTGTCTACAATTATATATATTGATCTCAATTTTAGTTGAGATCGTTAAATTAGTTCATAGTTGGTGTTGTGGTTTACATTAATTGGGAACTTTTGAATTATTATGAATGATGCAACAATTATATTGTTAATAATCGGGTACTCGGAGACTCGACCCGGAAAATAGGGTACCCGAAAGCCGGGTACCCGAGCTTATCGAGTCGGGGCATGGGTCGACTTGTCTCTGACCCGAAAAGGCGGGTACCTGAAAACCCGGGTACCCGAATTTGAACACCCCTACTGACAACCCACAACCCCATGCCCCCCTTCTCTTACGGATACATTTAATATAATTATGCACTTTTTCCAAATTACATGTCAAAATAGTAATTATCAATGTACGGTAATTCGATTGTTTTTTGGTGCAATCAAATTGGTAAGTTATTTTGATTAGTTTTAACCAAAAATATTTTATAGTCCTTACCATCTATTACAAATTCACATTAAATTTATTAATAATTTTTATAAGCTTATTTCATTATTTTTTTTAAAGACATGCATATTGCATACAATTATGTTAGAAAATTTTGGCCCCTGAAACAAAAACCTTCAAGATCCGCCACTGACCATACCTAATAAATGAAAATTTCATAAAAATATATGAAAACATTAAATAAGATGAACATTTAGTATAAAAAAAATAAACACATAGATAAATGAACACGTCAAACAAAATTATGAGCATTCAGTTGATTAAAAATGAACATATTTTCATAAATTCATATAGGTTCAAATTCATTGTACATAGTTATTAACAAAAAATTAAAATAAAATCAATTGTTAAAATATGTTGTTTGTTATGTATTAAATGTTCATTTTGTACAAAATGCTCAAATTTAAAGTGACGTGTGTTCATTTTTTTAAAAAAAGAAATTATACACAAGTTCAATTTTAAATATTTTAACTCTAATAATGTGAACATCTACCTTAAATCTAGTGAAACGCTAAACATCGCCGCAATTTACCATATAAAGCCCACAAATATGATATGGTTTGACCATTATGCCCATTTTCTAAAATTGAAATAATCTCGGTGTAAAAAATGTGGAGCCGTACTGGCTCGCCGGGGGAGACCGGAGATGCGGGGGACGCCGGAGGTACGTCGTCGTCGACGGAAAACGAGGTAAGTCACCGTTAAAATTCACGGTTTACCGTCGGAGTGGCTCCGGCGCCTAGAATGGACGCGCATACCGTAGCCTGGACGTCCAAGCCAGACGCCAGAACCACCAGAGTGGCGTCCAGCCCAGACGCCCAGACCACCAGACTGGCGTCCTGGCCAGGCGCCACTCTACTGGCTGAGGCGGCCCTGCCAGGCGCCAGTCCAGTGGTTGTGGCAGCCCTGGCAGACGCCACCCTTATAAATTAATTTTTTTTTTCTTTTTTGATTTTGTTGTTGTTTTTTATTTAATTTTTTTTAAAAAAAAAATCGAAAATGATTTTTTAAAAAAATTCGAAATGGGTTTTTTTTTAAATTAAATTTGAAAATTCGAAATAGGTTTTTTTTAAATTAAATTTGAAAATTCGAAATGGTATATTTTTTAAATTTAGTTTGAAAATTCGAATTGGGTTTTTAAAAATTAAGTTTGATTATATATAATTATGCTTTTTTGTGTTAATTCTGTGTAAATATAGAAATTAAATGTATTATCCGTTAAATGTATTTATTGTAATATATAATTGATGCAGGAATATGGTGGAGACGGAAATGATTACAGTGGGATATTTGGACATGATGGTCCATTCGAAGAAGCTCAACAGGCGATTGATTGGTCAAAACAGGTTGCAATTGCAGCTGGATTTTGCTTGGTAGTAGTAACTCATAAATCTCAACGGGATGGTAGAATGGATCGCATTTTGAGATGTGACCGTTATCGCAAAAGAGAAGAAAGAGATTTTCGTACAGCCACTCGGTTTGATACAAAGCGGAAAGGTTGTGGGTGTGAGTTCAGAGTAAAGGTTCGACAACTACGGAGTCGTGACGGTTGGGAAGTGATTGGTTACTCTAAATGGGGGTATCACAACCATGAGATGATAGTATATGAAGAGGGTCATCGACAACTGAGCGGCTTAAGTCCTGCTGCGAAACTAGTTGTGAAAGAAATGAGTGATGCTCAAGTGAAGCCTGCTAAAATATTAGCTTCTGTGTTAGAGAAATTTCCAGAAGACCATCCAAACCGAAGACACATCTACAACGTCAGACAGCAACTCAGGTTTGAACGGTCAGAGGGAAGAAACCCTATACATCAGCTGCTACACCAGGCACAATCACGTGGTTACCTGTTCTGGTTTGATTCTGATGAAGATACAGCGGAGGTGACTCATCTTTTCCTTGTGCATCCTGATTGTGCTGATATGATCAAGTCTTGGCCATTTGTGATTTTGATCGACTCAACGTACAAGACAAACAAGTACAAGTTCCCACTGGTTGAGATGGTTGGGATGGCTCCAACGAACCAGAACTTTCTGATTGGTCATGCAATCATCAAGGATGAGACGGCTCCAAGTTATTATTGGGTGTTGGAGAAGCTGAGAAACTACATCGGGCCTAATGTTCATCCAGCAGCCATCGTCAGCGACTGTGAGGGAGGTCTCTTTGCCCCCATAGCAGAGCTGTTTCCCGAATCGAACCACTTATTGTGCACATGGCACATCAACAACTGCGTGAAAGTGAAAGCCTACAACCTTTTCAAGAAGAATTTGGAAATGGCAGAGAGATTGGTGAATGGTAAGTGGCGGAAGATCCTACAGGCTACCACAGAGGAAGCGTATGAGCGAGCATTGGCTAACTTTAGGGATTCGTACCAGTGGTGTCCGGCACTGGTGAACTATGTGATGCATCAATGGGTCCCTCACAGGGAAAAGTTTGTCAAATATTGGACAAACCAGGTACTTCATTTTGGGAACACTACAATATGTAGAGTTGAGAGCGCTCATAGAGCTACCAAGGACTGGATTGATTCATCGACCGCTGCTTTGGATACACTGTTCGCTCAGAGAGTTTCTGTACGTCCTGCATTATCTTTCCCATCCACTGCATACAACAAAAAACATAAGATGAAATACAATAACAACATATAAAACTTAATTAAAAGACAACGATAAATATAATATAAGACATACCGCTTCCATGGCAGTAGGCGGTGGCACATAATCATCATCGCTGTGGTCGAGATCTGCGATCAACCTCGGGTGCGAATACCGGTTGAACCATTCCATGTAGTAATGGTCACACATGGGAGTAACCCCAGAGGGCGGGTCACCATAAGCGGGCCACCATCGGAAACTGGTCCCACGTCCCGGTCATGATATCCGGCCATTGCACGACGTAGTCCCTCGAAGATGCAGGTCGGACCGCCTTCATCGGGCATGCCGTGGGAGGAGGGACAACTTGGACAAATCCAAGCTGGCGAAGACAACGCTGGGGCATGTACGCCTCGACGATCTCACGATACTGAATGAGTCCCGTGTACAGGGTCCTGGGTACCCTAACACTAGGGTTCGGGCCGAAAGGCATCCAGTTCACCTGCACATAGTTTTAAAATTTAATAACATGAATATAATATTTGCAAATAATAAAATGTAGAAACAATTTATAAACGTTACCTCTAAGGGGGACAGCCTGTCCAGCAACAACCGTATCGATCGGAGGCGGTCAACGGACTTCTTCTCCGAGCGCGGACTCCACGCACAAGCACGCGGCATCCCCTCATCAATAGGAACTGGGTCACGATGTGGTCGCAATGCAGGAAAGTACTCGTATATCCAGGTCTGCAATAGAGTCAGACACCTAGTGATACCTGCCGCGTCAGCCCGACTCGCAAATCCTAGTTGGCGATACAAATACGCCAACGAAGCCGATCCCCAGGAAAACTGGCCTACACTGTCGGGGTCACACGCCTCCACTATGTCGCGTGGCCTGAGATTGTTTCCGCCGCTCTTATCCGGAAACAAGGTACATCCCCAGGAAAACTGGCCTACACTCTCAGCTGTGCGTCGTGCGTCCTACGTGCACTGGGGTACAAACACCGCTGCAACACGGATGCGATCTTCACACCTCCGTGTTCCCAAACACCTAGCGCCTCGGTGTACAGTGCAGCCCTGTCCACCGCCAACAACTCTGCCAGCAAATCTGCCTGATCCGCATCAGCCACAGCACAAAGTCGTTTACCCTCAACACGAATCCCTAGAATGGCCTCGACGTCATGTAACATGATCGTCATCTCACCGAACGGAAGGTGGAAAGAGTTTGTATCCGGCTGCCATCGCTCAATGAAAGTCGTGATCAGCGTACTGTCAATCTTATCGTGCATGGTGGCAGGAACGTGATTCACCCCAGTGCCCTCTAGTCGCTCGAACATCTCGCTCTCCGCCGGCCAAGCCTCAGCCCATGTACGCAAAAAGCTACAAGTCTTTTCCCGGGTATGACATTTCAACAACCCCGTAACTGAAGGCCTCTCCTGGTCCTCCCAAATACGGGCAGCTATGTGTCCTAGAAAGCTAGGAATCACACTCCCGTCAACAGGCCCACCGGGCACCTCACTCCTAACAACCCAAGAATCATTACCGGCCCTCGACCGTTTCCTGCTTGCCCCAGATACAGTGGACGCAGATGATGTGCCAGATCTACTAACAAACCTACCACCCCTACCCTTACGCACCTCCACCATATGTGTCTCGTACATGTCATCAACCCTCTGACTGAATGGACCGTAATCATCATACGGTCCACTGCCATCGTCCACATCCTCATCCTCATCTGCGCCCTCCTCCTGCTCCTCCTCCTGGTCACCCTCCTCAGCATCATCATCGTCATCGTCATCCTCATCCCGACGGTGGATCCGTTCTCTACGAGCTGAGGCCGAAATACCACGGGATCTGACATGTCTATGCCCCGACCTCTCCACTGAATAGCTTCTACTAAGAAGCTCTACATTCTTCCCCGCACCATGACGACCCAGTGAATTCTACACAAAATTTTAAAATATATAAACATACAAAAATTTATACGAAAAATAGCTACCACTCCCAAATCAAATAAACTAAAAACATACAAATAATTGTAAACAAAATATAAACATAGAAAAAATACAACGAAATTGAAAAAATTTATAAAAATAAACAACAAAATATAAAAACAATTCAAAAATATATTACACAAAAAAAAAAAAAAAAATTAAAAACAATATTTTAAAACAAATATAAAAAAAGGGGGGGGGCGCCTTGGCTGGACGCCCAGCCAGCGGTGGTGGCGCCAGCTGCAGACGCCGCCACCAGTGGGCTGGCGCCTGGGCTGGACGCCACAGCCACGACTGCGGCGCCTTGAATAAACGCCACAACCGTGGCTATGGCGTCCAGCCCAGGCGCCAGCCAACTGGTGGCGGCGTCTGCAGCTGGCGCCACCACCGCTTGCTGGGCGTCCAGCCAGGGCGCCCCACCGCCGTCACGGCGGTTTTTCCCTTTATTTATTTATTTTTTTTAACAAATTGTACCTTGCCACCTTGGGACATCCTTCCCTCCGCCGCCGCCGCCAATTCCTTGCCTTGCCGCCTCGACATTGCCGTTGTTTGAAATTTTTTTTTTTTTAAGAGAGGTTGAAAGAAGATGAGCAATGAGAGTGTGAGTGATGAGAGTGTGAGTGTTTTTTTTTTAAAGGTCAAGGGCAATTTTGTCAAACTAAGTGAATTTTGTGGGCTTTATGTAGTAATTTGTGGGCGATGTTTAACAAATCCCTAAATCTAATCTTAGTTCATCATAGAGATAATAGTTATTGTTATATAACATGGTAGATTAGGAATCACAAATGCAAAATTAATAGAAATCAACAATTTTATAATAGTCACATTTTTATAAACAAATAAGAAAAATCAAATTTACTTCAAAATTCACGATCGGGACGGCAAATATGATGACGGTGGAGATGCTACAATGGTGACGTATTGGAGAATATCCGAAAAAGAAGGACAAAGAAAAGGCTATCAAAATTATTCCATCAAAAGATTATCCATAAGTACAAAGATATTTCACGAGGATAGTGGTTCAACCATATTTGTTCAATCAACACCAGAAAGAATAAGCCTAGCTAAATGGTGGGCGACGAAATTGCCCACCCTCTTGGTATGAGACCAAGACACTGATTTAAAGGATGCACATTGAAAGGATATCATCAAGCAATAGATCCAGCTTAGACAGGAAGATTTCCCCCTTTACCAAACGATTAATGACCGTTTGGCAATCAGACTCTAGAATTACCATAGCCTTGTTGTCTTCCTAACCGAATTGCTATAGCTAAAGCTTTACCCTCTGCAAATTTAAAGGGATTTTAATGGATATGGATTTTAATGGACAAAGCCTTTATTGGGTAAGATCAATATAAGGCCAAAGTATTTTTTTTTTTTCAATTTAATTGATAAAGAAATAGATAATGTAAAAATAATTACATAAATAAATTTGTATTCATACTTAATAATGGCTTTGTCCAATATTTATATTAATTGATATTTTGTAGGCCTGCCCATTATTGACCCGCGACCCGCATTGACCAGACCTGATATTAACCTTATAAAATGTATAATTCAATTTTTACATGCACCCCATGGCAGGGAACACTGCCTGCACCCCCTCCCCCCACCCCACCATCCCGCGCATGTCCTGCCCTCACACTTTTTCATTTATGAATTTCTTGTAAAGTGTTTACAACATGTTCATTTTTGTATTGGTAAATGTTCATTTATGTATCATTAATTGTTCACTTTATCATAAGGAGTTTTGTTCAAATTAATATATTTTCTGAATTGAATTTTAAGAATTTTCTATAAATAAAAATGATAGAGCAAATTTATTTATAAGGATTATTGCGTTCATAATATTTTTATTATAAAAAGTATTGAATCATCCAATGTTCATTTTTGTTTATTCGTGTTTCAATTGATGTTTATTTTTGTATCATCACATGTTCATTTCAAAATCTATGTGTAAGTTTCATAGTAAGATGTATGCAAATACATACGTCTTAGAATTCTATTTATTCAAATAAAACATTGTTAAAAAATAATTCCCAATATAAAATAAATTTAATTTAATTACAATAATAATGCAATTCTATACAGATATACTATTGCATGTAATTGTTTCATATACATGAAAGTGAATCAAATGTACATTGTTAAATAAACTTCTTTGCTATTTTGTGTGTTTTTCATAAAAAATATAATCTGAGCACAATATATATGTCGTCTAGCTTCAACTTCCTTACTTGATTATCCTGTACAATAAGAGATCAATCAAGTTTTCCAAAAAAAAAATAATAACAACAACACATTTCAAACAAAACTACGTGAAATCTAAGGATTCAAAATTGAACATTTATACATGAATAAAAATTACGAATTCAGAAATGAACACACAATAAAAATATAAAATCTTTCAATATGAGAATGAAAACGTATAAAATCAAAATGAACATATATTAAATTCTAAATGAACATTTATTAATATGAAAAAAAAAACATATATCAAAATCCAAATGAATATCTATTAATATGTAGATGACCATTAATAATAATTCAATACGTCAAAATACAACTTAATGTATATTGATATTATATGTGGATGAAATACCATAAGATTTATATTATATTTTAAAATAGAATAATCAAAGGTATATTCACACATATATTAATGTATTGTTCATTCATCATAAACCTTTGATTATTCTATTTTAAAATATAATATAATCTTATGGTATTTCATCCACATATAATATCAATATATGTGTGAATATACACATATTTAAATGAACATCTATGTATCAAATTCGAATAAACATCTATCAATATTAGAAATAAAATTTATGTAGTATAATATTCAAATGACGCTCATAAGCATATATTAATTTAATACAAAACTAGGGGAATCTTCTCTCAAGTGATTGATGATTTTACAAAATATAAACGATCAATATCCTTAATTATAATGATTCGCACTTAAATGGAAAAAGGATCACATTAATCACATGCCCTTTCTTTCAATTATCTCTCATTAAACATATTTTAAAAGTTTTGCTTAGGAGTCCGTGTTACACTGTTACCCCTCTTTGTTGCAAATAATAGTTACGGAGGTAGTATTTGCACATGCACATTTATACATGTTCATAAGGTTACCATATGAACAATTAGCAACTACCATTAATCCATATGAGCCTGAACATATATTAAAATTCCAAATTGAAATGAATAGTTACCAATATGTGTGATGATTGACCATGTACCCATATGAGAATGAACATGTATCAAAATTAAATGAACATTTTAGGTTATTAAAATGAACCAAGTATATATTTGTTAGTATGTAATACACAAGTATATATCAATATCTAGATGAATATGCACACAACATTATCTAAATGATCATATTTTAATATGAAAATGAACAATTATTAGAACTCAAATATGCATCTTTTATATTAGTATGTATTTACCGTCAAATAAAAATACAATTGAACATCATATTATCTTGAAATAATTAAACATCATATTATAATGCACATTTGATTTCATATATATAAATGAACATCTATTAAAATGAGAATGAACATTTATCAAAACGAGAATGAACATCTATCGTTTTATTAAAAAGGAAAATTCTTAGCAATTATACAAAATAGATTAATTGATCCAGAAAATTACAGCAAATGTTATTATTGTTTTCAAATTTTTTTGTCCAACAATGATAATCTAATAAATTCAACACAAAACTAAAAAAATCCTAAGTCTATCCCCAAAAAATAGTGAAATCACAAACTTATACCTATTTTTTTTAGATCTATTGGAAGATACTAGAGTATATTAAACGTTTCCATGGTTTATGATTCAACCAATATTTTAATATTTCCTTCTCTATGATTTGATAATTAAATCGGGGAAAAAATTAGGGTAAATATATGAAATTAACAATTATACAAAATTATTGAAATGGAAAAGGAGAGAGAAAATAGTGTCTTGTCAATCACTTTGCGTCGATGATGAAGCTCCGGCAAGGGGTGACTTGAATAGATGATGATGAAACTCTTATGAGGGAAAACATGGAGAATTTTGGAGAGAGAAAATGAAGGTTGAAAGTTTTTGAAGAGAGAAAATGATAATGATAAAAAATTTTGGAGAGAGAAATGATATGATGAAGCTTTTTAGAAGATAACAATGGTGATGATGAATATATATATATATATTACCAAATATTACGTAATACTTTAATTGGGAGGTGAGTAAGGAGGGGGGAAGGGGATGTAGGTTTCCCTACCTACAATCATGGGCGGAGCCACGGGGGGGGGGGGGGGGGGGGCTGGTGGAGGCTCGACCCCCCGTGGTCCGACTGGTGAAATATGTACTATATAGTATGACCCCTCTAATTAATAAATAGCTAATATTTGTCCTACATATCATGATGTTAGCGATAGCACAGTTGGTCTGTTAGAGTTTTTCATGGTAACTTGCTGAGAAATAGGTCTCAGATTCGATTCCACACTTGCCTACAATGGGGTGTAGGCATTAACTATTTTTGGACCGGTGTGGGCTTACTATGTGCCTGAGCTGGGCTAGGTGGCATACCGGCCCAACCCAAAGCCATTTTCACTTCTCTTTACGGAGTATAATTTCAACACAAACTTGCACGGGAGCTTACTTATGCCCTGTTCTTTTCACCTTACAAAAATAATATTAAGTAAAAATAATTTCAGTTCAGTAAAAATAAGTCCAGTTCAGTAAAATTAATTTCAGTTCAGTAAAAATAATTTCAGTTCAGTAAAAATAAGTTTAGTTCAGTAAAATTCAGTTTTCTTAAAGAAGAATTACAATAGAAAATCAGTAAAAATAATTTCAGTTCAGTAAAAATAATTTAAGTTCAGTAAAAATAATTTCAGTTCAGTAAAATTAAAGTTCAGTTCAGTAAAAATAAGTTCAGTTCAATAAAATAATTCCAATTCAGCAAAATTAAGGTGAAACAAATAGGGCCTTAATTTATGATTAAGACATTAACCCCCTCTCAAGCGCTAAAAAGTAGATTAGGATTAGGAATCTGAAGAAGAATTAGAATAATTAATCCGACAAACATTACCAGAGCTACTCCTACTCTAGTGCTCTGCTCTCTAAGTAAATGTTCACATTTCACTTCACTTGACACCAAAAAGCACATGCATTAAAGCGCCTTTACTCTCCACTTTCACACTCCTTAATCTCACTCTCTCTCTTTACAAATTCAATTTCTCAGAAAAATAGGAAAAAAAAAAAAATCCAAAATGAGAGAAGGAAGAGGTTCGAGCTTGGTGTATCTACTGGTGGTTGTTCTCTGTTTAGTTGCCTTTACTTTCGCCATCGCCGCCGAACGCCGCCGTAGCCGTGTACTTTCTCTCTCCTCTTTTCTTTCCTTTTTATTTTCTATTTTTTTTTTTAAAATTCAATTCATTACTATTTTGTGCTTGTTTATTTGTATTAATTGAAGCATTGTTTGTGCAATTATTACACTTATTGATTATTTGAATTTGTAATATTCAGTATTTTGATTGCGGTTAATTGCTTAATTGTTTTCAGTTTTGATTGAATTTCAGGGTTTAAGGTGAATTATTAATGGATCAGTATCAAATGTTTGTTTTTACTGTAGTAATTTTCTGATTTTAGGTGATTTAATTGTTAATAAGGGAAATTAATGTAGTGTTGATTAGGTTGAAGATAGAGGGTAAAATTATGTAGGGTGAGAAATTTGGGATAATTATAGGCAATTTACTGAGTAAGTACAATGGATTAGTAAATGAACCATTTGCACGAATCGAGGGTGAAAACTGTGAAGAAATTCAACCCTCCTTGGCCTGTCGGGCTGTCAGTTACTTGGAAAAAATTCAGATTAAAATACGTTTATAAGTTTAAGTCATTTGCAACCACTGATGAAGTATAAAGTTAAGGATTAGTACTTTTTTTTAGAAATCGAACACATTAGTCGATGATTAGGCTTGGGAGAAGGTAGTGTCCGGGGTGTAGCAAGTTGTGACTTGATAAGCTGCTCTACCGGATTATCAGTTTCATCTTTTGCAAACATGGCTCATTTGGTTCATCGGTGATGTTGTGATGAATATTAATATAAGCTTCTAAGGTACTGTAATGCATCTTTATTTGCAAACATGTGGTTTTCTCTTTAGGTGGTAGATGGTAACGATAACAAGTGTGATTTGAGTTTGTGAAGAGTGTGTTTGGAAATGGATGTACGCGTTTTGGGTATCCATGTGGGACATCTTTATCAAGTTGCACACAAACTTTCATTATTATTCCCTAACTTTTATCATATTCTAATTAGGTTCTTTTGGTGTGCCATTAATGATTTCATCCCTCTTCCAGTACATAGCTTGAGGATTCGATACCAAACCCGTGTCCTAAAGAAAATCTCTTTAATATTCCTCTTATTGAAGTAAAGAGCTTTGCCAGCTAGCCAATTCCGTTATAGAAAATGGTTGTTGAGATATAACTTAGTCAATTTGAGTATTGTAACCAAGACATTGAAATTTGAGAATTGCTGCTTTTTATTTTGTTTCCAAGACCCCCTAAAAAGCACTAATCTCTACCATTGCCTTAACGTTGGTGGATTGATTACAGGTTTGAATTTTTCCCACTAAACAAAGAAATTGAGTGTGCACTGTACTCTCTGCATTTCCAAATGATTGCCTATGATCAAATTGTTCACTATCTCATCAGAAGACATCATAATTACATTAGCAACCAAAATTAATGGCAAAATTTAAGTAGGATTTATGCTGACATGTTATAGTGGATTGAGAACTTAGTGACAAATTATATGGAATAACAGAAGTTAGTAAAGTTGGCGCTAATTTTAGGCTGGAGTGAGTGCCACAAAGGACGTTTGCAACAATAGTATGTCTTTAATGATTTATACTCATGAACCATTAATTAATGTAAATCACTTTGCCATCAATGAATCTTTTGTGCAATTTTTATGAACAGCACTAATTATTCTAGTACAGATCGTTGTTGATTTTTCTGATACAAAATTCTCCAAAGTTATGCTTCACGTGTTTTTCTTATATTGTTATTGAAACTAGTGTGAGGTTTTGATAAAATTTACTAGGCAAAATGATTTTCATTTCTTGTTTTACCTGATGAACTTTTGTCTCTAAAATCTGAATAAAGTATGTTAAGGCCATAATGTAGGATGTTTTGATAAATAAAAGTTCCTTTGTACAAAAAGTGAATTTGATAAAGCTTATGAGCATTAAATAAATGACAGCTGACGTAATTTTTTTTATTGCACTTTCCTTTCTGAGTATTATCAATAACTTCAGTGTCAAATGGAGTTTCTGGATATTTTAGCTTTTAAACAATGCTAACATGTAGGACCTGGGAAGGAGAGTTAAGAGAAGGGACATACGGGTATATCTGAGGATAGGTAGAGACAAAAACGATGCATATAACTTTTTAGTTTATTCTAATTGGTAAATTTGGCGCTGTGATTATCTGGATAAGATTAAAATTTGCTTAAATAATCGAGGAGTAACTTTATCAATTTATGAGCCTGTAGACATCTATGAAATTGGTAGCCTGTTCGAGATATCCCCCATTTCCCTTATATCCATTATACATGCTTCTGGCATCTGATCCCTATTTTGTTGAGGTCTCTTCTATATTATGCCAAACCTTGATTGTGGAAACCGCTGCTTAAGTGTTTATTTCCAGAAGGCTGACTGCAAAATAAGTGTATCACTGTTGCACTCGTTGACGCTTAAGTGTTTATTTCCAGAAGGCTTACTGCAAAATAAGTTAATCACTGTTGCACTCCACTTGCTTGACTTGGTTATGATGTAAATATTAGGAAAAATATTATGTTACTTTATGTTCTTTATGATATTGACTTAATGTAACGAGGCTTGAATGTTGAAGCAATATCATGGTTTCCTTTCTCTATCTAGATTATAAGAGGTGGTCTCTCTTAACTGCCACGTTGGTTCGTTTTAGGTTTTACATTATTTTTTTCCTTTTTTTTTTTTTTTGGGGGGGGGGGCTCCTATACCTGAAAAACAGGAGTAGTGACTGCAAATATAGATGGCTTAGCTGTTGAAAGATGCTATATGATCTAGACTGCTTATATTATCTTGTCTATACTATTTTCTTGCCGTGGATTTGTGGAATGAGTCAAGTTTATAGTTTCATTTAAGAGTACATTATTAAAAGCACTAGTGAGGCTTTTAACTTTCAACATTTGTGAATGAGTATTGTCTAATAACCTTGTTCCAATGCTTTTAATGAACTTTAGTTAACTGTGAAATTTTCAATGTTGAACTTTTCCCGTTAAATCTTCTTAAAATAATTATAAAACCTTCGTTGCTCCTTTTTTTTTCTTAACGTTTCATAAAGTTAGTAACACTATTATTTCATTCAATTTTTGGCAAGTCCCTTTTACTACCTCTCCCTCTCACCCTACTATATTTACACATTTTCATTCCCTTTCTCTTACTTATCTACCTATAGCATTTTACAGTCTCTCCTATCTTTTACACCTTTTTCTTACACCTACTCACCACTTTATCATATTGTCTCTCCAGTTGCCTTATGTGCACATAGTAAATGTTAAGAACTTTTGGGAAAGGACACAGTAGTTAAATAGATGAGAGAACATGAATATGAGGCTATGGCCAACTACTGAAGTGGAGTTAGGCAGTGAGCGTTTCCTGTCAACTATTGATTCTCAAAACATATGTTGGACTTAATAGATTTTCTCTTGCTCACAAACAAGGCTTTCTAAATTAGGATTTTCTTGTTAAACCTTATTATCTGTATGCTTGTTATTGATGCACATTCTAGATATGTGACTATCATTTTTGTATATACATTTATTTGGCTTGTTTGTATAAATATCATGGGGTAGTGTGATCTTTCAAATTATGAGAGAATACATGAGTTTTTCTAGTAGAAAAGCACTTAAACTTTGCTAATGTACGCTTAAGCTTTGAACATTTTATGATGGAGGTTTAAAACTCTTGAAAGCATTGCTAAACTTATGAGTAGTGTGGATATAAGCGTATAACTACATAATAATTTAGGTCTAAGAAAACTTCACATTACATGCTTTTGCTTGCTCCACCTGGACTTTAATTCCTTTTACTTCTACTTATTCTGTCCTTGACATGTAGTTCCTTTGCATTGACTTTGATTTTCCTTCAAACCTTGTCCTGATATTTTCGTTAGGAAAAATTGCCCGCAATAATCCGACCTTTTAGCCATCCGCTGTATGGATTATTTTTAAATAATCTCACTTTTATACCCACTCCGCTATAAATGGTCCCAGCCGGTCATGTAACCTGTTATAACAAGTTACTTGACACGTGTCGCCATGTTATTTGTCAAAAAAATAAAATTAAAATAAATTAAATTTTAAAAAAAGTTAAATGTTTTTTTAAGAAAAACTGAAAAAAAAAAAAAAAAAAAATTAAAAACCACCACCAGCCCAAGCCTTCCCCGCCATCCCTAACACCTCATCCCGTAGCACCGGTCACCCAGATCCCCGGCGCCGGCGGTGCCTTGAACCCCCTCCCTGAACACCCCGCCTCCCTCCATCACATAACCACCGTCTCCTTCCCTCACGACAGCAGTCACAGCATCAACCTCCGTCGCGAAATCACCAGCCCCCAACTCCAGCGTCAGCGCCGTCGGCCACCAACAACTCGATCTGTCCACCCTCTCCCTCCCCCTAAACCGCCGACTCGTGGTCCCCTCACCCTGAAACCACCAACCACCCTCGAAAACCTGTTCCCCCGTCCCGATCCCAGTCCCTCTCCCCATCCCCGTCCAAATTCCGGTCGTTCCTCCCTTTGTCCATCCCGATTCCAGCCTCTCTCCCCTAGTCTCCTTCACGCGATTCCGGCCTCTCTCTCTCTCCTACCTCCGTCGCGATTCCGGCCTCTCTATCCTTCCTCCGTCGCGGTGGTTTCATATGTGGGTGCGGTTCTAGGGTTTAGGTTGGGTGGTGGTGGGTATGGTGGTGGCTGAATTGTTGTTGCTTAGGGGGTGGTGGTGATTTTTTTCTTTTTTTTTTATTTATTTTTTAGACTAATCAATAAGTGACACGTGTAAATTCTACTTAAAAAAAAATATTTACCTGCTCAACCGGTTCCAAGTAAAATGGGATCATTTATAGCGGGGTGGGTATAAAGGTGGGATTATTTAAAAATAATCCATAGGTGGGATTATTTTCGGCGGACGGCCAAAAGGTCGGATTATTGCGGGCAATTTTTCCTTTTCATTATGGTACTCCCTTCTTCCTTTTAAGATTTCACCATTGGGGTGTTGTTACTTTTTAAGGTTTTGTTGGGTGGCATTTATGAGAATGATAATTGGTGGGACCAGAAGTACTGTATGTGAGAGTGAATTTGTTGTCGGCTATATATAATATCGGGTGAACTTACAGGAACAAACCAAATAGGAACCTTATATGCTCAAGCTTTCTATAAGCTCCCACCAGGTGACTTGGTTGCTTCATGACAATTTTGTGTACTGCTTCATTTGGAGAAATGGATATTGAACCATTTTTCTGTGTGTTTCTCATGTTGAGAGAATTAAGGTGCAAGCGGAGAGGTTGTTGTTAGTTCTCCATCCTTTTAATTGACATTTTCACTTGCAAGATGTTAGAAATTAGCATTGATTATGAGTAGCCTAACCTTGCTTCTGGAAAACCCAAACATCAGTCAATTTTTGAAAAAATTGAAATCAAAGAACTCGAAGGCATGGAAATTGTATTGCAGTGCCTGGAGAGACGAAATCTCTTTATCTGGAGTAGCTTTTCTTCCTATCCCTTTGCCTGCAAGTTGGTACAGAATGAACCAGAATTCTTATTGAATTAATCATTAATGCTTTCTTAAGCCTGTGGACTGCCTAAAGCCAAATGAACAAAGTGTCCAAAAATGCATAGAATCGAGTAGCTTAGGTACTTCAGAAGGTTTGAGAAGCACTTAACATTATATTTTACCTGCCTGTGAAATTAAGATTTTCAGGCTTAAACTGAGTGTCCTACTTGAGCATAATGATAATGATATTTGTTTGTGAGTGCAAAAAGGGACTTGAAATCACTTGATTGACGGTAGTTTAAGGAATCTTCTCTATACTAATATGTTTTTCTGTGACAGGGTAATATAATTAAGGATGAAGTAACCAATACAACATACTGTGCTTACAGTTCTGATGTTGCTACTGGATATGGAGTTGGGGGATTCTTGTTTCTTCTTTCAAGTGAATCAGTGCTTATGGGTATGACAAGGTGCATGTGCTTTGGTAGACCCTTGGCACCTGGTAATGAACGAGCATGGACTATCATTTACTTTTTCTCGTCATTGTAAGAATCTCTCTATTCTTGAGAATATTGGTCTTGTCAACAAGAAACAGTAATACAAGCCATCATTATTTATGCGCATTATACGAATGGTAAATTATTGTCCATTGCGACAAATTTCTGCTAAATATTGGAAACTAGGGAACATATTCTGCTCTTCATCAAAAACAACCCCCTATCTGCTCACCATTGGAATTTAACTGGACCCTCTTGTCATTCACATCAGCTGATTTTTTCCGTAGAAACCTACCTTAAGATCCTTGTCAATGTAGCTTGCTATTCTGGAAAACCAGACTGAACTTGTTACAAATACAAATAACTGCTTTTTACTTGTTTTAGAACCTCGGTTCTGAAACTCTTAAACTAATTCTTGCCTGACTTTTTGTTTTGTAAAATTATTTTTTTTATATATATCAAATTTTCAAACTATTGTACTGCATATCTGTTTTTTACAAGAAAGTACATTTTGTAAATTTGTACTATTTGCAAAGAAAAATTCTGGCCCGATTTATTACTGTAAAGATGGCAGCTGATATTTTATTTGTGTCTATGTGCAGGCTAACATTTCTGGTTGCGGAGGCATGTCTACTCGCCGGTGCAACTAAGAATGCTTACCATACCAAGTACCGTCATGTACTCTATGCACAGAACTTCTCATGTGAGACTCTGCGCAAAGGTGTTTTTATTGCTGGAGCTGTATTTGTGATTTTCAACATGGTCTTAAATGTGTACTACTACTTATACTTTTCCAAAGCTACAAGCTCACAGACAGCATCTCACAAGACAAATCGCTCCAGCTCTACTGTCGGAATGACCGGTTACAAGTAGTTATGCTATAGATTTGAATCGACTAAAAGTCACTTTGAAGAGTTGTGCATTTCCTCCATTCTTGAAGTGAAAATTATATAGATCATTTCAGTGGACGATGGCATGTCTATAATATGGGGTAAGATACAAATCAGTTTTAGAACTTAGATAACAAAACTAGTAAGTTCGAGCTTTTTGGCTGCTCATGTTTCTCGTGTTTTTCATGTTTTTTTTGTTTTTGTGAAAAAAGAAGTAAAGCAAAGCAGGGCGAATGGTTCGATCATTTTCTGTATTTTCTTTTTGCCGAGGCTGTAGTGGTCTTCTCTTTATGCTATTATGTTATCAATTAACCTATACTAAAAGCGAATCTAAGATGACGTTTGTGACGATGTCATTAATAATTTTCCGTCCTTTTTGCACTTTCCTTTTTTTTTTTTTTTTTTTTACCAAATTTAAATGACTTTCATTTTATAAGCTACAATAATACTTATTTCTATTTTGACATCATATCTAATCTAATCATACCAATTAATATTTTTTTTTAACATATATTCTATTTACTTTAATATTTTAGTTACAAGTATACAAACATAGATTAAAAATAAGGTATTAAATATATCATTGTCCAATATTATTATAATATTAAGGAGTATCAATTTTTTCCTCCAAGCTCCAACATTAATCATTTGACATTAATCGTTATGCAATGTGATTATTAAAATTAAAATAAAAACCGCTACTACTCACTATAAATACATTTTAAAAAAGTTGATTATGGAATACTAATTATCCTAAAGTAATATAAATCAACTAAATTTTCATTTAATGCCGGTCAAAGTGTGTCAACAAAAATATAAGGACAAATGTATATGAGTTCGTATACGGGTACTAACCTTTTATTTTATTTTTTTCCCTTTTTTTTTTTGAAGACATATACGAGTACTAACCTAAGCTTATATTTTCGTTTTATCAAAAAAAAAAAAAAAAAAAACTTATATTTTCGTTTTCTTATACTTCCTCCGTTTTTTTTTATTGCATCATAGGGGTTTTGGAGGCAAAATTTGGTAGTGGGAAAAAGTAAGAGAGAGAAACGTAAAAATACAAAATTGTCCATGTAATGTAAGATAAAATAAAAAGTAAGTGTGAAAAAGTAAGGGTATGTTTGGTATTTGCAGTGTGAACATAGATATTTTTTATCCTAAAAAGGAAATGATGCAATAATAAGTAAACTTCCTAAAGTAGTAAGTGATGCGATAAAAAAAGAACGGAGGAAGTATAAAACCTAATAGCTTCTAAATTTCTATTAATAAATTATTTTTTATAAAATTCAAATCAATAACCTTTATGCATTTGGTATAAATTAAAATTCAAGTTATTTTGTGACAAATATTTTTTTTGGATAAATTGTTAAATTAACAATCATTCTTTATTCCCCTCAAAAAAAAAAAAAAAAAAACATTCTTTATAATTTTTGTTGTAAAGTTTAATTATAATCGTGCATGGCACGAGACTTAACCTAGTGCACGAAAAAGTAAAACCTTCTCAAAAAAAATAACAATTTAAATTTAATATTGGAGGGAATAAAATTGAAAACTACATATATAGATTATATATACTCCACAATCCCGTTATCCATAGTTTTATTAACATTTTTTATATACACCAGGTGCATAGAGTTAGCTACACTTACCACTTTAGGGTGGTTTTTGTTCATTTGATATTAAAGAGCAAAGATGTTCAATGAGCGGAAATAACGAAGTATAGAACTCAAAACAATATTTATCCTCGAAGTCTGACCAGAGACAAAAATAAAGGGAAATCAAAATGTACTCCTTTCTACTTTGAACGTATTTATTCTCGTTTTTTTTATTATTTTTTTTAACCGATGATTTCATAAATAAGAACAAAGACTATTATGTACTTCGTATAACCTTGTTAAATTTGTTTTAATACTACTATATAATATCACCGTTAACAGTTATTTGCAACATTTATTAAAAAAGGGGTGCTACCTATTATTTGCAACAAACTTATTTCTTTCTTATTTTAGTAACTTTTTTCTGTCAAAATGACTAAAATACCCTCATTTAAAAACTATTAGCACATAATATCACACATAATTACACAACATTATAACCTTAATCTAAATTAATTATCTTTCTCTCTCCTCCTCCATCTCTCATTTCAGCTTTCTCTCTCCTCCTTCATCTCACAATTCATCTTCTTCATCTTTCATCTCTCTTTAAACTCTAATCCATGTCACTAGTGGGTTTCAGATCTGGTTATTTGTGAGTGGTTTGCTTGATTCTTGGTCGGATTTGGTGGCTTGTGGGTGGATTTGCAGGTTTGTGGGGGTGGTTCGTGGGTAGGTTTGTTTATCGGGTTGGTCGAGGGTATTGGTGGTGTGTGGGATTTGGAGGTTTGTCGGTGCTGTTAGTGGTTCGTGGGGGTGGTTTTGGTGGCAGTAGAAGGGTTTCGGTGGTTCATCGGTGATTTTGGTGGTTCGTGGGGGTGGTTTTGGTGGTTAATCTAATCGGCGTTTAGTGGTTCGTCGAAGGGTCAAGGTGATTAGTCGGTGGTTCTGTTGGGTTCGTGGGTGGGTTTGGGTGGTGAAACGTGGTGGTTTTGAGTTTTGTGTTTTGGAGGGTTTAGTGGTTCTGGTGGTCGGTGGTATTGGTGGTGGTTAAATCGGGGTTTGGAAGGGTCAAGGTGATTAGTCGGTAGTTTTGTTGGGTTCGTAGGTGGGTTACGGTGGTGAAACGTGGTGGTTTTGAGTTTGGGTTTCGGTGGGTTTGGTGGTTCTGGTGGTCGGTGGTATTGGTGGTGGTTCTGGGTTTCGGTAATTTGGGTTTTTGTTTAGTGAAACGCTAAACATCGCCCGCAAATTACCACATAAAGCCCACAAATATGTTATGATTTGACCATTATGCCCTTTTGCTAAAATTGAGATAATCTCGGTGTAAAAAATGTGGAGCCGTATTGGCTCGTCGGGGGAGACCGGATGGCAGGCCGGAGATGCGGGGGACGCCGGAGGTACGTCGTCGTCGACGGAAAACGAGGTAAGTGACCGCTAAAATTCACGGTTTACCGTCGTAGTGGCTACGGCGCCTAGGGTGGACGCCCAAACCGTAGCCTGGACGTCCAAGCCGGACGCCAGAACCACCAGAGTGGCGTCCAGGCTAGACGCCCAGACCACCTGAGTGGCGTCCAGCCCAGACGCCCAGACCACCAGACTGGCGTCCTGGGCAGACGCCACTCCACTGGGTGAGGCGGCCCTGCCAGGCGCCAGTCCAGTGGGTGTGGCAGCCCTGGCAGACGCCACCTTTAATAATTAAATTTTATTTTTTCCTTTTTGATTTTGTTGTTGTTTTTTATTTAATTTTTTTTGTGAAAATAAAAAATCGAAAATGATTTTTTAAAAAAATTCGAAATGGGTTTTTTGTAAATTAAATTTGAAAATTCGAAATAGGTTTTTTTAAAATTAAATTTGAAAATTCGAAATGGTATATTTTTAAATTTAGTTTGAAAATTCGAATTGGGTTTTTATAAAAATTAAGTTTGATTATATATAATTATGTTTTTTTTGTGTTAATTATGTGGAAATATAGAAATTAAATGTATTATCCGTTAAATGTATTTATTGTAATATATAATTGATGCAGGAATATGGTGGAGACGGAAATGATTACAGTGAGATATTTGGACATGATGGTCCATTTGAAGAAGCTCAACAGGCGATTGATTGGGCAAAACAGGTTGCAATTGCAGCTGGATTTTGCTTGGTAGTAGCAACTCATAAATCTCAACGGGATGGTAGAATGGATCGCATTTTGAGATGTGACCGTTATCGCAAAAGAGAAGAAAGAGATTTTCGTACAGCCACTCGGTTTGACACAAAGCGGAAAGGTTGTGGGTGTGAGTTCAGAGTAAAGGTTCGACAACTACGGAGTCGTGACGGTTGGGAAGTGATAGGTTACTCTAAATGGGGGTATCACAACCATGAGATGATAGTATATGAAGAGGGTCATCGACAACTGAGCGGCTTAAGTCCTGCTGCGAAACTAGTTGTGAAAGAAATGAGTGATGCTCAAGTGAAGCCTGCATTTTAGTTTTTCTTGTTTACATTCTTTATTTACATTCCAAAATAATGTTCTATAAATAAAATACAATAACCATCAGTAATCCCTCCTCGACGACGACTCCCACTGCGCAAGGGTCTGTTCCAGACTATCAACAACAGCTCTCCCTGTTGCACTCATGCTGTCCTTCTCAAGAGAGAGTTTCTGAACGTCTTGCATTATCTTTCCCATCCACTGCATACAACAAAAAACAGAAGATGAAATACAATAACAACAAATAAAACTTAATTAAAAGACAACGATAAATATAATAAGAGACATACCGCTTCCGTGGCAGTAGGCGGTGGCACATAATCATCATCGCTGTGGTCGAGATCAGCGATCAACCTCGGGTGGGAATACCGGTTGAACCATTCCATGTAGTAATGGTCACACATGGGAGTAACCCCAGAGGGCGGCCGCTGCAACTCCGCTGTCCATAATCGAGCCACCATCGGAAACTGGTCCCACGTCCCGGTCATGATATCCGGCCATTCCACGACGTACTCCCTCGACGATGCAGGTCGGACCGCCTTCATCGGGCACGCCGGGGGAGGAGGGACAACTTGGACAAATCCAAGTTGGCGAAGACAACGCTGGGGCATGTACGCTTCGACGATGTCACGATACTGAATGAGTCCCGTGTACAGGGTCCTGGGTACCCTAACACTAGGGTTCGGGCCGAAAGGCATCCAGTTCACCTGTACAATTACAACATATAAAATATAATAACATGAATATAATATGTGCAAATAATAAAATGTAGACTCTATAAATAAACGTTACCTCTAAGGGGGACAGCCTGTCCAGCAATAACCGTATCGATCGGAGGCGGTCAACGGACTTCTTCTCCGAGCGGGGACTCCACGCACAAGCACGCGGCATCCCCTCATCAATAGGAACTGGGTCACGATGTGGTCGCAATGCAGGAAAATACTCGTATATCCAAGTCTGCAATAGAGTCAGACACCCAGTGATACCTGCCGCGTCAGCCCGACTCGCAAATCCTAGTTGGCGATACAAATACGCCAACGTAGCCGATCCCCAGGAAAACTGGCCTACACTGTCGGGGTCACACGCCTCTACGATGTCGCGTGGCCTGAGCTTGTTTCCGCCGCTCTTATCCGGAAACAAGGTACATCCGAGGAGTAGAAAAACATAAGCACTCAGCTGTGCGTCGGGCGTCCTACGTGCACTCGGGTACAAACACCGCTGCAACACAGATGCGATCTTCACACCTCCGTGTTCCCAAACACCTAGCGCCTCGGTGTACAGTGCAGCCCTGTCCACCGCCAACAACTCCGCCAGCGAATCTGCCTGATCCGCATCAGCCACAGCACAAAGTCGTTTACCCTCAACACGAATCCCCAGAATGGCCTCGACGTCATGTAACATGATCGTCATCTCACCGAACGGAAGGTGAAAAGAGTTTGTATCCGGCTGCCATCGCTCAATGAAAGCCGTGATCAGCGTACTGTCAATCTTATCGTGCATGGTGGGCTCAATGAAAGCTAGGAATCACACTCCCGTCAACAGGCCCACCGGGCACCTCACTCCTAACAACCCAAGAATCATTACCCGCCCTCGACCGTTTCCTGCTTGCCCCAGAGACAGTGGACGCAGATGATGTGCCAGATCTACTAACAAATCTACCACCCCTACCCTTACGCACCTCCACCATATGCGTCTCGTACATGTCATCAACCCTCTGACTGAATGGACCGTAATCATCATACGGTCCACTGCCATCGTCCACATCCTCATCCTCATCTGCGCCCTCCTCCTGCTCCTCCTCCTGGTCACCCTCCTCAGCATCATCATCGTCATCGTCATCCTCATCCCGACGGTGGATCCGTTCTCTACGAACTGAGGCCGAAATACCACGGGATCTGACATGTCTATGCCCCGACCTCTCCACTGAATAACTTCTACTAAGAAGCTCTATATTCTTCCCCCCACCATGACGACCCTACACAAAATTTTAAAATATATAAACATACAAAAATTTATACGATAAATAATCATCATCGCAAATCAAATACACTAAAAACAAACAAATAATAGTAAACAAAATATAAACGTAGAAAAAATACAACGAAATTGAAAAAATTTATAAAAATAAACAACAAAATATAAAAACAATTCAAAATTATATTACAAAAAAAAAAAAAAAAAAATTTAAAAACAATTTTTTAGAAAAATTTAAAAAAAAAAAAAAAAAAGGGGGGGGGGCGCCCTGGCTGGACGCCCAGCCGGCGGTGGTGGCGCCAGATGCAGACGCCGCCACCAGTTGGCTGGCGCCTGGGCTGGACGCCACCGCCACGGTTGTGGCGTTTAGTCTAAGCGCCGCAGCCGTGGCGGTGGCGTCCAGCCCAGGCGCCAGCCAACTGGTGGCGGCGTCTGCATCTGGCGCCACCACCGCCGGCTGGGCGTCCAGCCAGGGCGCCCCACCGCGTTCACGGCGGTTTTCCCCCTTTTTTTTTTTTTTTTTTTTAAACAAAATATACCTTTCCACCTTGGGACATCCTTCCCTCCGCCGCCGCCACCACTTCCTTGCCTTGCCGCCTCGACATTGCCGTTATTTTGAATTTTTTTTTTTAGAGAGGTTGAAAGAAGATGAGCAATGAGAGTGTGAGTGATGAGAGTGTGAGTGATGAGAGTGTGAGTGTTTTTTTTTTTTAAGGTCAAGGGCAATTTAGGGAAACCAAGTGAATTTTGTGGGCTTTATGTAGTAATTTGTGGGCGATGTTTAACAAATCCCTTTGTTTAATTATTTTTATTTTTTTTTTGACAAAGTTTAATTGTTTTTTTTTTGGTAGGATTAATATTTAACCACATGCCCTTAATTTTCAATAATCATGGTTTAAAACTTTTTCCTAGGAGTCCACGCAAACCCCCTTTGTTGCAAATAACTGGTAACGGAGGTAGTATATTCTTATATCAATTTTTACACTAATATGAGATACAATATGTTAATGATCAAGGGTGTATAATACAAAGTGGAGTTAAGTACATTGTTGGGGTCTAAGTTTTTTTTTTATTTTTTCACCTTTTGGGATCTAAGTTATTTTTGTTCACCTTTTGGGACCTAGAGTTAAGAATTCGGTAACTTAACTCACCTTTAACTCAAATGAATAAAAACTTAGTCCCTTAGCATTAAATATTGTCCAAAAAACACAATCCCTTGATAAAAACATAATCCCTTCATAAATTTTGTCAAAAGCAAAAAACATACACCCTTCTTAAATTCTGTCAAAGCAATTAGGAACAATTTTTTTCAACGAACACAAATCCAATATTTGACTATTAATTATTTCAAATCCAATTTTTTTCAACGAACAATTAATTAAACGTACACTACTATCAAAAGTGTAGTAGTGTACGTTTAATTAATTATCCTAATTATATCAAAATTGTATCTTTTAATATTTGCATCAAAAAGAAATTATATCCTTTTAATATTAGACTTTTATCTGTATGGTTTTTTTTTTCGATGGAGGAACAAGCCAAGGCAACAAAGAAAAAAAAAAGAAAACTAAAAACAAAAAACTAAAACAAGTAACTAAAACAAGGAGGGATCAGGCGTGGATTACAACAAACTTTTATCTGTATGTATAATAGGATAAAAATTGTTTAAGTCTAAATTATTTGTGTTAGAATTTTTGTTTTCTTAACAATTGTTGTCAAAAAAAAGAATTGTTTGCAATTGTTATTTGACTATCTTTTATTATGAAATCTTTTTTCACCTGTAAATAAAAATAAAATAAAAGTAACTCCATAATAATCATAATTTGGATTCCATTAGGATTTAAGTTATTTCTCTGTTAATTTTATCTTCTATCAATATACATAAAGATAAAAACTAAAATTTTCTGTATAACTTAATGTATTTATAGAATTAATTTTTTTTTTTTTTACTTTTTCCCAAAAAGAGTAGACTTATTAGTAAATTAAAAGTACGCCACCTATGAGTCGTAGCATATATGAACAACTATACCTGTTTGATTATACAATTATGAGGCTGGTTTGAATTTATACCAAATGAAGCTTCTTGCATACGCTTCCAATACCCCAAGCACACACGTGTCTCTTTTTGGAAGACCACCAATCAAATCAGTCAGAAAAATGCTTTTAGAGGTCTAAGTTTTATAAGGGACTAAGTTTTTTTTTTTCCTACCAACTTTCTAATTGACTAAGTTCTTAACTAAGGGACTAAGTTATTTAACCCAACCTAGTTAAATGTACACCGGAAATTGCACATGAGGTCCCAAACGGTAAAAAAAAAAACATAGGTCCCAAAAAGTGAAAAAATTAAAAACTTAGATCCCACTATTGTACTTAACTCATACAAAGTGAGCTAAAAAATAAAAACAAAATTATGTAGGATAAACTCTAATTCTTGGTTGTTTTAAAAATAAATAAATAAATAAATAAATAAATAAAATAAAATAAAATAAAAATTAATTCTTGGTTTCAAGACTTTTAAGTTATATATAATTTTTATTTGGAAATTTGGTTATTTTCAACTTTATCCTATTTTTGAGTCCATGCTTTATGAGTGTGGTTAGTTTGTTCCGGTTAAATCATGTTCTCTTCACATTAAGAAATAGTACTTTAAATACTCAATGGATGCATTGGTTTAACTTTTTACCTTATACATTAACTTTAAATATTAATATCTTTTATTTTCTAAACATTAATATCTTTTATTTTATGAAAAGATAGAGGATGTTTATATTTACTAAACTGAGCTGAAATGAACTGAACTGATTGAAACTGAACTAAACTGAATTAATTGAAACTGAAATGAACTGAACCGAGGGCCTGTTCTCATTGACTGAACTCAGCTGAACTGAACTGAACTAAGCTGAACTGAACCGAGCTGAGCTGAAATGAATATTTTATAAGAGAAGGAAATTAGGAGTTGAACTGAGCTGAGCTGAACTGAGCTGAATTTCAACGTAAGAGAACAGGCCCTGAGCTGAAATGAATATTTTGTAAGAGAAGGAAATTAGGAGCTGAACCGAACTGAAATGATTGGAGCTGAACTGTACTGAAATTAAGCTGAACTGAACATGCCCATAGTTGTGTAAAAGTGAACTGAGCATGGTCTTAGTTGATAGGAGTTTTGATTTCATTTTCTTATTACTACTTATTTGACTTTTTAATTAAGATTTATGTAATTTCTAACTATTTTTTTTTTGTAAATGTAATTTCTAACTAGATGCTACGAGTAGTTTTTTCTGTACTCCGTATCATTAATTAAATCTGATCATACAAAAAATAAGGGGTATGTTCTCATTGACTGAAATAAGCTGAACTAAATTGAAATGAACTTATTAAAGCTGAACTGAATATTTTATAAGAGATGGAAATTAGAAGGTGAATAGAACTGTACTGAACATAATCGTATGAGAACATGCCCTTGAGCAAGATTAGCGCAGTCTCATATTAAGACTTTAATTCATTGCTGCATCAGCTTTTTAGATTAAATTATTTTTTTTTTCTAATTTATAATTATGTAAGATTCCTTACGACTCAATAAAATTTATCTCTTCAATCGCTCAGACTCATTTTTTACATATAAATTAAATTATTAAAGTTTTTTAAAATAATTGAGTACTAAATTGAGTCTGAAGTTGAGTATTGAATTTTCAAGATTCCATTTCAGATTTAATTAAGACTAAACTTCATCAATGATTTAAAATAATAAAGTCTTGTCTTAAGACAACAAAATTAGAAAATGATGATATCATCTAGAATATTAAGACCTAGGGCTAATCTTGCTAAAGGCTGTAAAAGGTTGGAAAAAAAAAACACAATTATTTTTAAATCTGATCAAAGGGGCATTAAGATGGAAGAAGTGTCAAATTTCATCCGTAGCCTTAGCTTTGTAGATTTTATATTAGGGATTTTTATTTTATTCAATCTGATATAAGAAGCAAGTAATTTTTTCGGTTTGATTTTTACTCTAGGTGTAAGATGTTATATAATCTTCCACTAAATTAATTAATTTTTGTCACACTAGTATATATTCATTCGCTTTTACCTTCTTATTTCCTAATACTCCGTACATAAAATCCATAAATATTATACGGAGTAAATACTAATAAAGAATTCTTGGATACAATATAAAGAAATTGAATATAAATTATAAATTCTTCGAAAATGAAACATCATACAAATGGTATTTAATATCATCATCTCAAAGTAGTTGTTAAACAAGTAGCTAGGGATATGGGAAGAATTGGGATGATAAACAACAAGTCAATTCCATATACACCACAACACACGCATACCTTATACCATACTTGCCCCAACCGGCCAGAAATGAATAAACATGGTAATATGGTAAAATAATCGTAATTATTACTTTAATTTGTACCATATACAACGCCCAAACATCTTTTCACATACTTGTAAGCGTACAGAGAGTCGCAAGGACAATACTTTTCACATGCTTGACAAGCGTAGAGAGAGTCGCAAGGACAATGATATCCCATATTTTATACTAGTATAAGTTGTCAAAGCATATAAAAACAGAGGAAATAATCCAATCCGACCTACTAGTATATATAACATAAATCAAGATCTTCTCATTGAGGAGTATGTTTGATACTTCTCAAATCCCAGAGATCATCTTCCATAACATCACTATAAAATGCATCACTATTACAATTAGCATCAACATCCCAAAATGAAAACCAAATTGAACCCCATGACATTTGTTCATCCACTAACATCCCTGGCTTCAACCACATCCTCCAATCTTCACTATCTTGTTGATCATCACAACCTATAACGTTTGCTTCTATGTTATTACAATTGTTATAATTACTAGCATCATACCTTCTCTTCTCCTCTGTCGCGGCCACCACGACCGCCTCTCCTACCGTGTTCTTATTATTGATCTCACCTTCCTTCTTCGGCTTCTTTTTCCTTGACACACTCATTTTATTATGTTCCATCATCATTTTCTTTTGGCACTCCATTTTCATAGAACAAACAAGTTTGCTCTTTTTAAGCTTCTTTTGTTGGTATGTTAGGCATTTATTTGCAACTAACCTTATGTGCAATATTCCTTTATATATAGTACTCCTTGTTACAAAAGAAAAGTATTACCCTTTTCGCCCCTTTTATTTATTCTTTCTACTATTCTAATTTCTTAATATATAATTTGAGACCATAAAAAGTTAAAACAGGAAGAACAAATAAAGACGAAGAGAGTAATAAACCCCGAAAGAGATCTTATCCATGAATCAATCTGGTACTCAGTATATTGGAGGAATGGAGGGATAGAATTTAGGAGTTTGGACAGCGTAGGGCTGACTACTACTGCCTTATTTTTGGTTGGATCACATGGCATGACTTTACTTTGTTCTTTAATGGGTTTAAATCTCAATGTTATCCTTGAAATGGGTGATAAATGCAAGGGTAATTTAGTCATTTCAAATGGGGGTTAACGTGAGTCACAACACTAGTAGATAACGGCATATACCCACTGAGCTAACTACCATATTGACATGGTACAAGTGGCTAATTAGGGTCCAATAAAATGGGCCCTTTCATGTCGGCTCATGACAGTTATGATACAACTATCAACCCAACTTGTCCTCTAACAAGGACAAGCCCAAGATGTCGGCAATTCTCCAACTTTTTAAAATTTTCGTCTAATTTAAATATTTGCACATCTACTTGTATTGTATTCTCTGTATTTAGTAGGACAACCAAGTTTTAACTTTGTGATTGAAGAAGAAAAGGTCATTGAAGAATAAAAGGTCTAAATTTTAGATAGGAAAATTTGTATCTACATAAACAATAATAAATTATGAGAGTGATGTAAATGTCCATTCTCAACATGTTACATAGAATGTGGGTTGTTTATAATATTTTGGTTAAATCTTAAACAATATACAAAATTAGATTAATTACCAGTGAAACAATGAGATTACTTTTTTCTAGTATCAATCTCGTCAATTTTTAATCGCCTACAATTTCACTATTTCAGGAATTGACTTAAAATCATACCAAACTTGCAAAACAAAACAGCTAAATTTATTATACTTTGAGTCTTTTTTGTCTCCAGAATAAGAAGTTTTCACTTGTCATTCAAGAAACATTCACAAAATCAGTCAGATTTAATTCTCTCCCAGTCTCCCTTCATATCTAGCGACTTGAGAATCTCACCTCATTGCTCAATTGGTTTAGGCCCAAATTTTTAGCCATTATATATGTAAGCCTTAACGTAATTTCCTTATTTAGTTGGCCCAACTTCCATTACCTTGAGCCAAAAGCGAGGCCAACTTAACAAGTTTCGATTTATATACGAGACTTATATGGTCAATTAGACATTGAAATAAACTTACTGGTTACCTAAAATATGCCCAAACTAATTTTAAATGTAGACGATGGCCAAAACACTTAAACGATATTCAAATAGACACCCTTATCCACTTTTTACCGGGTTGTATAATTTATGAATTATATTGATCTTATTACAATTGGGATGGAAATTAGACTTTTGTAGCTTTCTAGCAGTGTGTTGTGCTTTATTTCAAGTTTGGGATAAAAAAATTTTAGTTGTGGACTTTAGTCCGTACACACTAAAGAAGTCGAAATTTAAATACCTAACCTTTCACTCTAAATTAATCACTAAGGCCAAACAGTTTATAAGTAAAATGGTGTCATTTAAATTTCACAAGGGTAATTCTATATGGTAGTCTTTAGATTTGATTTTCTATTTGGTGGAATTTTTATTTTTTTAATTTTTTTTATTATTTTTTTAATTTTTTTAATACCATAGTTTCTAATGGCCCCCTATATTTGATTAACCCTATGTTGTGCACCAATTCGTATTAAATTGGCTATTCAATGGCTCATTACCTAACCTTAACGATCATAAAGTCTAATCTAGGTGAACAAAAAATCGGGTCGGACCTTAACATCAAATATTATGCACAAACTTGCAAAAAAGTTTCAGGCTTGTCGAGCTAAAGTAATCTTTTCAAGCTTTTTTTGGGCCATGTTCTAGTTTCTAACTAAAAATAGTGCTTTTTTACTTACCTAAATCCGCTCTATTAACAGGCTGGGACAATGTGATCACCTCTAGTCTGATCTACCCTAAAAAAAACAATTTCTCCTCCTTCAAACCACCACCTAGTCCTTCTCTCTACTCACCCGTAACTGACCACCCTTTCTCTCTCTCTCCTCCACTTCCACCACGACACTATTCCCTCCTACCCTCTTACGTACTGCCCTTTTTCTTTCTCTTCCCTTCCATCACCTCGTTACATTCCTCACCACATGCAAGCTCTCCCCATCGCTCTTTCAACTAAACTCTTTCTATACATTGGTTTTGATTTGGTGGGGATGGTTTTTCGAGTGACAAAGGTGATTTTACGAGTGGTGGGGTGGGTTTTCAAAGTGGTGTAGGTGGTGTTTAGGGATGGGGATGAGCAAATTAGGTTGTTAGGGTGGGAATTTGGGTACCAGAGTTTGTTCGAGGTAGGGCTGAGTAAAACTATCTGAAAACCCGATGATCTGATCCGCATTCGATCCAAATAAAATATATAATTGATCCGAAAACATTTTCAAATTTTTGGATTTCGGATATCTGATATCCGAAAAAAAAAGTTGGATATCGGATATTGGAATCCAATCCGAAAATCCGAAAAAAAAATACTCAATCAGCATACCCTAAATACCTCAGAGGCCCAAATAACCCAAAGCCCAAATAAACCCAAACTAGCAAACCCTAAATCAAAACCCTCCAATTTTGCAAACCCTCCACCGCCTCTCACTCTCTTTTCTCTCTCCTTTCTCTCCTATAGTCTTACCTGTTAAATATGGAAGAGAAAATATAGAGAGATGAGGGAAGATTGTTACTTTGTATTTTAATATTCCATCTAGTACGGGATATATATAATATACATTACCTAGGGTTCCATCAACGGATAAGACCAAATACCCAACTCTAGAGTATTCTAGATAATACATGGGATAATAGTCATCCACAATAGATATTTTCATAACACTCCCCCTTGGATGACTATATATTGAATAAAACAATAACTAACATTTATTATAAAACCCGTACAAAGTAATACACTATAATGCGCATAAGATGCTGCCTCATTAAAAACCTTACCAGGAAAACCCAGTAGGAAAAAACCATGGTTAAGGAAAAAAGATTGCAACGCGCATTAACTCCCCCTCATGACTACATCACTTGAGATATTTAAGACGACGCAATCCAATGCCGTAAGCTAACTTTTTGAATGTTGCTGTCGGAAGAGCCTTAGTAAATAAGTCTGCTAAATTCTCACTTGAACGAATCTGCAATACATTTATATCTCCATTCTTTTGAAGATCATGAGTAAAGAAAAATTTGGGTAAGATGTGCTTTGTTCTGTCGCCTTTGATGTATCCTTCCTTAATTTGAGTAATACAAGCTATGTTATCCTCATATAAAGTTGTTGGTGCCTCTTTCCCAAATGATAATATGTTGAACTACCGACCTTAACCATACACATTCACGACTAGCCTCGTAAATTGCTAAAATCTCATAATGATTGGAAGAAGTAGCTGCAATGGTTTGTTTCATGGAACGCAAAGAAATGGCAGTACCACCATATGTGAACACATATCCAGTTTGTGACCGACCATTATGAGCATCAGATAAATAACCTGCATCTGCAAAAACCAATCAAATTTTCTTTGGACAACTTTGGGAAAAATAAACCCATATCCTTCGTACCTTAAAGGTAACGAAGTAAATGTTTAATCCCATTCCAATGCCTTCGGGTTGGACATGAACTAAACCTTGCTAATAAATTAATTGAAAATGATATGTCGGGTCGTGTATATATGACTTGCAAGGTACATTAGTGCTCCAATTGCACTAAGATACGGTACTTCAGGACCAAGAATTTCTTCATCATTTTCCCGAGGTCGGAATGGATCTTTCTCTACTTCAAGTGATCTTACAACCATAGGGTTGCTCAATGGATGTGTTGTATCCAAATAAAATCTTTTAAGAACCTTTTCTATGTATGTTGATTAATGCACAAGGATTCCATTCTCTAGGTGCTCTATTTGTAACCCCAAGCAGAATTTTGTCTTTCCTAGATCTTTCATTTCGAACTCTTTCTTTAAATAATCTACAGTCACTGAAATCTCTTCAAGAGTTCCAATGATATTCATATCATCAACATACACTGCAATTATAACAAATCTCGATCCAAATTTCTTTATAAAAATACATGGGCTAATAGGATCATTCTTATAAACCTTTTTCAACAAATACTCATTTAGACGGTTATACCACATACGCCCAGATTGTTTCAATCCATAAAGAGATTTGTTCAATTTAATACAAAAATATTCTCGAGAACTAGATTTTGCTGCTTCTGGGAGCTTCATGTAAATGTCATTATCCAGTGGGCCATATAAATAAGTTGTGACTACATCCATCAAACGTAAGTCAAGTCCTTGTCTCATTGCCAAACTAATCAAAAATCTAAAAGTAGTTGCATCCACCACAGGAGAATATGTCTCCTCATGAACAATACCAGGTCTTTGTGAGAATCCTTGTGCACCTAAGCGTGCCTTATATCTTACATCTTCACCCTTTTCATTTCTCTTTCGCACAAAGACCCATTTATATCCCACTGGCTTTACACCTTCAGGTGTACGGACTACAGGTCCAAATACTTCTCTTTTTCCAAGAGATTTTAATTCTGCTTCAATTGCTTCTTTCCATTTTGGCCAATCATTTCTTTGTCTACAATCTTTAATGGATTTTGGTTCATGATCCTCATTATTATCCATAACATCTAATACTACATTGCGTGCAAAAACATCATCGACGTCGATTTGATTTCGATTCCATGTAATTCCAGACATGATATAATTTGTTGAAATTTCTTCTTTATCAGGTACCTGAATTTCTTCTTGTATCATGTCTAAAGTCTCTTCTGGAGATCCTTCGGAAATTGTTTCTTCAATTTGACCATCATCAATCAATGCTCCTTTTCTTTTCCGAGGATTCTTATCTTTGGAACCTATTGGTCTTCCACGTTTCTGACGTGGTTTAGACTCATTAGAAAATTTATTTTGTCCTTCCAGGACATCTATTTTAAATGGAGCATTTACAACTAGAATATGTGACTTGATCACTCTTTTTGGGTCAGCAAACGAGTCTGGCAATTGATTCGCTAAACTTTGTAAACGAATTATCTTTTGAACTTCCAGTTCACATAGTTTAGTTCGAGGATCAAGATAGGATAATGATAATTCATTCCATTTAATTTCCTTTTCCAGCTCTCTCTTTTCTCCCCCTAATGTTGGGAAAAGTGACTCGTTAAAATGACAATCTGCAAAACGAGCCGTAAATAAATCCCCTGTTGTAGGCTCAAGATATTTAATTATTAACGGGGATTCAAACCCAACATATATCCCCAACCTCCTTTGAGGACACACCTTAGTGCGTTGTGGTGGAGCTATTGGAACATAAACCGCACATCCAAAAATTCTTAGATGGGAAATATTTGGTTCCTGACCATAAACCAATTGTAATGGAGAGAACTTGTGATAACTTGTTGGCCTAATGCGAATTAGTGCTGATGCATGTAATATAGCATGTCCCCAAGCAGAAATTGGGAGATTGAATTTCATAAGCAATGGTCTAGCAATTAACCGAATACGTTTTATTAATGACTCTGCCAGACCGTTTTGTGTATGAACATGTGCTACAGGATGTTCAACATTTATCCCAATGGACATGCAATAATCATTAAAAGCTTGAGATGTAAATTCACCAGCATTGTCAAGCCGAACAGTCTTAATGGGAGTATCTGGAAAATGTGCGCGTAACTTAATCAATTGGGCAAGTAATCTCGCAAACGCCAAGTTACGAGTTGATAACAAAGACACATGTGACCATCTAGTTGATGCATCAATTAAAACCATAAAATATCTGAATGGTCCACATGGGGGATGTATGGGCCCACAAATATCTCCTTGTATACGTTCCAGAAAACTAATTGATTCAAAATTAATTTTAGCTGGTGATGGACGAATAATCAACTTGCCTTCTGAGCAAGCAGCACATAAAAAATTATTATGAAGAATCTGCTGGCTCTTCAAAGAATGTCCACATGAATTCGTAATTATTTTTCGCATCATTATTGAACCGGGATGGCCTAACCGGTCATGCTAAACAACAAAATTATCAGTAAACTTCTGGTTTACTATAGCATGAGCTTCAATAGCATTGATTTTTGTGTAGTACAAACCACTAGAGAATGTTGGTAGTTTCTCCAAATTAAAACATGTTTTGAGCCTTGAGTTATATTTGTTATTTGAAGGAATTCGTTATTTTCTTCATTGATTGTCTCAATATGATAACCATTGTTGTGAATATCCTTAAAACTTAATAAATTTATTTGAGACAATGGGGAGTATTAAGCATCAATTCAGTTCCCCAAGGCAACTTTATTGTGGCTCTTCCGGAGCCCTCAATGATATTTGTACTACCCGATATGGTACTCACATTAGTTCTTTTCATCATCAAATGAGAGAAATATATTTTATTTTTAAGTATTGTATGAGTATTTGCACTGTCAGCAAGACATAATTCTTCACCATTCATAGCAAATTGAACTTGAGTTATATCCATGTTCTTCATGAAATAAAATACATGTCAAAATATTAAGCATAAAAATAAAGATGATAAAATACATAAATCAATAAAAACACTCAAATAGTTCTTAAATTTATAAAGCAAAAGTCCTTATTACAACGAAAGAAATAAACTTAAGTAAATCACTAGAATAAGCAAACATAAGTCTAATACTTAAAATTGACACAAAACAATATAATATAAATTATTCCCTTCTGGGGCAGTGAAGAAATCAGCAACTTCTAAATGAGTTGTATTGCCAAAATCAAAATTATTCTCTTCCGGGGAAGTAAGGAAATTAGCAACATCGAAATGATTTGCATTGCCAAAATCAAAATCACCTTCACCATCTTCAAGAACAAGGTTTGCCTCAACTTTCTTTCCTTTCTTCAATGATTCTTGGTAAAGTTCAATAAGATGCTTTGGAGTTCTACAAACCCGAGACCAATGACCTTTTCCTCCACAACGGTAACATATATTGGTATCACTTTTCTCTTTTTCATCCCTACGTTCCCACTTCTGGTGGGAATGTGAGTTTGTGAAATGACCTCCACAACCTCTACCATATCCACGTCCACGACCCCGACCGCGCCATTGGCCACGACCACGACCTCTACCTCGACCACTACTGCTGGAATGGTATCTGTTTTTAGTTTCTTTTACGTTATGGGTTGTCACATTCGCTTCAGGGAATGGAGTAGAGCCAGTAGGACGTGATTCATAATTTTTCATTACCAGCTCGTTATTTTGTTCAGCCACAAGAAGACAATATATTAATTCAGAATATTTTTTAAAACCTTTTTCTCTATATTGTGTCTACGGGACAATATTATTAGCATGGAAAGTGGAGTATGTCTTTTCAAGCATTTCTACATCAGTAATATTTTCTCCACATAATTTCAATTGAGAAGTTATTTTAAACATAGTTGAGTTATATTCACTAACAGATTTAAAATCTTGCAATCTCAAATTCAACCATTCATAACGAGCTCTAGGGAGTATCACTGTTTTTTTGGTGGTCATACCTTTCCTTTAGATTACTCCAAAGGATTTGTGGGTCTTTCACAGTTAAATATTCATTTTTGAGCCCTTCATGGAGGTGATGGCGAAGAAAAATCATGGCTTTAGCCTTATCTTGAGGTGTTGCCTTATTAGCCTCTTTTATTGTTTCACCAAGCCCTTTAGCATCTAGGTGTATTTCAGCATCTAACACCCATGATAAATAATTCTTTCCGGTAATATCAAGGGCCACAAATTCGAGTTTGGCAAGGTTCGACATTTTTTACTATACAAAATAATATTAAAAGATAAGTATATATAAATAGTATCCAAAATATATACTAAATGTTATAATCATGCATAAATAAACCTGATACAAATCATGCATAAATAAGAACGAAATAGAAGATGAGAACGTTAGCGTGGAGAAAAATAAGAATGGAATCTTAAATTATATATCATGCTCTGTATTTTGTTATATATGTTGATATTCCAATAAATAAGCATGCAAAAGTAGATAAATGTTAAATTATAATTGTTATGGGCTGCGATCATACTTACATGATAATAATAATAATAATATGGGATTCTAGATAAATGTTTGGTAATCCTACTCAGTTGACTAGCAATGGTGCTGATAACGTGTTAAATATGGAAGAGAAAATATAGAGAGATGAGGGAAGATTGTTACGTTGTATTTTATTATTCCATCTAGTACAGGATATATATAATGTACATTACCTAGGGTTCCATCAACGGATAAGACCAAATACCCAACTCTAGAGTATTGTTAGGAATATAGGAAAATATATTATTGTGATATATTTTCCATATAGATCTTATTATATTATATTATTTAGGATAATAATATATCTTAGTGATATTCTAAGATAGATTTATAGAAGTTTATATGATGGAGTTTATATTGTGTAGGTTATTTATGCTATAAATAATAGCCAAGATCATCAATACAATTCAAGCTATTCTCTCATAAACTCTATCATATAAACTACGTTACGTTGTATTGATGATCTTGGCTATTATTTATAGCGTAGATAACATACACAATATAAACGCTATCATATAAACTTCTATAAATCTATCTTAGAATATCACTAAGATATATTATTATCCTAAATAATATAATATCATAAGATCTATATGGAAAATATATCACAATAATATATTTTCCTATATTCCTAACACCCTCCCGCAATCGTAACGGCAGTAACACGAATGTTACGATTGGAAATTCGCACTTTGTTGAAGTCGATCGAGTTGCACCTCTCTGTTGATGTTGCCTTCAATTTTTTTTTATTTTTTTTATTATTATTATTAAAAAAAAAGAACTTTTGAATTGCTACCACGGCCCTTTGCTGGTGCCCGTGGTCTTTTGCAATTTTTTTTTAAATAATAAACAATATGCCAAACGTGGCTTTTCTTCATCTCCATGGAGATGCAATAATGGAGGAAGCACACTCAAACACTACAACCTAACCAAATCACATATGATCATTCATATTGATCACATACACCAATAATAACCCACGTATCACATGGTTATTCCAAAAAAAAAAGATTAAAAAAAAAAATAGAAATTTCAAAGAGGAATACTATTGCATAGCGGAAGCAAATTTATGAATCCCACCGGTGGGTTTAATATTCTAACCCACCGGCAGGGGGAGAATTTGTGTGAACGGTCCCAAGATTTAACCTGCTCTTGATACCATGTTAAAGGACCAACTCAACCAAAAGCTTAAGCTGATGGTTGAGGCCCAAGAATATGTTTTATACTCTATCAAGTATTCTAGGTAATACATGGGATAATAGTCATCCACAATAGATATTTTCATAACATTATTAAATCTTTTTTTTTTTTGGTGAAAAATTCTCTACTGTGATTTCCCTCAATTCACCACCATCAACATCCGCAACAACCAACAGCTTGCCCGGTTTCCCTCCTCACGACTGCAACCACCAATGGCCCACGACAACGATCTGCAACAAACATCTGCAACACCATTGCTTCCCTTCAGCCACCGTCACCAACATCCACGATAATACGCAACAATACCCGCAACACCACGACTTTCCTCTAGCTACGACCCATTTGCGCGTTTGCCCAGCTTCATCGTTGCATCCACCAGTTGTTGCAATGATTTTTTTTGTTTTTTTGGAGTTGTTTAATTTGCTTTTGGCTCAACTTCAATATACTTTGCATTAGCAAAAAAAAAGAAGAAAAAAATTGGCCATTAAATTAGTACTACGTGTATCAATTTGCCTTAAATGAATATTTTTTAAAATTATTCAAAAATAAAAAAAAATAAATAAAAGCCGGATAGTTGATATTCGAGGTATTCGATCCGAAATTTTCGGATCGGATACGGATATAAAATATATTAATTTTCGGATATATAATCCATGATCACCCCTAGTTCGGGGTAGGGGTGATAGTTTGGTTGCGGTTTGGATTACAGCCAAAACCGAATCCTATTCGAATTAATTCGGTTTCGGAAATCTCAATCTGAATCCAAACCGAATTAAGATTCGATCCAATCCAATCCAAACCGAATTAATTCGGTTTTTCAAATTAGAATCCAATCTAAACCGAAATTTGTTCCCTTCTTTTGCAACATTCAAACCCGAAACTTGAACTTCACCCTGAAAATTCCTACAATCATTTCTTGTTAACTACATTCTTTGTGAGAGAGTAAGATATTGAGAAAGGAGAATTAGGTTTTTTTTTTTTTAAAAGTTTATATATGAAAGGAGAAAGTGGTTGGATACTTTGAAAACGAAAATGGGCTTAAAGTATTGGGTCAAAATTCGGTTTGTAATTCGGATTTTGGTTTTTTAAACCCCAAATCGAATCCAATCCGTAATATATTCTGAATATCTATGTAAACCCTAAAGATTCCTAAGCCACTGGGAACAAAATAAATCAAGAGGATCTTCTACATTTTAAATATATTCTGAATATCTATGTAAACCCTAAAGATTCCTAGATATAAATAAGAAGAATTAGGCATTATAACTGACATGTACGCTCACATATAATTCAATATAAACAATTTGCTCTACTTTTATCTACGGAACTACATCCCTACTGAACAAGGAGGCTTGTCCTTACTCAGTATTGTATCTCTTAACTCATCTTCTTTATCTTATTGAATATTATCTGCTTACTTATTGGTCATTTTATTGCTTTTATACTGTTCTTATTTACTTTATATATTGTTGGTAGAATGATTGTTATTACCCCTCAAGACCTAGCAAATTCTTAGATGTCCTAGCTGAGATTTGCCTAAACAATTTGACGCCCACCGTGGGGATGATAATCAATTAACCTACCAATTCGCCAAAAACCAAAACAAACACCATGACTGGGCAGCCAGTACCCTTTACCATTGCCGAAATCAATGAAGGAATGAATGCATTCCGTCAAACCTTAGACCAGCAGAAAATCCAAATCGAAACACAGCTGGCCCAGAATGAAGCCCTCCGCAGCCAAATACAATCAGTCGCATCCAAAACCGTTAACACCAGAAAGAGCACTGAAAGTATAGCCATGCAGCTTGACATGTCCGGAACCTTTCACACCCCTAACGGGGAAAAAGGATCTAACAGCAGGGAAACGACCCTAGATCTAGACTTTTTGGATGCAGGAACCCTCAAGAAGAATAATCTGGAAGGAGCCGAGGAGGGAAAAATAGAAAAGATGGTTAAGGAGTACCTCAAGGCAATTGAGGCCAAGATCGCCAAAATTCCTAGAATGCCAAAACCCATGGAAGAAGAAGCAGCAAATGGCTATATAGAATCCCCTTTCTCAGAAGAGATCGCCATGGTAGAAGTGCCGAAAATATTCAGCACACCAAACATGACTATGTATGATGGAACAACAGACCCTGATGAGCATGTGTCCCTCTACAAGCAGAAGATGATGACAAGCTCAATCCCTAGAGATATCAGGGAGGCCATCATGTGCAAAGGCTTTGGAGCCACACTATCAGGTCCAGCTCTAACTTGGTTCATTAATTTAGATAATGGGACAAATCGATCTTCTGCAGGAATGGTGAACCTATTCAAGATCCAGTTTGCCAGCAGCAGGAAAATCGAAAAGCAGTCTTCAGATTTGTACCGTGTTGTGCAAAGACATGGAGAATCCTTGAGGGACTATCTTAACAGGTTCAACAGGGAAAAGATTGGGATACACAAGTGTGACGCTCCTACAACAATCGAAGCATTCAGAAGAGGATTTCTAGACCATAGTGAACTCTACAAGGAGTTAACCAAATATTCCTGTACAACCTTTGAAGATGTTCAAGCCAAAGCTATAGCCCAAGTCAGATTTGAGGAGGACACATATGCAAGAAAGACTCCCGAGCTAGATCGCCAGCCAAGAAGGAGTAGCAACTTTCCCAGAAGAGATCATCGATTTAATCCGTATCAGCGTTCTCGCTTTGATGAAGGATCAATCAATGTTGTCGAAGAAGAATTCTCCGATTGGAGGGAAGATCCTGAGCTCCCACCTAAATTACATGAATATTGCTTCAATGTTAACCCTGCAGGAGAGTAATTAGAACCCTGAATAAGATGGGAGATACTGTGCAATTGCCCAGAAAGAGTGATAGGCCTGGAGAGAAGAAAGATTCATCCAGATGGTTTGATTTTCATTCAGATATTGGTCATACAACCGATGAATGTGTTGGGCTCAGAAAGGAAGTTGCTTACCTACTGAAGAAAGGTTACCTCAAAGAACTCCTGTTAGATAGATCTAAAGTTCCAGGGAAAGAAAGAGAATCAAAGCAGGGAGGTCCTCCACCTCCAATTGTCAAAACCATTTGTTTCATATCAGGAGGGTCAGAAGTATGCGGTTTAACATACTCAGCAGCAAAGCGGCACGCAAAGGAGAGCAATAAGGATCAACCCGACAGAAGGGAGAAATCCAAGATAGATATTCCCATCATGTTTGAAGAAAGCGATGCAGTAGAAGGCCATCATGACGGTCTAGTGATTTCACTCCCAGTTGGAAATTGCATGATCAAACGAATCCTTGTTGACAATGGAAGTTCTGCAAACATCATCATGCTTGATACTTTGAAACATATGAACATAGACGAAAAGAACATCATCAATAAGTCAACAATGCTAGTAGGATTTAGTGGGGAAACCAAGACGACAAGCGGGGAGATCACATTAGCTACCTATGCAAAAGGAGTCAACCTACAAGTCAAATTCCTAGTGATCAACACTCTATCCTCATACAATATGATCTTAGGCAGACCCTGGATACATGAGATGAAGGCCATCCCCTCTACGTACCATCAAGTCATTAAGTTCCCTACCAGGTGGGGTATTTAAGAAATCAGAGGAGATCCTAAGGATGCCAAGGAATGTTACAAGATCGCCTTAAAAGCAACATCTGCAGAAAAGAGCTCAGCATAGCAATTAGAGGGTCAACTGGGCCAAGAGAAGTTGAGCATAGCAGAAGAACAAGAAGCCACAGAAGTCCAGTTGAACCCCAAGCACCCAGATCAAAAGGTCATAATAGGGTCAGAACTGAAGTCGGATCTCCGACAACAAATATATAACTTCTTAGAAGAGGAAAAAGATGCATTCGCTTGGACCCATGAAGACATGAAAGGCATCTCGCCAGATGTAATTACTCACAAGCTGAATGTAGATCCAATGCATACACCAGTAAAGCAGAAGAGAAGGAAATTTGCACCAGAAAGGAACAAGATTATCAATGAGGAAATCCAAAACCTATTGAAAACTGGAAAGATCAGAGAAGTAAAATACCCAGAATGGCTTGTTAATGTAGTTGTAGTCAGGAAGAAGAACGGAAAATGGCGAATCTGCATAGAATTCACAGATATCAACAAGGCATGCCCAAAAGATCCGTTCCCCTTACCTCATATTGATGCAATGGTAGACGCCACAGCAGGGCACGAGCTGCTATCCTTCATGGATGCGTACAGTGGTTATAATCAAATACTCATGCACAAGGATGACCAGGAGAAAACCGCTTTTATTACTAGTCAAGGAATATATTGTTATAAGGTAATGCCTTTCGGATTGAAGAACGCAGGAGCGACGTATCAAAGGCTGGTGAACAAGATGTTCGAAAAACAAATAGGGAACACAATAGAGGTCTACATAGACGACATGGTGGTTAAATCCAAGAAGGCAGAAGATCACGTCAGAGACCTTAGAGAAGCATTTGCCATCCTAAAGCAGTACGACATGAAGTTGAATCCCACAAAATGCACATTTGGAGTACAGTCAGGAAAGTTCCTAGGATACATGGTTACACAAAGAGGAATAGAAGCTAGCCCAGACCAAGTCAAAGTTATTCTAGATCTGGAACGACCAAAGTCAAAGAAAGATGTACAGAGCCTAACAGGGAAAATTGCAGCACTAAATAGGTTCATTTCAAAATCTTCAGACAAGAACAAAGCCTTCTATGAAGTATTGAAGAAGAACAAGGAATTCAAGTGGGAACAGGAACACGAAGAAGCATTTCAGAAGTTAAAAGAGTACTTAGCCAACCCATTGATTCTCTCAAACCTAAGGAAGGAGAGCCCCTCCAGTTGTACCTCGCAGTATCTGAAGGGACGATCAGTGCAGTCCTTACAAGAGAAGAAGGTAAAGAACAATTCCCAATCTATTGCGTAAGCAAAACCCTACTCAGCGCGGAAACAAGATACGCGTCCTTAGAGAAAATTATTTTGGCCCTAGTTACTGCTTCAATAAAGTTACGCCCATACTTTGAAAGTCATTCCATATGAGTTCGCACCAACTATCCCATCAAAGCTATCATGAGAAAGCCAGAAATGTCAGGAAGAATGGAAAAATGGGCCTTACATATGAGCAGGTACGATATACAATACGAACCCAGGACCGCAATCAAATCACAAGCTTTGGCAGACTTCGTAGCAGACTTTAGTCCAACCCTTGAGGAAGAAGTACAGAAAGAAGTATTGGCATTGCAAGAACCAAAGGCTACATAGAAGTGGATACTCCATACAGACGGCGCAGCGAACATACGCGGTGTAGGCCTAGGAGTAGTACTGACATCACCCCAAGGAGACAAGATAGCATAGGCAATAAGATGCAACTTCAAGGCCACCAATAATGAAGCTGAATACGAAGCACTGATCATAGGGTTAACCGTCGCAAGGGATATGAAGATACAACGTCTAGAGGTAATTTCAAACTTCTTACTCATGGTAAATCAGATCAATGGAGGATATGCAACAAAGGATATCAGGATGATAGCCTACCTAGAAGTCACAAAGAAACTCATTAAGGAGTTCAAAGAATCAAGATAGACCAGGTACCTAGAAACTTGAACACTAAAGCAGACGCCCTGGCAAACTTGGGATCAAATATTAATCTAGAAGAATTTGGAGCTATTCCCCTAGTGCACGTACTCTCTCCATCCATAGAGAAAGAATCAACCATGAACATCTGTGAAGTTCAAGCAGGTCCTACAGAGAAAGAAGACGACAGCTGGACAACACCACTTAAAGAATACCTCTTGGACAAGACAACACCAACAGGGAAAGTAGCAGCTCAAGCATTCGCTCTGAAAGCCTCCAAATATTTCCTAATCAGCAACGTACTCTTCAAGAAGTCAGTAGAAGGTCCCTTCTTACGATGCTTAGAGAAAGAAGAAGCACAACATGTCTTACAGTCCCTACACAGCGGGGAATGCGGAAATCATTCAGGAGGAAGGAATTTAGCCAACAGAGCACTTATAATGGGATACTATTGGCCCAGCATGAGAAAGGACGCTGGAGAATTCGCCAAGAAATGCTTAGCATGCCAAAGACACGCACCTTTGACTCACAAAACGTCAGAAGAGTTACATCCAACACTGACGCCTTGGCCATTCATGAAGTGGGGAATGGATATAGTGAAGCTACCACCGTCATCAGGGCAAAGAGTACACTTCTTAGCAATGACAGACTACTATTCAAAATGGATCGAAGCAGAAGCGTACAAGGAAATCAAGGATAAACATGTCATCTCGTTCATAAAAAGAAACATCCTAAGTAGATTCGGAGTACCAGCAGAGATCATTACAGATAATGGCTCCCAATTCATCAGCAATAAGACCACGAAGTTCTACAAGGAATGGAACATTTCTCTCATCACTTCTACGCCTAGATACCCATAAGCAAACGGACAGGCAAAATCAAGTAACAAGGTCCTTATAGGCAACATGAAGAAAAGGCTAGAAGGAGCGAAAGGGAAATGGGCAGATGAATTGCCCAACATACTATGGGCAGATAGGACAACTCCAAAAGGCGCTACAGGCCACACTCCATTCTCATTGGTGTACGAGTGTGAAGCAGTGATCCCAACAGAGGTAGAAGTCCCCACAACAAGGTACGGGTTAATGACAGAAGAAAGGAACCAAGCAGAGCTAATTCACAACTTGGACACAGTGGAGGAATTAAGAGAAGACGCGAAAATGAGAATGGCAGCATATCAGCAAGAAGTAGCAAGATCCTTCAACAAGAACGTCAGGGCAAGAGTCTTCAAATTGGGAGATTGGGTTCTCAGAAAGGTGTACGAAAATACCAGAGAGGTAAACGCATGGAAATTAGCACCCAACTGGGAAGGACCCTACGAGATCATCAAGGTAGTAGGTAATGGAGCCTACAGACTCAGAAGTGCGGAAGGAAAAGAGGTACAGAGAAGCTGAAATGCAGCACATTTAAAGCTCTATCATTTCTGAAGAGCGAAGGTACGTAGCCATCATTTTAATTTCGTTTCTTTTTACAAAAGAACACAAAAACCATAAAAAAAAAAAAAAGGAAAACAAGCAAAAAAAAAAAAAAACCAAACAAAAATCTCCAACAGCCAAAATCAGCACGAAAGGTACTCCTCTTTACTTACACTTTGTCAATTCGATTTATTTTCACTACGAATACTGACTTTGGCATCGGAGGGCCGTTGGGGAAACCCACGACCACCCCTCACCCAATTCTGTTTTGTAAGGACAACATTGACACTGCTAGGAAAAGGCATGACAAGACACTATAGAGCAATGCTTATTCGTCCCTACAAGGAAAAAACCAATACGAGGACAGCAAACCAACTATCCCCGCAGAATAAGCACATACATGTAAGAAATATTACATCCATAATACAAGTGTAATACAACTATAATACAACTGTAATACAACCGTAATACGACTATAATGCAACAACAATACAGTAAGAAACATAAGCACAGTTCAAACTAGCAAAAGAAGCAGAATTACTTAGTTGCAAAAGCAACAAAATAGACAAATCATCCAGCTACAACAATGCAGAATAAAAACAAAATAAAATATCCAACTGCACTAAGGCAGTAAAAACAAACATTCTTCAAAGCTAAAAATATTTAAAGTGGCGCAGCACCATTGAAACTAATTTCCGTCCATGTTATCAGCAGGGACCACCTCCTCAGCAACAGACTTCACACTCTCTGGGACGTCCTTGACCTCGTTGTTATGGGGAGAGTTCACTTCCTCATCAGCAAAGCTCAGCAACAATGAGCCAGGAGCAGCAGTCCCTTCAGGAAATGCCTTCTCAAAGGCGGCCTTATCAGCATCATAATCCCAAGCCTCATGCTTCCCTTGCTGAAACTCCTCCATCATTTCAAGACGAGCTTTCCCAAAGTAATACGCTGCAGCATCAACAACTTCGTTCCCAGCCTCCTTCAAGGTGCTCTTCAGCCCATCACGTTCAACAATGCACTCCCTATGCTTAGTCCTTTCAACCTTCAAAGCGTCAGTAGCAGCCTTGTATTTGTCAGAAAGGGCATCACGTTCCTTCTTCATAGCCTCATACACCCGAGTAAACTCTGACACTTTGCCCAGTACGCCCAAAAAAGATTGAAGACTCTGCAAAGTATGGAATCGTGTAAGAAAAACGTAATTCAATAATGTCATTTTTATTTAATTTTTATTTTTGGGAGTATACCATACCTGGAAAGACTGCACAGCAGTCTCTTGAGAAAGGTCAGCGAAAGTCTGCAAGGACTGACGATCCTTGAAGGACGGAAACAGCAGAGTATCCACATGTGGAGCCAAGGAATCAAAAGAGAAATCAGCAGCATCAACATCAATAGGCATCTCCAGTTTCCTCTTTAGGTTAGTACGAGGTGGGATGGAGGAGGACCACTCTTTGGAACAACCATCTTGAGAGGAGCGCTCTCTGAAGTTTGAGGAGAAGAACGAGACTTAAGGCGACCTAAGAGAGAGGACGAGCTAAGAAGGTCATGAGACCTTAGTGACCTCGAAGTGTCTACAAGGAACATGGCAGGATTCAAAAAGGAATATATCAGATAACATGACAACATACTCAGCAGGGTACATAACCAACTCAGAAAGGACAAACAAACCGGAAACCAACAAACTTATAACAAAGGCGAAACAGAATTGCAACAACCAAATAAATCTACAAGGATTGACACATTAATGAACATTACAAGCACAACAGAAAGGAAGAAAAACAAACCTTGAGACATAGTTGGAGCAACTTTCTGTTCAGAATCAGAATCGTCCAAAGACTGGATCTGAATAACCGCTTCAGGTTGCGTCAACCTGATGAAGGATCTCTCGTCTGCACTCAACTCGTACAACTTGTCTATCAGAGATGGAGACTGAGAACGCTGCTTCAATTTACTTACTGCAACCATCAAGCAAATAAGCCCAAATCAACAAAGAAGGAAAGCAAAACATAGGAAAATAAGAAAACAGATTACCTTCAGCCTCAACAGTGTCAATAAAGAAGAACTTGTGATACCACTTCTTGTCAAACGCCTTCTCCAAGTCAGTCACCAAAGGACCAACACCATCTTTCAAACGAAGACCAACCCGACCCTTACCACTGGTCCTAATAGTATAAGGAATCCCTCACATCAAGTTCTATACCCAATTTCGCACTCAGTAAATCCAAAATTCTCAAAACCCTCCAAGTCTGGGGCAGTAACCGACAAGGCGAGAAATTGACGAACAAGAGAAGAAAAAGGGAAAGTATGCCCAATTACAAAGGGGTACTCGAAGAAGCACACCCAACCAGGGGTAGTCCAGTCAGCCCTCTCCCTAGAAGACGGGATTTTCACCACAACCCCATCAGGAAATCGCACAACAGCAGCAATATTTTGAACTTCCTCCTTCGTTACAGTAGAAGGATAAACATCCTTAGCAGGGAAGACATTTTGCGCAACCAAAGTCGGCTTCTTCACACCCTCATCCACCCCAGCAAACACCACTCTTACAGGATCACCCATCACAAAACAAAAGAGAAAGCAACGAAGTGAAGAAACAGAGAAAACAGAGAAGAAAGAGAAAATACCTGATTGAAATTGGGGAAAAGAGTAAAATGATTAAACAAAAGCCAGCACACCCAATAAATACTGAAGAAATAAATAAACCGCCCTCCACGGTTACCGAGGAAATTACCTTAAAAGTGCCACCACGTTCCGCATTTTTGTTAACCGTTGAAATAATTCGAAAATCCTCATAACGACTTCTTTAGGTAATTTTCACTTCCAATACTTGAAAATAAAAATTAGGGGCAATTGTTGGGCCCATATGGACATACGACCCAGTATGCTTAGGGCACCAATCCAAGATCAAGGATTCAACAAAATAAGTAAGAACGACTTGATTGGAATAAACAAGGAAAGCAGCATCAATAGTATCAATCAAGAAAATACTTGCCAAAGATATACCTATAGAACAGGGAACAAAATAAATCAAGAGGATCTTCTACATTTTAAATATATTCTGAATATCTATGTAAACCCTAAAGATTCCTAGATATAAATAAGAAGAATTAGGCATTATAACTGACATGTACGCTCACATATAATTCAATATAAACAATTTGCTCTACTTTTATCTACGGAACTACATCCCTACTGAACAAGGAGGCTTGTCCTTACTCAGTATTGTATCTCTAAACTCATCTTCTTGATCTTATTGAACATTAACTGCTTACTTATTGGTCATTTATTGCTTTTATACCGTTCTTATTTACTTTATATATTATTGGTAGAATGATTGTTATTACCCCTCAAGACCTAGCAAATTCTTAGATGTCCTAGTTGAGATTTTCCTAAACAAACTAGCACTATCTTCGGTGTATTGCAATAATTTATTTTTATTTTTATTTTATTGACATTGTAAAAAAATAAAAAAATAAAAAACCCCTTACGCTAGTTCGTGCTAGTTTATTTCCTATAAAACTTTTTTCGCCCCTATATTTTCCGAAAAACAGACACCCTAACACTCTTTTGCCCCTATTTATAATATTATTTAAACTAAAAAGGAAAACATGTTCCCACCAAGTGTCACTGTTCCTTTTATATGACTTGGCGCCATATGAGCACTATCTATCACCTTATGTGTCAATCATTTATTACCCTAAAACACTTCCATTTGTGTAATCATTGTATTGAATTTTACCATAGAATGTAAATTCTACATAATTGTACATTAAGACATCAATCACACACTAATGGTCATATTAAGACATTGATCACACACTAATGGTTGTTGATTCATTGGATGCTAAGTTTCTATATTAAATACTAGTCAAGCAATTATACAAAGTACTCCAAAATATTTATACTACTATAAGTTATTCCCTTTGATATTTTTTTTTTATTTGCACCACTTTTCTTTTATGGTGGTTTTTTTTTTTATTTGCATCACTTCTATATATGATAACTGAAGGAGTTATGTCTTCGTCGTGTGCAATTACTAGATATATAATTGGATCAAATTATGGAGATAATTAAGTTCGTACTTTTGGGTCGTCGTTTTGCCATAGCTAGAGGTACTAACGATCTTTGGACTAGTAAAATAGCCCAAAGCCCAATTGGACGGATCCTATAAGGTCACACAAGGGGCTAGATCAAGCATTAGAGGACGAGGCCCATCATGGGCCTCATCACTCTAGGTAGCCGGCCATGTAGAGGATTAGAAGGAGTTTTGGGCTTCGTGCCCTAGTCTAATTATAATGAGATTATAAATAGACTAGGTGCCTAGGTTTGCAAGTACAGAAGCAATTAACCGATTAGTGTTATCAAACCCTAATTAGCAAACACAAAACCCAACCCCTCTCAAAGTCCTCTATCTCTCACGGCTCTCTCCTCCTCCTCACGCCGGTGGTGGTTCATGGTGGTGGTGGTTCGTGCGGTGGTCGGTTGTCCATAAAGGTGGTGATCACGGTTTTCCTCAATCACTCGACCAATCTAGTATTGGTGGATGGCTTGTTCGAATCTCGTGGACTAAGTAGAGGAGCAACGCTTGGGGCTCTATTCTCTCCCTGATTTGTCTGTCGAATAGCGACGTGGAATTCACGCGTCAAAGGTATGATCATGTGTCTTGTGTGTTATGCATGTGATCTTGGGATTGGTACTTGATTGAATATGATTCATATTTTTCCGCTGCGTAGTACCTATAAACTCCTACAGTGGTATTAGTTATCCTCTTGTATGACGCGCTAGATCATAATAATACGATTATTTGATGTCCATGTTAATTTTATAATTTATTAAGAGGGAGAAATTAATTTAATTATGGTTCAATTATTATTTTTAATGTGATTAAACTTTTGGAATCGATTAAATGTGATTTAATTATGCTCAAAATAGCCATGAAGATGACCGTTTTTAGCCCTAATATGTTCGAAAATTTCGAACACCCTAACCCTATTTTTCGAATTTTTCGAAAAATCCTAGCCCTAAAATATGATTTTTGTGCTTGTTTTTTATTTAATTCGATTTGTTTTGTGATTCATAATTCTAATCGGATTGATTTATGCATAAAAATGTTTTGTGTATGATTATCAATTTAATTTTAAAAGTTAGAATTAAATTGGGATTAATTTTATGATAAACCCTAATTTTAAAGTTGAATGTGATTTAATTTTAATCTTATGGACTGATTTAATTTAATTATGATAAGTGTTATTTTAATTAAATTAAAACACAAAAAAAATTATTTAAAGGCGGCAGCCACGGCTGGGTGGCGCAACCACGGTGGCTGCCGCCGCTGCCGGTCCAAGAGGGAGGGAAAGGGAGGGCAGAGGTCGAGGGTGGCTGTGGGCAGCAGCGTGCAAGCGTTGCACGACTGCTTCCACGGCCGCTAAAGTTGTTGCCACGCTGCTGCCCTTGCGGCAGTGGTTGTTGTCAAGGCAGCCAGCCACCACGGCTAGCTTTGGCTAGCCAACCACGGTGGCCGGTGGTGGTGGCTTGCGTTTTTTCAAAAAAAAATCAGTTTTGAAAAATTATTTCAAGATAATTATGAATTATTTTGGGATAAATTCAGTTTTATTTTAGATAAGTTAAAATATTTTGAAAATATGATCTTTTACTTTAAAAGATAAAATTGGTTTTATTTGGATAAAATCTTTTATTTTAAGATAAAATCAAATATTCAAAAGTTGTTATATTTGATATTATCCATATTTAAAGTTGTTAAATTGGTAATTATCCTAATTAAAGTGGTTAATTTTAGATAAGATTGATTAGGATATTCAGAGCATATTCCAAAAGGATAATAATTGATTTAAATAATGTGATTATCCAATAATTAAATTAGGATATAATTGATTTTAAAATTATTTGATTGGCTAGTAATTAGGATAGAATCTCCTAAATTTGTTAGGATAATCATGGAAGATTAAACATGATTTATCTTTCTAGATTAAAATATGATTTGATTCTATCTCATGACTAAATTAAATATATGATATTTTATAAATGATCATGAATAATATATGATATTATCTAATTATGATTAAAATATAAGATATTTTAGGAAATGCGTTGACTTTATTATGAACATTCAATGTTGTAGTTTAGACAAGCATGTTGAGTGATTTATTATATAGACTTTTATATAATATATGATATTATGTTGTTATATATAGACTAGTATGACCCATAGATTCTTAAATACGATCTGCGCATCGTGAAGTATTTTTGTAATCTAAATACGGTATGCATACCGTTAAGTATTTTTGTAACTTTTATTTAAAGTAAATAGAATAGTTATTTAAATAGTGTTAGTCCAAAGAAGCCCATGAAGTGAAGGCCCAAAGGAGCAAGGTGGATGGAGGTCCATGATGATTCAAGTGGGAGCTTTTTCATTTCTAGTTTTCTTAGGACTAAGGGGCCATACTATGTCATGCTTTATATTATTGCATTAGTAGATTACACTACAAGAAAATAACCTTTTCGTAGCGATTATTTTAACCTTTAGTATCGATTGTAATTGCAACAAAAAGCTTTCCCAACGAATGGTCATTCGATACAATATCCCCCGTTGCCTTAGCCTTTAGTAGTGGTTTTCAATATCGCTGGGGTTGGCCTCAATAATCGATACGAAAAACTACATCCAATCGTGGTGATTATTGTAGCGATTACAATCTCTATAAATGTTCAACTCATTTTCCCTTTAGTATCGATTGTAATTGCAACAAAAAGCTTTCCCAACGAATGGTCATTCGATACAATATCCCCCGTTGCCTTAGCCTTTAGTAGTGGTTTTCAATATCGCTGGGGTTGGCCTCAATAATCAATACGAAAAACTACATCCAATCGTGGTGATTATTGTAGCGATTACAATCGCTATAAATGTTCAACTCATTTTCTTCCAAAAAAAAACATGCGTATGATCTTTACAAAATTCGAACATGCAACCTCAAACTCTTATATTAAATGTTTCACCAATAAGCTATGACATATTTTATGTATTCTTTTTCAAACAATATTTATATATCTAGTGTTGAAAAGGCTTTTCGTATCGATTTTTAGGATTTAGTGGCGACTGTAAATGATACGATTTCTTAAAATTATATAAATGTGTAAAAATAGTGTGGATATGTATTATTATGCTTTTCGTATCGATTTTAGATGGGAAAACCATGGCGATTGTAAAAATGATACGACATCCTTAATTATTTCACAAACATACTTGCATATTGTAGCGAATGAACAATCGCTACGAAATAATCGCTACGAAAAGTGATTTTTCTTGTAGTGTTATGCATGTTAGATTTTATTTATGTTGATTGATGATGCGCTAGAGTTCACTAAATAATCACAACATAATGAATCTAGGTCCCAGTAATATTGAGATTGCTTTTCCAATTAAAAACCCGATGAAACCTTCGATATTTATGATGGGTCATGCCAAATCTGGGTGTCATATTATATCTTAGGGGAGTGGGGGTAAAACAAATTTTACACTTTTAATTGGTTATGCTCAACAAGGTTACCTTAAGAGTTTAGAACCTTGAAGCAAAGGGAAATAATTAAACATGTGATGATTAATTATTCAACCAAGAATTACAAGAGTTGTAATCAGTAAAGAGTATACTCACCTTGAAAATGTAATGGTTGATGGTAGGGCTAAAGTCCGGTCAATTATTGCACAAATAAAGGATCTTGGAATCACTTAAATTCAATTGGGATCAATTAATTATTGAATAAAGTGTTTTAAAGTTACAAAATGAATGCGTTTATGGTACTTTAATTTAAATTAAACATAATTATTAAACTTTGCCTTATTTTGACATAGATGGGTAGCCGTAACAATGATGACAATTATTTACCTCCAACGATGATAACAAGGCTTAACTTTCTCAACTTCAATGATTGGGAAAGCGAACTTAGAAGTGTTATAAGGAACAAAAATCTTGAATTTTGTTTAGACTTACCAATCGAGGGCAGATTTAGTCCAGGCATGACTCTTGAGAAGCATTTGATAAATGTTTCAGATTGTGAGAGAATTGCGCATATGATGTTGTCTTCTATTCCAGAGGATTGGGCTAAATGATTCATGAACTATGAACCTTATCTCTTATTCAAGTGCTTACGTGATGTTTCCTATGGAATTCTGAATTCCCATGTTGATGGAGAAATGGATGAAAACTTCAAGGAAATCATTAATGTGGTTCCCAAGAACGACGACTCCTGGACTAGAAGTATTAGGTTTGAAACCTACAAGCTCAATGGCAAGATAATTTCAAGGAAACTCTTGCCAGGCCAGTCAGTACAGATTCATGTGGATACAATGGTTGAACTATTTAACCGCATGAGTATGTTAGGGAGACCATATGAAGATCATCAGGTTCATGATATAATTTTGCATTCTTTACATGATGGTTTTGACCTCGAGAAACTTTGTCAAGATGATGAAGATTCTGGAGTCAAACTAGTTGATTTACTCAAGAATCATGCAGAGGATTATCTAAAAGGAGAATAAGCCAGTGCTTGAACAAGGATGTCCTCACTAGGATGAAGTGACAGGTAAGAGTTACCTAACACTCTTGTTAATAAACATTTTAACTTTCACTTAGGTATGAGATACCAAGTTGCAGTGCTAAACATAGTGATGTTGCGCAGGAACTGCAAACAAGTGAAGCTAGCAAGGAAATGGAGGTTGAAGGTGCACTAGAAGTGTTTGAGTGGCCAGAGATAGCTTCATAGTTTTAAATTTTGATTAGTCTACCATGATTTTAGAACAATTTCCAGTTTTGATGAGACAATATTTTGGTTTTCTTGTTTTGAATACTGAATTTGGTTTACTTGGCTTGGACAAGTGTTGATCCATGACCAAGGTAATACATTGTTTTCATTTTGCTAGATATGAGTTAATTTTGTTTTATGACATTGATATAAGTAGATCACAAAAGTAGATTTAGATGATTCAAAGTACACTTACTTATAACAGTAAGGCTAGGTCACATTAACCATTTGCACATCCAAAGTTATGGATGGACTCTTATTCTTATATGATTATGAATCACTTGAGAATTAGAAGTCATGCTTGATAAATTAGAATGACCAAGTTGCCTTTTAGTAAAAAGGGTAAAAGAAGCTAAAATGACCTCTTGGAACTTATACATATGATGTATGTGAACCAATAAGTTCAAAATTAGCAAAGAGATTTAACTTTTCATTGCTCTTACTAACGATTTAAGTAAATATATCGATAATTACTTAATGAAGTAAAGCTTGGAAACATTGAAATGCTCAAAATTCCAAAAATGAAATGTAAAATCAGTTTGAGATGAACAAATTATCACTACAATATGATTGTTGTGATAAATATCTAACTCAAAAGGAATGATCATCAAAAGGGAATTGTTGAATTAATTCACAATCCAGAAACATTACAATTAAAGTGTATGTTTATGAAGATGGAATCAAACTTTGCTTGCCATTGTTCGATCCAAGATTTAATGATTTACAAATATCATTTTGAGGACATGCATTACAACAACAATTGCGAATACACTAAACAAGAAACTTAACCAAAGCAGTAGAAAAGATGTCATAAGAGTTATGATTTGGAAATGTTCCAAAAGTTATCTTTTCTAAACAGGATTAAGGGTTATAAAATCAATGTAAAATGTTTACAAAGATGACATAATTCACCCTAAATCAGAAAAATAGTTCTTCATGGGTTTTCTCATGAAAACTAAGAGGTATTTTTATTACAATCGCGTAGAAACAAAGTGTTTTTTGCTCGCGATAGTGTCTTTATAGAAAGAATGTCTTCCTACAAAGCCAAGTGGGAGTAAATTTAGATCTCGATGAGATTCGAGACGAGCAACAAATGGATGTGGATAACACTACATCAGAGACGAAGGCGCATGAAATCAGCTAATTTGATAAACCATGTGTCGAAGCAAGCTAATTCCACTAGCGAGGCTTCTATCGTCCTACTAGAATGAAAGGCTTCAAGTATTTGAAGAGAATAATTCTATTGTCGCTCATACCTATCGTAGGTTACTTGGGATCAAAACAAACAGTTTGTTGAAATTCTGAGAAAAGGTGGATCCTAAAATTTTCTTATTAGAACGGTTAGAGTCCATGGCATACAAGCAAGCTTTGGATAAGTGCCAACTCAGGAAATGGCTTAAAGCCATGAAATCCAGTATGGACTCGATGTTTATAAAAATGTGTTAGTCCATAATAGTCGTACAAATAGGGTCAAACCTATTAGTTGGGTAAGCCTATTCGGATTATTCTAGTTATGGATATCAAAATCACCTTCATGAAATGTTCTTGATGGTGAACATGTATATGATACAACCTAAGAGTTTGAAATCCAGAAATTCCTAGAAAGTTTTGCAAACTTCAGAAGTTCATTTAATGGATTGAAGTAAGCATTAAGGAGTTGGAACATTCGTTTTGATTAGGCAATCAAACAGTTTAATTTCCTTAGTAGAACGAAAAGGGGAATCTTGTAGGGACAAGAAGTTTAGTGGGAGCAATTGGTCTTCTTGGTCATGTATGTAGATGACATACAGTTCATATGAAATGATATATCAATGCTTGAATAAGTCAAGCAGTGGTTAGAAAGATTGTTTCAATATGATAGACTTAGGAGATGTTGAGTACATATTGGGAATTAAGATCCATGAAGTGAATCTTGAAGAATGATTGGATGAATCAAGAGACTTATGTTGATAAGGATCTTGACAAGTTCATGAAGCAAAACTCTAAGAGAGGATGTCTTCCCATGTTTCATGGTATTACACTCAGTAAAATTCAGTGCCTTCAAAAGCTAATAAAGTTAAGTTGTATGGATAATGTACCTTATGCTTCTGCAAAAGGATCCATTGCATGTGCCATGAAATATAAAAAGCAAGATGTTGCATATGACTTGTGCATGTGTAGCAGATTTAAAGCAAATCCAGAATAAGCATATGGAGAGTTACCAAGAACAGATCCTTGAGTACTTGAGAAGCACTAAAAGGAATTCTTCTAGCTATTATGTTAAATGGTAATTTAAGCAAGTTGTCAAAAGGTTACAAGAATGCAAGTTTTCCAAACAGGCAAGATGATTCTAGATGGTGATCTAAATGCATATTTGTGTCTGGATGGAAAAGGACAGTGAGCTTAAAGAGTTTAAAGCAGAGCACTGTTGCATACTCAATGTCAGAATATGTGTATTAAACTATAGTGAGATAGTTTGAGAGGAAGTTCGGATTAGAATGTCATGTGACTAATAGGTCACCTTTGCCCAAGAACAAATGAGCTAGAGTCACATCACAAATCTAAACAAAAGGATATGAGATATCACCTCAATTATGAGATCATTGACCAGCGGAAGGTCATGTTCTGCAAAGTTTTATTATGAGTGAGAAATCACTAAACCCCTTCCATGGACTAAGGTATGAGAGTCATATTAAAGTCTTAGGATTGAAGCAAGTTATGTAATTTAAGTTGTATATGAGAAAACATATTACATAAGAAATGCATCAATTTACAGAATTATGTTTAAAATAGAAATTATTATTTCTCTTATTTAATTATGGTTTTGGAAATTAAATAAAATGTCCAAAATAATTATGAATTGATGGGCTCATCAGGTTGATGACCTGGTGAATTGAAACCCCACAGGTGAACAAAATTCATATATTATTTAAAGTTCCTAGTTCGAGATCATTAAAGTGGACATAAATGATTTCAATAAATGAACTAGCATGTAAGATTGATAGGATAGCGCAGTTTCATGGGCTATAGGGGCATAGTGATGCTCTCGATCAATCACTTGGATATGAATGAATGATGTATGATCGAACTATTGACCTACTTTGAAGTTCAAGTATAGAGCTTCCGTATATATTAGTGGATTCCTTTGACATGAGTGGAACGTTGATTTCATTCAATGGATGTTGTGACTGTGGTACACTCAAACGTCTAGCCGTAACTGGAGATTATAAAGGGTGTTTCCCGGTTATTTCAGAAGTTGAGTGGGAGTCATGTTGCCACAAGATTGGATAGAGTCTACCTATTAAATTAGGAAATGTGTCATGGCCGCTTGAAGAGGGAGAATTCAGAAAATACGTGGCCGCGTTCAAATGCATTACACAGTAATCATTTGGTTTTGTAATTCTAACTCAGATTTCAAGAAACGATTTGTAGATTAATATGATCTCGACATGTGATGCAATCATATTATCAAATCGACACATATATTGACTTAAGGAATTTGAATATTGCACCCTTGTCTCAGAAAAGTGGGAGATTGAAGGAGTTATGTCTTCGTCGTGTGCAATTACTAGATATATAATTGGATCAAATTATGGAGATAATTAAGTTTGTACTTTTAGGTCGTCATTTTGCCATAGCTAGAGGTACTAACGATCTTTGGACTAGTAAAATAGCCCAAAGCCCAATTGGACGGATCCTATAAGGTCACACAAAGGGGCTAGATCAAGCATTAGAGGACGAGGCCCGTCATGGGCCTCATCACTCTAGGTAGCCGGCCATGTAGAGGATTAGAAGGAGTTTTGGGCTTCGTGCCCTAGTCTAATTATAATGAGATTATAAATAGACTAGGTGCCTAGGTTTGCAAGTACAGAAGCAATTAACCGATTAGTGTTATCAAACCCTAATTAGCAAACACAAAACCCAACCCCTCTCAAAGTCCTCTATCTCTCACGGCTCTCTCCTCCTCCTCACGCCGGTGGTGGTTCATGGTGGTGGTGGTTCGTGCGGTGGTCGGTTGTCCATAAAGGTGGTGATCTCGGTTTTCCTCAATCACTCGACCAATCTAGTATTGGTGGACGGCTCGTTCGAATCTCGTGGACTAAGTAGAGGAGCAACGCTTGGGGCTCTATTCTTTCCCTGATTTGCCTGTCGAATAGTTACGTGGAATTCACGCGTCAAAGGTATGATTATGTGTCTTGTGTGTTATGCATGTGATCTTGGGATTGGTAATTGATTGAATATGATTCATATTTTTCCGCTGCGTAGTACCTATAAACTCCTACAATAACTTTATACTATATTTTATTATTTCTCTCTCTTCCTTAAAACCTCACTCAAATTAATTTATCATTTCTCTTTCTCATGGTCCTCGCTACTCTCTCTCACATACTTTCACTTTCATGATCCCTACATTACTTTACCATAATAAATTAATTTATCCACTTACAATATTATATTACTCCCTCCGTCCCCCAAGACTTTGACCCTTTTGGGTTGATTTCGCGGTTATTAAAAAACTTAAATAAAAAGATTTAAAAACATATTGTAAAGATAAATTTACATGGGGTTTGTAAAAAAGTAGAGAGATAAAGTATTAAAAATACATGAAAAAAACAAAATTTTATATGGGGAAGCTAATTTTGCACAAGTATTGTTGTAAATTGGTGGGTATTTAATGCAAATGGATCGATAATTTTGGGGCTAAAATTACGTCAAAAGGGTCGAAATTTTGGGGACGGAGGGAGTATATTATACCAAATTCATTCTCCTAAAACTCTACGCATTTGCAAGTGATGCAAATAAAAAAACAAAGGGAGTATTACATTTTATTTTTTTTTACAAAGATTAATTATGTAAAGAAAAAATAAATAAAAACCCCATCAGTCTTAAATTTATTATTATACTATTTTTATTCACTTATAAAATTTTTATTTTGGTTTTTCTGCCGGCATTTACAAGTCAGACACTTTGAGGGTAGGGGTGGAGAAATGTAAGGGATCCTTACCATCAAAGTGTGTCTAGTGAGATTTAAACCTGGTCTCAACCTTAAAGGTTGAAAGGTGTAATTTTTCTTGCATTTGACAAATATGTTGTATACAAAGTGTGCCGTAAAACTTTGAGTTAATGAAATAAACTACTCCGTACATTTTTTTTTTTTCTAAAAATAGGTCATGAGTCCTTGTGAACTTGTGAGTTTGCAAAGTGAAGAACTCAATTGTATAATTTTTCAGTTGTTATTTTCAACTCTAAATTTGTGTTTGATGGAACATCAGACGAAATTCTTGGGCCCAAAAAATACATATACACCGTAAAAATTAGCAAAGTCAAGCCCACAAAATTCAACAGTTACAGTTCTACTACTCTTAATTGGGATGCCTTGGATTTGATTGACTCTATTCTTGAATTACTTTTAGCCCAACAAAAAATCATCGATAAACAGTAACATGGCATGGTCAGTCATATATAAGAATTTGTGTTTTAAATTTTAATTTTCTCTGTTATATAGGTGAAGAAATAAAAATCATAATCTAAATTCACTCCTAAATCTAATTTTCGATTTTAAAACAAAAAGTTCAACACACAAAAGTTTAATTCAAAATTGTGTTGCTTTCAAATGGTTTGGATCTCTTTAATTATAACTAATACTATACTTGCTCCTTACTCCCACTATAATTAAGAAACAACTATATTTAGGAAATTGGCTCAACTTGGAGCCCTTTAACCGATTTGCTTTACAAATTAGAATCCTAAAGGCCTGCAAACGAAAGTATAGCTTACTAAAACCTGCTAATACTATTATTAGTAACAAGTCCGTTCATTTGGTCCTTCATGACACGTAAAATAAACTTGTCATTAGCATTAAACCAAATTCCAAAGCATTTTTCATTATTCAAATAAAGGCTCATGTTGCTAAAGGATTAATTTAACAAAAAAATTAAGCTGATGGTTGAAATTCATAATCGATTTATATACTGTATCACGTCCCTCCATCTTTGTGTCACGTTGGCTCTTGATTCATGTTGAAGGACCAACTCAATCAAAAGATTAAGTTGATGGTTGAAACCCAAATCGATTTATATAATCTTATCACACACTCCGTATGATATACTACTATTCTACTAGTCTACTACATCAACCACCATAATCACATACTCTTAAACCTATGTAGTATTTGTTAAAGACTCGTCAGTTGAACGCCCTATCAAGCATTTCATCATTTCATGTACTTAAGCGAATACAAGCTTGATCAAAGAATATGCTGCACAAAAGTTGAACTTCTTTAGGGTGTTTAGGTTGCAATCTAATTATTATTTTTCAACAATTTCTCAAAAAAAAGGTTGCAATCTAATTAAATTATTACTGCAACAAACCATCATGCAAATTATTTTTTTTCAACAGTTTTGGTTTGACTGGTGATTTGCTTTAAGATATTACTAAAAGTTGAGCTTATGGCTAGACTTTGTATCACAAATATTTAAAACCCATTCAAATATTAGAGTTTAAGATTTTTATTTGATGCCCAAATTGTAATTATATATTTTCTAGAAAATTAAATTTTTGTCAATTGGAATAATTAGCCTTTTGACATGATTTAGTTATATATATTTTTTTATGAGAAACATGTCAAATAAACCTAAACTTTTAAATGTGGATAAAGTAAGAGAAATGGGTAGATGGAAGTAAGAATATTGTGAAGAAAGTAAATGGTGGCTGGAAAAGTGGATATTAAGTAAATTGAATGCGGTAAGATGGTATAAGGTGTTTGTTATTAGATTTAATACTCCGTTGAAGTCGAGGGGAAAAAAATCATATACTTGGAAATGAAAAGTGGGTAGAGAAAAAAAATTTAAAAAGGAGTACATGATTCTTTTTTGTAATACTCCATACAATACTATTACAGAGTACGTTTCAAACATTGTGTGGTTGCTGCATAGTGCACTCGAAAAGAACATTAGACATATTTTAATGAAGGAAAAATTGCTCCCATTAATCTGAATTTTGCCTCGTCCGCCCAAATTAATCCGAACTTTCGATTATTATCTATCACTCCCAACTTTAGGGGGTATTAATTTCTATTGCACCCAAATGACTTGCAACCGGTAAATAAGGTAAACATTTGTGATTTTTTTTTTGAACACGTGTCAATATGTAATTGGTTAAAAAAAAGGAAAAATTGACAGGAATATTATGACCTTTGCTCGGTCCGCCATAAATAAAATCACCTTTTGATAATCCCCCAATAAAATGACCTTTGCATATCATCTTCCAAAAATAGGATAAAAAACCGGCAACTTGTTTAATAGGTTAATGAAGGATACGTGTCACATTACGATTGGTTGGAATTTTTTAATTTTTTATACTTTGATAAAAGAATTTTTTAATTTTAACATATTTCTTTTAAAAAAAATCTTGTGAAAAAAAAAAAAAAAAAAAAAAAAAAAAAAAAAACCTTCTCCCTTCCCCGTTCAGCACCACCACCGCCACCAGGGCTCCAGTCCCCCATCAGCCACCTCAGCTTGCATCGCCACCAGCCCATCGCAACAACCCCACCCACTGCAGCCCTGCATCTCCCTCTCACGCACTAGTGACTCCACTCGCTGCTCCTTCACTCCCCTCCCCCCCCCCCCCCCCGCAGCACCAGCCTCACCAACGGTAACTGCCAGTCCGCATCAATCACTGCCCAGCCGCAATAATCCACGCCCTCATCACCAATCACCGTTCACACCACCTACCTCCACCAGCCGCACTTGCAAGCCCAATTGCCACAAACAAAGCAGCCCCGCAACGCCACCAAGAGCAGCCCTTGCACTCCTCCATCACCCCGTAACAACGTCGACCAACAACAACATCAACCCACCGCATCAACAACACCGGCCATAAACTCCACAACATCGTAACATCTCGCACAAGAAGCATCAATTTGAGCCTAAATATAGAACAAAAATTAGTGCAAAGCAACTAAAAATCAGGCCACCGCCCATACCAAACCACCAGGTCCAAAGAATGGGGGATTTTTTTTTTTTGGTAATTTAAAATCATTTTTTTAAAAAAAATAAGAAATTGCAAATAAAAAAAAACAATTAAGCAATTACAAAGTGACACATGTCATATCAACCCATTAATCAGGTTACCAACCGATTTCGCCCCATTTATGGAAGATCATGTCCAAAGGTCGTTTTATTGGGGGATTATCAAAAGGTGATTTTATTTATGGCGGACCGGGCAAAGGTCATAATATTCATGTCAATTTTTCCTAAAAAAACATAGAGAAAATAAAAAAATAAAAAAAACTAACTTAGCAGCTGCCCCACCACACGAACACCACATCCACCACCACACGAACACCACCAATGCAACCACCATCCCAGTACCCTAATACGCCGACGACGCCCCAGACCAAATCCAAACCCCATCTCTCATCGCCGCGAACCAGCCCACAACACCCAAACTCTAACGCCGGCCAAACTCAAACGCTAGCGCTGGCCAAACCAGCAAGAAACAAAGGTGTTGCGGCGGGGTTAGGGTTTAGAGTAGGGATGGGGGTTGCGACGACCGAGGAACACCACATCCACCGTTTGAGGCCGATTTCGTGGCTGGGATGCTAGGGAAAGGTTTTCGAGGGTGGCTGGGCTGTTAGGGAGGGGTTTTCGAGGGGGAGGAGGGGTTTTCGCAGGTGGCTGGGGACTGTTGGGGAGGGGTTTTTGCAGGTAACTGGGCTACTGGGGAAGGGTTTTCGGGGATGGGGGAAGGGAAGGGGTGGCTGGACGGCGGATTCCGACATCGGGGAGGGGTTTTCAGGGGTGGGGGTGGTGATGGAGTGTTTTCCGGGATAGGGGTGGGGGCTGGGTTTGGTAGTTTTTTTTTTAATTTTTGTTTTTATTTTTTTAATTTTTTTTAAAAAAAAATTGGAGCTATCACGTGCTGACACGTGTCTAGGTAACCTGCTACATCATGTTGGATGACCTGTTGAGTGCAATAGAAATTAATACCCCCTAAAGTTGGGAGTGATAGATAATAATCGAAAGTTCGGATTAATTTTGGCGGACGAGGCAAAGTTCAGATTAATGAGAGCAATTTTTCCTTTAATATGAGCGAAAAATAGAAGATTAGACATATTTTAAGGAACATTAGGCATATTTTAAAGAACATTGGCAGAAACACAAACATGTTCTTTTATTAAACATAGGGTTCTTTTCCAAACACATTCAATCACTTGAGTAACCATATAGAAATGAGCATGTTCTATAATGTATTATCATGTTCTTTTTGTAAAGATTTTATGTTATTTGTAATGTCATATTCTTTTATCAAACCTATGTATCTTTTTCAAACACTAGTATGTTCTTATTTTCGCTTATGTTCTTTAAAATATGCCTAATGTTTTTTCGATTGCACCACACTCATAGTATATCCGGGTGCACTATACTATTTTCACTCTTCAAAATATATTGAAAATACTTTGTATTCAAATATATTAGTAATTATCAACAGTATTTTTAAATTACTCCTTTTTGCAAAGAATTAAGAATAAACATTGCCAACCGAAAAAGAAAATTAAAGATACTCCCTCTGTGTTTTTTTAAGTGTTACACTTACCAAATCCGGCCGTGTTTTAATAAGTGTTATACTTCCTTTTTTGGCAAAAACCTACATTAAAATATTATATCTCTATCCTCTCATGGTCCCCACCCAAACCCTCTACTATTTTTTTTATTATATTTTTCATCTCACATTCATTACTTTTCAATAAACTATTAACTTCACTATTTTTCTTTTACAATTTTTTAATACTTCAACTACCCCACTTACCTCTTATTTTATTTAAGTCAATTAAATTGCCTACAACTATGTGCTGGTCAAACTGTAACACTAAAAAAAAACATGGAGGGAGGAACCACAAACCAAAAAATGCCAAATTGTTTCTATGTGATGCGATTTGGTTTGGTTTATTTTCTCTTAGAAGTCTTAATACATTGCAGTTTGTTAGAACTCATGTAAATCATAAAACCTGAATAGGCTAATACTTTCTCAATTCTATAAATATTGCAACAATTACTACTTTTAAAAAATTATAACATTTCCTTATTTGCACAAATTTTTTCTCTCTCTTCTCAAGTTCTCATCATATAAGTCTTTATCTTTACAGAAATTCTTCGCCTCAACTAGGTAGAGTCCAAGTTGGTCTGTAGTAAGGTCATTTTCGTAATTTTTTTTTTAAAAAAAAAAAGAGTATCTTATATGTAAGTACCAACGAGATATATAGTCAATATCATTCTTAGTAGTATCATACCATCATACAACACGTTGGTATCATCATAGAACTGCGGTTGGTATCGCAATTAACAAATAATACTGTTGGTATCAAATTACGTTTAGTTGGTATCTAGCTGTGTTCGATTGGTATCAGATCCATACGGTTAAAAGCTAAACTAAGTTGTTAATTTAATTAATAATTAAGTAAAACTGGAGAATACTAGGCCTTCTACTGAGTGTAAGAAACCTGATTTTAAGCATTATTATCATATTCCTGAAAATACTAGTAATTTTGGCCCAATCCTTAATTATATAGTAGATCAAATTGGCAAATTAAGATAAGAAGTTGATAACATACATGCTCGTTGTATAAATATCTAAAATAAGATATCAATAACCACAACCGATATTAATAAAAAAAGTTAAACGAACAAGTTAAACAAGTTCAACTTGCTTTAACAAACGAAGTTATGCATCAATTTGGAAAAGAAGTATCACCTAATAAAGAGAAAATCGTTCCATATAAATATAAATCCTTTTCAAAATCTAGGTAAAAATAAAAAGTTTATTGTATCACTCCCTAAAAGACCTACTAGTAACTAAGAAAAGAATAAAGAAACTAAAAATGAGTCCTCATCTTCAGGTTAAGACGCTAAATGAATTACAAGTCCTATTCGATAAAGTAGAAGACCCTAATAAGCTTAAAAAATCATGAACTTAATTTCCGAAAAAGGGATTGCTTCTAATAATAAAATAGAAGAAAATAATTATGTTACTTTAGAGGAAGATTTATATCAACAAATGGGATTAATGAAGGTAAATGATCTAGACTTTCTACCCATAGAATTTGTTCAACAAAAGATTGAAAACAAACTAGGTAAAAGAGTAATGGATAATAATGATATTGGAAAAGAAATTATTAATGAAAATATTAATGTAAACAATGTTATCCAAAGACCTAGATACCAAGGAGAAGGAAGTTGCACACGACCAAGATACATACCAGAGAACACTACCCGGTTTAGTGTCAAGGTTATGCCTACTCATATACCTAAACAAGAAGAAGTAACTATTGAACCTATAAGTCAAACTGGTTATAAGCTGAAATTAGATGGTGTAAGGGATAGACAAGATGTTTTAGATCAGTGAAAAAAGAGTATGAGTAGTGTCCTTAATTTAAATACTGAATAGACTTTAGAAAATTTCTTATATTATATCGAACATAGTCTCTATGGCTGTGTAGAAGACTGGTACGATGGAATAGATGAAGAAGTTAAAACAGCACTAAGAGCTAGTGAATCACCTACTAGAATGTTTAGACAGTTATGTCAATACATTGAATTAGAATTCATTGGACCTAGAGCTGATCCTAATGAGAAAGGAATGGAATATCAAAGAAAGTTAAGTAACTTGTCCATCTGTAATATGAAATATGTTGATAATTACATTATGGAATTTGTAACATATTATTATAAAATTGGTGAAAATGAAACAAATCTTGTGTTCTATGACAAATTACCTAGTCCCCTTAATGAAGAAATTAGTGAAAAATATCAAGAATGGAGAGAGAGGGATGCCCTAGGTAACATAATTGCTTTCCTTAGAAAGTGGAAAAGAAATGTGAAGATGTTGCTGGAACTCAACAAATGAAGAGACAATTTCTCACTTGTTGGAATTTTCCAAATAACTATGGATGTGAAAGAAAAAACTATAATAAAAGAAGGAATTATAAGAAAAATAAATTTGACCTATCAAGAGGAAAACGTATAAGAAAAAATATTATAAACATAAATATAGAAAACCAAGTAGGTTTTTCAGAATGGCGACGTATTCTCTTGAGAAAAAAAAAAGACATGCAAGGTCTTGTGGAGAATTAGGACATTATTCTAATGAATGTAATAAAACTAATCATAAACTAATGGAAGCCTTAGAAAGTTGGGATTACATAGATATATCAGAAGACGAGGCTTTAGAATTGGCTTTAAGTAATAATAAAGGAATAGTAGATATATCAGAAGACGAGGCTTTAGAATTGGCTTTTATTAATAATAAAGGAATAATAAATGAAGAGCATGAAGTTAGTGATGAGTTTAAAGATGAAAATTATGAAGAAATAAATAATATGGTGGAAGGAGAAGAGTTAGAAAATTCAGAGTCATTAGATAAAAGCGAGATGACAATAGGTCAACTAAAAAGAACTGAGTATTCATTTGAAGATAATGACCTAGATCAAGTAAACAAAGAAAGCTGGAATTTTCCCCATACTACTAAAGATAAAATATTTAAAACTTCTTTCTTTAAAACTAGAACTAAATATGTATGTAAAGAAATGGAAGGAAGCATAGTAATCGAAGATTGTGAACAAAAGGCAGCCGAAATTAATATCAGAAACTGGAAAATTATTAAAAAAAAACATAAAGAAAAAGGAAATCATAGCTATATTTGTATTGGTGCAGTACAAGTATACATAACTCCTTTGCAAGATTTTGGCAAGGATGTTAAATGCTGTAGTTTTATTTGTGATATTAGACATAAAGAATTTTATGATAAAATAATTAGTGGTATCACATGTAACTTAAGTCAAGGAACGATAAGCTATATATGTGAACCTAGATATTATGTGAGCTTAGAGGATTCCTTTGCGTCAAAGTTTTTAGCTATTAAGTTATTAACAGAATGAGTGAAAATGCATAAAGAAACACAACCCATACAATTAAGGTGGAAGGTGGTTTATAAGTTGGTAAACACTATAACTCATCTTTTAAGAAATAAATAGTTGATGCTCAGAAACATGAACAAGGAGGAGGTCCTAAGAAGAAAATTACACCTGTAAAAGTAAATCCTAATGAAATTAAAATTGAAAAAACTTGGGAGGAATTCTTTATGAACCTTGCAGTTAGTAATAGATCAAGTAAGATGCTAATTGATGAATCAGGATTACTTCATATTGGAATGAATACAAAACCTAAAATATAAAGAAATCCGAGTCTTAGAACACCAAGTTTAAGTAGACAAAATTCAACAATAATAAGAATGAAAAAAAAGGTGAGGAAAAGCCAGAAGAGGATGAAGAAAAAATATTAGTCCTACTAAAGAAACTAAATGAAAAATATGAAAGTAAAAAAGCCTTAAAGCAACTGGCAAGGCATAGCATTGCTACGGGATTATATTCTAATTTAGAGTTAAATGAAGATCCAAATAATCCTATTGATAAAAGAAAGGTAATTGGATATAAAACCAAAACTGTGAGTGAACCATTATATGATCTGAGGATGAAGTTAATATGCAAATGGAAGCTTGTAATGAAATATCCAGTACTAATCCTAATAGCATTTATATTCCAATTGATATATGCATTGAGGATTATAATAAATATAAATTATGCGCATATATTGATAGTGGTTGTTCTACATGTTTTGGAAAGAGGTCATTATTTCCAGAATTCTTGTGAAAAAAGGCTAAAAATCCTACGCAAGTAAGAATTGCTAATAATAGTGTCATGATGCATACGGAGATAATTAAAGATTTAAAAATGGAAATCGGAGGAGTTCAATGTGTTATTCCTATTTTATGGGCAACTGATCAGCCTAGTCATGATATGATAATAATTTTCAAAGGTTATACTCTCCATGCACTCAAACTATAGATCAAATAATCTTTACTATTAATGGTCATTCTGTTCCTATACAGAAAATTACAAAGACTTATACTCATCAGACAATGGAATTTACACGTAGCCAGCGTGGTGATAGGATTACTCCTACACAACGAGAGGTTGCACTTGGAATTTCTCAGTGTGACTCATCATTAATAAATCAGATAAATAAGCAACAAGAAAAATTATGCAAAAAATTATATTCAACAAATCCTTTAGAACGTTGGGAAAAGGATAAGGCATTTGCTAAGATAACTCTGACAAATCCTAATAAGATTATTAGAGTGAAACAAATGGTTTATACCTACCAAGATGTTCAGGAGTTTGATGAACAAATAAAAGAATTGCTTAATAAAAAACTAATTAGGAATAGCAAAAGTCCCCCACAATAGTCCGACATTCATGGTAAGAAATCATGCAGAAGAAAAAAGAGGTAAAGCTAGAATGGTCATTAATTATAAACAGCTAAATGACAATACTGTTTTTTATGGCTATTACATTTGTGATAAAACTGTGTTATTTAATACTTCCTCCGTTCTTTATTACTTGACCCACTTTGACTTTTACACTATTCATCACCCCTTCTTTGACAGTCTTTTGTGAATAATATGTAAGAAAAAATATAATCATGTATGATCTTTTTGGATTCGTCTCAATAAGTACTATCATAATATATAATTTTTTATAATTTTTACTTATGGAGAATTTAAGTTATTGATCGTTAAAGTTTTGCATTGACAAGCGTGATAAAAGAAACAGGTCAAGTAAAAAAGAACAGAGGAAGTAGAATACAAGGAACCACATGATTTTCTAAAATGGATTGTAAAAGTGGCTACTGGCACATTTAAATGGAAGAAGAAAGCATTCCATTAACCGCATTTAGTGCCCCTCAAGAGCATTATGAAAGGTTAGTAATGCTTTTTGGATTAAAAAATTCTCCACAAATATTTCAGAGAAGAATGGATAATATTTTTAGAGAACTTAATCATTGTTGTTTAGTCTATATGGATGATATTCTAATATTCTCAAAAGATTTAGAACAACATAAGAATGATCTTAAAGTAGTAACTCAAAAATGTGCAGAGCATGGTATAATCCTTGGCAAAGATAAATGTGTTTATGCTAAACAAGAAATTGAGTTTCTAGGATTAGAAATTAAAGCAGGACAAATAATACTGCAAAAACATATTCTAGAAAATATTGAAAAATTTCCAGATAAAATTGAAGGTAGAAAACAACTAGAAAGATTTCTAGCATGTTTAACCTATGCTTCTAATTCATAGAAAATCTTGCTTTATTAAGAAAGTCATTACAACAAAAATTTAAGAAAGAAATAACTTGGAACTGGAAGGAAAGTGATTCCAAAATTGTTTAAAATTTAAAAGCTATGTGTAAAGATCTTCCTGTACTAACACTACCTACTAGTGAAGATGATTTAATCCTTGAAACAGATGCTAGTAATGAGCACTGGAGTGCTGTGTTAAAAATAAAAGAAGGAGAAAGAATTTGCAGATATAGCAGTGAAAGTTTTAATAAAGCTGAGTTAAATTATCCTACAATGCAAAAGGAAATCCTTGCAGTTATTAGAGGGATCGAGAATTTTTTAATCTTCTTAGCCCCTAAACATTTCTTAATAAGAACAGATTGCAAAGGCATACTCGGTTTTGTTAAAAAAAATTGTCTAATATGCAAGCGCAAGGGAGACTCCTGCGTTGGCAATTATGCCTTAACCAATTCTCTTTTACTGTTGAACATATATAGAGAACAAAGAATTCTTTGGCAGACAGCTTGACCAGAGAATTAGCTAATGTCGTCCAAGAAGCTCAAGACTACACAAAAACCTCCTGCATACCAACTTCAAAAGATGGATTTAGAGAGGAAAACTCTCATTGATGAGACCGAAAAGGCAATGGAGCGGGTTTCACCCTCCAGTTAGGCCTTAATGCAAGGCTTGATCATATCAGCGAAACAACGTTCACGAGATGGTTTAATTAAGGATTGCCATCGGGCAGTCCAAATGTTATATATTGATGTTCGAAGTAATAATTATGTTATTTCAGCTCATTCCTGATTTACGAAATATAATATTAAACAAAATAAGAGATAATGATTTTAGAACTGGTACGAGTTGGTGGCAACAAGGTCCAGTAAATTCTTTGATCTTCGAGATCTATGGGTAGAAATAATAGAGTTTCCCAAAAACTCTAAAGTTGCATCGTTGCGAATCTACCCATATCCTCTTAATCAAAATGCTCCATTCATTAGTATACATTACAAGACTTTGGAATTTGGGATTATGGAATGGTACATGATTTCTATGAATTCCCTACTCCTAATGATTCTTTCTTTCTAAAACTTACAAAGTTCCAATAGTACGCATTCAACAAGGTTCAGAAATATTGTGAAGATAAAAAAGAAGACTTTCAACTAGGAGCAAGGGTGCAATGTGCTAATATCGAAGTTAAAGAAGGAAAAGTTAGTCCACCGCATTACTTGATAATGTTTGGGAAAGTGAGGTGTTGCAAAGATCCCATACTAATTCGTCAGAAGACTGTTAGAAATCCAACTGAAGCCAGAGCACTGGGATTTTTCTACATTTCACAATATCTTAACGATTTTATAAAAAGGAAAGAAAATCCTCCTGTCATATTTCATGTTGGTAACACAACAATTGTGGCGCCTAACGAGATGAAAGAATATTTAGTAGATGGCATAAACAACACCGAGTTAATCTACAAATATTTAGAAGATATTGAAAGTGGGAAGTTTTTGTCATTTGAAGCCCATGAGCATATGTTTGAAGCATTCATGAGTTGGGATGAAGAATACGCAACCAAATGTGTTTTTTACCTTGGCATAGAAGAAGAGAATCCTGTGTATGAAGACAGAAAAGATAGTGAGGGGAGCCTATAAGAATTGATGATGGATGAAATTATGAATGCTTGAGCCACACCAGCAATAATTCAAGGAATCTTCACTGTAGCCACGTTTTACTAATTGTTTTTGTCTTAAAGTATCTTTGTAAGAAGCAATGGTGTAGAATTACTTGCTGAGTCAGGATAAGGATCCTATGTAAATTTGCTTCCCTATATAAAGGGACTTAGGCCAAGAAGTGAAGGCAGAGTTGGAAGAGTTAGCTAGAGAATTACTCTGAAAGATTTAGAGTGTCTTCTAGAGAAAAATACTCACCTTAAGAGAAAGATTGGTTCTCCATCTCTCTTAAAGTAGAGAAATACCTAGTTCAGCTTATGTTTGTTTAACCTTTCAGTTTGTGTGTGTTGTAATATATGAGTGATGTAATCTTTTCAAATTAAATACAAGTTTCGTTCAAGAAGGGAATGTTATCCCCGAAGGAAACGTTATCCCCTTGAACCTTATATATCAAATGAGTTATCTTTCTGTTTAAAAAGTTTCATCATAAACATAGTAAGGATTGTTTAATTAGAAATTATGGTCTAAGGTAGGAAACGAATTAGATATGTGCTGAGCCTGATCTCAGCCTGATCTAAGGAAGACAGGGTTGGGGTTAGCTACCTTGGTAAAATCGGAAGCTCAGAGCGCCGGAGGTTCTATTGTCGACTAAGTTCAAGTATTGGTCAAAACTCTCTAGTTAAAGAATTATTATTGCGGAGCGTGGTGGGCTGTTAAACTGTTAAAATAATTTATTTTGATGTATAAGTAGTAGAGTTGTGATAACTAGTACCATTAAAAGTTATTAATCAAGAAACAAGTAAACAACAATTGATATTAATATATAAATAGGTTCATTGGTATCAAAAAGGTGTTCGATAATATCAAAAGAAATACCATCTAAGAGTTCATTGGCATCAAAGAAGAGTACCATCTAAGCTTAACTTGGTTGTTGTTGGTATGCCATCAACATTAAAATAAGTAGCAAATCACCAACGAAAAAAATGTCAGTTATAGTACAAGTGGTCCCCACTTGATAGAGACCAAAGTGGTCTCAAGTAGGTAGAGACCAAGAAAAACTCTTATCTTTATTCTTCTCAATCTCACTTCTAATTTTAAAATCATGTCTCATCCCCATATAGTAATACAGAGTATCAATGATTTCTTTTGAAATAATCTAAGTATTCTAATAGTAAGAAACAACTACTCCCTTATTTACATGTCTATTTCTTTTTATTATATGAGTATAAATATTAGAAATAGACATATAAATGAAAGACGAAAAGAGTACTAATTTTAAAGATAACAGATAGCATTATCGTAAACTAGAGGGTTATCTAACCTAGAGGAAACACGATGCTCTATAAAATTAAAGAAAATCCACATAATTAGCCCCATCTTAAGACTAATTTGTAAGTTTATCTACCACTTAAACCCATCAACCATAAGTCCATAATACATCAAATTCGGATTTGCTAATAAATAACAAGGCAAGTTAATTTTTACACGTTAAAATATTTGCAAGAGATTTTTGCTAAAACTATGGTATCTCCTCGTGACAATTGTACGATAAAACAGTCTTTTAGCAACACACATGTGGTTAGGCAGAAACCCACGTCGTCCATATTTCAAAAATCCAAGTACAATAAATTAAAAAGTGGACCACAAAAACACTTTAAAAAAAAAAAAAAAAAAAAAAAAAAAAAAAACCCTGAAAATGGGCTTCATCTTCGTATATACATTGACCTCTCACTTCTACAAACCAAACGACTTTCAATAACCAAATGCAGCTTTTTTTATACAACTTCTTCCCACGGAAATTCAGCCGCATTTTATACAAAAAACAAGTACCAGAAATAATTTCCCCTCCCTCGTATTCACATTAGACTCCAATAACTAAGAAAAAAAACTAGACTCTAAATTCCCACACTTTTTATTTTAGTCAAAACTAATTACATGGGAATTTTTTTTTTTTTTTGTTGTACTTACAAAAAAGGAACCCTCAACTGCATATTTACACTGCAAAATAAACAACTCTTCCATATCTCTTTCTTTTGCTCTGAGAAATTTACCAAAATTCTTCTCATGCTGCTGCTATTGTAGTTTTTAATTTTTTTTTATCCCTCGCTAAAATGTTATATTTGCCTTTCAGGCTTTTCTGTTTTGATGATCACTATATGTACTTGGTTTGAGTTTGGATGTTGATGGGGTTCGTTCCTAAGCCAAGGCAGGGATACTGCAGTTCCTGCGGTCCCTGTCGAGGCAATCGAACCCCTCAACTCTAACTGCCGGGTTGTTACCAAAATTCGCCCTCACACATCCCCCTTTCCTTGTGGAAGAGTTTGGTGAGGATGCAGACCCTGATGCAGTAGCCTGTATCGGCGATGATGGAACTGGTGAAAATGGAGGAATCAACTGTTTTTCCTCCCTGAATCGAGCGTCCTGAATTAATGGGTTAGAGACTCTACTTGGTGGTGAACCACAGAAAAACGGGGGCGACGATGCTGCCGGTGTGCTTGGCCTCTCGGCACCATGAACACCCTGTCCAAACAATTCATCCCAATTAGATCCCATCCAGAATAAGCCCAAAATATTCATTATATTCCACAAGTAATTTTACACTACAGGTCAATTTACTGTTAAAATGAATCACTTCCTAGTTTAGTTTAATCAGTCAAAGACAAATCACATTAAATTAGTCGCAAATTTGGACACAAAACGAATAAAGAAAGAAAGAAAGAAAGCATTTTCATAAGTTGCGTAATCACATATCAAGAAAGGTACTATCATCTTTGTCTTATTACACTAATTTAAATTTAAAATTTGAAATTAATAACTTTAATTTATAATTTACACTGACAAAGACAAGTTGGTTGGCCATAGACAGATTGCCCTCTGGTTCATTAAAAATTTGCTTTACAACACAAGCTCAGATCAGATCTCTTTTCCCCCTTTTTTAAAAATTAATTATGGGATTTTCTCTACCCACCATATATCAACCACACATTACACATCATTTAATCATGGACTTTATCCCAATTTAAGTGCCCAATTCAAGGAAACAAAATACCGCAACATTTTTTTTCATATATATACCATTAATTTCCGTTTAATTCATGGAGAATAAATGAATAACCAAGGAAAGTGTTTGAAGTAATTCTAAATTCAAGATAAATCGTTTAATCAAAACCCACTAATTTTTAAAAAGCACCCAAAACAAGGAATCAAAACATATGGAAACAAATAGTAACAAATTAAAAAAAAAAAAAAAAAAAATCAAGCTAATATCTTGTAAATTTAAGGTAATTTTATATTAATTTCGTAAAATATCAAATCAAACTAATATCTTACTCCGTATAATTTAATATTAATTTATGATGATATTGTAAAATATACCACGTTACACAAAGGAACATACAAAAACGAAAGCTTTTCAATTAATCGTTTATCACTGAATTAAATTGACTACTGTAACCAAATTAAATCAATTAGTTACAGTACTATGTTTCAAAAAAAAAATTAATTACAGTACTAAATAAAAAAAAAAAAAAAGAAAATATATTGTAGATATATACCTTACTAAGGATTATGTCTAACAGCTCTGACCCGGCCCTGGAATCAGTGAGCTCTGAATGCCTGCAATAAAATCCCAAAAAAATCAGATTAATAAACAAACAATATAAATATAATTAATTTAAATTAAATATATTAAATCAGACCAAAAATAAAATAGAATTAAAAAGGGGAAGAAAATAGAAAATAAATAAAATTACCCAAAGTGCCAACGAAGAGGAGGTCTAGAAGGGTCGTTGACGGTGGTATTAAGGGCGCCGACACGGCGAGGTTTAGGGCAAACGACGGAGTCTTTCCGATCAGTATTCCGACCACCAGAAATCGACACAAAACTCATCATCTCTTCACGAGATGCGACGCCGTTTTGCTGGATCCCACAATAATTCATCCTTCTTCAGATCAATACCAATAGATCTTCCAATTTTCTCTTTACCTCTATTTTCTAATCTCTTAATTAATTCTATGTATTTACGCTGTATTTACACGATTTGCGAAACACTAAAATTATCAAAAATTGTAACGCCTGCAAAAAAATCATCGAAACGTTGCGTTTGTTAATTTCGTAACATGCAGATCTCTAATTCAGGAAAGTCAAAGCTTTTTTAAAGCATAAATCTCAATTATTTTCGTTAAATTCAATGATAAACCCTAATTTTGAAGGATTTCGCCTAAGCATTAAAATAATTTCAGCTCAAATTCATGAAAAAGGAAATCAAAATCATAAATTAGGTTTGGAAAGCAATTAATCATGTTTGAAATTCATGAAATAAATCGAATAAAGCATGAATTAAAGAGAAAAAAAAAAATACCTGGATATGGAAATTAGAGGGAAAGAAGAAGGTAGTTGGGAGCAAAAATAGAGAGAAGAGAAGACATGAAAATGAGGCCAAAAAGGAGTAGGCGAGATGAGTTATATAGAGATGGGGAAATTAAATAAAAATGAAAAAATAATTTAGGAGAGAGAAAATTCTGGAAATTAAATTTTATAATAATAAATTTAATTAGCCTATGGGAATCAATAAAAGAGAGGAAAGCGAAAGAGAGAGAAAAAAAGGGGGTGGAGCTGCAATTACCACCTGCAACTCTTTGGGAGTTGTGCTTTTTTTAAAAAAAAAATTATTTCCTTTTTATCCTTGATTACGGAGGGTATTCGTATAATCCATGTATTGTATTATAAACTTTTGAAAAATTTGTAAATTGCAGTCATTTAAACTTCGTATTTTACAAATTGTAGTCATTTAAATTTTTTTTGCAAATTACAGCCCAAAAGTTCGTATAAATTGTAAATTGCAACCCGATTCAATTTTTTCATCGGTTTACAAGTTGAAAAATTTTCGGTTAAGGTTTTAGGGATCATTTTAGTTCATAGGGGCCCGAATTGAGCTCAGAATTAGCAAAAAAATAACGTAAATATCTCGTTTTGCATAACAAACATGTATCGATTTGTGGGAAACTGTAAATATGAGACACTTACGTTATTTTTTTGCTAATTCCGAGCTCAATTCGGGTCCCTAAGGACTAAAATAACCCCTAAAACCTTAACCGAAGATTTTTCAATATGTAAACCGATGAAAAAATTGAATCGGGCTGCAATTTACAATTTATACGAACTTTTGGGCTGCAATTTGCAAATTTTCCTAAAGTTTGAAATTTTTTTATGCGTATGAATTTGGTATTCTTTTCGTTCCTTTTTGTTAGCTTTAGGGCAATGTTACTAATCCGTATGTGTATCTTTTAAATTTTTGGTTGGGGAAAAAAATGAGAAATTGATGAAAGTTTGAGAAGGGTGGGATCAAAATAAATGTGTGTATAAAGTTATACCTCGTATAATTAAAGGATATAAGAGAGGTATTAAGAGAGGTATGATCAAAATGAATGAGTGAATAAAGTTATGATCTCGTACACTTTAAAATTATAGATTATGCGATGTATTTAAACAACGGTTATATAAATGGAGAAATGAGGTAAACGTTAAAAGAACCGGATAAGTAGATTTTCTAAATTAATGCAGTGCCAATTATTTTATCGGTTTTTGTTTCAATACTAGGACCGTATCTTATTTTATCTAATAATTTAAATTTAACTTTTATATGCAACACTAGGTCTCCAATAAATTGGATACTATATCATTTATGTGGATTTTTTAAATCAATTTTGATGAATCTATTTAAGTTTGTGTGCTAACCTTTGCATATGCATTTTTTAAATAATAAATTTTCCTCCATCTTTTATTAAAAGTAAGACATGAATAACTTTCAAACACAAGATGAATAGTACCTTAGAGATCTAGATATTTTGTGTGCAACTAAAAATATCATGTGTCCGCTTATAAAAGAAAAAAAGTAACCCCTATAAACACTAACAGAATAATTCTTGCAATTTCAATTGGGTAATTCCTATATAACACTGAATATATAAACCCTACTCCGTATAAAACAAGTCACATAACACTATTGAAATAACCTTATGATGACTACAACAACATATAAAGAATTTTTGCTTAGAGATGCATGTTAGCTACAAAAATTACTCATTAATTAGTATCGTAAATGATAAATCTATGACTAAGAGGCTTATTCCGATTGACTGAAATGAGCCAAACTGAATAGAACTGAACTGGACTTATTAGAGATAAACTGAACTGAACTGAATTTCTATATTTTTTTTCAAAAAAGAAATTTACATTTTAAATTATTATACTAAATAGTGAAATACGTAATATTTTTTTCGTTTTTCGAATTGGTATGAAAAATGTCTTATTAGGCCGAAACCTCTCGCAAATACTCTTGGCATAGGTATAAAATACGTAATATGCGTATCATTAATTTTTCTGAAATGGCAAAAGCTAATGAGCGCCCCCGGGGCGTTAGATAAGAGAATTAAAGTGCAAATATTAGAATAAAATTAATATTAATTACACCGAAAAACACGTGATTTTTTCATGAATTTCTAACTTAATACCATTTCAACCAATATAATTTATCCTTATCTAACCCCCCGGGACGTTCGTTAGCAATATCCTTCATATGAAAGAAAATAGGTTAGATATTTTATGCGGGAGTGTAAATGTATTTTAAAATGAATCACGCTGGCGGTGCCTGCCCCCTCCACACCGAATGACAGGCGGTACCCAACCGTTAGTCACTTTTACTTTGCTTTTTTTTTTTTTTTTTTTTTTTCCTTCCTTTTTTTTCTGTTAATTGGAGATTTTTTTTTCAACGTTTTCTTGATTTTTGTACAAGTGATCCCAAAAGGACTTAAAGAGTAATTGACTGATGCTAATTTTTTTATTATTATTTTATTTCACGTTGTGCGGATTTTTTTAAAGGGGAAGCTCGAGACTATGTAGGGTTGTGTACTTGTGTGTATACTTATTGGCCCGAAGCCCGTGTATTATATGTGTCGTCCATTCGTGTATAAAATGAATACTCCATTCGTTTTTAAATACTTGCTCTATTTCTATTTTTTGAACTATTTATTTGTCCTATTTTGACTAATGTTTATGATTTATACTTATTGGTAATTAAAGATATTAGTGATAAAAAATTAGCATCAACGTACGTGTCCAAGAAAAATGGAGCAAGTATTTAAAAACGAAAGAAGTAATAGGTAAACTTTTTATTCATGTACTCGTAGAATTTTTAAATTAGTATATTTGAAAATTTGCAATATTTTAAATAATTACTTTTTATCGACATTTATTAATTTATATGAAAAATTCTGTCAGGAAAAACCTTTTAAAGTGACCTTTTTGTTCAGATTAACCTTTTAAAAAAAATTTTGCCAAGGAAAACCTGTTTAATTTTTTTTTTGTTCAAGGCAGCCTACACCCAATTTCCAACGTTGACTGACCATTCTCCGGCGTTGACCACGTGTTTTACTACATGTGCCACGCACATGACCCCTAATTTCCTAATGACACCCCATTTTGCCTAATTTCACACCCTTTTTCCCTCCAATTAAACACTCTCTCTCTCCTACTCTCTGTGAACACATCGAGGCCATAAATCTTCAATCAAGAATTCAACCATTCTCCTCGACCCATATTCGCTGCATAATTGAGAAAATTTTAATAGGTAAAAAAAAACCTAATTTTCAATCAAGAATTGAAAAACTCAGAGTTAGACAAATTAATCACTTACCTTTAGTCGAAAATTGGTGAGAAAGCCTTCTACTGCTTCGATTTTGCTGCGCTCCAACAATGGCGTGAGAATTTGAGACCACGGAGCAGAGAAGGAGATGATGTATTCGCAGAAAGTAAGAGAAGGAGAGAGAGTAGAAGAGAGAGTGTATAATTGGAGGGAAAAGGGTGTGAAATTAGGCAAAATGGGGTGTCATTAGGAAATTAGGGGTCATGTGCGTGACCCATGTAGTAAAACACGTGGTCAACGTCGGAAAAGTGGGTGTAGGCTGTCTTGAACAAAAAAAAATTAAACAGATTTTCCTTAGCAAAAAAATTTTAAAAAGGTTTTTCTGAACAAAAAAGTCACTTTAAAAGGATTTCCTGACAAATTTTCCATTTATATGTTTGGTAAATTAAAGTCATGTGAAATCTATCGTCAAAAAAAAAAAAACCATATGAAATCTTGTGATTCGTCTTAATTACTTTTTATTCATGCACGGTTATTTTAAATATTATGTATATCTTTTGATAAATTACCTTATAAAATAAATTTTAAAATTGTTTAAATTTAGAAATTAAAGTATTTGATAGAATAATGATATATATATATATATATATATATATATATATATATATATATATATATATATATATATATATATATATATATATATATGAAAGGTAGCATGAGCATTTTATTTATATACATGAAGTTTGTGGAAATGGTTCAATACAAACATATTTGGGGTAGTTAATCATATCCGACCTAGCAACTAGTGAGCTACAATTTACAAATTCGTCTAGCATGAAAAAATGCACAATTATCAAAGACTAAACTATCTTAAGGCAGAAAAAATCATGCTCACCTTAATAAATTCCAACTCTCTATATGAGTAGTACGTCCATAAAAACTCAATTTAATGTAGAGGAATTGATTCATTACATTACTCTACAGCTTACTAAAATTGTGAGAAGAACATATTATATTGGACTAATTATTTTATTAAAAAAAAATTGACTTAGAAGAGTGTAATAATAATAATAATAAAAAGTCTAGTTGATTATGTAATGAATTACAAAGTATATTTTTGATAAAATTTCTCAATTTATATAGTATAGTGATTTCTAAAAAATAAATATATATATCGAAAATTTTGTAAATGTTTATTTACATATAATCAAAATTGCATTCTTAAAATATATTCCACCAAAATTACATCTTCTTATAAAAGACTATTTGTTTCCTTATTCTCCATAGGTAATTGAATATCAACATAAAAAGGTAAATATTATTGCTAATTTATTTTGTTGACAAAAACAAACTTCCTTTTAAATAACTTCTTTAAATAAAATTTACTAATTATTTATTTTTATTCAAAATTATTATTAAGGACACCTGGAAATTGACACATGTTATTGCTGGTGTATCTTAGTATACAGTGATTGATTGATTTTTATTTTTCAGGGACAAAACTATGCATTGAGAAAATATAAAAGTTAAAATGTTGTAACTTATAAATGATGGAGGAAGTGCATAGCTACATTACTTTGTACTATTTCGTATAATATAGTTTATTTATTTTAATGGATACAATTATTGTGTACTTAAAAAAAAGTGCGTGAGTAAGAAGATGAGATTGTGATCAATAAAATAAGAGATATAGTAGAAACAATGTGTTTAAGAATTGATGAAGATAACATATTTTAATGTAAAGTGTAAATAATTTGTGGTAGAGTATGACTATAAAATATAGAGTAATGCTATATGCAGCCCTTAGGGTTGCATATATACATTTAATATACTTATTTTTGGAAATTTATCGACAATTTATGAGTAAATCGGTATTATAAATGTTTATTTATTGCCCACTCTTTCCATTTTTAGCTTTTTATATGCAGCTCTAAGTAGGGATCAGTGTGGGGCGGGTTAAGTAGGAGACCCGCTCCATTCCCGCCCCAATAGGGCGAGGATGAGTTTCAATTTGGCGGGTGGTGGGGCGGGTAGGAATGGCAACGGATCAGATTCGGGTCGGATGGAGCTTCACTCGCATCCACCCGCTTACTCCATCCGCTCCACCCGCCACCCGCAAAACCCATCACCCGCATCCGATCCATCCGTCATCCGCGGGTGAAACGGGTGGATCGGATGCTTAACGGGTGATTATTATAATTCCTTATTTTGTTAAGATATCAAAATTATTGATGTTAATATATGTAATTTTGACATTATATGAGTAATAATTATATATTTTGAACACATATAATTACTAATCAAAATTTACATAAATTTGTAATGTACAATACAAGTAATAGTAGTATCACTAGTAATAACACAAATGCCAAACAGCCAACAATCTACCAATTAAAAGCAGAAAGATGAAATAGTGCCACTAGTCAAAGCAATCGGAGCAACCAAAAAATAAACTATATGAAGGCAATGACGCTGACCAGAAAGTACTTAAAAGCATTCGCTTAAATCAGCATTGAATCCCAATAATAAATAAATTAGAGAAATAAACCAGAAAATTAACTTAAATCAAACAAAATTAGAGGGGGGGGGGGGGTGAGGAGTGCCGCCGTTGAGAGAAGCTGTCGCCGGTGAGAGAAGTTGTCTACTGCTAGTAAGGGAGTTAAGTATACAAATGGTGATCAAGTTTTTGTTTTTTTCACCCTTTGGTAATCAAGTTTTTTTATTTCACCCTTTGGTGATTGAGTTAGAAAAATCGAGCACTTAACTCACCGGAACATCTTTTAATCTGTTTTGAACTCAGCAAAAAAAATAAAAAAAAATAAAAAAAAAAAAAAAAACTTAGTCACCCAACATAAACTTAATCACTTTCCCAAAAACATAATCACTTATCAATATTAAATCCTGAAATGAGTTTCAAAGCTGAATATATAATAGTATAATACTAGCTGTTGGGATAAATTACAAAAGTATAAATCAGGAGTATGTTTCCACACCCCACCAAATTGAACAACAAGTGCCATTGGGATCATCTCCATCTAAAACATATAATTGGCATTCAATTAAATACTCAATAGCTATTGTTTAACATCAATTCATATTGAAAATAAAACAACTTCCATATAATTCATAAACAAATTAACACATAAATACACTTTACTTGACATTAAATACTAAATTCTTTCAATTAAGTACAATTACTCTGTTTCACACTACTCCTTCCAATTACACTAAAGTCAAGATACCCACCCAATTTAACCATGCATTAGCAAATCAAGAGTCTTACAACAATAATCTAAAGGTAAAAATACGAAATTTTATCATCAAACACCAAAATCGACCCTAAATTCAGGAAGAATTCCACAATTTTTGACAAAATTTAAACCCTACTTTTTTCGATTTTAAAGACGACACAACGATTGAGGCAATTATGAATAACTTAACCAAAGAGATCAAGTACAAATTTACCTTTCAAAGTGCCGAACTCCTTTAATCAAGCTTTCCAAAAGAGAAAATCACCATTATTCATTAAGAGTGAAGTTTGAAGAACTAGTAAAGAAAATTAAAAAAAAAAAAAAGGAAACGTGGGGAAGGGGAAGAAGTGCACCAAAGGGGGAAATTTTGGGAAAAGTTCATAAGAGGCGTCATTTTCACAAATTTGACGTGCCTCGTGTGAATAAAAAAAATTAAATACCTGCTTTTTTCCTATTGGTTAACCACAAGTGACTAAGTTTTTAACCCATATCTGACAAGTGATTAAGTTTTTGCTTCCTTTTTATTTATTTTTTGCCAGAATTACCCCTCTAATCACCAAACGGTGAAAAAAATAACATAATCACCAAACGGTGAAAAAATATAAAACATAATCACCAACCTTATGCTTAACTCGCTAGTAAGGAGTGCAGCTAGTAGAGCGCTGCAGAGAGAGAATGAGGGAGGCGTTTACAATCTTCAATTAATTTGGGTTAAGGTTTCAGAAAATAGAGTGCTTTTTATATTTTTATGAAATAAATTTTCTTAGAAATATATATGTACTGTATACGAGTTTTATTTATTTTTTTTTTAATATTTCGGGTGGATAACGGATGATAAACGAATGACGGATCGGGTGACTGATGAAATAGACCTCCACCCGAATCCGATCCGATCCGTCACCCGCCTCATCCGTCACCCGCCTTTCATCTATTTAACGCGGATTTTCGTCCATTTATTTATATCGGGTGGATTAGGTTTTCGGATATCCGTTAATAATTGTCATCCCTAGGGGCGGGGATGGGGATAAAAACCATGCCCACCACAGGTGATGGAGCGGAGATGGATTTTAGGTTGTACTCAGCCCATCCCCACTCCTCTACATACCCGCCCCATCCCCCACCCAACCCCACCTCTTAGCCATTTAATCCCCACCCGGTCACCCAATACCCACATTTGTATACTTTTAAAAGCAAAATTATACACTTTTATACAATTTTATAAAAAAATAAGTAAAATAAAATACTAGTAGTAGATTTGTAATACACTAATATCTATACTCTATACTTAGTATTTTAAAACAAAAACCATCATTCCTATAATGCCATATGTACATTTCATTTTTTTCCCCTCCAATGCCACATGTCACCTCATTTAATTTTTTTTTTTTAATCCCTTTCTCATATGAAAAAAAACTTTAATTCAATACATGTATGAATGATTGAATGTTGTTTGGTTCACTTTCCTCCAGTTTATTTTTTACTACAATTACATTCAATTATCACCTCTTCTCCTCCTCTATAAACTATTCATTTGCCAATCTAATATATATATAAAGGGGAGTTTTTTCCCGAGTTTTTAGAGAGCCACGTAGGATTTAATTTTTTCAGCGCGCCACATAGGATAATAAATTTTAGAGATAGCCAATTAAATACGAGATTATTAATTTCTTTTGGAATTAAATAATTTAACTAACACGTAAGCAAAATTGGTGAATGAGATTATCCAGTTTAAATTAATTAAATATGAAATATTATCTTTTAATATCAGGAATTTTATCTAAACATTTAACAATTTTTAGCGCATAAATATATATGTAAAAATATTATTTTAAAAAAATTCAAACAAACGGTGCATCGCACGGGCTTCATCTAGTATAAATATATTTAAAAAATAATTATTTATATAGTATACCTATAAATAAACCGTGCATTGCACGGGCCAGAAAGCTAGTTATATATAAAGAAGTGTGTAATATTAACAATTTTTTTGTAATTTATATTAATTATGTAGTATTGTGTTGATGAAAGGCGGGGATTTGACGGGTTTTGGGTGGGGATTAGGTGCGGCGGGGATGGTTTTGAAATTATACCCGTTGGGGCGGGGATGAGGGTTGATTTTGGACCCGCCACGGGGATGAGGATGGGGGTGAGGATGAAAATTTTAGGTGGGGATGGGAAGGTCATCATCCGCCCCGTCCCACCCCATTGACATCCCTAGCTCTAAGGGCTACATATACCTTTTTCCTTAAAATATATCGTAAATAGAATAAAGTAAAAATAAACATATAGCTACTAAAAAATAACCTTAAGATGAAAAATGGATGCATAAAAATAATAAAAATGATTTTTTTATTTTTTATTTTTATTTTTACGGTAAGGAGAAGGACCCTGACCGAACCTCAACCCTCACGGTTTTTTTGGTCCGGTATTTACGGGTCAGACACTTTAAAATTAAAGGAGGAGGGTAAGAGATCTCCACCTTCAAAGTATTTCTAGTGGGGATCGAACTCTCAACCTCAAGGTTGGAAGGTACACTCCTTATCAATAAATCAAACTTAACTTGACATAATAAATAAAAATTATTAGGTTGCACAAAAATTAGGGGAATTGAAAATACATGTGAGTTTGGAAAAGAGGTTTGTCTGGTACTTTGGTTTACCATAAAAAATAAAAGAGTAAATTCATAGGCGTAAAAGTTTTGGATGGGGTTTATGCTTACTTATCATTTCCTTGTATCTTTTGAATAAGAGACTAATGTTCTATTCTATTAAGCTTTTGGACACAACAGAGTATATTTTAGCATAATAGATTTTAGTAGAGTAGAGAAGCTAAAAAAAATAAATAAATAAGATCTACAGATATGTAATGAGATAATATCGGAATATCGTATAATATATTTTTGGGATAATTGTTAGGAGATATTATCTTGTATTTTAGTCAATTTCTATCTTCCTAGAATATTGTTAATTCTAGGTTTAGGAAGTTTGTAAACTATATATTCCTTTGCAAGTTAATGAGAAAGTTAAGCTGTGATCATAAGAATTTTGCATGATATCAAGAGTAGGTTAAATACTACCTCCGTTACAAATTATGTGTAACGATTAGACATTTTCCCTCTCTACTTTATGTCAAATCGTTGCACATAACCTGTAACGGAGGTAGTATTATATATTCCTTTGCTAGTTAATGAGAAAGTTAAGCCATGATCATAAGAATTCTTTAATATGTCTCTAGTTACCACACATGCACGCACACTTAAGGCTGGGTCATGGGTATAGATGTCAGTAGGAGACTCGGTCCATTCCCGTCCCAATGAGGCGGAGATGGGTCCTTGTTTAGCGGGTGGTGGGGTAGGTAATGGGGATAAAAACATACCCACCATGGGGGATGAGGTGTAGGTGACTTTTAGGTTGTACCCACCCCTTCGTGCTTCATACCCGCCTCATTCCCACCCCACATGTGTGTGTGTATATATATATATATATATAAAATATTATGTAAAATAATGTAGTTCGTCTGTTCTTTTTTACTTGACCTGTTTCTTTTATCACGCTTGCCAATGCACAACTTTAACGGTCAATAACTTTAATTCTGCATAATTAAAAAATATAAAAGTTATATATTATGATAATACTTATTTAGACGAATTCAAAATGATCCAACATGAATATTTTTTCCTTACATATTATTCACAAAACACGGTCAAAGGAGGGATGGTGAATAGTGTAAAAGTCAAAGCGGGTCAAGTAAAAAAGAACAGAGGAAGTAGTAAATACAATACACTATAGGTAAATTTGTCAGAAAAAACCTTTTAAAAGCACCATTTTGCGAAAAAAAAACCTTTTTAAAAACTTTTTGGTTTAAAAAAACCACCACATCCATTATTTTTTCAAGAGGAAACCTATTTACTTAATTAGCCTCTAATTTACTTAATTAATCTCTAATTTCCTCTCATTTCTTCTAACTAACCTCTAATCCACCAAATTACTTAATAATTAGATTTAATTTATATATATAAATAAATCACTACCCCAACCACCAAGCAACTAAACTTCCCCTTCCCCCTCCCTTGGCAGCAACCCCCGCCCCCACTGAACCCGCTGCCCGGATCCCCCCCACCTCCAGCGACCTACCTCCACCACTGGCCGACCCTCCCTCCCTTATCCCCGTCGACGACCAACACCTCCCTTCAAATTTTTGGCTTTAGTTTACTCAAACATGCTCATATCAAGTCCAAATCAAATACAATTTGCTTCTAAATCACCCTAGCATCACATATATACATAATCAAAGCCAAAACAAGTATCAATTGCAAGCAAGAAGCATAAAATAAAAACCCCCAAATTGATTGTCTAGGGCTTATTTTTTAAAATAAAAAGATGATGGTCGCCGACGGGGATAAAAGTGAAAAAGAGGGTTGGACGGCGATGGAGGTAGGTCGCCGGAGGTGGGGAATTAGGGTGGCGGGTCTGATGGGGGGAGGGGTTGCTACCAAGGGAGGAGGAAGGGGAGGAGGTGGTTAGGGATAGTGGTTTGTTTTATATTAAATTAAATATAATTATTTAGTAAGTTAGTGGGTTAGAGCTTAATTAGAAGAAATAGGAGGAAATTAAAGATTAAGTAAATTGGTTCCCTCTCGCAAAAAATAAAATAAAATAAACGTGGTGGTTTTTTTCTAACCAAAAAACTTTTAAAAGGTTTTTTTTTTTCTCAAAATGGTGCTTTTAAAAGGTTTTTTCTGACAAGTTTGCCTACATTATAATATACTTATATTATTAAAAAAAAATTAAAAAGTGTAATATAACTATTTTTTTGTTGTAATCTATAGTATGTAGTGTTGTTGTATTTTGAAGGTGGGGATTCAGCGGGTCTTGGGCGGGGTTTAGGTGGGGATGGATAGCCAAATGGGGGTGGGCGAGGGAAGATGATTTTAGAATTGGACCCGACAAGCGGGGATGGGATGAGTTTTGAACCCGTCGCGGGGATAGAGATGAGAATGGGAATGGAAAAGCCAATATCCGTCTTACCCTGCCTCGTTGACATCCCTAGTCAAGGGCATGTACGATGCTTTCCTGGGTGTGTTGTTTACATAACACTCCTCAATTTATATATTACACACAATCAGTGGAAATTTATAGTCGTTGTAGATTATATCTCATTATAACCTACGTCAAACCTTGCCATATTCAACATGACTATTCAAACTTAATCATAATATTATAAGTTGATCTTCATTTTATTACTCTAATCTGTTATAACTTCTACACACAATATGTGGGATTTTGTACCGTTAAAGATTACGCCTTGTTGTAATCTTCGTAAATCTCCCTAGTAAAAAAAGCAATTGGGAATTGGTTTAAACCCCTTAATGGGAAGCGGTTTTGAACCGCTTGGGCTTGGGGGGCTTCCCATTGCCCTTTTAAATGGAAAGCGGTTTGAATCGCCTCCCATTATGCCGGTAACAATTTAATTTTTTTTTTGTTTTTTTTTCAATTAAATTGATACACGAACACTTAACATACATATAAACATAAATATTTTCATTAATCAATTGCTATAATATTACATTTTCTGATTTTCATAATATAAATTGTTGCCGCTCTTGTTCCACCACCATCCACCAGCCATGCGCGCCACCAACCACGCGCAATTCATCCACGAAACACCAACATTCACCCACCAAAACCAGATCTTAACCTGTATCACCACCACCAGCCCCCTTATCCTGTGTCACCACCACCAGCCCCAAAACCATTTCACCTGCCACGACCCCCACCCAAACCAGATCCGCTTGAAACCAATACAACCACACATCACCATAATATAAAATAAAAACCGCAAAAAAAAGGAACATACATCGAGATCCACCAAAACCCCGAATTTAGCTTGAAATTTGGATTTTAAAGGTCAAATTCGATCTAGAGTTTTCATGGTCGAATTTGACGTAAAAATCACTAGTTTGTTTTTTAAATTAAAAGGCAAATTTGTCAAAAAAACCTTTTACAAACACCACTTTGCGAAAAAAAACCCTCTAAAAAGCTTTATCGTTAAAAAAAACCCGAAATTAATAATTTTTTGTTGATATAAACCTAGTATCACTAATTCACTTAATTAAAATCTATTTTCGTCTAATAACTCTCTAACTCTCACTTAACTATTTAATAATTAACTTAATTTATAAGTTTTTTTAAAAAAAACCACCAGCAAGCCACCACCCTCCCTTTCCCCCTCCCCTCGCAGCACGCAGCAGCTCCCTTCCCCAGCGATCTAACTCCATCGCCGGCCGACTCCCTTCCCTTACCCCCGTTGCAACCCTCCATAAACCTCGACAACCTACTTACCCACCACCTCAGCCACAAAAACCACCTCCAAACGGCCTGGACCAAAAGTGTAGGAAATGCCTTGGTAATCGCAAAGATTGTCAATACAACTAGTTCGACCATAGATGAGGAAGTTGGAGGGTTTGGTGTCCGATGAACCATTTCCTTGGAAACCCATTTTTAGAGAGAGAAAATGAGAGAGAGATTTTGGTAAGAAAAAAAAGAGAGAATGAAATGGGTTTGGTGTTCCAAGCTGCCAGAGTTAATGGGTAAAAAGGAGGAGGTCGCCCCGTGGTGAGTGGTTCAAATCGAAGGCTCGATTGGGGGAGGGAGTTGCTGCCCATGGAAGGGGAAATGGAGGGCGGTGGCTGGTTGGTGGGTGAGGGTGGTGGGTTTTTCTAAAAAAATTAATTTAATTATTAAATACTTAAGTGCTCATTAGAGAGTAATTAGAGATTAATCAAGTGAATTAGTGGTACTAGGTTTCTATCAACAAAAAATTATTAACTTCGGGTTTTTTTTACGATAAAGCTTTTAAAAGGTTTTTTTTCGCAAAATGGTGTATTTAAAAAGTTTTTTTTTTTGACAAATTTTCCGAATTAAAACCTAGAATTTCATGATCGAATATTAAATAAAAAAAATCCATCCACCAAACACCAACACCCAGATGCACCACCACCTGCTAGTATTTGCTCGATTTTGCTAGTATTCGCTCAAATTGGCTCATATTTGCTCGATTTTACTGGGGGTGTTTTGGGTTCGAATAAATTCGGGTTTTTGGTTTGTTTTTTAGCTCAAAAATGAGGGGATTTTGCTCGAATTTGTTGGAGAATTTAGTTGTTTCTCGGTGTTGTTGTGGCCAGTGATAGGCTTGAGATTGAGAGAGGAGAGGAGAGAGAAAATAGAGGGAGGCTTGAGAGAGGAGAGTGAGAAATGGAGAGAAATGAAAATAGATGGCGTGATGGGATTATAGTATTTTTAGGGTTTTTTGTTAAATAATGGGGAGCGGTTCAATGTTCAAACCGCTTTCCATTCCAATTTTGAAAGCGGTTCACCCAAAATCGCTCCCTATTTGCTAGTTTCATTTTTTTTTTGTTGTTTTGGAAGCGGAATTCAATAACCGCTTCTCATTTAGGGCTGCCCATTTGCTTTTTTTTTACTAGTGTCTTATTATAATTAATGTTATTGTTACAAATGCAATCAGGGTACATGATCAGTTATTCTTTACATTTTTAAAAATGCTATATTTGAGGTTTTGCACTATTCATAAGTTACTTTGGCTTAATTTTTTGTTACTAATACATAAATATGATTTATAATTTGTTGTTGGATTTGTTACAATGTCTTTTTTTAATAAACTAGGGCAGCTAACGCGCGCGTTGCGCGCGAAATGGCTAGCCATTTCGAGTTAGCTTTTTTCAGCTTGTGTTTAGAATTGGCAATATCCATTTATCACGTGTATACGTAATTATCACAAGTGTAGCTAAAACTTGGCAGTGTTTGGGTGGAACAATGATTACTTTAGTTGTGGACGATTATTGTTTTACATTATCTGTTTAAAATAAGTTTTTTTTTTAATAAAGCCTTACGAATTTAGACCATAGTTTTAAGGTTTATTGGAACAACTAAAGCATCTAACCTAACGCATAATATTCTTAAACCATAACCTTGAAAATGTTACAAACAAAAGGTTCAAAAGCAACAATTACAACCAAACATTGAGCATAATATGTTGTATGTGGTAGTGTTCTTGTATGAAGAAACAATGTGTACTTATTCATGTTGTTGCTAAGTTGTTCTAGTAGAGTCTAGGAAAAGGAAATGGCTTTGATAGCCCACTTTAGAACCCGAAGTCTAGTTAGGGATGTTGTTGATGCAATCTAAACGTACAGTAGCTTGGTTGCCAAGGTGGTAGTTATTACTTCAAATTCTTGTTACTCGCCCTGTGAAATAATGCATTGAACAATACTAACCTGTTTTTTTTAAAGGTGAAGGAGATATTAAGATGAAGGATAAATAGGAAAGCCAAGTATATAAATTGTTGGAATTATAAAAGAACTATCAGTTTCCTAAAAAATATAGTTACAAACTCTAGCAATTCTTGAGCTTGGTTTTAATTAGAATTTAATTAGAATTGAATTGATAATAGGAAATGAATGCACGGAATTTGAAAAGAGTTACAATTATTGTTTATGGGAATAATTATTGCAAATTATTTTTAAGTACGGAGTACTATTTTAATCTTCCTATGACAAATTGATAGCGTAAAATGTTGTGCAATAAATTAAAAATATAGCCTCCATTGAGCTAATGAAAAGCTTTTTCACATTCATTATCTTTATTACCGGTCAATTATTACTTTTGGGTTGTGCTTCATCTTCTTTGGGTTTTCTTCAGGGATGGTGAATAAAGATTGAGGAGATAGAAATTAAAGCGCAATGGGTAGGGGATTATAAAGGGGTAAGAATGTAAATAAACATTTTGAAGGGAAAAAAGGTCCGTGCACTATTCATAAGAACAACTTCCTACTTTTTATAAGGTAGGGATTAACTAGTGAGTGACCCCGGGCATTGCCTCGTGTTGCCAGGGGCGGACCCACCTTTAGTCATAGTGGGTCCGGTGACACAGTATTTTTTTTAAAAATAAAATATCAAAGAGACCCCTTATTATAGATAGGTGGTCTCTTTGATGCTGCTATTGGTAACAACAAACAATATCAAAGAGACCTCTTATTAAGATAGGCGATCTCTTTAATGTTGCTATTGCTACAAAAGACTTGCTGTGGTTTTTTTTAAATATTAAAGAGACCTGTTATTTATATAAGAGGTCTCTTTGATGCTGCTATTGCATTTCGCAATTTTTTTGCGCTACTTTCTTTTTTCATTAAAGAGACCAGTTATATTTAATAACTGGTCTCTTAAGTTATCTCACTTTTTTTTTTGTATAATTTTTTAATAATTTTTTTTTCCTTTTTATATCTTATATTTGTACAACCAATTTTAATATTTCCCCATAAAGCTTATAAATTAACTAAAAAATCATAAAGTTAATTTAATATAATAATTTTATTGTACCATTTGTTTATAACATGTTATTTGTAGTATTTTCGACTTGTAAAATTGAATTCTTAAGTACTGTATTTGGTTGTGGTATGAATTTTTGTGTCCTATTTTTGGATTGAAATCAATTTGGTGAAATATATATATATATATATATATATATATATATAATTTTTGGATTGAAATTAATTATGAACAAGACATGGAAAAAAAAATTGTACTTTCACAAATGATCAATAATTGATGGTGACACACTATCTCGGAAATCAGATGAAAGCCCCTTCAAAGTCAACAAAGAACGCTAGAATTTAGGAGAAAGAATAGATAGAGAGGAGGCTAGGTTTTTTATGGTTATGAAATTTTTTGTGTAGTCATGCCTTTCAAAAAGGTAGGGAAGGATTATTATGTTTATAATGATATTTTGTTATAAGTGAAACTATTATATGTGTCCGAATGTATAGTGAGATAGATTAAGTTATTTCACATTTCATATATTTTGTGAATTTTTAAACATCTTAATTATTGTTGAAATTCATATATGAATTTTTTGACGTTTCATATTATTTTATTTTTGGGTTTTTCTATGTTGTACACTTGTGTTTTTCACTTTTCTACTTTATACCACCTCTTTTTGAAAGTTACACACGATACTCTAATATTTTATATTTCGTATATATTATACCCTCATTGTTAACCTGGCGTTAAAAATTTCATTAATTTACTTAATACTATGAATTTTTCTATGTTGTGCCCCTTTGATCTTTGTTTTTCGAATGTACCCTCTTTTCATTTTTAAATTGAAAAATGTTTGGGTACCTTGTCTTATAATTACTAAGTTCATTTTTGCAAAATAGTACTCCATCTATTGCTAAAAGTTTGACCCACTTTGCATTTACACGGTCTAATAAGATCTTTGCTTAAAATGAATATCTTTGACCATTAATAACTTCGGCTATGTATAAGTTAATATTTTAAAAAGTTGATATTTGAAAAATTTATCATTAAGGGAATCTAATAAGATCAAACTTATTAATTCATTTTGATTGTATAAATTATACAAATGTAGCCAAAGTTATTTTATTTTGACAATATTAATAGCAAATGAGTCGAACTTTCATGAACAGAGGTAGTATAAATTAATTTGGTTGCTTACATATTCACAACTCTTACAACTCACAAGCCAACAAACTAACAATAATATATATCTAGCAAATTACCAATTAACTGTTGGTGTAGTGGTGATTAGGGCTACACTAGGTAAGGAGGACTGCATGATCGATCCCCTGTAACAACAATTGAAAGGGGATTAGAACAGAACTGATTTGTACACACACACACACACACAAACACACACACACACACACACACACACACACACACACATATATATATATATACACAACACACAGACATATATAGAATTGAGATCATGTGAGAACCAAGGTGAATAATAAGAATTAGGAACTAATATCAGCCATTGATCACACTCCATCTAATGGCTCACATTGCACCCGCTATCATTAATGACATTTTTGTTATTTCGCTGTTTTCAAACTTTTTTCCAGTTTTTTTTAACTTTTAAGGCAATTTCATTTACTTTAAGACCGATTTCATTTACTTTTACTAAATTTTCATTTACTTTTGATAAATGAAACTGGAAACTACTTTGTAAAGTTAAAATATTACAAAAATGTCATTAATGACACGGGAAGCATGTGAGCCGTCCGATTAACATGATCTAAGGGCCTAGATTAGTTCCTAGTTCTTATTTTAGCCATGGTTCTCATTATAACTTGATTATATATATATATATATATATATATATATATATATATATATATTATTTTTATTTTTTAAGATTAGGCTTAAATTGATGTATGATTTGCGTTAAGTGGTGGGATTTAATTTATCAGGTACTTGTCCCGATTTTGACTGCCAACATTGAAATATACATTGACCAGGTACCCTAGAGGGTTCGATTTGGAAAAATTGAGAACCTGAAACGAGACTTGTTGCAATAGGTACTTAATTTTACCAACTTAGAAGTGGAAGCTTTTGTCTAGGCCGTCTCGATTCCAGAATCTACAAAATCTTATCAAGTTTTGATTTTGGGTATCCTAATTTTTATTCTGATTTGTGTGATGGAGAACACCATGGAATTAATGCAAATGGTGGAAGGGTGAAATATGTTGTACACACCCAGGTGTAATGTGCACCCAACTAACCCAAAATTAGTTTTTATTCTTACCACGATGATTAAATGAAAAACAATCATCAAAATGAGAACAAAATGCTCATAGATGTACGGTGCACCCGAATATATATAACAATATCTCGTGGAAGAGAGAAACAATTAAATAATATCAGTTTTATGTCAAAATAAGAAGTGTCACATGAATTCAAAAATGAATTAAATATTTAATTTGAATCTTTTTAGTTGACATGTTTAACTTTCGCAACTATCTACATAGATTATATTAAATTACTTTTGTGATTTTTTCTTAAGAAAAAAGTAATATATAGTCTTGTTGAGTTATGTTTGAGTCATCTCAACATCTATCTCCAAATATTATCAAGAACATATTAGTATATAAAGTTAATATACTTCGTATATTAATGTGTGTCTCAATAAAGAGAAGTTATTGCGTGCGTATGGACGCACTAACTATTTGGTGCGAGAGGCTTCGCTGATATATTTTACTCATTGGCTTGTATGTTTCATGTGTTGGCTGATATTTTTCATTTGTTGGTTAATATGGTTTTTGTGTTGGCTAATATATTTTTTTTGTTGGCTGATATATTTTATTTTTAATTTTTAATAGGTTCCTTTTGTTGGCTGATATCATACATCATTTGGCTTATATGGTTCTTTAATTGGCTTATATATTTATTTTGTTGGCTGATGATACGTATAATTTAATTTTTGGCTTATATGTATCATTTTGTTGGCTAATATGTTTATTTTGTTGATTTATCTATTGCTTTCGTTTGCTGATTTCATCCATTTATTGGATGATATGCAACTTTTGTTGGCTGATATGTTTCTTCTGTTGGTTGGTATACTCCTCTTGTTAGCTGATATGCATATTTTGTTGGCTGATATATATATTTTTTTGTTGGCTTACATGTTGCTTATATTTGCTGATTTTATCGTTGATATGCTTCATTTGTTGGCTGATATGTTCCGTCTCTTGGCTAATATCAAACATTTATTTGCTTATATATTAATTATTTTGGCTTATATCCTTCATTTGTTTGCTGATATCATCCTTTTGTTGGATGATATGTTTCGTCTCTTGGCTGTTAATTACATGTTATTGACTGATATATTACTCTTGTTGGCTGATATATATCTTTTGTTGGCTGATAGATTCTTTTTGTTAGATGATACACTTTTATTAATGTTTGGTATATTCCTAATGTTGATTGATATTGTACATGATTGGCTGATATAGTCATTTTATTGGCCAATGTAAATCTTTCCCCCTCTTCCTCTCTTTAATTTCTTTCTCAAAGAAACCCACAATGGCCACACATCCACGCCACTGATCTCATCACACCCATCAACCACAAACCACCAAACACCTAACCACCGAACCCACCCACCAATCCCCACCATATCACCATTTTTTATTCTCTCTCATCGAAAATAAAACAACACACAATCACACTTTCAAAGGAGAGAGAAAGAGAGAGAAGCTTTGACCTTCAAGAAGCCCGTCAATGGCGGGCAACGCGGATGATGATGATGATGCTCCTCTCAAAATATTGATGTTGGAAGTTCTTGATATAAAACAAGAGAGTTGGGAAAAACAAAGAGAGAGAGAAAAATAAATAAATGAAAGGAAAAAGTCCCACATTGGTTAGGGAAGAGTGTTTTGCCTTGTTTTTATATCATAGTGCTTTAGCACTACTTAGTTGAGTGAGTGGGAGGTGGGTGTTATACCACACACACGCACGCGAGCCGAGTCGGACTGGGTCGGGTTAGGCACAGGCCTCGAGTATTGGGTAAGGATGGAAATACCCAACGGATGATACGACCACCCGGTCCATCCGCTTTATTAAACGGTGAAAAACCCGGTTTAAATGGATGAGAGGCGGGTGACGGGTGAATCGGGTGATGGATCGGGTCGGATTCGGGTGGTGGTTAATCCCATCCGTCACCCATCCATCCATCCGTTTAGTATAATAAATATTCTTATTTTTAAAAAATACATATAAATATCTTATACATATATAATATTTGCATATTAGAAGTTGTATGGTACGATTATATTTTATTTTTTATGTTAATATTTGACATATCACAATTATTTTACAATAACTATTTTAATATTAAAGGGTCAAAATAGTTTTCTCAAGTTTTTTTTTATCAAAAAATAATTTTTATTCACCCACCCGTTTACCACCCGGCCCATCTGTTTCACCCGCGGATGATGGATGGATGGATTTCGAGTGATGTATTATGCGGGTAACGGATGGATCGGGTGAAACAGATGGATGCGGGTGGCGCTCCACTCGATCCAAACCCGATCCATTTCCATCCCTAGTCTTGGGGAATGCGATGCGCGGGCGTGGGTCCCTCTTACTGTTTTAGAGCTGAGAAATTTTATTTAATTTCGTTGTTGACATAATATTCCTTTTTGACTGTTGGGATTATTTTACAGTTACAGAATTTAATTAGCCATTAATCCTTTGATTATAGCTGACTGTTTCTTGACTAACCGAGTTCATTTGGACAATTTTTTTGCTAGGTTCTTCCCTCGTTTTATGCTGGCCGTTTTCCATTTGCTGGCTATATATACTCGGTTTTTCATCAGCCAAAATACACAACAATTCCAATCTTCTCTCTTCTCTAAAAATCATCTAACCATGATTTCTGTTCTTCTGTATTCTGGGCAAGTATATCATGGAGGGCGACCGCTTCTAATCTACTACACTTGTAGGTAGCACAAAATCGTCTTTTAGGTCAGTGATTCTCCACGACACGGATACTATCAGTTTGGTTCACGCATCATGATATAAGTAATTTATGTTTTATTTCTTAATTAGAGTAACACTTGCGCCATCTCCCATTCTTCCTACGATCGCGATCGACATTGAAGCTGGTCCTTCTAAACAAATGTAATGAATTAAATTTTGGATTCAATTGAAATATTTTTATTTCCTGATTTTTCTGAAAAGTTCACCGCCTTTGGATTAATTATAATTGTTTTTGCAATTGATGTGAATTTCTCTTTAATTTAGATCTAGAAATATGATGAGTAGAGGAGAGAGATGGAGAAGGCAAAATAGTACGGGACGCACGAAGTGTTGGGTATGAGTGGACGCACCCAATATTTTACATTCAGTAAAATGTGTCAACAAATACAAAATAGAGGGAGTAAACAAATGTGCCAATTGTATTTCCTCGATCTCGCCCTTTCTCCAATAAGCTTTTCTCGTTTTATATCCACGAGTAAGAAAATTTAAGGAGCAATTAGAAGACAATTAAAAGATCATAAATGAGTAATCACCGTCTAATTAAGATGAAAAAAAAAGATGAGCATTTAGGGAGCCAAGTGGTACCCAAGTGAGGCTGCATACTTCATGAAGTGGGGCACCATTACACCATACAAATCTCTCTTCCGGATCTTTATCATACCTTTCTGTCCTTTATCATACTAGTTGTGGTGCGCGCGCAGCACTTTGGTTATCGGGATAAATAAATCAAATATAAATCAACAAGTCGAATAAAATGACAACATTATAGAACGATATTTTTATTTAGCATCAACAAGCTAAATGTGTAAATTTATTATTGGAATGCATTTAAGATGTAAGGGTGATAGATATATCAAACAATGACTATGTTAATTAATAGGATTTGGTATATAAAAATCATAAACAATAATCCATGTAAAATGTGGGAGGTCCAAATTCAATGTTGTTGGTTATTGAATTCACTGAAAAACTATCGTTGAGTAAATGAATCAGATCTATTTTCTGATCCTCTGAGAAAGCCTTGATATTCAATTTATAATAAAATAAATATATTATTATATTTAATATTAATGTAACATCATTTTGATTTTATTGTCGTAGTAAATCTGCCTCGTAAGGAGGCCTTGCAAATTTTCATCACATTATTGCCATTTTTAATGCTCTGTTTGGCGAATCAGCAGGATTCCGTTTAGTGTTTAATGTAAATGCATAATTAATTTGTTGAAGCATTTGTTTTATCTATAAATACAATGGTATCGATGTTTATAGATTAGTAATGTTTTTGTTATCTATGTAGTAATACTTTATAATGTTGTATCAAATTAAGAAAATGTGATTGCATGACTCAATTATAGAATGATAAGTTAAATTGGGCGTACCATAGTCTAGCTTTAAATCTATACAATGGGCTTATATTATGAAAAGGTAGCTAATTTTGTCTTTTATAGGGGCAAGGTTGCAAGAGCTTGGCTTTGTGGGCTTAATTCAATAACTAAGAAATAAAACAACTTAAATAGGCCAATCAATAATGAAATGTAGGTGATGTCAATAAACCTTGGTAGAAAAAGGCTTGAAGGGTAACATTTGAGTAAAATATAAATAAGAAATGACACTTTCAAAATTAAAATTTATATTTTAATAATTTACTACATGTGAGTTTTAGTACTCATCTAATTTTTTAAAATGGAACGACGCGTATTTAATTTACACTCGTCTAAGTTTTTGCTCGGCACTATTTTGTTAATTGGGTATAAGCTAAAAACTATCGTTTTAATGTATGAGGTTAATTGGGTTGAAATTAAAACAATCCTTTTATAATGTAGTAAACGTTTTGTATTAAACAAAAATTCCGGGAAAAATTTGTTATATGAGTGTGTAAGTTGGTTTGGTATTAAACAAATGTGAAAGAAACTTGCTTTCTATTTTTGGATACTCTTAGTAGTAGTTATATATAACAAGCTTATTGCTCAAAAAAAATTATAGAGTATTAGTTTTAAAACTGTAGCGTTTCCTCGGTCATTGTGCATTTTCTGAAACAAGGCGACCTTTCTTCTTCTGCATGTTATGAAGACATTCGAAAAGACTCCAAGTGACGGCTTGGGGTGTATTAAAAAGGGAGAGTGATCAGTCACACATCTCCAAAACCCTCTCTTTTATTTTGATGCAAATTGAAAGAGCTTTTCGTATTCGGCATTTCTAATCTTCCATTAAACTTCGAAACTAAGCTCTTTCATGGCTGAAAGCGATGAAGACACTCCATTTACAGAATAGTATCGTAAATTCTTATAAAGAAGGAAAGAAAACGTTTGGGGTCGATATTACGCAGCGGATGAGGCTCTCTTAATGCAACCCAAAAATTAACAGAGCTGGTGAAGGAAATGCAAGATATCGATGAACAACTTGCAAAGTGCGTTGAGGTTGCTCGGGAAAAGGAGAAGAATAAGGGGCTTAAAATTGGCAGCAGCTCTGCTCCTTCGATCCCAGTTGCTGAGGATAAGAACAAGAATAAGGGGATTAGAATTGGTAGTAACTTTGCTTCTCCGATTCAGGTTGACAGCGATAGCGACAACGACGAAGAACCTGTCAGAAAGAGGAGCTTTGTGGGTTTCAAAGGGGAATCATCCAAAAGCAGGGGTTAGTGTAGCAAGGGTAATGAGGTTTTAGGTGTTGGTGTCGAGGGAGGGGAAGCGGACATGGAAATCAGTGATGAAGAGCTTGTTGTGAAACAGGTAATCTCTTCAACCGTTGTTGTTCATGCTGAAGGAGTGCAGGAGCAGTCTGCAATCGGTGAGGTAAACGTTGGTGTGGTGCAGCAAGAGCAACAACAACCACAAATTAATCAGGAGAGGGGCTCAGAGGAAGAAGAAGAAAACGAAGAGGAGGAAGATGGGTTGCAGGCAGAATATGATTCGTGGTATGATGGAGAATCTGAAGAAGACATTGGCTACCCATACCATCATCATTCACCTGAAGTGTCTGGTGATGATTCTGAAGCTTTTGGGTTTGATTCTGATTAAGCTAAGCAAGTAGTTTATGCAGTATAGATTTTGGTTAAGTAGATAGTCATTCTAGGGCCAGCTAGCTGTCTAAATGGTTTAATGTAATTTTGTTGTTGGAAATACTGGCCTTTATATATATTATGTAGGTGTAATGACTCTGATATTCTTATTTTATATATATATTATGTTTGGAATATTTAATATTGAAGGTTTTATAAATATGTTTGTCTAAATTTTTATTTATTCAGCTATATATAATCAGAGGTATTTCGTATGGAGTGAATGTTGGTTAATTAGTTGTTGGTTTAATTGATAGTTTTTGAACTCAATTGTAGTTGGGCTAGCATTTTCTTGTTACTTCTGGTTTGGAATGCACATGGGAAGCAAAATACAGTTAATTGTCCAAAAATTAGATCCTTCATTAGTTGCCATTAAAATCATGAACTATAAGTATGTTTGGCTTACAGGACTGTTAAGACTTCATTTGAGCTAGTTAAGGTTGTTACAGATACAGATCCTTCTAGCCTTCTAGGTTTTGAAAGGGAAGAAGGATCAGGACAATAGAGAGTTAAGCTGCATAGCTCATGTATTTCTTTGATTAAGGAGGAAAGGTGTTTAAAAGGTGAAGATTATATGGATTGGTTGTTCAGTAGCGATTATATTCATTATATGTCTAACTTTATCGGGAGGATGTGTAGTATTAGTAGCTTTGATTTAAAGAATAACAATGTTACCAATATATTTAGTTAGCTTAGCTTTGTGGGTTATGGTTTCTTTGACAGTGTTTTGTAATTTGACCGATTTCTGAAATGACCTTGAATGATTTTGAGCATAATAGTTGGAAGAATTGGAAACGATTTTCAAAATGACCGATGTTCACAAAGATTAAGTATTGTGTTGCAAACTGAAAGATTGAATGAATGCAAGGATCACTCTTTGAGTTTCTGAAACTTTGTGATATCATGAGGCTATCAGAGTCTTGTGATTTGAAAAAAGTTATCACTTCATTAGGCATGTGAAACAACATGTTAATAGCATTGAATTAAGCAAAAGTAGCAGGTATAGATATGCAGGTCAATAGTTAAGTGCATTAATTTAAGCCTGGAGCACAAGTGTTAAACTAAATACATCAAAAGCACACATAGCCATAGCAAATCAGTTCTAGCAAAAGTTACAGGAATAAGGCGCAGATTGCGACAGTAAGTCAAAGTTTTCAAAAGACAGGGAAATTAACATGTATGGCTGGCATAACTATAGTGTGCACTAAGAGCGGATCAGGCAAGGGAAATCAAATGGGCTAAGTAATCTTGCATTGTGAAAAGGTGTCGAATAGGAACACATGCAAAAGGATAAGCATAGCTTATCTTAGGGGAGTGTGTTCCTATTAGAAGCCCAATTAGCCTGATTATGTTGCAAAACTTGCAATCATTGCTCGAGTGAAAAAACCTTCACGTACCACTAAGCATTAAAAATTTTTGCAAGTACTTTTAATGATCAAACGGAGCATTAAAAATTTTTGCTTGAAATATTTTTGCTGCAATTTTGAGTTGATCTGCATGATATATGTTGGGTGAAATTTAATGTATAATGTGCAATTTAACAAAGAAATATGTTGTGTAACATTAGCTAAATAACTATACAAAATTTGGGCAATCAAGTCTGAGTGATATATTTTTGTGGAATTTGTAACACTTATATGGTCGAAATTGAAAAAGACAAAGGGTTCTAAATGTTTCATTAATTTTTCTAAGGGAAATAAAATGCATCCTAAGGAGCACTAAATTTGTGGAGCACTAAAATGCATCCTAAGAAACAAAAATAAGGCCAATAATGTAATCAGAAAGCATCACATAAACCAACAATACTTGAAGCAAAATGTAATTAGATTTGCTATGCAAATTGATTCCTAACCTGGAAAAAAATTGATGAATTAATTTAAAACCATGGTATCATTCAGCATTTCCTGAATATCTTAATTAGAACATGGTTGGCCTATTTTAAGGTCATCTCAATACCAAATAAGCCATCACTAAGGAATACAGAACATAAAATAAATAAATGCTTGACATGAGATTAGTTGGTCATCATGTTTGCATAACAAAAGTGCAGCCATAAGATATTAGTTTTGAAGCTAGGCATGATAACCATACATTAGTTGCTACTTAAGTACACAAATTATATAAAAGTTCACATGGCAGAGCATTTAAGGAGTACAAAATCATCACCAGTGACTTGTGCAAAAGGAACTTACAATTGTTTTAAAAGGTGTCCAGCAAGAACACGTTCAAAATGACAAGCTACTCTTGTTCAATATAACGTGTTCTTACAAGAAGCCTTCGTTCTTGGCATTCATGACTTCTTTTGGAGCAACTGATTTGGCTTTCTTGACTTCTTTTGGAGCAGCTGTTTTGGCAGGCATGACTTCCTTTGCGGCAGCTGATTTGGCATCTTTAGCTTCTTTTGCACCAACTGATTTGACATTCATGGGTTCTTCCATAACAAATGATTTGATAACCCACTTGAGGTAGCCAACCCTCTTGATTGCACCTGTTGGCCCAACTTCAACTTGCACTGGTTTTCCTTTAAGTGCAGCAGCTAATTCGTCAAAGCCATCCCAGCTTGATATTTGCATAACAAAGGAAAAGAGTTGTTTAAGGTGTGGTCTGGTTTACTTTAAAGTGTAGACAATAAATAATTAACTTAGAGCAACATATTGAATGCTTTTACCTTCTTTTCAATTAGTTCTGCTTCTTTCAGGCCTAGTAACTTTTCACACTGCTTCCCATATGCAGTCAACCGAATAGTTGCAGTATCATCGGTTGCATAGAAGGTGATACTGACCCTGTAAGAGGTCAGGTATAGTTAGAAGTTGAACAGGATACAACTCATGATGTTAGTGAAAGGATATTCTACCTCTTTTCTGTAGTGCAAGTATCATTGCACTTATCATAGTAAAATTTAGTTGCGTCAACATTGTCACAGTGTTACCACAAACGCTGCACCCAACATAAGCAATAATATCCTCTTTCCGTGCAGTTGGTATTGTGATTTTGAGCCAGTGTCGCTCATGTGCAGTCGTTGTTAGAGGCTGCAAATGCAGAAATTAACATCAGAATAATTCATCGAATGTAATATTTATACGATGTAATCTTCATGTGTATAAATAATGAAGATTTCATTACAGTTTTCTTCTTAAGTTCTGCAACTGAAGTCAGGACATTTGAGCTGCTAGCTTCCTTGGACTGCAGTTGATGCGCCACATGATCAGCAAGGCGATCTTCATTTTCCAGCACCCTGTCCCATACAAAGTTGCAACCATTACCCAAGCATTTTGAAAACATAAAAGTTTTAAAAATTATGCTCAAGTATCTTGAAAGAAAAATAGCTTTAAAAATTATATGAACTTACCAAGCTTTAAGTGCACTAACTTCAGGACCTGTTGGATCGGGATCAATTATTGTGGACATAGAAGATGCCAAGGAAAATCCTATGCAATGAAAACAAAAATAAGTCATAATATAGTTAAGGTACATGATTCTAGCATTTTGAGTAGGAATTAACCTCCGTGGGTGGCTGCCTTCAAGTGTCGAAAACTGACCACCAGGAAAGATTCATACCAAGAAGCTAATTTGGAACACTCTTTAGTAGCTAACTCTCCATACACAAAAATAACAAGAGCATCAGCCATCCTGCATATATATCAAATTACTATTAAAAGAAAACACATAAATAAGTTCATTTGCTTAAGTGTATCTGTTAGTGTGTAATAACCTTTGCACACTGGCATCCACAACAACAATGTCTCGTACATCAAATTCATAACCATTGCTTGTTTTTCTTCTTGCGTGTGTCTTCCAGATGCACAATGACTCCAAGAATATTACACATGAGCCACATAATAAGGGTTAAAGAGTAAGCTGCAATAGAAAGAAAAATACCAAATCACATAATATATATTACCATAGCGATCATCCTCACTGCTTGTAGGTGGGACTTCAGCAATGGGAGTGTATTTTGGCACAATAGGACTAGAATTGGGATTTAGTGATTGAATTGCTGTTGCACCTCCAAAAGACAGGTAGTAGTCACCTTCTTTGTGACGAAACATGGGATTAGTATTTCTGATTGGTGCATCTGATATGATGTATTCTTTCTGGTGCTCCAAAACAGTCTTAAAGTTCTCAATGTCATCTTCAAACAAAGTTCCTCTCATTTCATTCCCCTAACAACACACCATTAAAACGGATCAGAACGTGTCTAATTTTTTTAGTTAACTACACAACAAAATTCAAAGCACTATATATACCTCATCATCTTCAAATACAAGCTTTTGGAAAGCTTTCTTGCCTTCTAGATATTTAGCAGGAGACTTCTCCTTCACCTTAACCTTGATCTTGTACCTCTTGTTTTTTGGAGTTATCTTATCAAGAGGCACATATTGAGGTTTCATCTAGTTCATTTACATACAAGAAAAGGTTATTCCATAGCATTTAACAATCTTATAGGTTGTATAGAATTACTTAACTTGAGATTATTGGTGAACATTGTTCCAAAATGTTGATATATTTTGTTCACAAATCAAGGTATATAAGTTATATTGTGCAATTTAACAAAGAAACATGTTCTTTAACATTAGCCAAATAATTATACAAAATTTGGGTAATCAACTCTAAATGACATATTTTTGTGAAATGTGTAACACATATAAAATCAGAATTCAAAAAGCAAAGGGTTCTAGATGTATTAGTATTTTTTCTTAGGCAAGTAAAATGCATCCTAAGAAGCACTTAATTTCTGAATTAGCAGTAATAATTAAGCTTTTGTTTCACAAATAAGCCGAATAATGTAATCAGAAAGTATTACATAAACTAACAGTGAAGTTGATGTTTTTTTACATAAATAAAATACACCCTAAGCAACACTAAATTTGTTGAATGTAGCAGTAATAATTAAGTGTCATTTTTTAAAATAAGTGTAGCAATTTTATTAGTCAATATCAAATAAATTGACAGTAAAGGAGTTGGAAACACTATTAGAAAGATAGAAATGTGGTTCGTAATAAGAACCATATGAACTATGTATTAGCAAGTTAGTAATCTTAGATATAGGCTTGTAACACAACATTAAATGAAAGAAAACATGCTCAAAGCTGAAAACAGAACAAGGCTAGCAACTTAACCAAATTATGGTAAAAAAACATCTCTTGAAACTAAATATAGAAGTCCTATAATAACAAGAAGTGCAACAAAGATACTCATAAAGTAATAACAGTTAACACCATTAATGAGGGCATGCTATTTATTGAAGACATGTAAGAAGTAAATTCTGTAAAGAAATAAAAACAAGAACATTAATGCACATACCTTAACAATCGAAAAGTATGAGCTGCCAGCTGCAGAGATACTATTTTTTAAGAGAGAAATGAGATAAGCATGTTGAAGGAAGAAGGTTCTTTTAAATAGAACAAGGACAACACATGAACTCACATTTTTTTAAAGAGGAAAAGGCTCCTGATTGGCTGAGAATTCATAATGTGTATTGTCCAGTGGAAATAAACTTACCATGATGATACTTGGTTAACCAATAGATATTTCACTGCTGAAATTTTATTGGGACTTATGAATATTGCAAAAAATTTTGGATAACTTCTCTATTAATTCTTGGAAGTGTAACAATAGTTTTTTTTTAAACTGAACCTTTTTATTTTAATATTTGTTTAATATAATTTTTACAAGGCATTTTTTAAAGATGCTTTTTAGGAGATCATCAAATATATCTCTTTTAAAAATTAGTCTCCTATTATTAAATATATGTAGTCTTATATTACACATTATATGCTAATTAAATAATATATGTAATATGAAGATGAAAATTGATTTATAAATATCAAAATAGTCAGGCCATATATAGACTAATTGCAAACAATGTATTGTTGTGCATACAAAAAAGGCTACAAAATATAACAACATGTTCATAGTACTTCCTATGGTAAAGAACAGGGGAAAAAAGTGCTGTTATAAAATGACTACCAAAGGAAGAAATCAAAACAAACTTGCCTGACAAATGTGTGTTCATGCCAAAAAGAACTACTGCTATAACACATAGTCTGCAAGTGTTTTACACTGTGCCAAATGAGAAGCATGCATCACCAATGCCTAGAACAACTGCAGAACAAAGACACAAATATAAATCTCTATATAATATGGTAATTCGTAGACAAATTTCCCTAGATATATATATATAAAAAGATTGCATACCAGAAATTCAACCTTATTTAGAATCACTCCAGTTAGATCATATTGGCTAGCCTCAAAACCTCATAGGACACGATGTTTCGAACAGCTGATGATGAGACAGAATCAGATTGCTGAGTTGTATACACTGTCACTTCTTTAGACTTTTTTTCACGTGAAAGAGCAACATACAGCTGACCATGCGAGAAGCATGGCTTTGGGAGGTATACTAAAACACGACTGAGAGTCTGGCCCTGAGACTTGTTTATAGTAATAGCAAAGCTGAGCTTAAGAGGAAATTGTATCCGTTCAAACTGAAAAGGATACTTGGAAGAAGTTGAAGGCCTTAAGTTCACGCGTGGAACAAAATAAAATGTTCCTTTATAATGGCCATTGGCTATTTCACAAATAATTGAATTAGGAAGAAAGTGTCTACAAATAAGGCGAGTACCATTACACATCCCCTTAGATGGTGCCAGATTACGCAACAAAATTACAGGACTGTTAACCTTAAGCACAAGTTGATGCGGGCTCATCCCTCCTAGGAAAAGTGTGTTCAGAAATTCTGTTGGATAGAGGCTGCAATTATCATCAAGGATTGAATCGTAGCTTAAATAAACAGTAGGTGTGCCAGGAAACTATTTAATTAAGTAGTCATTTATGGAATCAACTTCCTCATTCATTGGTGTGAGGATTGCTCTTTCATTGAATATGCCACTATCAAATGTTGGATTCGAAATTTCTGGGAAAATCATTGCAGTTAGCACAGAAACTGAATCCTCATTTGCAACTATATTCTGAACTATGTGTTCAGGTAGCTGTACATTAGCACTTTCATCTGATTGTAATTGGCCATTGCCCAAGGCTAAGAGAAAAGCTGAATAGACTAAGTCTTCCTTAGCTCTGATGTTCTCTGTTAACCGAAATTTGACTAAAAGGGGCCAAATGTAAGAGCTGACAACACTAACACCAACAGCTTCTCTTTGTGAACGGCGGGGCAAAATAGGCAAAAATTGTCTAAAATCTTCCCCAAAGACAATTACTTTTCCACCAAATGGCTGATCAAGATGGCAGAGATCGCGCAACAACAAAACCAATGATTCTATATTCTCTTTACGAGTCATAGACGCTTCATCCCAAATTATCAGGGCAGCAGCTTTGATTTGAGCAGCTAAGCTTCCCTGCTTTGGGAAATCACAAGCAAGTGATACCTCTGAATCAAGTGAAATTTTAAACCTCGAGTGAGCTTATCTGCCAGATGGAATATTAGAAGCAGCGATGCCTGATGTCGCTGTTGGCAGCAGAATCTTACCTGCCAAACGTACTTCGGCATATAAAGCATTATAGAGAAATGTCTTGCCTGTCCCACCTGGCCCATCAACAAAAAAACAACCAGGTTTCTCTTCATTGACATAAGCCATTATGCTATTGAATGCATTTTCTTGAGCTTCGTTGAGTTTCTCTCGACAATCAATGCATTCTGGAGGAATTGGTGCTTCAAGTGCATCTTCGATATACTTTGTGATGCGTATTTCATTACTGTCTTCTTCAATCAAATGGCCTAGGCCAAAATCCTCCAATGACTTTTCCGTGGCTTCTAAGTTTTTCTCAATGTCTCTTACAGTTAGCCTCATCACTTTTTCTTGCTGGTTGGGATTTTGATATGCAAAATCTTCAGAGAGTGAAGTATAAAACTGCAACCAGAGAGCATTTGGGTTACTTGGTTGGCAAAAGATCAATAGAGTTACAAACAGCTGCCTCAGTGCAGAAGGCATTTGTGCTTCTGATGCTTCCTACAAACATAATGTAACTACACTGTCTTGTTGAAATAACCCGAGCTTGATTGCAGCTTCCTGGAAGGTAGGGTAAAGCACACCATCTATAGTTCTAAGATGATCAAATGAGACAGGACTAATAACTTTACCAAGCAATAAATGTAAGAAGAAGCGTTCTCCTTCTGCTGGGCTCACAAAAGCCATTCGCCCAACATTTTTTTTTTGTAACTTCTTCTAATCCATATTTTCTTGCTAGCTTCCCACCTATAGTGTGCTATTATTTCAGTGTATCGATACCCTGTGCCTCCAGGGATGCTTGCATTTAGCCTAAAGAATTCTAGCAAAGCAGTAGTACTTCTCTTTTCATCTTGCACAACAGAACCAAGCTGCTCATGAGACCTCATATAAATAGTTGGAAAATTTGTCAAAAATAAGCCAACCTTTGTCCGGTTCGCTTAAAATAAGTCAACCTTTCGATTAACTCAGAATAATCCAACCTTTATAGGGTATTAACTTTAAATGAGTCAAAATCTGTTGTAACCGGTTATTAAGGTTAATTGTGACACGTGTTAGAATATGATTCATCATTTTACTATTAATAATTAATTAGGATATATTATATGATTAATTATAAAAAAACTAATAATTATAAATTTCAAAAAAAATAAAAAAAAAAAGAAAAAAACCCCAACCCCCTCACCCTCCCCTACCAGCTCACCCCCTCCCCTACCAGGCCGTCAGTAGTCGGCAACCACAAATTCCCCGGCGCCGGCACCGACGACCTCTCCACCCACCCACGACGCCCCCACCCTTTCCCTTCCCTTTCCTTTCCCCTTTCCCTATCCCCCTTTCCCCACCCTGTTACCCCCGTCCTTCCCCTTCCCCACCGTCAATCGACACCCCAAAACCCTTGAACCCTGATTCCGATTTTGTTAGGGTTTTGTTAGGGTGGGTTAAAGAGTTTGGGGGGTCGACAGATGGTAAAGAAGGGGAAGGAGGGGTCGACTTCTACAGGGAGACGAGGGAGGGGGGTTGTTTCCGTTAGGGGGTGAAGGGGAGGGGGTGGTGTCGTGTCGGGGTGGGGAAAGGTGAATGGGGAAGGGGAAGGAGTGGGGTTGGGTGGGAGCATCATGGGTGGGCGGTAGAGGCCGTCGGTGTCGGCGCCGGGGAATTTTGTGGTCGCTAGCCATCGGCGGCCTGGCAGGGGAGGGGGGTGAGCTGGGGTTGGGGTTTTTTTCTTTTCTTTTTTTTTTAAATTTATAATTATTAGATTTTTTATTAATTAATTATATAATAATTCCTAATTAATTATTATAAGAAAAATGACAAACCACATGCTGACACGTGTCACAATTAACATTAATAACCGGTTAATAAACGGTTGCAGGTCACTTGACTCATTTAAAGTGGATACCCTATAAAGGTTGGATTATTCTGAGTTAATCGAAAGGTTGGCTTATTTTGAGCGAACCGGACAAAGGTTGGCTTATTCTTGATAAATTTTCCTCAATAGTTTGCATATTTGGTAGGTGCACTGGAAGGAGCTGTACAGAAGGAGTCATCTCAAAGAGATCAAATCCAAATATTCTCTAAGCCGCCTCACATGGTGAAACCCATCTACCAGCTTGGAAAGCATCAATTTCATCAACTACTTGATTTTGTTCACCAACAACATTAAAATATACACGATCATGACCTTTGTACACATATTTGTACAGGTATTTGACTGCTTGAATAGTTGAACAGACTTCTACATTTAGATGGCAGTCAAATAGCATAGATAAATATGGATTATAAGGTATAACCCAACGGTTATCAAGATTAGCACCGCGAATTCTTACATGCTCACCAGTGTTCCTTCTTCTGTACATGGGAAAACCATCTTCATTTGTGGTAGTCTCCTCTAAATATGGCTTAGGGTAGCTGTACTTACAAAGAACTTCATTGCCATGATTTTTTTTCATACATGCACATTTAGGATTTAAACTACCACATGGACCATGCATCATGTGGCCAAGAACAATTTTGCGTAACTGAGGACATTCAGTTGAAGGGATTTCTGCAGCTACAAATTTGTCATAATCAGAAGGCCCCTTTAGCTTGTATGAATCTTCCAATATAATTAAAAAGTGAGCATGAGGTAGACCTCTCTTTTGAAATTCCACAACATAGACCATAGCTGCAACTTTTCCAAAAACTATGTCTTCCATTATTTTTTTCTTCAGAGCTATTAGCTTTGCTCTGAAAATCCGAGCAACAATGTCTGGCCGATCACATGCAACTTCTCCAGGAGCTAGCTCAGCAGTGATTTCAAGCCATTTGGCATTACACGTCATCGTTACAAACAAACCAGGCTTGCCAAAGCGCTGCACAAGAGCCATTGCATTTAAGTACCTTCGCTTCATATCTCGTGGACCACCAATGAAGGTTGGAGGCAATATCACTCTATGACCAATGTTGTTGACACTTGTTTCTCCATCTTTAACTGTATCCAAAATACCTTGGTACAAATCAGCTCTTATTGTCTGCTGATTTCGCCTAAAAAAATCAAGCCTTGTGTTCTCAATTTTAACATACATATCCACAATGTACTGTTGAAAACATCGTCCTCCCCGAAGTAGCATGTTCCCTGGCCTTATATGTATCTTGTAGGCATAGTATTCCCGAGGGGATATATGCCTTTTAGTGGTGCCTGAATTATCTGCTGCACCTGTATGCAGACAACAAAATGGAAATTAATTTAGCTATTTAGACATGCAAGAGTACGAGACAACATAATTTGAAGTAGCTATAATTGAGCACGTACGTTTTGCTTCCTCTGCCAACAGGTCCTCTTCAGTATGAACAACACAGGAAGAAACAGGGTTAACATCCATCATAGCCTTTTTCTGTGCACTGGCATAATCCTTCCTAAGACCCTGTGTCCAACCACAATCGCCACTTGGAAATAAAAGAGGAAATGGATCATAACATCCATAATAGTGTTATATTCGATGAGGCACAGTGGATCTCCCTGATACAACTATGTATGGGCTGTTAGATTCACTGGAAGACGCGTTCTCTGGCCATATAGCAGCCACTTCATCAGTTGAAGGTGCATTATACACACACTGATCTAGAACTGTGCTCTGGTTAATGATTATTTGTGTAGTCTCAGTTACTGTGAGTTCTCGTAAGGATCTAAAAAAGCGAGCATATGGATTTACACTCATGAAACGCATTAGAATGTTTACTATGTCTTCCCTCACTTCAGGGAAAATTTCTGTCCTTCGCGTAGCTTCATAATGTGCATCATAAAAATAAAGCTGCAGGTATTTAGGCACTTCATTGTCAGGCAGTAAATCTGGCAAGTGATGATAAATTTGGCCATGTAATAAGAAAACAAAGATCCCTTTCACAGAGCTAGCATTTGTTTTGCCTCCAAGCGAGCAAAATGCAAACAAGTTATTATACATACGAGCATATTTTTTGAAATGCAATGAGTCTTCATCTTGAGATGTGAAAAGCCGATGCAGCTCAGGAGGAATGTTATTCGTAGCAATTTTAGTACTCCAATTGCCACAACAAAAGTGAAGCCATTCATACTGAAATTTCTTAGCACCACATTTAAGACAATAATGAGGTGCTTCCAACTGTAAAGAGGTCAATGGAAGGGGCTGACCAATAGCAGCAGCTGGTTCATCTAGAAAATAGGATACTAAAATCATATTCCTACTAACACTGAGAAATTTTAGGCAAAAGAACTGAAGATATACTTACTAATTTTTTTTTGCTTAGGTTTGTTTTGGTTGCCTTTAACCCCCTTTTTTTTTACAGTGTTTCTCAGCGCACCCTGTGCACTGGTTTCACCATATTCACTATATACACACAGATAAACAAAGAAGTTAGTGTAAGCACGACTATAAAATAAAAATAAGTGCACTCCAATATTTAAGGTTTCACAACCTTACTGAATAATCTACTGAAAGATTTGCTGTTGTTTGTAAAGTACCACAAGTAGTAGTTCCTGCTTCTATTAAGAAACCCACAAGTGTTTGCAAACCTTAAAACATAAGAAAATGCTACCTGGTTACCTTTGTTTTTCCCCTTAGTTTGTTTTGTATTTTTTTGGAAGATTTTGCTTTGGGGCCTCTATTTGTGCACTGATTTCGACAAGCTCACTAAATGTACAAATGCAAGGACAAATCCTCTAAGCAAAATAAATTCATAGCACATAATACTGATGATAGGTTTAGAACACAAATTCTAACCTAGCTGAAACTGGGTCAGAAAGAGCATCAATTGCTCGTGAACGCTTTCTAGAACGTTTCCTAACGTAGTCTGCATATCCAGGTTCCTTACCTGGAAGCCCAAGCAGTTAAATATCAGTGACAATTGCACTGGCCATAATATTGTTAAGCGCAAATCAATCCTAATATAAAATATGCTCCAATGTGAACAATTTCTTTTTTTTTAAAAAAAAAAGCCAAAATAGTTCTCCAACCCCCTAGTTGAAATGTACATACTCATTTAAATTATCACGTCTTTCTAAAATCTTTCTTGTAGTAATAACATATATGAGCAAGGCCTGCAAATAAAATGTTGGTTCATGCTTAGTAAATCTAATTAAGCATGAATAGAAAACAACTAATAACTGATAGTTCAAAAGCAGCAACAAGCCAACCAAAATATATACCAAACATAACACCGAGAATTTCATTTAATTAAAACAAACATAATGTAGTACATAGAACATTGCTACTGAAAACGAAACTATTACACCCCATAGTGTAATAAACTAAAACATAGAGAAGACAATAAAAGCTACTTAAACATCAGAAACCCTGGAAACGCAAAATATTTAAGCAGCAGCATAACCCTAGTATTCTAGATAAGTCAGGGATACAAGAACTCCTATTTAAAACTTCCTACGCTTAAAAACTGTTTCTAAGTCAGCTGGGATTGGAACAGATATATCACTTGGGATCGAAGCAAGATGTGCTCTAGGCCGGTTACTAAAAGAAGATGAAGCCTTTGGCTTGCGAGGGGCAGCTGGAAGCAATGCAGGACTTGGGATCTTGTTTCCACCAGACTTGGGTGTCACATAGTCAGCTTCACCAAGGAAAGGAGCTAGATGCAGGTCTCCTTGCTTGCCTAGAACGCGTTCCCTTATAGTCATGTAGCTTTCTCTAGCTAATGAGCATTTGATGCCAGAGTAAACACCATTGCCATAATTCAGGTCCACTATGTCCACATTGTAAAAAGCACGTAGAAACTTCACGCCTCTCCTTGCAGCAGCTTGCTTCGCACCCTTACAAGTCCCATTCAAAGAGCTACAAATGCAATCCATTCCAACACTGGAAGGAGTATATATTGTCAGCCAGGACACCCATTTATTCGCAGCAAGCTCAGCTGCTTCTATGCTAGAAACCCTAGCCTTAGTTGCCATTGCAACGACACAGAGAACATCAATGTAGTCAATGGGTGATGCAGTTGGCACTTTGTTTTTTGACTGGGATCGCAGGCCATTTAGTTCGAACATTCACTGTGGGATTATTTAGTGATTCCAACGAAATGCGCTTCATTTCATACAAGAAGGCACATTGATCCAATTTGTAGATATTCTCTGAAGTAATGTCAATGATATGCAGCCCATACTGAGCTCCATGAAGCGAATAGTTTGCTTTGCAGCATTTTCACGAGAAGCATCCAGTGTAGCATCAACACCACCTTCAAAGATGTAAGGTGACAGGATACAATTCATGACCAACTTTAGGTTCACAGCATTCCCATCATCACCTGCAAGGGAGTAGGTTGGAGCAGGTAACCTCAAGAACCCGACAACCTGGTTGAGCAAGCTCTGGAAAGAAATGGCTACTTTGAGTGGTTCTGACCCCATCACCTGTGCGAACGATTAATGTATCACATCAGAAGGCAGTCTACAGCAGGAGCCAGGTAGAGCCAATGATAACCTTACATTGCAGCTCCAACATCTCAGCTAATCTTAAAATAAACTACATCCCTAACCAACAAAAACCTCCTAATAACCATAAGACACAAGGGTATACACTGGAGGGTAAGGCCAGCAGTTTAGGGATACATGCCTTGACAACTAACAGATTCAACTAACAACAACAAGCACATGTATATTAAGACAAAAATAAATAATCGTCTAACACAAAACCATCACCACAAATAACAAAATATGTGCCTAGACAACTAACAACTAAAGAAAACAACATACAGTGTTGCAGGACTCAATAACAATAGCCAAACATAATAACATCAAGCTATTCACATGCACAGACATAAAAATGCATATATAAATAACAAAAAGAAAACACAAAAACACCAGGTTCTATAAGTATAGACAACAATTAACAGTAAGCAAGCAGAAGATGCAGACTTACAGCAATCTATGCAACACAAGGAATGCAGCACACCTAGTTCAGATCACCTGCCAACACAACAGAAACCAAGCATCACTAATCTATGATCCAATAACAAAATTTCAACCTCAATAACATCTGCTCGAATTGAGTATTCATATAAACAAAAATGACAACTCTATAAGGTTAAAAAATTAATCATTTTAGACCAAAGTGTTAGAAAGTGCAAACCTCAAAAACACCATTGCTTGACTTGATTTTTAAAAAAACAGCACCACAAAAGGGCACATTTAAACAGCCAAAATCCACAAAAACTTAGAAATCCCAAATTATGTAAGTTGCAAAAACTTTGTAATTATCAAGCACCCCCTTTTTGCAAAGAAATTTTCAGAATAACCAAAATATGAACCTTTGTTGCATTACTATGACAACAAATCCAATTCTTTTGCTAGAAACCCAACCAAAATACCCATCTAACCGAACAAAAACTATTTACATGATCATTAGTTATGGCTAGAGGTGGGCAATGCATTTTTCTTATACAAACTAAGATAAGCAACAGTCCATATTATACATTCAATTTGGTACGAATATATGTGTACAATGTCCAAAGCATCAATCCAAGTTTAATACAGTAGTCATACACTTAAGTTTAATATAATGTAAATGGGGCTAAATTGATCCAATATTCAAAGCAATAGAAACATAAAGCAATTGAACACTACCTCAACTGGAGATTTTGTTTGTTATTTTGCTCTCTTTCTGTATTGTTGAAACCCTTACCTTTACTGAGCAACGCCAAGAGAAGCAGCTCCCTTTATATAGAAAGTAACATGTAACTTTTGCACCCAACAACCACTTGCTAAGCATGATTACACAAAATTAATACAATAACACATATACCCTCAAATGCATTTTTGCATAGGTAATCTAAAGCATGCGCATAAGGGTGCAGAAGTACACATATGAAACCAGCAGACAGCCCTATTACCCAGTAGGTAACAAGGTATATCTACATCAACAAGCAATTCAAATTCAACTAATATCCAACAATGATAGTAGTCTAAATTCAAATTAAGCAAATAATAATAAGGCAAATGGAACATATATCTTGACACAAATTAGATTAGATTTTCCTTAAGATTGAAATCCAAATGTACATAGAACACTAATCTGAACAAATCTAATATTCATGAAATTTTTAAATACAATAATACATCATTAAGTAAACACACCACAGTAACATTCAAGTTAAGCTAAAAAACAAAATAATTCTAAACCCAAAAAATTCTAGCTTTTAACCAACAGGTAATAAGATGATGCTCCATCATTAGGGATACTCAATCCTTGTGCTTAAGAAAAGCAGCAAAGCTATCAACTGTGACATAAAGCAAGCAATTGCTTATTTCCAAGATTTGTAAACATTTTCATAGTTCAAATTAGTAAAATTACCAAGACCAACAAACTAATAAATCCTAAGGGAACCCAAAATAACGAACAATTTTTACAATCCAACTATCAAAACATTGAAAATAAACCAATCACAAGCTTAGTACTCCAAAATAAGTGAAAATTTGCTCTATTTTTGTACAAACTAATCTTAAAACCGAATCACCACTCAATGGATAAACCTAAACTTACAAGCAATAATTGTACAATAAATTTGTAACTTAAAATTCAAACTACCAAAAAATACAAATTTTACAAATTTAAGATAAACAACTACAATAGTACAATCATTATTAGTACTCCAACGCCTACAAAAAATAAGAACTTTTGCCTAAAAAATTACAATTTAGTAGTTGAAGGATGAAAAACTTTGAGCAATTCCAGCAGCTATCCACCATAAAAGAAGAGTGTACACAACGTGGCTTGTAATGGAGCTATCAGCACGCACGTGGAAAAAAAAAGAGGAAAAGCTTGAGCATGCAAGTGGCAACTGTACAAGGAACACCCACAGTAAGGACAAAAGAGTAATTAAACTTTTTGAAGGGACTTTTGTAAGGGTAAAAAGGGAAGGACACTGTTCATAAGCATAGGAAAGCATAAACCATTTTCTCACCAATTTGGCTTTTAAGGGTTATAGTGTTGGTTTTTCTTTATATATATATATATATATATATATATATATATAGGGATTTGCTAGAATGAGAAATAAGAAATGAGAAAAGAAATCTCCACCCTTAGATTTTAGTAACCACCAACGGCTCAGATTAGAACATTAAAAATTCACCCTTCTCTTTCATCCCCCTCCCACGTTTCTATTTCATATGTATGGCTGGTTTCCTTTCTTTCTCTCTCCTCTCTTTTCTCTTTCCCTTATTTCCGTTTCCTTTAAACTTATCTTTTTTTCATTTACATTGGCTCTTAATTTATGCAAGCAACAACTCCCACCGACTGAAGACCAATTCAAGGTAAATTTGACGGTTTTTTCCCCTTTTTTCACAATTTTACTTTTAGGGGTTCCCAATTAAAGTTATTGGGGTTCCCAATTAAAGTTATTGGGATTTCCAATCAAACGTTTCTTATTGCTTTTGATCAATCATAATTTTAGTTTCAGGGATCTGCAATTAAATAAAGTTTTTGATTTTTATTTTACAAATTCTACAATATTTGTTAATTATGGTTTTTAAAAATTGGTCTTTTTTACCCAAAATTTGTGTTTATTGATTCATTTGTTACGAAACCTATGATACTCTTGGAAATGGTTAGTGGCCTAGTGCCTTGATATATTGGTTGTTGTGTTTAATGATTAGTGGAATAAGAAACATATTAGCTCCTTTTTTTGAGATCTAAAATATATACTACGTAATAGGCAGAGTTACTCTTGGCTGTATCATTTTTTTTGCATTCATAATTTGAATTTTCGGATATTATTAGATAACAAAAAATGATTTTGTGAAACCTATAAGCTCAAACGGTAGAGCATTGTGCATTTTCACAAGGTTGTGGGTTCGATTCCCTCATGGGTTATCAGTTAGTCGTAATTTGTTGTTTCCTGAGTTATAGTTTTGGCATTATTGCATTAATTGTATACTGAAATCAATATAGCAATGGAGCATGTAAAAATGGAGCTGAACCAAATAGAAATGCAGATAATAATTATTCAAGATAAATATATATCTGTCATTCAATCCCAATCACAAAATCAATTACATGTCCATGTGAGACAAAAAATGGAATAACTCTGCAAACATTCAATAGCCAAATTAAACCCAACACCGTCTGAAGTGCCTATATATTGTTAATAAGGAATAACTAACCAAAGAAGAGAATCAAGCCTCTTTCATAGGGCAATTGCGACTATCATGTTGTGCATATTTTCCACATGATTTACAGAGTCTGTGTCGCTTTTGCTTATCTTTAATAGCCTTCTCTTTCCCACTTGGAATTCTCTTGCCACTTCCTTTAGTTATTGAATGCTTTGGTGGATGAATATCAATTTTCACTGGAATGGTAGACTCCACATATGCTTCCAAATCATTTGTCTTGTTATCTACACAAACATTGGTACTCTCGAGCAAAGATTTTTTTAAATCTATGATCCCATTCCTTAAAACACGAATTTTATCAATATCATAACCGACCAATTCTGCATAACCATGAAAATCTTTCCATAACTAAGATATTTCTATATTAGCAAGTTGAATTTGAGAACAACCTTCATCTACAACAGTATCCATATCAAATATAAGTGAACAAGTTGCACTTTTAGTCCATCTGTGAACAATATAATATGATGGTATTGCATCAATTCCTCTGCCCTTGAAAACACAAAGAATATGACGACATGGAATGCCATCTTGTTCAAATAACTTACATGAGCAATGAGCCACATTGTCCAAAGTATTATAAGATACAATTCTTTGCTTTGGTTTCCAAGGATTACTGTCATGAACTTCAAATATTATACTTCCATTTTCCTCTTTGGTCTCCTTAACTCCACAATACATACAAGAACACCAAAATTCCTTTTGAAAGACTTAAAAATTTGCATGAGTATAAATATCTCTTGCATGCTTTTCTATACTATGATTTGTCTTCAATATAGGAAGTGAATGTGATGTGTCATGATCAGATTTTTTTTGGTTATGCCTCTGCCTGTCGATAATACTTTCATATCGAACCCAAAATTCAACCAAATTGAGCCACTTATCTGTAAGACTACCAAATACTGAATTTTCACTTTCAGAAATAGAAGTTGTTCTAAATAAACCAGCCAAGAACAAGTCTTTGAAGTATGCAGGTATCCATGAGTGTCGTATCTCGTACATAGAAGAGAACCACTCGTTTTTTGTGAGCTCAAACTCATTAACAACTTGTGTCCAACTATGCTCAAATTCCTCTGGAGTCTCTGATTGCCACACACATGATTTAAATTTATCTTGAAAATCCTCGTTACTATTAAGACTTCCACCTACCTTCTCAGAAACGTTTTTTAAAATATGCCACATGCAAATCGATGAGAAGAGGTATCAAATATATTTTTTATTGCAGCTTTCATTGCTGGATCTTGATCGGTGATTATGCATCTAGGTTTATGACCACCCATTGCTTCTAAGAACTTCTCAAACAACCAAGTAAAGGATTCAGTTTTCTTATCACACAAAAATGCAGCACCAAATGTAATGCATCGTCGATGATGATTTCTTCCGGTAAATTGAGCAAATATCATTGTGTATTTATTTGTTCCATATGTCGTATCAAAAGAGACAATATCACCGAAAGTGGCATAATTTTTTCTCCCAATGCCATCAGCCCAGAAAAAATACTTTAACCGATGTTCATCATCTACCTCATATGCAAAATAACAAGAAGGATCAAGTTCTTTTTTTCTTTCAAAATTCTCTTTAAACATCTGTGCATCATAATCACTGATCATAATTTTAAGTCCTGTTTGATAATTTTGAAGGTCTTTTTACGTACATCCAACTTTATCATATCCTCCAACTTGATGTTTAATCAACTGATATGCTTTGGCAGGTCCTATATTGGCTCGACTACATGTGAATAAAACAGCCTTATGCATAGAATTAACCTTTCTTGCCGATCTCAAAAGGTGTCTCTTTGTAGGAGTTGCAAGTGCATGGGTATGGTGCTCAACAAACTCCTTAATCTCATATTTACCCTCTTCCGTTCGCTTGATTTTGATTTTGGCACCACACCCTTCTCTTGTTTCTTTCAACCTTTTAGATTTACCCCCATTCATAGATTGATTTGTAGGTTGATTATAACCTTCTTTAGAACACAAAAAATATTTCCATATAACAAAACCAGTCTTCTTATCTTTCACCTCTGTCGAAGACCTAACGCTAAAACCAATATTATGTGCATACCGTTTGTAAAATTCTGCTCCTTCATCTAAGTTATTAAATATCATTCCTAGTGATGGCCTGACATTATCCATTGCCTTGATTGCCTTCATAAGGGGTAACAATAAGCATGTATCAAATAAGTAAAAGATATTATAATTGATGATGTAATTAAAAAATACATTAATGGTGTGCTATTGTTAGATACTACAGAGTATGAAATTTTAAGCATTTTTTATTAATGAATAAAAATTGAATGTATGTACCTATTCCATATAAACACACAAAGACAATAATCAATCAAAGAAAACCCCAAAATCATGTACTATCAAGTTAACCACTTGATTTAATATTAATAAAAAAAAAATGCAAACAAACGAACAAGAATTTTTCAAGCCAACAATTATCAAGTCTAGGTATTATTAAAAAAAATAAAAAAACAAATACCAGTCCATACCTCAATTGTGATTGAAATTGTTGGTCAAAGCAGCAAGATAATACTATTGTAAAGGTGCAATTTTTGTCGTTTTAGCCGATCACATAATTTTTTGGTCAATTGATCAATTAAAGGAGAATGAAGAGCTTATTGAAAAAAAAGGAACTGAAATAGAAACGTGGGAGGGGGATGAAAGAGAAGGGTGAATTTTTAATGTTCTAATCTGAGCCGTTGGTGGTTACTAAAATCTAAGGGTGGAGATTTCTTTTCTCATTTCTTATTTCTCATTCTAGCAAATCCCTATATATATATATATATATACTTTCTCTGTTCTTTTTTACTTGACATGTTTCTTTTATCACGCTTGCCAATGCAAAACTTTAGCTATCAATAACTTTAATTCTTCATAAGTAAAAATTATAAAATTTGTATATTACAATAGTACTTATTGAGACGAATTAAAAAAGATATCATATGAATATAGTTTTCCTTACATATCATTCACAAAAGACGGTCAAAGGAGAGGTGGTAAATAGTGTAAAAGTCAAAGCGGGTCAAGTAAAAAAGAACGGAGGAAGTATATATATATATATATATATATATATATATATATATATATATTCGAAACATTCTTTACTATATTTTTGCTAATTCAATTAAATTTTACTAAAAGGAAATTATTTTTTGGGTAATTTTATATGTAGTGTGAAGGGCTTGTATAAACATTATATACATTTTTAAATTTTGTATAAAATTTGGAATTCATAACAAAAACATGAGTAATTCAGTGTAATTAGTGTTTATATTTTCAAGATTTCATAACTTTATACGATTTTCTAGTGTGTATTTAATGCTTATATGTAGCCATAAGGGTTATGTATAGTATTTTTTTTTGTAAATTCTATTTTATTTTTTCTTTGCTCAAAAAATAGATGTTATTTTTCCGCTCTTTATTTTTACTTAAAATATACTTGATAAACCCGTATAATGCACAATTAATTTGTTTGTATCTTTTCAAATAAAATATTTTACTAAATATATATTTATCTAATAAACTTTGTGATATTCGCTTTCTTACTACTTGAATTTTTTTATTATAAAATGAATTATTAATTATGTTTCTTATATTTAGATAAATTTCGTAATATAAAAAAGATAATATAATTTCACAAAGTTTATATGTGGCTGGTCTCACCATGTGATTGGGTTAACGTGGTCAGGGGTTACTTGGTTGGTCAAGGGTTACTCGATAAATTAGGGTTTACTTTGCCTGTATTTGGTGTGCCTTAGCCAGCATACGATATGGCCAGTCACACAGAAAACGCGCTAATTTTATTTTTATAATTAATATAAAAATTTAAATCTAAAATAAACCTGGTTTTCATTTATTTAAAATTTTTTTTTAGGCGAAATTGGACTTGGAAACACAAACTTTTGATAAAGTGTATGGGATTTTAATTTTTTTTTTTTTTTGCTATTTTTTTTTTGCACTCCTTATTTTACTTAGATTAATCCGTATGTTCTATTCACCCAATTTCATCTGTTTAAAACTTCTTAACAGCAAGAATTTTTAACAAGGTGCACATGGCAGCATGAATTTTGACTAATAGTTGTGGCAGCACACACTTATTCATTGAGTGCACGGAATGTCATAATTAAAATCCAGCACCGGAGATTATGCTAGAGCAAAATCTTTATATATTATATTACTAAATTTGCTAATTATAACCACAAATTTGGACGTTAAGGTCCAAATTGACCTCAAAACCTTAACAATGACTTTTTATTGCACAAAATCGATGCAATTTTGGTAACTTTTTGCTAAATTTGATTTCAAAATTTTCTCTTTATAAGGATTAAAATAATCCCCAAAATTCTAATTAATCATTTTTCCGCATGCAAATCAAAGCACGCTATCCAAGGCAATTTTTGTAATGATAAGTATTAAATAGGAATCTTAGTTTTCGGGTTTTATTTATGATATATATTATGCACCTAATAAAAAAATTTGTGCTACTATAGCTATTAGCGTACTACAAAGAAAGTGAAAATAGACAATACTTAAGATTGCAACACTTACAAAAATGTTATACTTAATAATCTAACGCAACAATATTTATTTGTAACCTTGGACTAAAATAACAAAAAAAAGTGTTGATCTAGATTATGGCCTTGTTTGGAAAATGGTTGTTGGCCGGTTCACTTGGCTTGTTTGACCAGCTGGAATGTTTGGTTGTTTATAATGACTTTTGAAATTGGCTGTTTAAGCTGGTTGTTTATAAAAGTGTTTGGTAAATTAATTGTTGGTTGTTGGCTGTTTATTAGATAATTTGTGGGCCAACAAGCCAAAAGCCAACAAAAAAGCTACTCAAAGCAGCTTTTTCATTTTGGCTTAAAAGCCAGCTTTTTCGCTGACTAAAAAGCCAATTACTGTAGACACCCATTTGTGTCTCCCCAAAACCAAACCCAGTGATGAGTACCTTTCATGTTGAATCATAATCGAATGAAGTGAAAGTGTGGAAAGTTTAGTGTTGCGGATAGTTTTAATTTCTTTTCTCTTCTCTCTGTTTTTGAAAACTTATTTTAAGAAAAATAGCCAATCCAGTTTGGTTTGTCCATGATATGGGTTCAATAATAGTGTAGTTGGATAGGTCTTGAAAAGACCTTTCCAACGATATATTATAAGCCCAATTCCGATGAATATTGAGGAAGTTATGGCCAAATTACTGAACTGGGCCCGGTTTGAGCCTTATATGCGGCCCAATGATTTAGAGGAGGGCCTAATATAGATTTATCATTCCTAATGCAATTAGAAATGGTTTTAGTCTTCTAGATTCTTCTAGAAGGTTCTTTTCATTCCTAATTTAATTAGCATTGATAAATTGACTTTTGTTGACTTTTCAGAGTTTTTGTTTGAATCAAAGAGCATTTTTGAGGAAAAATACGATTTTATCCTCCTGTACGGCAATTTTTATCTGATTTTAAGAAAACGCGTGAATTTCTGAATCAGCGCCAAACGCCAGCTGTAGCGCCTGGCGCTAGCATTGGCGCCTGGCGCTAATGTTGGCGTCTGGCGCCAATGGCCAGCGTTGGCGCTAATTAATTCTTATCTGCGCTAGAACTCTGTTTTGATATTTTATCTTTTTGGCTGATTTTCTTTATAAATAACGTCGTAAAAACTCCGTTTTGAATCATCAATTTTCATCAGTTTTTCACCTACAATCATCAATTCTTATTCTTTCTAATTCTCACCAATTCTAATCTACAATCTCTCTTTCTCTCTCTCTTTTCTAAACTAGCTGCTCTCAAAGACAAAATTTCGCATTCATTAGATCTAGATACACCTAGCCATATTCGAAGTTGCCTTCGCCCTAGACGTGAAAGGTTTAATTTCTGAGGGTTTGGTCCCAAATCTCTCTTTCAATTATTTGATTTAATTGTTTTAATTATTATTTTCCTTGAAGTTACTAATGTGTGTATTTTGTTATTAGAGAGAGATACGAGGCATCCAAGTAAGTGCTTTAATTGTTTAATTGATATTATGATAGAAATCATGCTTATGATGTTATTATGATATTCCTAGTATCATGTCTAGGGTAACTTTAATATTAAGTATGATTAAAAGTGTGATGCTTTTTATGATCTTCCTAATATTTATGATTGTTAGTATCATGTTAGGGTTAAAGCTTTGATTTTTATTGTTTAGTGACATGCTAGGGTTTGTTATTAATCTTGTTAGTATCATGCCTAGGATCTTGCTATTAATATTATGCTTTAACATTATTATGTTAATTATGATTATAATTTTATGATGGTTATTATCATGATTATTGTTATGTTGCTTGATATATTTATTGTTATTGTTTGATCACGCCTTTTATGCATGTTTAAAGGGAATTTGTACTTGTAATCACGCTTAATAAGATAATTAATAATCTTGTTTAGGGTAAATATGATTATAATTCAAGTGATCGCCAATAATAGTTTATTTGTGCATTAAATTCAACCAACATAGATAAACAGGTTTAGGGATAATCCTATTGATTGCATGTTAGTCAGAAAGCGCACATGAATGCGATCAGAATAAAGTAGAGGCCTATTATTAGGGCAGGTTCAATCTCTTTTTGGTCGGATTTGTACCTTCATCCCCGAACCTTATTTTGTTCAAGACCTTATGGAGTTTACGATCTCATGGATTGTTAAGGGGTGTAACCTTCACCTCGTGAACGGTTTACAAGTTCCTAAAAAACTTGTTGGCGACTCTTTTGCTCTAGCTTCCTTCCCTTTGGACGCCACCATACTTTAGTGTATGATCACAGAGGGGTTCAAGCTAGGGATTAACGCTTGAAATATTCCCTACAATTACCTAACACATTTTTTGGCTGTTTGACCACCTAAAAAAGACAAAAGCCAAAAGCTAACCAAAAAGCCATTAAAAAGCCAATTACCAAACATGGCCATATAAGGCAATAGTTGCTTAAAGTTTTACCTTTTCTTGTCTAAGACAACATAATAATTGTTGTATGAAAAGATAACAATTACAAAACTATTATTTGAAAATGTAACATTAATGATGGCAACATTTATATTAAAAAGAAAACATAATTTAAGATGTTGCTTTTAAGGCAATATAATAGGAGTCATATAGGATTTTATTTTCTTTGCACGCCATGTAGGATTATTAACTTAAGTTGTAACCAATTCAATTAAATAAGAGATTAATTTCTTTTAGAATTAAATAATTCAAATGACACATAAGAAAAATTGGCGTATGAGATTAATAAATTTAAATTAATTATATATAAAATATTATCTTTTGATGTTAGGAAATTTATCTAAATATATAACAAATTTTAGCACATAAATACAAACAAAAAAAATGTTTTAAATAATTGAAACAAATCGTGCATCGCACGGGTTTCATCTAGTTTATTAAGGGCAGGTTCATATTTACTTAATTTCAGTTCAGTTCAGTATAGCTCCAATCAGTTCAGTTCAGTTCAACCCCAATCACTTCAGTTCAGTTCAACTCCTAATTTCCCTCTCACATAAAATATTCATTTCAGCTCATTCAGTTCAGTTTAACTCCAATTAGTTCAATTCAGTTAAGCTCTAATCATTTTAGTTTAATTCGGTTCAGCTCAGTTCAGTAAATGTGAACATGCCCTAAATGTATAGCTAAAAATTTATGGTTTTACAAAACATTATCATTATGAAAAGTAAAACATAAGATTATCATTTTTTTACTAAAATATATATTGTCAAATAATAGTCAAAATACAACCAATAAAAGTCATTTCTTTAACATACAAATCATATTAGTATAATGCAATGATGCATAAATTTATAAAATTTGGTTGTTATAGATGATTTTGTTTGGAAACGGTATGAATAAATTTTAACTGAATATTACGAGTAGGATATACATACTTCAATTATTCAAACTCAAAATTTCTTTGAAATTATAATTGTCATACAAAATGTAACATAAAGAGTAATATTTAAGGTTTCAAAAAAAAATATTTAATTTTTTTTTTGGTGCACACGAGGGGAAAGCCCCAAAAGAAGAACAAAGCTAGGAACTATAAAGAAACAAAAAGAAGCAACAGAAAAGAAAAAAGCAAGAAAAAAAACTAAAGAGAAACTACAAAATAGTCACTAGAACTAAGATTCTTCCAGAATCATCCTAGGTCTCGTGACACCAGCCAAGTCCTCCAATAATACAACACGAAGGTCTACCGGGACCGCCTCAAAGATGACCAATTTCTGTTCAGAAGTCACACCAAAATTGGCCCGCCAATCTGCTACGCAATTTGCTTCACGATAACAGTGACTTATTGTAACTTCCCAATCACGCTCAGAAATTAAAGTCTTACACTTCTGGATCAAATGATAAAGAGGAGAGTTGGGAGGAATTGGATCCACCAACATACGAACAACAGTACTCGAGTCCACTGTCGGTTGAACTCTTCTATGGCCACTATTCCATGCTATGGCCAGCCCACGCAAAACTCCAATCAGCTCAGCTTTTGTGCTAGTACATATGCCACATTGCGTAGAAAACAACTGGAAAAGCTCACCTCCAGCACCTCAAATGACACCTCCTGCTCCAGCTTGCCCTGGGTTACCCTTGGATGCTCCATCTGTATTCAGACGCACCCATCCTTCTCTCGTAAATTCCCATCGAACAAGGATTTCAGTCCTTCGACGCTTACCAAGATCAATTCCTCCAATTCCAGCATCATAAGCACGTCGAATGTCTCCAATTCTTGCCATTATGAAGGCTACTTGGTCAATAGGGATAACAGCATCTTGGCGAAAATTTCTCTCGTTTCTCCATCTCCAAAGCCACCAACAAGTGGTGGCGAAAACCAACGGCCAGTCATCATCTCAAGCCTTCAAGTTCTGCTCAATCCATTCTTGTAGCGACATAAAATCCCAATTAGAATCTCTCCTATCTCGATACTGATTCCACACAATTCTGGCAGCAGGACAATCACGCAAAATGTGTACACCATTCTCTTCGACACATCCACATATGAAACATCTAGGATCACTAGTCAACCTTCGCAAAAAGCGACTAGCATTGGTCATAATCTTATCATGGTAAGCTAGCCAAATAAAGAACCTCATTCTTTGTGGGGCTTGTAGTTTCCAGATAAAATTGCACACTTTCATGCTCTCTTCATCTAGCTCCTCTTCTTTTCTAATAATCTGCATAGCAGATTTGATAGTGAATCCCCTTGAGTTTGATCCATTCCAGAATATATTATCAATTGCATCCTCATCTTTAATTAGTTCGTGGGCTTGAATTAATTGAAGAGCTTCACTGGGTAAGTAGTCAGCAAAACACTCTGTCTTCCACCCTTGAGTAGCATCCCATAAATCACTTACAGAAGCATCAATAATGTCATCTGGGGGATTAGGCGCAGCTAGATCAATTAAAGGTTTCGGGGTAGCCTATCTATGAAGCCAGAAGGAGGTAGCCTTTCCGTTCCCCACATCAGTACTAATTCCTTGCTTGAGCACATCAATATTATCCAATATACCCTTCCAAGCATTGGAACAATCGGCTTTGGACTCGAACATATTCGTGTCGCACCTTCCCTTGCAGTACTTGTATCTAAGTACTCTCGACCATAATGTCTCGGGTTCAGCTAAGATTCTCCATCCCAGTTTACATAAGAATGCAGCATTAACCTGACGCATAGATTGTAGACCCAATCCTCCTTTATTCTTGGGTTTAGTAACTGTCTCCCAATTTACCAAGTGAATATTCCTTTTTTCCTCAGTGCTACCCCATAGGAAACCACGGGATTTCCTATCAATCTAGTCACAAACCCCCTTAGGAATTTTTGTGCTCTGCATAGCATAGAAAGGAATTGATGCCAAAGAAGATTGAATAAGAGTAGCACGGCCAGCCATCGAAAGAGTCTTTGCTCTCCATCCAGTTAATTTATCATTAACTCTATCAAGCAGGAATTGGTAATTATCTCTAGTAACCCTACCATTAATAGTAAGAACTCCGAGGTATTTCCCAAAGTCATTCGTTTCCTCCATCTCCATAATTTCACCAATATGTTGTCTGACATTCGGATCCGTATTATGGGAGAAATAAATTTTGCTCTTAGCAGTACTAACTTTACTCCCCGAAGAGCGGCAAAATTTATCCAAGAAACTTCTCATTAATTCTGCTTGATCAGTAGAGGCTTCACAAAATAGTATTAGGTCATCAGCGAAGGCTAGGTTTGAAATCAGAGGTCCATTTTTGCTTGCCTTGATTGGTCTCCAGGTGCCAATTTTGCGTTCTCTATCTATTAAATGGGCAAGACGTTCCATGCAAATAACATAGATATAAGGTGAGAGCGGATCTCCCTGCCTAATACCTCGAGTAGGAGAGAAAGCTTCTGTTGGTTCCCCATTCCAAAGGATCCGAAGCTTAGTAGAGCAAATACACATCATTATCAGTTCAATGATATTCTGTGGCAATCTTAATTCGAGCAGAGAATCTCTAATAAAAGACCATCAAAGACGATCATACACCTTTTCAAAGTCTATTTTCACGGCCATGTACCCTACTCGACCTTGATTTCTTCTCATGGTGTGCAACATCTCTTGCACTATAATTATATTATCAGTGATTTGCCTACCAGGGACAAAGGAACATTGAGTGGGAGATATTACTCGACTAGGACTTTTGTAACAATTTTGTAGGAAATGTTACATAATCCAATCGGCCTAAATTGATGTGCTTTATGAGGTATCACTTCCTTTGGGATTAGCACAAGAAAGGCATCAGTTAATCCTTCCGGAAAATTTTTTCCTTCTAAAATTTCCATCACTGCTTGAGTAACGCTAGGCTTGACTACTTCCCAGAATTTTTGGTAGAAGATCGGCTGAAATCCGTCTGGGCCTGGGGCCTTGTACGGGTCCATGCTCATCAGCACACCTTGAACCTCAATTTCAGCAAACGGTCTAGTAAACAAGGCCCATTCTTCAGCATCAAGTCGAGGAAAGTAATTGAGCAGTAAGTCAGACATGTCATTGCCATTACTATCTTCTTAGAATAAGTTTTTCCAATAGTTCACAACCAGCCCTTTTACCTGCTCTATATCAGAAACCCATTCATCATCATTATTTTGCAAGGTTTCTATTCGATTTCTTCTTCTTCTCATAATAGTCGAGAGATGAAAGTATCGAGTATTTCTATCTCCATCACAAATTGCTATTGCTCTTGACTTTTGAAACCATAATATCTCCTCCTGCTCAAGAATATCACGCATCTGCTGTTGCAATTTTTCTTCCAGTTTCAAGATATGCATGGGCGCCCCATTACCCTTAGCACGTTGAATCCCCTCTAAGCGGGCCCATAACTCAGATTTTTTCCTGAAAATATTGTGGAATTGTTCTCTATTCCGTACTCTTAAGTCCTCACCAAAGACTTTTAAGAAAGGAATTAACGGTTGATTATTATTCCACTTTGAACGAACATAAGCATCAAATCTCTCATGTTTAATCCAAGCCGCCTGAAAACGGAATGGTTTGATGGCCGTAGGAAGAGGGGAAAACCCATTAGTGTTCACCAGAATAGGACAATCACTAGGTGAAAAATGGCATTTGGCAGCGGTTCAAACCCGGTCTTAGGCACCGGTTTGAACCGCTGCCTATGTGAGGGGTGCCAAAAACCAAGCTTTTGGCACCGGTTCAAAACCGGTGCCATAGGGTAAAATAGGCACCGGTTAACCGGTGCTATATGCCCACTTAGGCACTGGTTAACCGGTGCCTAAAATTGCTCTCCCGCCAATTTTTTTTTTGGTGGTAGATATTTTAGGCACCGGTTGCTGCCTAACCGGTGCCTATTCACCAAAAAAAAAATTTTGTTTTTTTTTTTCCAATTTTCGTGCAATAATATTTAAAAAAAAAACCTATTTCCAGCAATAATAATAACCTGTAATTATAGCAATTATATTAAATATAATAATTAATAATATTATTATTATAATAACTAATAATAATAATATTATTAATTATTACAATAAGATACAAAAATAATATTAAAAACAAGAATTCAATTATATATATAGATATAAATATTCCCAAACGCAATACAAAAAAAAAAGTTGCTTACATATACAAATAATAGTAAGTACATATATAATGAATAATAAGTTATATAGTTCAAAAGTTAACATAAATAATTTACAATTACAATGCCATTTACATGTTGAAGGTGATAAAATACGCCAACATGTCACGAACTTCATTAAGCTCTTGAATGTCAACGGACCATCCTTTTGGACCTTGCAAAACTTGAAATACAAAAACATAATTTTAAAAATAATTAATTAGGCAAAACAATATGTATTTTATCAAATATTACCTATATGACTTCTATATAGCCCATTTCCTACATTACTTATCAAATGAACTATTTCTTTCTCATAACATGTCAATGTTGGGTAGTTGTATGTGTGTAAGCCCTAAAATTGTATAGGAGAGCATTTTATTAAGGTTTATAACGCTTTTTACTCAAAATGGCCCGAATATGGCCTATATGACTTTACTTTGCCCATTTCCTACATTTCTTATTAAATGAACTTTATTTATCTCATAACATGTCAATATTATCTAGTTATAGGTGTATAAGGAAAGAAATCACATCAAAAGAGCATATTAACACAAAATGGCCCTAATATGTCCCATATGACTTCTATTCAGCCCATTTTCTACCTTTCTTGTGAAATAGCCTTTTTGTTTCTCATAACATGTCATTTTTGGGTAATATTAGGTGTCTAAGGCTAGAAATCACATCAATATAGCATTTCAATAAGTTTAACAACGCATTTTACTCAACATGGCCCAAATAGGGCTTATATGACTTCTATGTAGCCCATTTTCTACATTACTTATCAAATGAACTATTTATTTCTCATAACATGTCAATGTTGGGTAGTTGTATGTGTGTAAGCCCTAAAATTGTATAGGAGAGCATTTTATTAAGGTTTATGACGCTTTTTACTCAAAATGGCCCGAATATGGCCTATATGACTTTACTTTGCCCATTTCCTAAATTTCTTATTAAATAAACTTTATTTATCTCATAACATGTCAATATTATCTATTTATAGGTGTATAAGGAAAGAAATCACATCAAAAGAGCATATTAACACAAAATGGCCCTAATATGGCCCATATGACTTCTATTCAGCCCATTTTCTACTTTTCTTGTGAAATAGCCTTTTTGTTTCTCATAACATGTCATTTTTGGGTAATATTAGGTGTCTAAGGCTAGAAATCACATCAATATAGAATTTCAATAAGTTTAACAACGCATTTTACTCAACATGGCCCAAATAGGGCTTATATGACTTCTATGTAGCCCATTTTCTACATTACTTATCAAATGAACTATTTCTTTCTCATAACATGTCAATTTTGGGTAGTTGTATGTGTGTAAGCCCTAAAATTGTATATGAGAGAATTTTATTAAGGTTTATGACGCTTTTTACTCAAAATGGCCCGAATATGGCCTATATGACTTTACTTTGCCCATTTCCTACATTTCTTATTAAATGAACTTTATTTATCTCATAACATGTCAATATTATCTAGTTATAGGTGTATAAGGAAAGAAATCACATCAAAAGAGCATATTAACACAAAATGGCCCTAATATGGCCCATATGACTTTTATTCAGCCCATTTTCTACCTTTCTTGTGAAATAGCCTTTTTGTTTCTCATAACATGTCATTGTTGGGTAAAATTAGGTGTCTAAGGCGTGAAATCACATAAATATAGAATTTCAATAAGTTTTAGGACTTACCTCATCAAGATGTTGAGTGTCCGTACAATGAGTCACAATGTCAAGCATGAATCTCATCACATACAAAGCACAATCAAGTCCATTCTCTTGTTGTGCGCACTAGCATATGACAAAAAAATCGCATCAGTGAAACATGCAAAGGAAATGAGAAAATATTTACTAACATAGACTTTCAAGATAATCACAATATCATGTAAATTACCAACGGTGTCTTCCATGTTGGACCCTTTGGAGCACGACAATGTAGCTTCTTCATAACACTGTAGTAAAAAAAAGTACATTCAAATTTGATTAGTCGTATGATTACTAAATTAGTTATTATTAGCAGTAATCATCACTAGGTTGCTATATATATTTACTTTTGCAATATAGACTTCACGAGCCACTTCTCCGATGATCGAGCTGAATCAAGGTGATAAATTGTGTTAGTGGAATTACAAATCACCATGAGGCTCCAATGCTCCCTACATAAGTTCACAATAGACAAGGTAATTAATATTTAGGAGTCAACATATAATGAGGCCAAATCGATTGAATTTGACATGGTTAGACTTACTCTCTATAACATGGGGCGAATATGAACTTGTCTCTCGCACGCGCTGATTCCCTTATACTCTGTTCAACATAGTACAACACGTCATGGGGGTTGCCTATGATTCTAGTAGTGGATAACTGCTCGGGGCATAACCACCCAACTTTACAAGGAGAATCAGTGTCATTTAAGTGCTCCTGTAGTGCTCTGCGTGCATGAACATTGAATAATTTATCAGATGTAGGATAATCACCATCAATTTGAATAACTTGAAAAAAGTATAGATTATGTGGGCATTGAAGTACCTCATGAATGTTTGAATGAGGGAAATGTTAAGCTTTGCACCACGTAGAAATTCCTTCACATCTTCTTTGCTGATCCATGCAATTGCATCCTCATCATAGTGGAACATTGCCGTAGGAAGTGCAACTTCCATGGGATCGACCAAATGACAAGCACGGTTGTGAAGAAAGGTCATGTCAGTAGAGAGCGATTGAAGAACAATGTCTTCAAAAAGTGGAGTAGGTGGCATGGGTGAACCTTTTGAAGAGTGCAACTTCGACGCTTGTTCACTCTTGGACCGTTGTTCACTTAGCTTCTTCTTAGGTTGATCAATTCTTTTAGGCTTCTCCACCCTCTTTCTCTTTGAAGTTTTGCTTCCATTCAAAATATGAAATAGTTTGAGAAATAATAAGTTTAAAATCACAATCACTTATACATATGTAATTATGATATGGTTTGAGAATGTATAAGTTTATTAGTTGAGAAATGAAGAAAATAGGCAAGTGAGTAGCCATTTCGACTCAAATGACCTTGATTTTGATGAATTGGACCCAAAACCTTAGAACTTAGCGATTTTAATGTAATTTGAAATGACAAACACTTATAAATATGTGATTATGAGTTTTTTTTTTTGAGATGCAAGGAGTTTATAAGTTGAGAAATGAAGAAAATAGGCAAGTAAGTAGCCATTTCGGCTCGAATTGGCTTTATTTTGATGAAATGCGCCAAAAAAATTAGAACTTTGCTTCTTTTATGCAATTTCAACTCACAATCACTTATACATATATAATTATGATATGGTTTGAGAATGTATAAGTTTATTAGTTGAGAAATGAATAAAATAGGCAAGTGAGTAGCCATTTCGGCTCAAAATGGCTTTATTTTGATGAATTGGACCCAAAACCTTAGAACTTGGCAATTTTTATGTAATTTCAAATGACAAACACTTATAAATATGTGATTATGAGTTGTTTTGAGATGCAAGGATTTTATAAGTTGAGAAATGAAGAAAATAGGCAAGTAAGTAGCCATTTCGGCTCGAACTGGCTTTATTTTGATGAAATGCGCCAAAAAAATTAGAACTTTGCTTCTTTTATGCAATTTCAACTCAAAATCACTTATACATATGTAATTATGATATGGTTTGAGAATGTATAAGTTTATTAGTTGAGAAATGAAGAAATTAGGCAAGTGAGTAGCCATTTCGGCTCAGAATGGCTTTATTTTGATGAATTGGACCCACAAACTTAGAACTTGGCAATTTTTATGTAATTTCAAGTGACAAACACTTATAAATATGTTATTATGAGTTGTTTTGATATGCAAGGAGTTTATAAGTTGAGAAATGAAGAAAATAGGCAAGTAATTTCAAATTGTATTGAAAAACGAACAAAGGCTTGTAATCGCTTCCCTCACGTGTTTTGGTAGAATACCACGGATTGCAATCGGTAGGAATACTTGCATCATAATGTGACAATCATGGGATTTCATAGTTGTCAGCTTCAATTCTCCATTTAAGGTTACAAATCTTTTCATGTTAGATGAGTACCCTGATGGAACCTTAATGCCGTACAAACATGCACAAAACATACGTTTCTCTACCCTTGACAATGTATAGCAAGCCGGGGGTAAATAATTTTTTTCATCCTTCTGTTTACCCTTAAATTTCTTCTTTGACGCATCTTTGGCCTTTCCCTTTCCCTTGCTCTTCTCCTTCCCTTTTTTTGAAACATTTTCATCTTCTATTCTCGGCTCCTTCCCCTTTCTAACCTTTTCTTGAGGCCACAATTCTGGACGAATCCCCATCTCTTTCAAATCTAACCGTGCACCCTTTCCGTCCTTTGTTTTGCCAGGGATATTCATAAGCGTCCCCAAAAGAGCATCACACACATTCTTCTCTATATGCATCACATCAAGACAATGCCTAACGTCATGTTCTCTCCAGTACGACAGCTTCCAAAAGATTGATTCTTTCTTAAACAGAGCATCTGAGACCACATTTTTTTCTGATTTTCCTAACACCGTTCGTATCCCTTTCACCCGAGCACTAATCTCAGCACCAGTCAATGGTCTAGGCGTAGTATCCTCTTCCACGATTCCATCGAAAGCCTTTTTCTGCCTACGGTACGGGTGATCACGCCTAAGGAACCTTCGAGTCCGTAGGTAGACATCTTTGTGAGAATGAGTAAGGTATACGCTTGATGTGTCATTAATACATATGGGGCATGATTTTTTCCCTTTGACCTTGTACCCACACAAGTTGCCATATGCAGGGAAGTCATTCATGGTCCACATAAGGGCTGCACGCAATGTGAACATCTCGTTCTGATGAGCATCGAAAACGGAAACCCCTTCGTCCCACATCTTTCTCAAGTCGTCAATAAGCGGCGCAAGGTAAACATCTATGTCGTTTCCAGGTTGCTTAGGACCAGTTATTAGCAATGAAAGCATTACATACTTACGTTTCATGCACAGCCAAGGAGGCAAATTATAAATCACTAAAAGTACCGGCCATGTGCTGTGTTGGGTACTAAGAGTGCCAAATGGATTCATCCCGTCCGTGCACAACCCAAGCCTTAAATTTTTGACTTCATTACCAATTCCTCAAACTTCAAATCAATGTTCTTCCACTGTGGAGAGTCATCTGGATGCTTCAGCATTTTGTTTTTCTTTCTTCCCTCTGCATGCCACCTCAAGTTTTTAGCGTCTTTTGGTATTGAGAACAGACGCTTAAACCTTGGAATAATGGGAAGATACCACAACACCTTAGCAGAAGGTCCCTCCGTGCCAGGATTGCAACTCATGCGCTTGTACCGTGACCGCTTGCATCGTGGACACTCCTGCAGTTTTTCATACTCATTTCGATACAAAATACAGTCATTAGGACATGCATGTATCTTCTTATACTCCAAACCAAAGGGACACATAAGCTTCTTTACGTAATAATAAGACTTAGGAATTTCATTCCCATCAGGCAACATATCACTTAATGCGGTCAACAAAGAAGTAAAACTGATGTCCGTCCACCCATGCTTCGACTTAATGTTGAAAAGTGTTAGCACGGCCGATAGTTTGGAGTATTTTTTGCACCCGGGATACAAAGGCTTTTTGGAAGCCTCCGATAATAATTCAAACACTTTACCTTCAACACCTTGCAACATCTCATCCACTTGTTCATCCTCGACCTCATCCGCCTGATCTTCATCGGCTCCATCCTCACCATTATCAACAATATACTCATCATTCTCGTATTCCTCGTCCACATGAATCTCATTGCTTTTAACACGCACATCATTCCGATCAAGATCCCCACTGTACTCTCCACTTTCTCCGTGCCAAATCCACACATGGTATAATTGCCTAAACCCACGACATAATACATGATCTCTAATGATTTCAACACTATCGACCACATTCACATTATTACAATCAACACAAGGACAATAAAGGCCTTTGCCTCCCAGTTTGCGTTGATAAGCTAAAGCCCTCTCGCAAAACTCTTGAACCCCATTCCAAAATTCCAATGTATCGCGTCTACCATACATCCAACCACGATCCTTCTCCATTTAGTAAATTGTCTCTAAACATATATAGCACCATATAATTATAATGTGTAAGTGCTACATATTTTATGTAAATCAAATTCAAGTACAAAACGTGAATATACCATTCATATAGTGAAAAAATGCATGTTTCCAAAGGGTCCTTATCACTCCAACCTAACCCATCCTTGAATGTCTACTCTCACTACTGAATGTATGTCAACTTTCCAATTTTAAGGAAAATCCGGCAGCATTTCCCCCTAGTTCTCCAAGTACACGATGTAGATAATTAATTACCCACATATGTACCTAGAGAACATAGTGAGGAAATGGTAAGCCAAGATGTTCCTTAAAATCGAAAAGAAAACATACATTCACCACCTAAGTAAGAGTACACATTCAAGAACAGTCCCAACCGGGGACTATTCAAGACTTTCTCCTAATGAGAAAGCCTTGAACGGGTATCTAGGCATATGATGATGCAATTCAAGTATTCTATATATTGTTGTATTTATTTGCAATTAAACAATACACAAGTTGCAATTTCATGAATAAACTTTTATTAAATGGATAAATAGAAAGAAATATAGCTAAGTAAAGTTTATAAGTCATACCAATATAGCAACTACCCACTTGAGCTCAATATGTAGTCCTCAAGTTAATTAAACTCGTGCTTCAATTCACAAATCTGTTAAAAAACAAAACAACATACAAAAATTAGGTTAAATATAAGGTATGTACTATTTCTTTCTCATAACAGGTCAATTCACTAATTTATTTATAAGCTAAAACAAATCATTCATTGAACTAACAATTGCTAAACTAACAAGGTTACTAATCTCTAATTTTTTCAAAATTACCCATCAAAACAACTTAAAAATAACCATTCACCCATTCCAAAATTCATCTACTGTAGTAACAAGCAAGGTTACTTAGCTAATCTCAAATTAATTCAAATATACCCATCAAAACAATTTAATATTAACCATTAAAACATTCCTAAATTCAACTTATTTAATAACAAAGTTAACTAATCTCTAACTTATTCAAAATAATCTATCAAAACAACTTCAAATTAACCATTAAAAGTAAAATACCAAATTTCACCTATTTAATTAAGTATCAAGATTAATATATTTTCTATAATTATTTCAAAATTATCCACCAAAACACATTAAATTAACCATTAAAACATAATAAAATCCAACTAATTGAGTAACAAGGTTACTAATCTCTAATATTTTCACAATTTCCCAATTATATTCAAACCTAAAATTGAGAAAAATTATAATCAAACCTAAATTTTAATTTACTAACAATGGTTCAAAATGCAAAACAAATTAATATATATAATTATATAATTGGAAAATAATGTAAAAAAAAGAATAATTAAAAATAAACCTTGAGACAAAATAGGCAGCAGCTAGGAGGAGAGGCAGTCACGGCAAATGGAGGATGGCGCGGCTCGGTGGTGGAGGAGCCTCAGGGGGGTGGCGCGACTAGGTGGTGGAGGAGACAATTAGGGCAGCAGCTTTGAGCAGTCACGGAAGATGCAAGGACCCTCAGGCCTGTGACGCGGCTCGGTGGTGGAGGAGCCTCAGGGGGGTGGCGCGTCTAGGTGGTGGAGCAACCTCAGGGCGGTGGTTTTCAAAACAGAGAAAGAGAGGTGACGGCTGTGGTTTTCGAAAGAGAAAGAAAGGGAAAACAGAGAGAGGAAGGATTGAAGGTGGTTTTCGAAACCTCTGGTGGCCGCCGGTGAAGGTGACGGCTGTGGTGGAGGGAGAGAGAGGAAGGAGAAGAGTTAAGCGCGATTTTTTTGCCCAGCTCTAATGAAACAGTATACTGAGAAAGCTAAGAATGAAAGAGAAAGAGAGGAAGGAGAAGAGTGTTAAGCGCGTTTTTTTTTTTTTTAATTGGGACCGGTTCAAACCGGTGCCAATTTAATTTTAGGCACCGGTTCAGGCCAAACCGGTGCCTTTTCTCTTTTCCAAAAATCCCGCCCATTTCCAGACCGGTTTTGGCCACCGGTTTGGCCTGAACCGGTGCCAAATAGGGGGTGCCTATTATTATTTTTCTACTAGTGAATGGTCCGAGATAAGCTTAGGTAGGTTTCGAATTGCTCCTTCGTCAAATCTTAGTCTCCACTGCTCGTTAACCAGTCCTCTATCAAAACGAGCTGCTTTATAAGTTGATGGAGATAAGCCCCTACTCCAAGTAAGAGCAGGACCTGAGCATCCAATATCAATAAGGTGATTGGCATTCACCCAATCGGAGAATTCCTTGGACCTTTTCTCCATCTTTGAACCCCCCGAACCAATTCTCTCCGACATACTCATGGTGTCATTAAAGTCTCCAGCTAACATCCATGGGCCATTAAAATTTCTACCAATTCGTTCCAATTCACTCCACAACTCCTTTCTTCTAGTAGAATCCGGACTAGCATATATAGCAGAAAAAAACCAAGGTTCCTCGGCACTCCTTTGTATTTCAACAGTCACATGTTGTGAGTTATTGTCCAGTACAGTAACAGATACGGACTCTTTTCTCCAAAAAAGCCATATCCCTCCACTAAACCCTTGCGCATCCACCCGAAATTGGCCTGAGAAACCAATTCTGTCGCAAATCTTCTGGGCTTGCTCACCACTAATATGTGTCTCCACAAGGGCAAGAACAGTAGGATCATTAATTCTAATTAACTTGCGTAAAGCAGCTAATTTATTACTAATTCCTTGCACATTCCAAATCATGATTTTAATCGACATCGGAAAATTTGGATAACAATCTGGAACATTCAGGGGAATGTTAGGCAAGAGACTCACGAATGCCTCTCTCAGCGCTCGCATTGGTCGATCTATCTCCATTGGAATTGCTATTGAGGCTAGCATGTCCGGGGGATTGTGTCTCGGAGGCAGGAACATATTCACTTCCAACAGAGCTTTGTTCACTAGGGGATGAATAATCCCCATTATCGGCCCTTCCATCCGATCTTCTATGAAAGCTGAGTAGGTCGGGGGGATCCGCATGGCTAGAGTAATTGGGACGCTGGGATAACTCATGATTACTCTCAAGGGAATCGTGAGTCTGTTGTCGAATAGCAGAAGGCGTTTGGGAAGCAATTGAATAAATTTGTTGCACACCCTCTAGAGGAGAGTTATTTTTCGGTAAAGTTTTCTGAGATCCTTTACCCAAGTCAAATCCTCTGTGAGGGTCGATATTTTCCTTATTTGATTGGAAAGATTTATTTTTTCCATAACTTGGACTATGACCCTTTCCTAAAATAATAGAAGATATCTTTTCCTGCAAGGGATTTTTGGTGAAATCTTTTTTCAAAGATTCAGCCAAATCAATAGAGTGAGTTTCCAAGTCTATCTCCATCCCCGCTTGAGATTTTCCATCCAAAGAATTATCTTTTTCCTTAGATATTTGATCTTCACCCAAATTTACTGCCTCCCTTGTCAAATCTTCCATACTGGAAGAATCTTTAGGCAACTTCGAACCATTCTCATCCATTGTGGGATTTCTTTCAATATTTTCTTCCATATCCATGTCACTCTCCTGATTCAGGATATCGAATCTTGACCCAGAGGATCCCCCTTTGTTTCCTAATTTTTCCTTGCTAGAGGTCGAGCTGCTCATCCCTTGTTGCTGTGGTTTTCCATGCTGCTGTTGTTGATGTTGCTTAGCTTTAGCTTGGCCTTCATTCCCCTTAGGCATCTCAACCTGTTTCTTGGTCTGAACTTCTTTGTTTCGAACAGCTAGCTTTCTAGTAGTGCGTTGAACTAACATCCATGACCCATATTGGTCATTTTCCTCAGGTCTGCTTTTAGGCACAGGATTACTTGGATGTTCTGTTTGCTCTGCTTGCCTAATCAATCTCTGCCCACCATTATCATCTGGTACAACTTGCATAGGACAACTGCTTTCTTTGTGGCCTAATTTTCCACATTTGAAGCAAATTTGCTTCAATCCCTCGTATTGGATACATCATACTCTTCCATTAAGTCTAAATTTCGAAAGCAACGGTTTAGAAAGATCCACTTCTATGCTAAATCGAACATATTGTCCTCTACTCATAGATTCCGTATTCCTATCAATACTGATTACTTTTCCAATTCTCGAACCAATTCTATGTAGAAATTCCTTGTCGAAATATTCCACCGATAATTGAGGTATGCGAACCCATGCCGTAAGAAACTTAATTGGAGCTTCATTTGCTACGAAGTTAGGTATCCACTTCCTTATAGATAGATAAACATCTCTAATTATCCATGGTCCTTGTGTGAGCACAAAATGGTAATTCTCCATAGAAGTGAATATAACAATATAGTAGTCAAATCCCACATCTGTCAAGGCGATGTCTCCTTTGAGACTCCATTTCAGTCTCAATCTCTTGATGAGAACTTCATAGCCCATTTTCTTATCAAACAACTTGATAATAAGGGCATTCTGCCAAGGGCGCCTAAGCCTTTGCTTTTCCTCCTTTGTTAGCAAAAACTTAGGGCAAGATTCATCATCAGAATCGCATTCGAAAGGAATATCATCATCAGATTCAAATCCTAAATATTTTACTTGAATATTTATGATAGATATATTATGGATAAACGGAAAAGAAGTCTTATTATAATACTAAATATTCTTTAATGATTTGATAAAGTAGACAATAAAATTAAAAAGAAAAATGAGTTTGATAGGAAAATAACAGGAATGACACCTTTCTACTATTAGTATTATGTTATTGATTAAGGAGCCTCTAAAAGGACAAATGTAACCCTGGCCTCTTTTTAAAAATGAGGAAGTATTTCCAATTTGATTTTGTACGTTTTTCAATGCATTGCTTTAACTTATTAATAAAGACATTGTTTGCATACAAAGTGTGCATACCTTTGTAACACCCTAGAAATTCCTTTCCTTTAAATACCCATTCTACTCTTTAAAATACGATTTAGGAATATCTAAGACATTACCGCCACCGTGAAAACGGCTAAGGCAATTATCAAAGATACACAGCGGAAGACTCAAAATTAAAAACCGTTTAAACAAGTCAACTCAAAAGTCAACCAAACGAAAGTAAAGTTTAAAACCAAACAAACAAAGTCAAATAAAATCAAACTACAACTTGGAACCATTAAAGGCCCTTATTCAAAACCGTTCCAAAACCAAACCTTTGTGTTAGTCCACATAAAATATGTCATAAATAAATAAAGCATAAAACACATCGTAACCTAATGAAAGCTAGCAAGATTCACTCTTCTCTCATGCCCCATCATGATTATGCTTCAATACCTGAAAAGTTTATCTCTACTTGTTTCCAATACTCTCCATTAAAAATGGGTCATCATAGGGCCAAGGTAAAGACATGGACAAACACACAAACACACACAATCAACAAAGCTGAGTACATAAGCGTAAATTAAACACACTAACATGCTTTCACCTATCAACACACTTACCTCATTGCACCTGTTTACAAGCACACACATCAATCAACAAAGCACAATGACTAGACACTAAATAATTCATTTAGCGTTGATTACGCATCGAACGGGTTTCCAACTATCCTCCCCCAATAAATTGAGGTTAACTGACACGGGAGCTAACCGTGCCAGCGACAAAACCACTCAAAGGTGGCGGAATTCCTGCGCATAATAATAAATAAAAAGGAATGTACAACGTCCTGTACTCCATTAGAAGTTATGGTTAAATATAAAACCCCATAACTCCACCCATTGTTCATACTCAAGGTATATACGTTCCAAGAGTTTTGGTGCGTAATCTCTTTCACTTTACGTTATTTACATTCTATTGGACTTGGTGATGACTCTCAAAGCATAATAAAACAATCAACAATAATTATTCAATCAACCAAACATACCAATTTAATTATTGAATAATTAGTGACCACATATTATTTAATGTTGAACCCTTTTTAATTCTACCTCAGTGTCAAAGACACCTTAAACGCAAAATGCGCCAAAAATCCTACACATTAAATTCATAATAGAGTATTAATATCCACTCTAAACAAACTTCCAGCAATATATACTATTTTAAAACCCCTCATAATTTAATTAAAGTAAGCTGAAATTATATTTAAAACACCATAATTAAGTCCCAATTAATGGGTAATTAAAATTTCTTCAAGAAACATAATATTAAGTGTTCTACATAAAATTCCAGCACTTTACTATAATTAAAACTTGCCGTAATTAAGCTTTAAAACACTTAAAACAAAGGTCTACCCCATTATACATCATAATCCTTCAATAACTCATCAATTGAGAACCTAGGGTTTCAAAAATTGAGGCTTTTTAATTAAAAATCAAATATGAAAATTAATTAACATAATTACAATAACCAAACATCAAAAATTAAATCTCCAAACTCGTAATTTACAATTAGATTAAAGCCTAGATTAGATTTGGGTAAGAAAGATTTGATTTTTAAAACTTTTTTTTTCGAAGGATGTGACTGCCGACAGCAGGCCGGCGCCACTGCCGGCTGATGCCAGCGCCGGTGGTCGCCACTGCTGTCGGCTGGTGCTTGTAGTCGGCGGCCCACCGGTGGTGGTGGTTGCCGGTGGTGGTGCGCAACAAGAAGGGGAATGGAAGGAGAGAGAAAAAGAAAAAGAAAGAAAAAAAATAAAGAGAAAAGGGAGAGAAGTTTACCTTGGGTTTTCTCCACTCTGGGCAAAGTTGAATTGCCTCATAAGAAGGATATTTATACCCCTTCTCTATCACCCATTTTACCCTAAAATTTCCTCCTTTAGTTTTTCCTAATCCCTTCCCTACTAAAACTTGTTAAAAATCATAATTTCTTAAAATAAAACCCCAACTTTTATTAAATAATTAATTAAACAAACTTTCCTTTAGTAAAATATTCCCAACTTACATGGGATAAATAATTAAAACATCATAACTAAAATACTAAAATTATTTAAATACCCTTATAAAATACATATTTTAAATAAAATACGTATAAAAATACGGGGTATTACATAATCTTTATTATATACGCAAAGAGGGAGGGAGGAAGGGAGAGTGAAAAATTGGTGTCCAATTTTTGAATTACCCAACCGCCCTTAAAAGCTTAAAAAAAAGAGATTTTGCATAATAATGGGAGTTTTGAAATTTTAAAATAACAATTATATTAATAAGAAATCAAAAAATCATTTACCTAATTAAGTAAATCAATACAACCTATAAGTCATAATAAGTTGAATATAAATTGATTTATATTCAGATTAATTTGATTTTTTTTCATAATCTTTATTATTATAAGGCAAAGTTGGCTTGAACAACGAACAAGAACTTTTAACAAGGTGTATATAACAACATGAACTTTGACTACTAGCCGTAACAAACACCAACTTCTTCATCAGGTGCTTAAAATAACATAAATGAAACCTAACACTAGAGATTTTATCGAAGACGCCGAATCTTTAATATCTTAGTAATTATTTTTATAAATTTTGACATCGTTAGTCCTTAAGGTCCATATTGACCTAAGAGGCCAAGACCTTAACTGAATCATTTTATAGAACACAACTCATTGTTTTTTTGGTAAAATTTTTTGGCTAAATTTAATTAAAAATTTGCCAAATGTAGCCATTTAATGTTTGGTTTTTGTAAATTGCAGTCATTTTAATTGCACATTGCAACCCAAAAGTAATAAAAAATTGTAAGTTGCAACCCAATTAAATTTTTTCATAGAATTGCATGCTAAAAAATGTTTCGTTAAGGTTTTAGGGGACTTTTTAGTTCTTAAGAATCCGAATTGTGCTAGGAATTTGCAATAAAATTAACATAAGTGCCTCGTTTTGCGTATAAAAAATGTATTGATTAGTGTCCAACTATTTTTTACCGTGAAAACGAGGCACTTATGTTAATTTTTTGTCAATTCCGAGCAATTTGGACCCTTAAGAGCTAAAATGGTCCATAAAACCGTAACGAGATTTTTTTGACACGCAAATCTATGAAAAAATTGAATTGGGTTATAATTTATAATTTTTTAGTACTTTTGGGATGCAATTTGCAATTGTTTTTAAATGGTTGCAATTTGCGAAAAACAAACTTTTAATGGTTGCAATTGACAAAATTTCCAACTTTAATTTTAAATTAACCCTTATTATAGACACCTAAAAATGTCTTCCCAAAATCAAACCCAATGATGAACAACCTTTCACCGCCATTATTGGTCGGGTTAAGTATCTATTCTCGGAAGTGCTTAAAATCCATATTCAGTCAAACATATTCAATCCACAAATCAGTCCAAACATGTAGTCAAACACCGTCCAACCAATATTTTGACCCAAACCATTTTAATTCATTTCGTTTTATTTATTAATTAAGCTCAATTAATAAATATTAAAACCCTAAAACTGAAGTAAGCCCTGAACATTGAAACGACGCCTAATTTATCACGTGCTTAAGGCTTAATAAAAGATAAAAATAGACGTAATTATATTCTAGAAAAGGAAATGGCTTTGTCACGACAAATTCCGCCGTAACACCACAATTTTCTAGGTTTTTGTTTCGCGACATCTTCAATTCTAGGGTTTTGTACCTCACCCATCGTATTTTCTCTATAAATACGAAGCTGATTTCACCAGTTTTAGGGAACCAAATAACTCTCTCTTCCTCTCTTATGCACCAATACACATTCTCATTTCTCTCTCACATATTCTAAGCCTTAAACCTATTCTCCTAATTACACCATTCCATCTTTAAGAACTCTAAGGAGTCCATACACCACCCGAAATTCTATGCTTAAACCAAGGCGTGAAAGGTAGAACCGATTGAGGGTTTGGACCAAATCAACCCTATTTTTATTTAATTTAATTTCAATTTAATTTATTATTCCTTGAAGTTACTAATGTTTTATTTATGATGTAGCAATTTAAAGGAGCGCGCGTAACGTGAGTAATTAATTAAGTTACCTACTTTTATATTATATTGCTAGTTCATGATCATTAGGTTTATTATTATGCTTTGATTTGACTAACGTTATTATGGTTAAATTGTCTCCAATGTTGATGTTGATTTTATTATATTGTTGATCACTGTATTGCATTTTTAAAGAGAATATGTAGTTGAACATACGATAATAAGATAATTTGGACAACCGGTTTAGGTTTTTTTTTAATCTTGTTGTTTAATTAAAGTGATCACGCTATTTAGAATTATATGTTGCATTAACATTCAACCAATTAAGCCTAATATTAGTTTAGAACAAATTGAATCTTTGTTTGTATGACTTTGGGATCGCAGAAAAACTTTTCACAATAAGAATTGAGTATAGGCGAATACGGGCAAAATTTGACTCCAAGACTCACTTCGTGCGCGTACCATCATCCCCGATCCTCCTTTCATGGTTCCGAACCATGTGGAGTTAGTAATATCATGGATTATTAATGAGGTGTAACCTTCATGGGTCAGTTGTTGTTGCCTATCGTTGTCCACTTGTCTCTTTATCGTGGTTGCCTTAAATAATCTGTGAACGGTTTACAAGTTCCTTAAAAATTTGTTGACAGCTCCCTACTTTGCTTTGTCCCTAATCATGCCCCTAATCGTATGTCGATTCCCGCTTCCTATGAGTGCCAAGAATATTCACAACATTATTATGTAGACGCACTTCAAATGACGCCTACAATTACAAACTAAAATGACCCCCAAAACCTTGTATGATCATTTTTCCCGAGTGAAAATTGAGGCACACAATCCAAGATAATTATCATAAGAAAATGTTAAAGATATCATGTCTTCTATGAAATATCTACTGCCAAGTTACATTTATAATATTTGTGCACCCGTAAAAAAGTTTGTGTTGTTATAACTAGTATTCAAAGTTCATGCTACTATGTCCACCTTGTTAAAAGTTCATGCTGCCGAGGAAAATTTTGCCTTATTATGATAAAAAATCTAATCATAAATCAGTAGGTGTAGACACCTAAAAATGTCTCCCCAAAACCAAACCCGATGATGAACAACCTTTCACCGCCATTATTGGTCGGGTTGAGTATTTAATTTTTGGAGTGCTTAAATCCATATTTCCATTTCATAAACCAACCCAATTCCTAGCCCATTTCCCCAAACCATAACTTATTTTCCTCTTTTCGTGCCTTAAACCCAAAATAATTCATTTCGTGTCCTTTAAAATCATTCATTTCGTGTTCTTTTTATAAAAATGTTTGATCCAATTTATTTTGGTCCATAATATGGGTCCAATGATTAAATAGTTGGATGGGGCTTGAAAATAGCTTTCCAACGATATATTATAAGCCCAAATCCGAGTTATAACGAATAAGTTATGGCCAAAATATTAAACTAGCCCAAACCGAACCTAAGCCCACCTTACCTACGACCCAATGATCATGTGGAGGGTCCAAATGATTTAATCAAATTCCTAAACTAATTAGGATTAACTAGAAGCTTCTATAAGTTTCTAAAAGATACTTCTCTTTAAAAAAAAAAGTTTCTAAAAGATCTTGATTATCCTTTTTGAAAAGATAAGATTAAATAGTTTGAAATTGAATAAAACTCCTTTTTTTGAAAATCCTATTTATATCCGAATTGAAAGACGTTCAAAGATAGATAGATATTATTTTCGTGCATCATATTTTTTATCCAAATTTTATATGGTTGGATAGCCCTTGAAATTATCTTTCCAATGATATATTATAATATCAATTCCGATCTATAACGGAAAAGATATGAATAAAATGTCAAACTCTATCCAAAACTGACACCGTCTCACTATTTCGTCCATATCTTTTATTCTACAAAATATTTTAATCTGATTCTAATTGGGTTATAAAGTAGACTTCAATATATTTCCAACAATATCTTATTCATCTTATTCCGATTTCTGGATCAAAATATATGATAAAAACAAAAACCGCAAAAAGTGTTGTCTATCGCAAGAGTTTTAATTCGATTCGAACTCGATCTTTTCTTGATTTTGATTCTTCGACCCTCTTTTTTTCCCTATAAATATAGGTCATATCACCCATTTTTCAATCATCAACAAGCTTGATCATCAAAATAATTCTCTTTTCCCTCTTTAGCCTAAATACTAGCCACCCTATTCTCTCAAAATACTTCCCCTAATTAAGCACTCCAAGGAGTTCATACTTAACCCAAACTTCTATACTTAAAACCAAGGCGTGAAAGTTATAATTACCTGAGGTTTGGACCAAATAAAATCTACATTTATTTAATTTAATTATTTCAATTTGATTTATATTTTAATTGAAGTTACTAACAATTTATTCATGATGTAGCAATTTAAAGGAACGCGCGGAATGTGAGTAATTAATTAATTTAATTACTCTTATTTTATTTTATATTGCTAGCATCATGATTAGGTTATTTTTATTTGATTTGACTAATGATATTATTGCTAAATTGCTTCCAATATTAATGTTTATTCTATTATTTTTTATTGATCACCATATTGCATGTTTAAAGGGAATATGTAATTGAAAATCACGCCTAATAAGATAATTTGGACAACCGGTTTAGGTTCCTTTTTAATCTTTTTGTTTAATCAAGTGATCACAATATTTTAGAATAATATGTTGCATTAATATTAAACCAATTTAGCCTAATAATAGTTTGGAGCGAATTGAATATTTTGTTTGTATGCCTTTGAGATCACAGGAATCACTTTTCACTATAAGAATCGAGTAGAGGCCAATACGGGCGAATGTGACTCCATGACTCACTTCGTACCATCATCCCCGATCCTCCTTTCGTGGTTCCGAACCATATGGAGTTAGTAATCTCATGGATTATGAATGGGGTGTAACCTTCACGGGTCAATCGTTGTTGCCTATCGTTGTCCCTTTATCGTGGTTGCCTTTTATGATCCGTGAACGGTTTACAAGTTCCTTAAAAACTTGTTGTCGGCTCCCTACTTTATTTGTCCCTAATCGTATTATGTCAATTCCCACTTCCTAAGAGTGCCAATCATATTCACCACATGCTTTTAACGTAGGCGCACTTCAAGCGACGCCTAAAGTAGGTAAACATTCTAATGATGTAAATCAATATAAAAACCAATTCACAAGTACATACATAATACCTCAAAACTAATTACATCGTAGATTCAATCAATTATCATCTTAATAAATAACTTCATCAAAAACAATACAACCGGTGAGTTAGCATTATTTCGAGCTGAAATCCACTTATGCATAATCATTTGGGTGAAGATACTCATGCGGTTTTCTAGATAATTACAATAATCTACAATACTCGTTAGACAAATAAATAAAAAAAAATAAACACAATAGGAAGAACCATCTCAAGGATGAGATCTAATACTTAAAGCAGTTAAAGTTTTTGGGGTTTACCATTAATAAGAACACTAGTGGAATCCTTTAAAAAAAATGAAAAAAACGAAAAAAAGATACGTTAAAAAAAAAAGCTAGAATAGTGGAGAAAAGAAAAAAAGATGAAAGCAAGGAGAGAAAAGGGAGAATAGTGGAGGAAATAAACCTTCTCAAAAAAAAACGATAAAAGCTAGAATTCCCTCCTGAGGGAGAAATCTTGTAGGGAAAGGTACAATTAAAAACCTCTAAGGGACAAACCCTAGAGGGCCTTTTTTCATCTACTAAACATTCTTCATTAAAACTTTATGTAATGCATAAGTGACATAGGTGGACTTATGTTAAACAGAGTTACTCAATACTTTGTACTCTTTTCGTCTCAAAATAATTGATACGTTAGACTTTTTTTCACTATTTACATTTTAACTTTGACAATTGTTTTTACTAACATAATCAAAATATATTTATTCATTAAATATATTGTTAGATAGAGGATATGTATTAAAATAAGTTTTATACTATAACTTTTTTTATATATAGAATTTTCTTCAATATTTAAATATATAAAAACAAAGTTAAAATAATACATCGACATGTCTGTAAAGTTTAATTGTGTCAATTATCTTAAACAGAGAAAGTAAATAAGGTAAAATAAATTAAATAAGTTAAAAAAAAATTAATAAGAAGGAAGAGAAGGATTTTTTGTGCAACTTTTATACTAAATGTGCATATTTTTGAATATATATATATATATATATATATATATATATATATATATATATATATATATATATATATATATATATATATATATAGAGAGAGAGAGAGAGAGAGAGAGAGTGAGTGTGGATCCCGTGACCGTAGATTATGATCTATCACTCACCCCTCATCTTACGGTGGAGATTTTTCCCCCAAATTCAAGCAAAATGACAGCAATTTCTCTCCCCTCTTTCATTTGCACGTAATTTCTTCCTCCCCTATTTTCTCTCTTACTTTCTCAATTCTTCTACCAATTTCATGCTACTTTTTCAAAAGCTTCAATTACTTTGATTTTCAGCAAATTCTCAGCTCTACAATCTATCATCAAGTAAGTTATTCGTGTTAATTTCGCTATTTTTGCTTGATTTGAGGTACTTAGGTTTCAGTAATTTTGTTTGCCTGAATATCATGCGTATTTTTTTGTAGATTCAACTGGAAATTTAATATGTCCACTGTGTTTTCGTTTATGATTTTTGTTTAATTTTGAAATTTTGCAAGTTTTTTTTATTGATTTTTTCTTGATTTGAATTTTTGAGTTTTGACTTAAGTTTCGTTTTCGTAATTTTTGTTTCACTTTTTCAACCTAATTTACTCGTTTTTTCTGGATTTTGATTCATTTCATTGATTTTGAGTTTTTTTTTTGGATTGAAATTGCAGTAAATCGTTGATTAAGCATACGAGAACTCGAATTGAAGTTGTCCGACAAAAATAAAATGTGACGCAGAAGTTTTTGAGGAAAGACATTGCTGATGGCCTCGAGAAGAACACTTATGAAAGAGTGAGTTTGTTTTTCCCTTGTTTATTAGGGAAAATTATTGAGGAAAATTCGTAATTTTGTAAGATTTTTATTGCTTAATTGTTGCTTATAAGTTGGAATTTGTATGTATTTTGTATTTTTTATTTATATGTTTTTGACATATTGTATTGTGGGAATGTTGGTGCTGATCTTGTTGAAGTGATTTTATAATCTACGAATATTGATTTACTTTTGATTTTTCTTAATTTAATGTGATTTTTAAAATTTACTAATATTGATTTACATTAGAGTTTATTCTAGATTAGTGCGTTCAAAGCCTATTAGCGGAAGTGGTCGAGCAACGCGTAATTACCGGTACACATGGGATGTAGGTTCAAATCCAATTCTTTTATGACATGTAATGATATCTTTGTTTTAATATATACTCCGTAGTAAACTCAATTTGTATATAGTTATCAATAATATAGATACTTTATTTTTATATATACTGACTTTTGTTTACATTTTTGCATATATGCACCATTAATATAGTTATCGATTATATGGTTACCTCTATTTGTATATAGTTATCAATGTTATAGTTACTTTATTATTATATAAAGTGACCTTTGTGTAAATGTCGTCAAAATTGATAAAGTTACCTTATTTTTTTATATAGTGACCTCTATGCAAGTGTCATCAAAATAGATATTGTTACCTTATTTTTATATATAGTGACCTCTGTGTAAATGTCGACAAAATTAATATAACTTGATATAATTACCTTATTTTTGTATATAGTGACATCTAGGTAAATGGGGTCAAATTGATATAATTACCCTAAGTTTATATACAGTGACCTTTATATAATTATTTTAAAATTGATATAGTTACATTATTTTTATATATAGTGACTCTATGTAAATGTCATCAATTTAGATAAATTTACCTTATTTTAGTATGTATTGACCTTTAAAAGGTTAAATTGATTATATGTAAGGTTGGAATGATCTTAGGGCGTTTGAACCGTCTGATCTTTTGTGATAATAATGAATAGTTAAGATTTGTTGTTTTCAGCAGAACCATCTCGTATATATATATACCTCCTCGTTCTATTAATATTGCGACAAAAATGGAATTATGCACCCCAAAGCACATTTTATAAGCTAAATATCTATAATTGTATAAGAATAAAAATCATAAAAAAATTGATATTGTGAAAGTATTCTATGAGACGAATCCAACAAGATCCCACATGATTATATTTTTCTTAACATATAAATCATATTATATGGTCAAACAAGAGTGATAAATGGTGCAAAAAGTCCATTTTTACAATATTAACGGAACGAAGAAGTATATATTTTGTTCACAAAAATCTAACTTTGTTATGAAATATCGTGAGAATGACCATTATGCTCCTTATATCATTCCAGAATATTCTAGATATATGGTTTATTCTTATCTAAACATATTTGTGGATGTCCATCTTGAATCACTCTAGAACTTTCTAGAGTTTAGGGTTTATTATTCTCCAAGCAAACTATATCAATTGTACTATATATATATATATATATATATATATATATATATATATATATATATATATATATATATATATATATATATATATATACCTCCATCATATAAAAATATAAGTAGAATACACGTTTCAATTCCCTCTCAATCTTTTATATTTCTCCTTATTTTACAACACGTTATCAGCACCAAAGCTCTAATCAATATGTAAATTTTATTGTTTAATTCTTAGATTAATGATTAATTCGTTGTATATTGAATGTGCTAAATTATAATCAGTATTATCTTGTTATGTCGCATCTTGGGAAGAAATTAGAAGGAGATTAATCTTGATCATGGGTTTTGATCTTTTAATAATGAAATCACACGTTTCAAGAATGTCATATCATTTCCAATCCTCATTAATTAATTTGGGATTAGTCCAAGGAGTTTCACGGTATTAATTATTTGGAATGTTAATGGTAGTGTCGCTTTATTTAATTACAAAGAACTACTCGTATTATTTTTTGGTTGCATTGGTTTTTTTTAACTTGAATTATCTTTCGCATCTATCCATAATATAATAGATTATCCTTAATCAAGGCTATACTTTATTTTCTTTTCATTGACGTTTTCATGAGTTACAGGCTAGCAGATGACGTTGACAACATGAAGTTGACGATAAGGCTGGTTTTTATAGTGGGAAAGGTTTTGATATCAAGAAAGTTCATTCTCAACTATCCTATTATTGTTAATTTTAAACCTTTACATAATATGTTTATATTGTTTCCCAAATTTTCGTATTTTTATTTTTCTTGGAGTTCAATGAGCAATTTGGGAATAGTTGGATTTGATGCAGAAAATAACTAATTAGTAGTTTTGTTTTGACTATGAGTTTTGTTTAGTTTAAATCTAAATGGGTATTTAGAATTATTATTGGTGTTAATTTTATGAACGTATGGTTTTTATGAACTTGTATACATATATTTGCTAGATTTTGGTATTGCTTTTCCTATCCGTAAATGAGTTTGGTTATTTCTCTATGCTTGATAGTAAATATGAATGGTTTGATTTAGCAATTATTTACCCATATAATTTGTTTGTGAAATCCTATGTCTAATGCCTTGAATGTTTGTAAATTGTACAAAGTAAGCCTAAGGCACATGTGAAACTATTTATAATTTATGTATTGAATTATGTTTTTATATTTCAAGTATGATATAAAACATGTGGTTTTCCACTAAAATGAACGTGTTAATGTTGATTGCTTATGTGCTTGTTTCTATTTTCTAATTAAGCTTTATCAGGCAATATATTGGTATAATTGATCCGACAGTATAGTTGATTCAATCGATTCATGTATGTTTTTATTAAAGCGTGAAGTAGTAGGTTCTCATATTGTTTTTACCTTCTCATTTTAAAAGGTGTAGATAAATTGACTAATTAATTTGAATTAAGTTAAGTACGAAAGATTAAGTTTATTTATTTGCAGAGGTGAAGTTTTCATATTTGTAAATATATATGTTTATTAATATTATGATCAATTTAGTTTTGTTGTATAATAATATAATACGTATGAAATCTGAAGTCCTAAATTTGTGACATACTCATATTTAAATAGTTATAAATTACATGACCAAAGAAACTACATGACTACTAAATAAGGAAACAATCAATATAAATTTATAGCATACTTTAAAGTATTTGTTACCTATGAAAGCCTCATAATTTTATGTTATTTATAGTTATTACTATTAACTTATACTACGTATTAATCTAAACTTGGTATGTACTATGGTCATGTTATTAATTAAATTTATATTACTATGAATTATTGGAAAGAGGCATATATTGAACCTAGAGTAATACTTGTACATATGGACCTGGAGTTCCATTACAACAATATATTTATGCCCTTAAAATATCTAATTGTTTTGAAAGTATGTTAACTAAATTATTATTATCCGTATAAGTTGATAAAATTATGAAGCATACTATATACATTATATTGATTGATGTGTGATTAAATTCAATTATAGTATTATGTACCTACTTGAAGTTAGATTATTGGAATGAATGTAAATTGAATATGATGTGCGGACCTTAAGTTCCTTATATTTATAAAGAGTATTCACACACAATATAGACTTAAAATTCCTAGCTTGAACATATAAAGGGTTCAAAACCCTTAAGGATAATACAAAGAAATATGCATGATCTACAAAGCTAAAACATGTAGCTTAGATATCCACTATATACTATCGTGATTCTATAAACACAATGTCATGAAATAATATTATACAAAAGATATTGAATAGTATTCAAGTTATTGAACTTTGGGTGAGCATTTGAATGATTAAAAAGGTAACAAGCATGTTTGCATGAAATTATTATTGACTATAAAGTTCATAAAAATTGCAAACATGATTATATATATCATCTATTTTGACCTAGTGTTATGAGTTCAAGTAATTAAACATGACATTGTGAGCAACTTGCATTGCTTGGAAAAATATATTTATTATGCCCATACTTAAAAGAAATTAATATAATTGGGCAAGAGTTACGAGTAAGAGCAAGTTTGTAAGAATTACTTTATTATGTTTGATACATGTATTGCTAAAAGAATTTATGCCTTGTGGATGAGATTTAAATGCTGTTGGATTCATTTCATGTCCTACGTGCAAGAATTAGGGAGAAACTGTATTAATTATTCCATTATTATATACTTGCACATAAATTATAAAATATATAGATGGTCAGTTTGGAACATATATTAACTCAAATATTAACTATTTACTTAATAGAAGTGGCCACGTGCATATTATTTAAATATTTTTAAATGATACCATCTTAAAGATGGATATAAATGATTGATCATATACTAATTATAAATGCTCCAATTAAATTATTGTCCCATAAGGACAATATCGGTTACTAATGAACCTAAAGCACGTCTGAAGCGTTGCAGTCCAATAGAGTTAAAATATAAGAACTTTTGGAGAAGGAATGGAGCATCTATTGACAATGATGACAAATTTGAGAAAATGATAAATCTCATTACATTTCTAGAATAAAACACTTTTAGTAAGATTCATATGTTCCATGATTATGTAAAAGACTCCAGAAGAGTATGAAATATCCAACAAGATTAACATGTATAATGATTATAGTCAAAGCTCCAGCAGAGTATATATAAGTAATTATTAGATAAAATATTAATTAGTTGATTGTCTTGCAAATTGTATAAAGAAACATATGTTGGTGTTCTAATATCACATCACATTCATGGACATGCATATAGTAAGCTTAATAAAGTGATCACTAGTAGTGTTGAAAACTGACCAGAGTTCAAATTTAGAGAAGTTTAATAATAATTACCCGTAATGGAAACCTGAAGTTTCATTAGATAATGTGCTGATGCTTTCTCAGTGTTAAATATATAAAATGAATTGAATGGCAAGACGTAACATTGAGATTGAGTTATATTTGGATTGTGAGTTATAATAATTTGTATTGATGAAAATTTCAAGATTTAATATGTTTTGATTTTTTTATATAAAGGAGTAATGATGACTAGAAGTTCACCAAAATAACTTATATATTATTGTCAACTATCAAGTGATCAGAAGCTCACCAAATACACTATTTAAGTTTTTAAAGATCCAGAAGATCATCACCTACTAGAATTACGAGCAAGTGATTTATGCTTGTATAACAATTGTTTTGATTGGGGCTATTATATGTCAACACATATGAAATAGGAGAAGAAAGAAAAACATACAACTGCACAACATATGTCTCCCCATTGAAATTGATCTCAGAAGAGAAAATATTATTGAAAATATAATAATAAATACAACACATGAAATATAAAGTTAATGAATAAATGATTCTTCATTGAAATTGTTTCTCCAGAAGAGATAAATTTTGATTGTGATCCTCCCAATAAAATGAATTTTAATGCAAATTTATATACTAAGTTGGTATAGAATTAGACGCCCCTATAAAAGAGATATTTTACCAACTTATGGGGAGAAGAAATAACAAAAGTTGGGAAAATCGAAAAAATAAAATAAATAAAGAATATTTATGATCCCTATAATGGTAGTTTGAAAAGTTATATATATGCCAACTTTTGTATATACATTATCAAGTTATGTTGCACATTTATGATTTGATTTGTATTCAGTTATGACTCATGTTGCATAGCGTTGAAGATACATTTTGGTCATATTAATTATGTGTATACATTGAGATAAAATCTTGCCAATTGTACTTGAATCACTACACCTGAAGTGTATGTTGTATATGATCGGTTCCAAAATAAAGATATGTTTAATAGATATGATATTTGGCAAGATAGTGCAGTTAACACTAATAGTGTAATAGTATATAAATACCATAGTGAATGAAATACCCTAAAAGTTGTATAGATTTCTGAATTATTATAATAGATGGCATATGATGTAAGAAAGTTATGATGGTACCAATAAGAAATGTATTCAGATATCATAATAAAATAGCATGTGAAATGTACGTTAAAGGAATTTTAAAATACTGGTACACAATGGAACCGATGAATAATATGCATATGCATAATAGAATAGACTAGTGAATAAGGGATCTGAAATATATGTCCATTTTGATGTTGACATAATGATAATAATCATAAGTTTATCATGGACCAGAAGTCTAATGAAATATGGATTTTTAAATCCACAATGTACAATGTCTTGTATTATTTAGTCTTATGTATGTTTATATACATGTGTGAGTCATAGGTTAATGGATTATTCATTGCGTATATTGAAAGTTGTTAGATGCATTACTCATTGTGTATTTTGTTTTCTATATCTCATATTGATGCATTAGTTCTATACAATACTTGTGGTATATGTGAATGTTTGTTTAAAATATATATAGTATGGCGTATTTGTAGCTTTGAAGGAAATTACAAAGAAATATTTATATTCCAATGGACTTATAGTTGTGGTGAAATTATTGGAAACGTCGATTTAATAACATGTTATGAATCATGTAAGAAGAGATCTGGAAGAACTTATATACGACGTACCCAACCCTACAAATTTTTGAATATTACAATTATCAAACTCTTGGAAACTTTTATGTGATTATATCATTGACATCTCAACCTGAAGTTTGAGTATATAAGAGTAAGTGAGATTTACTATTTGTATTCGAAGAAAAATTATCGTGTAGTTAATTATGAAACTTCTAAAGAAACGGGATGCTTATGTGTGACACTATTTTCTTATGGTCCATAAGAACCATGATCAATGTATATAATTACATATGTTATATTATAATTCATATGAAATTGAAGAATGACATTAATAATGTCAAGTTTTGTCATCAAATGATTATTAATGAATGTTTGATCAAATAGTGATCAATTATAAACAACTTCCGAAATAAGTCATAATCGCATAAGTTTAATTTTTAAATCAACTATTAAACAGAGATTTGAAATAATGATATTAGAGATAAACACAGGTATGGTAAAATGAAGACACTTCACATGTTCACGTGAAGACTTAAAGAATTTAAGATGCAACTTCAGCTTAGGAGATTCAAAGATCAACGTATGATATTTTACTTACTACATATGAGAAGATATCCAAACATATTGGATTCATTGTTGCGACACTAGAAGATCTCAAGTTATGTATTCATCAGGGGGAGAAAATACGCGCCGCTGCACTCTTTTTCCTTTGACCATGGTTTTGTCCCACATTGGGTTTTCCTGGTAAGGTTTATAATGAGGCAGCATCTCAAGCGTATTAAGAAGAATGTTGTACTCTTTTTCTTTCATTAGGTTTTTATCCCACAGGGTTTTTCCTAATAAGGTTTTAACGAGGCACAATCTTTGATAATGGACATCCAAGGGGGAGTATTATGAAATATCGTGTGGATGACCATTATGCTCCTTATATCATTCCGGAATATTCTAGATATATGTTTATTCTTATTTAAACATATTTGTGGATGTCCATCTTGTATCACTATAGAACTTTATAGAGTTTAGGATTTATTATTCTCCAAGCAAACTCTATCAATTGTACTGTGTGTGTGTGTCTATATATATATATATATATATATATATATATATATATATATATATATATATACATATATATATATATATATATATATATATATATATTCCTCCATCATATAAAAATATCAAAAACTTTTACATGTCCCCGGTTGTTTACAATAGTTTTATTGTACATCGAACATTTTTGTGAAAAGTGACCCTTTTTCTTAATAAAAGTGACCCCTTTTTATTACAAAAGGGACCCATATTTTAAAAAAAGTGACCCTTTTTTTCACATAAGTGACCCTTTTTTTTCCACAAAAGCGACTCTTTTTATCACAAAAGTAACTAAGTTACATATGCAAATTGCAAAACAAAGTATCAAAATCTCACTAGTTTTTTGTTTTTTTTTTTCAAAAGTAAACCATACAAGTATTATTTTACTTTGATTCCAAAATTTCCGCTACTGCTTCCAATTACCATACAAGCATTGTCACCATCATTACCTTAGCAAGGAACGAAGAGCTTGATGCCGCGATCGAAGGAATGGACGGCCAAACACTTAACAACCGTCAGATCACTGTTGATGAGGCTCAAGCTCGCGACAGTGGTGGCGGCGATGGTGGCTTCCCGTAGTGGGTGAAAAATAAGTGAGGAGAGAGAGAGGCTCAAGCTTGCGGCAATGGCGGCGGCGGTGGTGGCTTCCGTAGTGAGTGAAAAATAAGTGAGGAGAGAAAGAGAAACTAATAAAAGAAAGTAATGAAGAAGCTCACTGCTATTGATTTACAATAACATTATTGTACATCCGATTTTTTTTAACATTTGTGTAAAAATATAAGTAAAATACACATTTCAATTACCTCTCAATATTTTATATTTCTCCTAATTTTACAACAAATTTGTATTTGTTTGTTTGTTTATTTGTTTTTTTTTTTTTAGGAACGGATCTAACTTGTATGTTTAAAAGACTTTATATTCGATTTTTCACGTATGTGTGGTCCGTACAAAAAACAACCAAAATGTATTCTAGGCTTCTAGCTCATGATTTCATTCCAACAAGTCGTGCAAATTTAACATGATATTCCCTAAAAGATGAAGGGGAATGAAGATTTTTTTATTTTATTGTTATTTATTTTCATTCTTAAAATTATCTTTTTGCGGCAAGGTTAGGGTCCACTAGTTTCCCAATATAGGTTTTGAACCTTATAATTGCTTTAGGTCCACCATTACCTATTTATTTTAATATTTTATCCATCACCTTGTTAATTGCTTTGCGTATTGGAGTATATTAACTTTTGGGTTTTTCTACATGGTATCCTTGAATTTTTGAGTTTTCTACCTTGTACCCTTCTAAATTCAGATTTCTACAAGGTGACCTTGAGTTATTAGTTTATTTTTCATTATACCATTGAGTTTTTAAATTGTTCTATATGGTACCCTTGAGTAGTAATATAAATGGCTCTAAATTAATTTGACTCAAACCCACACCACCTAAACGACTTATTTAGCACCATCAAATACACAACTAACATGTTTATTGCAAAAAAAAAAAAAAAAAAAAAAAAAAAAAAAAAAAAAGACTAACAACTTGAGTCCCTCTAAAACAAGCTCTTTTAGTTAAAGTATGAGCAAAAAAAGTTCTTACCTTCCATCTCAAATGATCATACAAAAGTTCCACTAAATAGCGAATAATGAAGATTGGTGATTCCTCCATCTAATATAAATATAGAAGTGGTAAATAGATCATTTAGATGGTGTCGGTTTGAGTCAAATTAAGTTAGAGTCATTTAATTTACAACTCAAGGGCACCATGTAGAAAAACCCAAAAACTCAAGGGCACCTTGTAGAACTTAGGATTTAGAAGGGTACAATATAGAAAACCCAATAACTTAGGGGTACCATGTAGAAAAACCCTTAACTTTTTGTTAGGCTTGTTTTCATACATGGTCTGTTCTATTAATATTGTAATTATATTAATGGATTTTTTACACTATTTATCGCCCTCATTTGATCATATAATATGATTTATACGTTAAACAAAATATAGTCATTGAGATTTTGTTGGATTTGTCTCGTAAAATACTTTCACGGTATTAATTTTTTTTTTTTTTTTTATAATTTTTACTCTTTTAATAGATATTTAGCATCTGAAATGTGTTTTGGGATGCATAATTTCATTCTTGTCGCAATATTATTAGAAATGAGAAAGTATATAGTAGTGATGAAATAAAAACTTTGTTTAATGTTAAAAAAAAAAACCACTTTTCATAAATTGTAACTTTTGATGATTATGTAATTCTCATATGCTATCAAACAAACTTGAGCAAAATGTGATAAAATAGGGTGCATAAACTGATTTTGGATTTCAACCATATATGAGCTAAAATTTTGGCTGCTTGGTCATTTGACATTATATTGAAAGCCAACGTGACATAAAGGTTAAAGGTGTCAACAACATCCACCTTATTCTCAAGTGGAATATTTCATGCCGGGCATGAAGAGACTCATGCTGCATCCACACTTCAACCTCAAATGCTCTCACGTTAGTTAGGAGCGTAAATCCATGATAGGGTGTATAAATGATCTTGGGCTTCAACCATGAACTTAACAAGAACTTATGAGTTGTTATTTTCATGTGAAATAAGTGATGCAGTCAGATTTGATCTTGAATTTTTCTAATATGGTATGGCATAACATTTTATAATGTAATAAACTAATAATTTGACTAATTGTGTTTGCATTTTTAGTTTTTTTACACTAATCTATAAAACAAAAATTATCAAATTGGATCCTATTAGATTCGATTTCCTGTGTTCTTTTGAAAAATGTTATTTTTATAAATTTTATTATATACAATCAAAGATATAATCATAAATAACAAAACTAAAAGGTTTTAATCTGGTATGATCTGAATATTCTTGCAATTGCTATAGTCTAATCTGATTTTAATTTAGTAATAATACTACATAAGTAAAAAGTATATGAATTTCGATTGCAATAACTTAAAGAAAATCATTAGGCATTAGCTATATACACATAACAAGTCTATATCAACATTCCTGGTATAATTTTATACCACGGTGTAAATATTCATTCAAAATATGATAATTTTTACTACAATGGTGGTCTAAAAGTATAACATAGAATAGTACTCCCTCCGTCCCTTAATACAATGCCTCTTTCTCTTTATTATGTGAGGAATAAATACTCAAAAGAGGCATTGTATAATTGTATTAAGGGACAGAGGGAGTATATATCATCCCATGGTAAACATTTGCTTTGGTCCCCGTGTAACATAAACCAACCAGGTCACGCCATATGGCCCGGTTATCATGTATCTTTTATATATTTTTTTTCAATTGCATTTTAAGAAAAAATTATACAGTAAATAATTATGAAAAAATTACCACACTGTTCATAATTTTTCAAGACCTACATATAGACATTCATATTGATATAGATTTATATTTTCTTTCAAATTTTCTTTTTACTACCTAAATTGTTTATTTTATTAACTTTACAAACATTAATTAGTTATTTCCAATAATATAATAAAATATAATTATAATTAAATTAATTGTATAATTAATACATATAGAACTATAGATGAGAGAAAGTGTGGTGGTAAACTTTTTTTAATACCATGGATGGGGTGATTTTTGGATAAAGTATATTGTATTGTGGTATAAATAATGTGGAGGAGTGAGAAAGTGGTAGAGAGAGAGATGGTATAAATTTTTATATCACAAGTGATGATGATCTGATAGGTACCATTTTGATAACGTCATTCTCCTTAGAATACAAAAAATGATAAAATAAAAAAAATAATAAAAAGCTATACAAACGTTAGATTAAATTTATATTTTAATGGCTTTTGAAATACATAGGGAGCCAAAATATCTCACTATCACAATGAAGAGGAAAAGAAGTGATAAAATAAAAGATTGAGGGGCAGCAGATCTTAAATACGGATTGTGAGAAAGAAAGGCATGTTTTCCGCTGTACGGCCTCAGTTTCCGAAGAAAATGACGCCACATGCCCACGTTCTTCTCCTCTTCTATCTTCTTTCTTTCTTTCTTTTTTAATCAGTCAATCTATAACCTAACTCCATTATCCACGTGTCACTCTCACGTGATTTTTCTTATTTTTATTACGGAGCGCCATTTTTTTTTTAGGAACGCAATAAGTATTTCTTTGTTGTTACTCATCCAGTCATCCTATTATAATTGATTGATACAAGTTTCATAGGCAAGTTTCGTAAGTTGATTTTCCACTTATATATGATATTTTATCCGTTTTGTAATAATCGTAATAGTAGATGTTACATAAAATTTTAGGAAAATTTGGAGTACTCTCTCCGCTTTTTAAGTGTGCCATAGTGACATTTTATGCATGATGATGCAAAATTTTAACCAATAATATCTTCAATTATGATCAATTATAAATTGTAACAATTGAATATATCAATTTGATGTTAGTGTAGTGGTGATTGGGACTACACTTGATAGAGAGGACTCGTGTTTGATCCCCCGCAACTATATAATTACTTGTTTCATTTTTTATCAAAACCCCTTTCTATCATAAAGTAATACTTCGTATATTCTAATATTCCTTCTAAAATTCTTTGTACAGAGAAATGAGACAAGTAATAAAATACGGAGTAATAAAAAGTACTCCCTCCATATTTAAATAACCGAATTATTTTGACATTTTACACTATTTAGCTGATTCACTTTGACTAATGTTGGGATTATTAATACATAATATAATATTGTAGGTATTTGTTAGTTTATTAATATTTAATTGTTATAATTTTTACTTATGATAATTGATAGTAAAATATATTATCATTTAAAAATTTGCATGGACATACGTGCACAATAAAAACGTTCAGTTATTTAAATACCGAGGGAGTGTTAAAGGGATTATATGACTAATGTATTGAACAAACATTCACGCCAAAAATTTATCCTAAAATTTTATCAATCATATGGGGATGCGATTAAAGCTAGTTTTATACGAGTAGTAAATAAAAGATATTCCTCCGTTTTAATACTTGCCCCATTTCTCCGTGTGCGGAGTTTTATGAGAAATGGGATAACGTAATAACATATGGAGGCAGTGGGGTTGGTGGAAGAATAAAAAAAATTGTAAAAAACCAAAAATAGTGGAGAGAATTGAAGGAGAGAGAATATGGAATTAATATTGTTGGGTCCACTTGGTGAGCGAAATTAATTAAATATTGTAAAGCTTTCCAAATAAGGAAATAGAGCAAGTATTTAAAAACAGCCGAAAAAGAAAAGTGAAGCAAGTATTTAAAAATGGAGGGAGTATAACAAGTGGGGAGAATACAAGAGAGAGAAAAGCACAGAGCCCATAATGATGCTCCATCCTAAAATTAATTGGCAATGGGAGGAGTAGCCCGGCCGCTTGGGTTATAATTATAAATTGAAAGCCCTTGGCTTTCTTTTTTAATATGGGACAAACGACATTACTCATACTTGCACCTAACAATCTGCTCCTCAAATGTGAGCCGATACACTCCCACTTGAACAGATTTACACCCACAACCTATAGTGCATAACTCTAAGGCAAGACGACATCTCATAGACGATCCTTAAAGCCATAAGACCTAACACAGATGGTTCCCCTTTTAGATCGTTCGATTTATCAAATCCAGCTTTGATACTAATTTGTTTTAATTGGATGGGGAGGAACACAAGGGAGATAAGCCCAGAAGCCCACAAACCAGATACCTAGCTCACTTGGGCTGTAAACTGAAAGCCCTTTACTTTCTTTTCAATGTGGGATAATCACTATTTACACTTGCATCTAACAACTTTAGAAAATTATATCATATTCTTTGCTATCATTAAAATTCATTTGTAATGAAATCTTTGAACATTCCAAACAAAAGGAAACAGAATATTACGTGCCAAGAAAAGTTTTGATACAAGTGTAGTTACTACTCATACCTTTATTGCACTGATGAATTTTAGGGAGACTGAATTGAACTGAATTGAATAAAGCTGAATTGAATTGTTTATGAGAGAAGGAAATTAGGAGATGAACTGAGCTGATTTGAATTGACTGAATTGAAATTGAGTCGAAGAGAATAGACCCTAGTTTCTACTTGAAATTCAATAGACCCTCTGTTTTCTTCTTTTTTTTCCTCCGAAATAACGGATATGAGCTAATCATGAATTCCCTTAAGTTATCGTTCTTTTTTACTCTTTTTTCCAGAACCTGACGTCTTTCTTCTATAATCAATCATCTAACATTCCAATTCCTTTCCGATACCTCCCAAGGAAAATCCCGAATTGTATCATCCCAAATTGACGGGTTAGTGTGAGCCTTTTTTATTATTGTGTTGATTATTGTAGTGTTTCAGGATTTTTCGATTTATTTTCACTTTCATTATCAGTTTTTTTCTTTGCTACAGCTCAAAGAAATCGTCGTTTTGGACGATGCATTTGTAGCGATCCTTTTATCTCTCGATACGTTCCTCAAAAAAAGGATTCCAAATTCAGAGCAATACCTATTGTCCTCATAAACAGTTTCTGTCATTCGAGCACCTTTTTCAAGAAATTCTAGAATAAGAGGAACATTTCTCGTGTCACAAACTCGCAATTTAAACTAGCTTCTTAATAAGCAAAGACTCCGGAGTAATAATTGCATTAAGAATACATCTACAAAGTACAGTATAACTTTTCAATGATATTTTTAGGGCTTCATTGAAACTCTTTAACAAAAGTAATGGGCATTATTCAAAGTTTGAAAGTGAAGCAATGCGGTCAAGGGCATGCTTAAACGACTACCTACTTAAAAAATCATCAATATAATAAAGGCTAAGCTCAGTGATAGTGTAACAATAGTCCTTTAGTCTCATGGGCCTATATTCATGACACACTAAACTAGTCACATGGCTAAGCTAGGAGGAGGTTAGGGAAGTTATTGAAGGAAAATACTACTTAAATGATGTTACTATGGAATAACCCAAGCTCTTGATAATATCTTTCAAATCTAAGCTCAAAAGTATTCTTTAATTTGTCACTTTTTCACACTTAGGTTTCACTTCTCTATCCAAAGCACTTTAAACTTGCTTAAAAGAGAAAGTTAGAGGCTTAGAGCTATTGAAACGATGACTGTGATTATTCTATACGGTGATACTGAAACAATACTCATGATCATTACATACGGTGGCACATAATACATAAAGTTTCATACGTGTTTGTGCAAAAGACAATAAAGGTATGATATGATATGCATAGCCATAAAAAAGTATTTATAGTTATGTTGAAGCTTAAGGTTTTGATGATGATATACTTAAACTCAAGCAAACTTAACTAAAGATTTCTTTCAGTGTTTCACTTAGCAACAGGTGAAGTAGACTTTGGTGGTGGAAAAGTATCCTTACCTAAGAAGAACGCAAAGAAGAAGTTTTTAAAGAAGGATGATTAAAACAAAAGAAGAGTTCCCTAACAGGAACTTAGTTCTCTAACAAGAACTATATAAAGTTCCTTAACAGGAACGTTCCCTAACAGGACTTGAAGACAGCAGGAACTTGTCCTGGTCTGCGTGAAGCCCAAGTAATCCTCAAGTGCAGATTAAATCGGCGCAGCAACTCTTTTAGATTTTATCTTCTAGATCGGTTGTTAAATATGTTAATTAAGGTTTGCACGAAATCTATTAGAAGAGTGACAAGTTGCTTGGAAAATAATCTAAAAAATAGAAAAGATATAAAAAAAATAGATTTTAGGAAAAGATTTTCTATAAGTTTTATTTCTTAAAATCAGTTTGTTAAAAAAGATATTATTCTTTTTTTTTTTTTTTTTGACAACGGCAAATAACCAAAAAACTAAACAATAAAACTATGTAAGTTGACTCTACACCCATTCGCTATGTTATGTGCCTTAGCAACCTGATCCCTCCCAACTTTCCATATGATGCAAGTTCTAAGCCTTCGTCCCACATCTAAAAGATCTTGGATCGTCCACATCATCCGCATTTCCCTAAAACTTATCAATAAGTAATAAATAATAATAATAATAATAATAATAATAATAATAATCAATAAATAATAATAATAATAATAATAATAACAATAATAATAATAATAATAATAATAATAATAATAATTTGGGGTTAGATACTAGTTAGATACATGTATTAATTAAAACATTAAAGAGAGTGGGTTAGGGTGTTGGACTGTTGGGCCGTTGCCTCTGTTAGCTTTTCGTGTTTTTTTCTTTTCTTTTTTTTTAAAATATATTTTTTTTTAAATTTGTTTAAATGGGTTAGATACATGTAAGTGTTTTGTGTTCTTTTGTCATAATACTATTTTATTTTTAAATTAAATAGTATATGTGTTTAAAATGTTTAGAGGTTTCAAGTTTTTAATATATTTTCCATAAATATTTTAATATGTACATTTGTATATACACATATGTATAGTAATAAATAATCAAAGATCACTAATCCGTAGTTAAAAATCACTAATTAATAAGTTCAGTTCAGTTCAGTTCAGTTCAGCTGAGTTCAGTCAATCAGAACAGACCCTTATATTGCACATATTGTTCGGAAATTTAAAGTATAATATACATAGCTATAAAAATGTACAGTTAGATCCTGCATATTTTTTTTGTTTTAATTTGAAAAAATAACAAAGTGCAGCCATTTAAAACTTGTATTTTGTGAATTGCAGCCATTAAAAAAAATTCAAATTGCAGCCCAAAAGTTGTAATAAATTGTAAATTGCAATCCAATTTAATTTTTTCATCGGTTCACAACTTCATATGTTGGAAAATGTTCGGTTTAGATTTTAGCGACCATTTTATTCCTTAAAAGATCAAATTGAGCTCGAAATTGGCAAAAAATTAACATGCATAAGTGTCATTTGTACAAGGAAAAAATAGTTGCCCACAAACCAATATATTTTTATTACGCAAAACGAGGCACTTAGGGCCTGTTCCGATGACTGAACTCAGCTGAACTGAACTGAACTGAACTGAACTTATTAATTAGTGATTTTTAACTACGGATTAGTGATCTTTGATTATTTATTACTATACATATGTGTATATACAAATGTACATATTAAAATATTTACGAAAAATATACTATAACAATGAATTGTATCAATATTATTATTATTATTATTATTATTATTATTATTATTATCATCATCATCATTATTATTATTATTATTATTATTATTAATTATTGATGATTATTATTATTATTTATTGATTATTATTATTATTATTATTATTATTTCAATTATTATTGTTATTATTGTTATTATTATTATTATTATTTATTGATGATTATTATTATTATTTATTGATTATTATTATTAGTATTATTATTTCAATTATTATTATTGTTATTATTATTATTATTATTTATTGATTATTATTATTATTATTATTTATTACTTATTGATTATTATTATTATTATTATTATTATTGTTAATATTATTATTATTATTTTTGTTGTTGTTGTTGTTGTTGTTGTTGTCGTCGTCGTTGTAATAAGAGCTTAAAAGAATGAAATTTGGCTTTATATCATTAGCAATATCATTAGACATAAATTAAGAGCTGAACTGGGCTGAATTGAATTGAACTGAACTGAATTGAATTGAACTGAACTGAACTGAATTTCAACGGAAGAGAACAGACCCTTATATTATTTTTTTGCCAATTTCGAGCTCAATTCGGAACCTTAAGGACTAAAATGGCCCTAAAACCTTAAACGAACATTTTTCAATACACAAATCGATGGAAAAATTGAATTAGGCTGCAATTTACAATTTATAACAACTTTTGGGCTGCAATATGAATTTTTTTAAATGGATGTAATTTACAAAATACAAGCTTTAAATAGCTGGAATTTGTAAATTTTCCTTTTAATTTATAAGCAAATGAAGTCTAACTTTTGTTATTACATACCATTTCCATGCAAATGATCCTCCATATCTTAATTCTTAATTTTGGCTTCTTTTATAACCATGTTTGTTCGAACTAAAGATGGGCAACGGGTCGTGCCGTGCCGCGGTGGTGGATGTGCCGTGTCTAAATTTGGCACACCCGGGTCGTGCCGTGCCGGATCGCGAGCCAAACCGCGCCCTTTTTTTTTTTAATAATAAATGTAAATAAAAAACGGTTTATATATATATATATTACAACTTAATTTTATATAAATAATGTTATTAATTTATGTTAATGTTAATATATTTTGTTTTGAACAACTTTATTTTAATTAAGGTTATATAAATTATATATCTAATTATGTTTAAGTTTATATAAATAATTTAATTAATTTAACAAAAAAAATAACAATACATATAATAAAAAAGAAATTACGAGTGTCGTGCCACGGGCCGGCAACCGTGCCTCGTGCCGTGCCCGTGCCGACCGACACGGCCCACAACTCACAGGTGGGCCACCATGCCCGCTGCACGACCGTGCCCATCTTTAGTTCGAATGATTTATTTTGTTTGCAAAAACTCTTACGTAGTCGAAGTTGGGGAAAACAAACCGGGCTTCAAGATAAAGCTCTTTCATTCACAAAGAAATCTCTCTCTCTAACAACTTTTCCTCTCATCAACATCACTTTATTCACGAGGCCCCCCTCATTCAGGGACCCACATGTGCATCATACTGACATACTCTAGTCTATTATATGTATGGAGCCACTTCGTATGTTTTGCTCATGATTTTCTCTTAAGGTGAGGAGTTTCAGTTTTCTCATGTCATATGTCAACTACGCTATCTAAAGATTAAAAATCTTATGGTTGTGGCTTACTACTCCATAATCAGGGACATATCCACCCGGGTGTAAAGGTCTGTTCTCATTTATTGAATTGAGTTGAATTGGACTAAACTAACTATTTTACTCCCTTCTATTAAATACGGGTCTGGGTCGCACCCGTCACGGGAGAGTGCAAGTCCACCACTTTTACAAGACTAAGGAGGTTCCACCTCAAAACCATATGGCAATGAGGGGAGTAGCCCCTTAGCCTTATATTGTGGTGGTAACTCTTGAATTCTTTCAATGTGGGATTTCATTACCACTACACTTCCCCTATAGTGTTTAGTGTTTTAATGTGGGACAAGAGAATGCTCACATGTGGATTGTTCATGGGCTCAACACCTCCGTTTTTAAATACTTGCTCCATTTCTCCATGCGCGGAGTTTTAGGAGAAATTGGAGAAAGTAATAAAATATGAAGGTAGTGGGGTTGGTGGAAGAATAAAAAATTGTAACAAACAAAAGTAGTGGAGAAATTGGAGGTGAGAGAATATGAAATGAATAAAATATGATATTTGTTGGGTCCACTAGGTGGTAGTATTGAATTAAATATTGTAAAAACTTTCCATATAAGGAAATGGAGCAAGTATTTAAAAACGGCCGAAAAAGAAAAGTGGAGCAAGTATTTAAAAACGAAGGGAGTATTAGAGAAGGAAATTAGAAACTGAACCGAACTGAAAATAAGCTGAAGTGAAAACAGGATCTAAGAGCCAGGGTCGTCTCCAATTTGGTGACCCTGTTCTAACCATTAAAATTGGGCCCTTTAATTTGTAGAGGACAATTTTAAGAGATTAAAAATATTATTATTTAAAAATGCCTTTTTTTAGTACAATACTACCAATTATTATAGAACTAAAATATTCAATAAAACAACAAACAAAAACTTTTTATTTAAAAAGTGTCATCCTTTTAATATTTTTGAAGCAAAATTCTCAATTATAACTTCATAATCAATTTAATTTTGTTTTTGAAATTAAAAGACAAAGTCGAATTAGGATGAATTTTTAGGTTTTAGTTAAATGGTGGTCTTTTACGGGGAAGAAGGTGAATATGTAAGGTTATGATTTTTTTTTAAATTATGGGCCCTTGATTTTTGGGGGCCCTGTTCTGTGTGTGAGAAAAAACATGTCTAAAAACGGACCTGCTAAGAGGAGTCACTTGACCTTACTTGATTAAGTATACAAATTAAATAGTTCCTAAATTTCATATTAATTGTATGTAGTTTAATGGTTAGATAATAATTTTAACCTAGTGGTCAATCGGTCACAAGTTCAAATCTTGAAAAGTTCATTATTTTTGTATACATTTGATGGTAAAAAAAAGGATTTTGCTGACGAACGCCCCTAGGGCGTTGGATAATCATTTAAAACACTACTAAAAGTGCTATAAATTTGAGAAATAATGACAAAATCACGCGTTGATTGATGTAATTAATGTTTATTTTAATTAAATATTTGTAATTAATGATTGATGTATCATCTCGGAGGCGTTCGTTAGCTTTTGCCAAAAGATAATTCTCTATTTATATCATTTTTAATTTTTATACAAATTTATAATATGTTGCACCCACTTAATATTCATCTACTAATACACCACCCACTTAAGAAGCTTTCTAAATTTGCCACTATCCACATTACGTGTTATTTATCCATAAAATTCTCATAATTTAAAACCGTTTTTACTTATCCCACAAAAAGTGGTTAGAGCTTCTCCCTGAATTGCAGGAGATTCCGAGATCGATTCTCACCCCAGCTCTTGTGGCTCTCTAAATACCAAAAAAGGGCAATATTAAAAAAGATTAAAGGCCTGTTTTGATTTACTGAAAATAATTGAACTGAAATGATTGGGGTTGAATTGAAATAAACTAAACTGAACTAATTAAAGCCGAACTAAAATGAATAAAGCTGAAATGAATTGTTTAGAAAAGGAAAATAAGATTAAACTGATTAGATTTAAAGTGAATTGAAATAAAATTAAGTTGAACAAACATGTCCTAAAAGTAAAATAAAAGTGTTGCAGATCTTTCTTTTCCTTAAAACCTCCTACATTACATACCCCCCAGTGTCATTGGAAATTATTGCGTTTTTACCTTCTTTTTTTTTTTTTTTTTTTTTTTTTGGCAAAATTACCAAAAGTTAACATTGTGTAAGCTACGTTATTTTACCACTCAATTAAAAGAAATAAATGATAATTGAACATGTCAACGTAGAAAACCCATGTTGTGGGACATCACACCACCATAAAATGAGTCCCTCCACAATGGTTGCCTGTCAGTGGAGCATAATTAACTTATATTCCGTGTTAAAGTTTGGTAGCTTGTCATATTTATTAAGACCATACCATATGCTACAATTATAGTTCAAAAGAGTAATTTTAATTTTAATTTTAATTACAAAGTTTTTTATAATTAAGATGTCATTTTCGTTACACAGCTGGTTCGTAACATAAATCGTGGATTTACTTAAATTCAAATGTTAATTGTTAGTACAATTAAGCAGTAAACTCACGTGTACTCATGTGCCATGTGTGCATGTGATTGCATTAATTCGAGAAAGAGTTAAAATTGATGTCACAAACATTACAAGTACCTACTTACCATAATTAGTAGTGGATCACCCTATTATTCTTTTGACTATACAGTACAATACATGCTACGAGTACATTGCTGCTGTATAGTCTGTATTATCATGAACATAGTATATCTAGGCACATTACATGATTACACCTACTCCCTCTGTTTTTTTTTTACTCGCAACAAAGAGGGGAAGAACGGACTCCTAGGCAAAATATTGAAACCATGATTTATGAAAAATAAGGACATACACTTAAGTGTGTTAATCCTACTTTAATTTATTTTTTTTAAAAAAAAAAATCAAAGTTGAAATCCCAGAAACTGGAATTCACGAAACACCACCATCACCTGTCCACCTATCACCACCACCACCACCTGTCCACCTATCACCACCACCACCACCTGTCCACCTATCACCACCACCAGCAAAGACCAACCCCACTACAACCCACCACCACCCATCAGCGATTTCGACCCAGCACCGGCGCACCGCCCCCGATTTCGACCTAGCACCACCCCCTTCGACCCACAACCCCGATTTTGCACCACAACCCACCACCTATTTCCTCCACAACCCTCGATTTCGACCCACCACCCCCGGTTTCGACCCACAACCCCCGATTTCGACCTAGCACCACCCACCTGTTTCGCCCACAACCCCCGATTTCGACCCACCACCCACCTTTTCGCCCACAACCCCCGATTTTGACCCACAATCCCCGATTTCGACCCACAACCCACCACCTATTTCGCCCAGAACCCCGATTTCGACCCACCACCTATTTCGCCCACCACCAATTTTGACCCACAAAACCCACAAAGCCCACAACGAGGACGGCGACAACAAGGAAGAAAAGAAAAACGGAAGAAAAGAAAGGAGGGCGGCGACAACGAGGGGAGATCGGTGAAGAAAGAAAGAGAAATTCTGGGTATGGTAGTGGTAGTGGTGGTGGTGGTGGTGGTGGTAGTGGTGGTGATGGTAGTGGTGGTGGTTGGCAATTGAAAGTGATGATGAATTTAATTGGGAGGGGAATGATTTTGGTGGAAATGGTGAAGTTAATTAATGTAAAGTTTAAGTTAATGGAGATAAAACCAGTAGTTTAATTAAGGTGTTTAAAAACAAAAGTAAGGGTAATTTTGTAGAATCATACAAAAGAACCTACCATAAAAGGAAAGAAAAAAAATCGTTGCAAGTAATGTGTAACGGCTAAAAATGGTAATTGGTGCGAGTAAAAAGAAATGGAGGGAGTATTTTTTTGCATGCATATAGGAGAACAATTTGGGGTTTTTAATTTGTTTTTTTTTATTTGATATTTCTCCGTCTTAATAGTACATGGTATATTTTTGTGTACTACTCTCTCTGTCCTTTTATTAGAGTCTCATTTCTCTTTATTACTCAGTATATGAGTAATAAATGTTAGAAATGAAACTCTAATAGAAGGATGAAGGATTGGAGGGAGTATTATGCATTTATTATGTTTTATTAAAACATAAGTTGTTTTAATAATACTATAATAGTATAATAGTGTTATTCACCATGTAGCTATAATTTTTGCTATCCTATATTTTACTATGTCGTTGAATATTTACCCCCACCTTTCAAGTTTCATCTATCACCTATTCCTCTCACTTGACTCATTATTCACCAATACTTTTCTCATGTTCCCATTATTCACAAAAATGCCATCCTATTTGTTTATGAAGCATTTAAACTCTATGCGTCAATATTTAACCTATCAACATTAATTTTCCATTATTTTTGTTACTCGTACTTAGGGCCTATTCTCTTCAACTTAGTTTCAGTTCAGTTCAACTTCAATCAGTTTAGTTCCAATTAGTTCAGCTCCAATCAGTTCAATTCAGTTTAGTTCCTAATTTCCTTCTCTCATAAACAATTCGGTTCAGCTCAGTTCAATTCAGCTCTAATCACTTCAGTTCAGCTCAGTTTAGCTTAGAAAATCAGAATAACCCCTTAATTTTAATTTAAATGTGAGTTTTTCTTATTATTAAGCAGTTTTTTTTTTTTTTTTTTTTTTTTTTTTTTTTTTTTATACTTACTTACTTACTTACTTTAATAGTTTTACAAAGTTTATTTGTAGTTTATACAATAGTTAAACTGTCCTTCAAATTAAATTTAATTGATATATAATCATATCAAAGGTACACATTATCAGCTAATGTGTACAAACATGTTACAAAGTATTCTTTTTAGGAAATTTTCACTTTTGCTACCACTCAAATACCCCTATTTCACTTTTGTTACCCATTAAAATTTTATTCTATTATGATACCACCTAAAATATGATAATTTAAATTTCACTACCATTTAACGAAATCCGTTATGTGCTTGTCCCTAAGCAAAGATCTCATCAATGAATCAATAAATATGCTTCACCCTAAAAGTAAAAGTATCAAGCAAAAACGATCCAGGGTAAATCAAATAAACATGCTTCAAAGTCAATCAATCAAATCCATTATAATTACCAATCTCCCTAACAATTGTCAAACAGAGCAAACCACAAGAGCATATAGAATTCAAGACTAGTGCTCACGCACTCAACTCTCATTTTTGTGGCGGGTAAAAGATGTACTCGATCGCTCTCCATCCAACCCCTTTATGTGAACAATGCCCTCCCAACTCACACTCTCGTGTGTATAAAACAATGAACGCTCAATCCTACTAGTCGACTCGAAATATGTCAAATCATAACTTGTATTGATAAAACAACACTTTTTCATTCATACAATTCTATGCACAAAGGTCAGAAGGTCTTTAAAGCTTGTAATGTAAGACTAGGGTAAAGGGTAGGATAAATTTGGGAATAAGTGAGAGAAAAGCTATGCTTAAAGGAGCCATATCCTAATAAAACCCATGATCAAAATAAATAATGATCATACATCTCTTACATAACCAACTCTAACATCAACCAAATATACTCCAATCATAATAAATAATCCCAACTCTTACAATTTCACTCATAAAAATATAATATGAAGAAGTAGAGTGAATAAACAAACTTTATTTTCAAACTTGAATATTTTTTTCATTTGAAGCTCTATTATTTTTCTTTTGATCAACCTCCAACTAGAACATTTGAACATTTTTTTCTTTCGAAGTTCACTTATTTTTTTCACATTTTTTCTTGAACTTCTCTTTTTTTTTTTTCATAACATCATGCTTTATTTTTTTTTCCAAGAAAATATAACTTTCAAACTCATCAAAAATAAACATGATCAAAAACAAAATAACTTCTCGAAAATCCACCCAAATTGTGCAAATAATAAGCACACTACAAACTCCCTCACCTCACTCACTAATAGCTCCCCCAAGCCAAGCTTGGGACTAGTAACCAATGGGGAAAAATAGGCTTGTAATGTGGCTAATAAACAACAAAAAGTCAAGGCAACAACATGGGTAGCAAGAAGGGAACAAATGTATCTACAATATCTGGAGGCTACCTAAAAGAACAAATGCCTTCGTCCTCCTCAATGTGCATAATAATGAATTATATAAATATTACTAATAGTTTCAAACCAATACTCAAATTCATTGACATACTAGGAACTATGGAACTATCACACATTCCTTACCAAATCAACTAGTCAAGCACTATATTCACAAGTAGTTGGACAAAATTGACGCGTGTTAAGGTTTCAAGGCAATCAAACATCAAATCATGATCAACTAATCCACAATGCCTATCATCAAATACCAAGAATCAAAACAATTTTCTCAAGTAAGGGGCACAGGAAAGCATAATTTACAATTCATTGGAACGTATTTTTGGATTTTTTTTTTCAATTTTTTTGTATTTTTTTCATATATAAGAAAGAAATAAAACTAACCTAGAAAGCAAGAAATCTAACCTAAGAAAACACACCAAAAATAAAAGAAAAGAGAAAAAGAAAGATACCAAAACCAAAATCTCCCCCAAGCCAGAATCAGACAATGTCCTCATTGGCTCGGGAACTAGCCCAGCATAGCTAGTCCTGATCATCCTCATCCATTGAGCCAAAACCTGCACCTCCACTGCCACCTGCACCAGAAGAGCTACCACCAAAATAATCAGCATGAAAACTCCCCCCCGTCGGTCCCCCGAAAGGAATGTCCTGGCCGTACCCATAGAAGGAAGAATAGTCAGTGTAAATACCACGGGCAGTGGGATCCCTATCATATCCCTGGGGTGGAAGCTGAAACCAGTCAGGGTGAATAGCGTCGTCAGGAATGTTGCCCCGACGAGCATAATCATCAGATATAGGGTAGAGAGCTCTACCCTGATTCCTCTCTAGGTACCCTAACCTCTGGTCTAAGGAGCCTACCATCCTCCTAAGGTCAGTATGAGAATGCTCTATACGTCCTAAGGCCTCACCTATACTCTGAAGATCCCAAACTGGGTCAGAGTCAACATGAGGGATGGAGTGAGACATACGAGGTGGAGAGAATGCTACCTCGGGCAGAGGCTGGGGTGGTGGAACTGGTGGTGGTGGTGCCTCTCCCCTAGCGTTGGCAACTAAAACATCATAAGTGTAAGAAGGTTGCCCTGGGGGAAAGGCGGTCAAGTCAGGACTGGGTAGGGAAAAAATGGGCAAAGGTTGCGCTCCCAGTCCGAATACACCAAAAGGGTGTCTGCTCGCTACCCGGTCTAACCCACCCCAACTCCTCAAAATACATAGCAGTCATATAGGTATCTGATCCACAGTTGGTCAGTTGGTGGGGTCTGTCCACTACAAAACCGGCCTTTTTCACTGCTATTCGAGTGATAAGGCCACCTAAACGGATAGGGGTCTTGGATGTGGTGCTGGCCGTGGAATGCCTACTCAAATGGTGAACTATAAACCTGCCTATGTTCAATTTCCCGTACCCGTACACATAGTGTCCTATGACAGCTAGTTAGTTAGATTGGGCATTATGGGGCTCGGCCCTACCTAAAAAACACAAACCCGCAAATCTTTGCCAGATTTTTGGGACAGGGTGGTGAATAGGTTTGGTACTAGCATGTTGGGGGTCGGGGGTAGGCAAACCAGTCAAAGCATTATATATGTCACCCATTTTATAGTCCGCATGCCATTGGTAAGATAGTTCAGAATTTAATTCAAAAATTTTACAAAATTCTACAAAAGTTAAACTAATATTTCTATTGTTCAACCTGAAAAATAAATTTGGCCCATTTCTACTACTAACAACATTTAAAGTTGACAGGAATTCACAAGTAAGTTCTCGGAAATTAGGATAGTGCATATCAACAAATTTTCTCATGCCAATGTCATTCAAAAATCGTTTTACAAAATCATACAAACCAAATGATTCTAGGGTAGGGCGGTGTAGCCACCGAGAAGGACTTACCTCACGACCGATTAAGTGCTCTAGCCGCTCCTTTTGCTCTCGGCTCGCAATCTGGATCGTCGGCCAGTACGGAAGTTGCAAGTCTGGGTCGTATTCCTCCCTAGAACTGGAGCTCCTACCAAAAATGGACCTAGCCCTCTTTGAAGCCATGTTAGGAAATGGGTTTGAAAATTTATTGAATTAAATCTGAAAAATTTTTATATGGGAATGTAGAGGATGAAGAGAGGATCAAAAATATGTAAAGAGTTTTGAATTTGGGTGAGAAATGGAAGAGAAATCTTAGAGAGAAGGTAGAAAGAATTCGAGTTTTAGAGAGAGAAAGTATTAGAGGAAAGAAGAAATTGAGGAAGAAAGAATAAAAGAAAGAAGAAGAAGGGGGCGAACGCCGCTCGCGCCCGGTCAGGCGGTGGGTCGCCCGGTCGGGCGATCTGATATTTAAATTTTGCTAAGCTCTCGCGCCCGGTCGGGCGCCGTTCGCCCGGTCGGGCGATCTATCGGTCCGATTTTGTCCAACTCTCGCGCCCGGTCGGGCGATCTAATGTTCCAATTTTTTCCTCTTCTCGCGCCCGGTCGGGCGAGAGTCGCCTGATCGGGCGGACAATTAAGCCCGTATACGACGAGTTTCGCGCCCTTCGGGCGAGCTTCGCCCGGTTGGGCCCGAGACTAAATCGGCAAAATATTATTTTTCTTCTTTTCTCCAAAATTTGGCTAACTCTTTTCCTTCAAACCTGTACATACACTCATAAAACTTGTTAAATTCCCTCATCTCTCCTCTCATAAGAAAAAGGAAAGAAAAACTAGTCTAAAAATCATTAAAAATACGGGTTGCCTCCCGCAAAGCGCTGGTTTATCTAGGTCCCGCACGACCTTCTTACCAAGTACAATAACTAGGACCCTTGGCCTAACGCTTGATCGGGTGGTTTCTCACCCGGTCTAGCGGTGTTTAGGCTGCGATGCGGCTTCCTGACATACCCTGTGGGACGCCAAATCACCTTATCTGGTGGATCCTCCTTGACTTGGAATGGTGGATCTTCAATGCTACGCTCTAAAGATCCTTCTTTGATCGAGGATTGCTTCAAATTGTCCTTGCATTCGACACTTGCAACTCGATCTGGTGGAACACTTATTGTAGGCTCAAATCGCACAACTTGCTTGATCGGTTCCACCTGTTCATCCTCGAAACCAAGACCAACATTGTAGAGTGCTCTTTCTATTGCATCGACTTCCTTCTGCCATTTGTCTGTCTCATCTGAAAAGGATGCAAGACAAGATACCGCCTCCAAGGGATCTTTTTCAAGAGCTTGGGGCTTGTTAGAATAATTTTCAACCACATTAACACTGAAACATTTCTCCTCAGTCATGGAGCTTTTAGGGGCATTATTCAGATTAAAAACAACTTTATCATCCCCTACTGATAGTGTTAACTTACCACTTCACATCTATGACTGCTCCTGCAGTGTTAAGGAATGGTCTACCCAAAATAATTGGGGTTTGCATATCCTCAGCCATATCAAGAACGACAAAATCTACAGGTATGTAAAATTTACCTACTCTAACGGGGACATCCTCTAAAACACCTAAGGGGTATTTGAAAGAACGGTCGGCCATTTGTAGAGTTATATTCTTAGCTTTTAATTTAACATATTCAACTTAGAAAACACAGATAATGGCATGACGCTAACACTTGCACCCAAATCACATAATGCATTATCAATCAAGATATTGCCAATATGACAAGGGATAGAAAAGCTACCTGGATCTTTTAATTTAGGTGGAGACTTATTTTGAAGTACGGCACTACACTCTGCAGTGAAAGCTACTGTCTCTACCTCACTAATAGACCTTTTCCTCGTCAATATTTCTTTCATAAATTTTGCATACGAGGGGATTTGTGTGATTAATTCAGTAAAGGGAACTATTACCTTCAAATCTTTTACCACCTTCAGGAACTTACCAAACTGCTTATCCAAGTTTGTCTTCAATTGACGATTAGGGAATGGAAGTTTGATAATTGGCTTTGGAGCATTATTGCTCTTATCTGGAATAGCCACCTTCTCTGGAGTTTTACCCTGCAATGTAGAATTAGATGTGTTAGTACTATCCTTTAGCCCTGCAGGGCTGTCAACTACATCGTTTGGTTTAACGGAATCAAGATTAACATTATTTAATAAAACAGGTTCATCAACTCCAGGCATAGAGGGCCCTTCATAGTTTGAACCACTCCTTAGAGTAATTGAAAATGCTTGATCTGTAGGCCTGGTCGGCTGTGCCGGCAGAGCTCCCTGTTGGCGGGCTTGTAGAGTAGCGAAAAGTTGCGCAATTTGATTATCTACAATTTTATTATGAGCTAGAATTTGATCAATTGTCGCATCTCTAATCTCCATGTGCTTTTGCATATTTACCAACATTGCTCTAATTTCCACCAGAGAAGGGTCAGAAGATGAGGAGGGTTGTTGTGGTTGGTTTTTCTGGCTAGCATTGGGATGATAATATTTCTGCTGCTGTTGTTGTGGCGCCTGTGGTTCTTGTGGTGGTGGATTTTGAACATTAGTGCTCCGGTAGGAAAGGTACGGATGATTCCGATACCCAGGATTGTAGGTGTTGGAGTATGGGTTATTCTGCCTATAGGCTTGAAAGACATTAACTTGCTCCACGAAACTCCTGCAATCTTGCTCCAAATGACCTACAATACCACAATTTTCACAGAAAGCCTCATTAGAATTATTATTATTAATCGCAGAAACATTAGCTACATTAGCAGAGCTCAGATTATCTAATTTTTGGCAAATAGAGGTCAGTTAAGCTTGCAAAAAGGATACAGAGTCAACACTATGTTTCCCCTTGTTAGCAAATCCTCTAGGATTCCCATATTGGGAATTGTGTATCGCCATATCTTCAATAACCTGACCTGCATCATCAACATTAAGATTCATAAATCTTCCACTAGCTGCAGAATCTAAAATTATTCTAGAGGAATTTCCAATGCCATTATAAAAGGCTTGGATTAACTGCCATTGTGCTAAATTATGGTGAGGGCATTCTCTTTGTAAGTCCTTAAACCTCTCCCAAGCCTCATATAAAGATTCATCGGCTTCTTGGGCAATGTTCTGAATCGCACTCCGTAGTACGATTGTTCTCTCTGCAGGATAATACTCGTTATAGAAATTCAAAACAAGAGTTTCTCAGTCGGTTATACCAAGTGTAGTTCTATTTAAGCCATTAAACCACAATTTAGCTTTTCCAGTTAAAGAGAAGGGAAAGAGAATCTCCCTGATTTGGTCTTGAGTGACCCCAGCTTGCCTGATGGTGTTACAATATTGACAATAGTCAGTAATGTGAAGATTCGGGTCTTCACCCTTGGCTCCACTGAATTGCTTCCTCTCTATCATCGTTATAAATTGAGGCTTAATTTCGAATTGAACCCCATCAAGAGCCGGAGTAGGGGTGAGATGTGGAAAATCTGTAAGCTTGGGTTGTGAGTACTCACTAAGCTTCTTTGGAGCCGTCATCTCTGATTCTGCGTCTGATGATGTCTCTGAATCGCTAGAACCAGTCGGAGGATCGCGCTGATTATTGTTATTATCACCAGAATCCGCCAGGATTTGCTTGTAGAAATTTTTCTGTCTATGGAAGGAACGTTCGATCTCAGGATCGAATGGGATGTACCCTGATCTGGAACACCTGGGCATAAACAAAAACTAGAAGCAAATGTGAGATTTGTCTCAGAGAACTAACGCTCTCTGAGACAAAAGGGAAATAATCTAGACTACAAAAACAATTAGAAATAAAAATAAAACCGTTTCCCCGGCAACGGCGTCAAATTTTGACAGGGTAAAGTCGTATCCCCTAATAAAAAATAATACCTAAGTCCTCTAACTAAAGCAGGTAGGGAAGTAGGGTCGATCTCCACAGGGAAACAAGTCTTTCTATTCCTAATTAACTAAAAGAATCTAGATTATGAAGTAACCAATATTTATATTTGAATAAGGAACTAAACTACTAAGATTGAGATTAGGGAGAAAACAATATATAAAAAGATCTAGGGCATAGGTTCACCAATAAATAATACTCCAGGGTAAAACATAGTAATCAATCATTGACATTGCATAAATAACGCAATTAACAGGCTCTCGCAATTTATTAATCAACATAGATCTAACAGGCTCTCGCAATTTACTAGATCTAAGTTCTTATTGAAAATAGCCTTTAATATCAAATTAACATCTGCTCGATTCATCAATTCAATATTGTTATACTTTTACAAGTCGTAATTGTAAAACGTTAAAACAATTCAATAAGAAATTATCATGCAATATCAAGAATCAATAATAGTCAATCATCAATGCATCAATTAACCAGATTGTATTTCGCTACGTATTACAATCACAGAATTAATCTACCGGTATTAAATCTCATCTCTCGAATATCGACTTAACCATTTATAAATTAATTTGCCTATTGAAACTAGACCTAAACATCAACTCTCATTTGTCGAATCTCGAATCAATGTTGTCACACTCATGCATAAAAGATCAGGCCTAATCTAGTCATAGAGCATTAAATCAATCAATAGGAAATTAATCTAGCATTGATAATTAACAACAATAAATTACCCCTTCATATTATTTAAGGATCCCCATAAACCCTAGAAATAGAACTACTCACACATGGTAAAAACTAGACTAATCAAAGCAATAAAGAAAACATGATTAAAGGAATAAAATAAACAACTAAGATTAAGAGAAGAGAAATCGTTACCAAAATAAAGCTGGAATTAAGAGTAGAATTAAGAACAAAGGTTTAAGAGAAAGAAATCTAAGAGAACAATAAGAGAGTAAAAAAGAGAGAGAGAAAAAAAAAGAGATCCTAAAATCGTATTACGGAGGAGTATTTATACTCCGTACAAATCCTAAACTAAAACAAACTAAAACGACGCTAATCATCAACTAATAAATACACGCGCCCGATCGGGCGAGGCACCGCCCGATCGGGCGCGCCTTTTTATCCCTAATACCAATCTCGCGCCCGGCCGGACGCGTCACCGGGCGCCAGTCTTAGCTTCTCCCGCTCAGCCGGGCGCACCTCCGGGCGCCAACCTCTTTGGCTGGGCGGCTCACTTGGGCCACTATTTGGACTACGATTGGGCTCTAATTCTTCGGGCCAATCTGGGTTTCCTCTTCCGGTCTTGAATACTCGGTCCAAATGCCCCGGTATCACCTATACCGAGCCCTTAATCACCGGTTCGAAGGCTCTAACCGGCCCTGGGCTATAAAAACTGGTCGTGCTTCTCCAATGTTCGTGATTGCTCCAAAATATCTCGGGAAAATACTCCAAAAGCATAAATCCCTGCAAAAGTCAACCAAATCTACGAAAACACTAGAAAACGCCAATTAGTAATAAAAGTGGCTCTAAAGAGCCAAAAACACTACTAATTATGACCAAGGGACGGGGGTAAAATACTATATAAAATAGACACATCATTAGGGTTCCGTTTAGTTTATTCAAAAAATAAAGACTCTTTTTACTTTTACCACAAAAAAAATCAAAAAATTGTTTTTTACCACCAAAACTTCTAAAACTTTTATTTGACCACCAAATAAAAAAAAATATTTTTACCACCTTCAATTGCTCAACCTCCTCCCGTTAGCCACCCCTCCCCGACGGCCCCACCCCACTCCCTTTCCCCCACTTACGCAGCCCACCCCCTCCCTTTTCCCTTCTTGCTACCTCGATCAGGAAACCACCTCTCTCCCCATTCGCGCACCCTGTCGGAATCGACCCCCCTCCCCATTTTCCCACTGAAATCGACCCCCTTCCCCTTTTCGACCACCCCTAACCTTAAACCATCCAACCTAAATTGATTTTAGGGTTTTGCTTATGGTGGGTTCGGGCTGGTGGTTTAGGGTTAAAGGTTTTGCTTAGGGTGGTTTAGGATTAGGGGTGGCCGAAAAGGGTAAAGGAAGGGGATGGGAAGTCGATTCTGGTAGGGGAAACGGGGAGGGGGCCGGAATAGGGATGGCAATGGGGCGGGTCGAATACGGATGATGGTATCTCCATACCCATTACCCGCCTAAAATTCTTATACCCATCCCCGCCCCACCATCCGTGGTGGGTACAATATCCACATCCATCCCCGCCCCTCCGGGTATAAGATAGGATCCATCCCCGCCCTATCACCCACTTGGATATCCATACCCATCTCATACCCGTCCCAAAACCATTGTCATGATGTTATATTGTTTGACATTAATAACACTTATATCAAATTAGGTGAAAAAAATTGAGAATTTTACTATTCAAACTTATTGGGCTATAAAGTTTCATAAATTCTAAACTCTTCTAAAGGAAATATGGTGCGGGTATAAGGCGGGTACGGGGCGGGGCGGGTCTACTCTAAAATCCATACCCGCCCCACCACCCATGGCGAGTACACATTTTATACCCATCCCCGCCCCATCACCCGCCAAACCTCCCTCCATCCCCGCTCCACTTGGGCGGGGATAGGGCGGGTCTCCCATTTAATTCGACCCACTGCCATCCCTAGGATGGAATGGGCGAATGGGGAGAGAGGTGGTTTTCGGATCGGGGTAGGGGTCGAGGCAATAAGAAGGGGAAAAAGGAGGAAGGGTGGGCTGCGTAGGTGGGGGAAAGGGAACGGGGTGGGTTACTGGCGCCGACCGCCGACATGGGGGAGGGATGGCTGATGAGGTGGGGGTTGGCTGTTTTTTTAAATAATGTTTTTGGTGGCTGACGGGGAGGCAGTTAGGGTGGCTGAGGAGAGGTGGCCGGAAGGTGACAGTGAGGGTGGCTGGATTTCACTAATGGAAATAATAACTGAAAGTGTTAAGTGGTAGTGAAATCTAAATTATGTGATTTCAGGTGGTAGCAAGATATAATAAAATTTTAGATGAGTAATAAAAGTAAAATAGGAGTGTTTGAATGCTAGAAAAAGTGAAAATTTCCTTCTTTTTATTCAAAAATTGTTTTTAGAATTAATCTTAGCTCATAGATTGGTAACTTGTTCTCTAAAATAACGCACTTCGTTACAAAGAAGTAAAAAAAGTGAGTGTTAATCTTAGTGTTATTTCAGAATACTGTAGTCTGTATATCCTTTAGAAATTATTATATACACCCGAGATCATTTTCTCAATTAATCAACAAATGGGCAAGTAATATTTTTACTCATTTGTTGATTGAATCAACAAATGATCTCGGGTGTACATAATAGGTTCTCTATATACTCCCTCCGTGTGTTAATAAGTATTGCAGTTTGACCGGCACATAGTTTTTTGATTGACTTAAATAAAATAAGAGGTAAGTGAGGTAGTTGGAGTATTAAAAAATCGAATAACTTTTGTATATATCCGGTGAACAATAACTTACTGTACATTGGGGGTCACTTTTTTATCAAATTTAGGGTCACTTTTTTTGGATAACTTTTATCAATAAAGCATAAATACTTCATAAATTTTATTTATATCAGGGTAACTTTTATTCATATTAGGGTAACTTTTGCTCATTTTAGGGGTAATTGTATAAAGGATGTACAATATTTGTTATACATACGATTTATTTCAAAGTTTGTCTAAAAAATTATAAAAGAAAGATAGTGGGATTAATAGTTTATTGAAAAGTAATGAATCTGAGATGAAAAATATAATTAAAAAGTAGTAGTGGGTTTAGATGGGATTATGAAAGGAAAAAAAATAACCTTACCTTATAAAAGGTTTTACATGACTCTTATGAATAGTGTGAATGTGTGATGCCACTTATACCCTTTAAATTGTGTATTTACATACACACCCTCAGTAATGTGTATAATTTTTTTTAATGAATAGTGTTTGGACAATTATACCTTCTAAAATATTAATACTACCTCCGTTACACATTATTTGCAACGATTTGACATAAAGTAGAGAGGAAAAATGTCTAATCGTTGCAAATAATATGTAACGGAGGTAGTATCACTTATTTGCTCTCATTAATCTTAGTTGTCTTGGACATTTATACCCCTATACATAGTTTACATATTTTCTCTCATTAATTTTTCCAACAACTAAATTTGTGATTTAAAGGTTAGACCAAAAGAGCTTCTAGATATGGCTAGCGCATTAGCTACCCTAGTAATATTTAAATATATTTTTTTGCTAAAAAAAGGAAGTGTAACACTTATTAAAACACGATTGGATTTGGTAAGTGTAACATTTACTAGTATTAAAACACGGAGAGAGTACTATAAACATAAAATAAAAAATAAAAGAATCTTACAAAGTACGTACGTTGTATTTTATGAAGTACTTATTATGGAACTCCCTCCGTTTTTTAATACTTGCTCCATATCTCCAAGCGCGGAGTTCAGGGAAGATTGGAAAAAGTAATAAAATATGAAGGTAGTGAGGTAGGAAAAGAATAAAACATTGTAAAAAGCAAAAGTACTTAAGAGAATTGGAGGTGAGAATATGAAATTGATAAAATATGATTTATGTTGGGCTAGTAGGTGAGAAAAATAAATTAAATAATGTAAAAACTTTCCAAATAACGAAATAGAGCAAGCCTTTAAAAACGGCTGGAAAAAAAAAAGTTGAGCAAATATTTAAAAACAAAGGGTGTGTATGATTACCATAGATAAATTCTGAAGAGAAGAAGTCATAGATTATTCAATAGTCACACTTTTTGGAAACTGAAAACGAAACTTTTTTATGTTAGTTGGACTAAACACACTCAAGAAGAGGAAATTGATTTTGACACACTCAAAGTTAGAAGAGCATAGAAAATTATAATCTCACATAGAGGTGTGCCAAAATCATTTTTGGTGTGCCAAAGTCATTTCCCTCAAGAAGACCATGCAGTCAAACATTTAATCACAAGGCAAAATCAATCAACTGAGTGATGAATTAGCAAATTGTAGAGCAATGATTACAACATAAACTAGAATTCCCGGGGAAAAAGAAATTGAACTCTACAATAAACCACTAAGAGCAAAATGAATTAATACACTTTACAAACATCTTTGAAGATCTTAACTTCACTGATATCAAAATCAAGCAGACTCAGTTTCACCGGCTGCTGCTGCTCGTTTCTTTGCAAAGTATTCATCAGCACGAGCAAGGTTTTTCCTTACTGATTCCTTGACGTACTTCTTTCTTCCAGGTAGTACTGTGAAAGAGCAGCCTGCAGCCTCAAGCTTTTCTTTTGCTTGACCTGAGAAAGCACGGGCCTTTATTTGCAGCTTTGTGCTTAATTCTCCTTCACCGAGAATCTGAAGAGAAGACGACACAAACATTAGGTTCCAAAGAGAATCATGATACAGTATGAGATAGATGACTGTTCATTAATTAGAAAAACTATATCATTTGGTTAGTCCCATATTAAAGAGGAGGGAAGCAGTTGAACAACCATAAGAACTAGGGACAGAAGTTCAAAAAGAGCATAATTCTGAATAATTTTTCGTTTTCATCACTGAAGGCCTGAAGCTATAAAAGCAGTACTAGCATAGATAACTACTAAATGTCAAGCAGTCCTCAAGAAAAATAGACAAGTCAAGCTCATAAGCATACTAGTGATAAATTCTTCATACAAAAGACTAAGAAAATGAAGCTACTTGCTTATTGTGCACTTAGAAAGGGAGAGTATGTTCATGACTTAGCTAACAAAGGTAAGAATGTTTGTAATGCAATTGCTAATTGAATGGCCCCTGCGAAGTCTTCTACTGATTGGTCAAAAGTACACTATAAATTAAGTAATTGGTTGCATCAGGTTAGGCCAGTCAGCATGACAAGTTAATAGGGTGTCTCAGGAGATTTGAGGGTAATTCTTGCTACTACCACATCCAGCTGCTGTTTACAACATTTCAGCTGAGAGGATCATAGCAAATTTTATGCTAAAAGAATTTGAGGATGAATTGTTATCTGGAGAATTATTCAAAAGGCTCATATAGGTGAGAGTCTGTTCCCAAGTGGCAGTGTTACCCACATAATTCAAGAAAAACTGTTATCTGGAGTCTCTGTACGTTATTCCTTTTATGTATGGCGGGGGACTGAGAGTAAGAAGATGTACAAATGATCTGCAAGTATCTGCTACCGTTCCTAAAAGGCTGGTTCTAGGTTTGCTCTATATACCTTCACAACTTAGTCCTACCATCTTCGGTAGAACTCTTCTACTAGGTAATTTTATGACCACACATTTCATCTACCTCTTACAGATTATACAGAGTATAACAGAAATTTCGTCTATAGATACAAAAACAAACTTATTTTAAATCATTGGTGCTGATAACTCTGCAACACATTGTTACCGAGTATCTAGTCTATCTGTGAATAAATGCCAAGTACACAAGTAATTAGGTCGATTTGTCTTTACCAAATTATAATGAAAAAGACTGAATTGCGCTTCATACGAGGAGTATTTATAGTAATAGAAGTAGATTTAGGGGTGAGCATGGGACAGGTACTAGTACTAATGGTTCGGGTAATCGATAACAATATCACTAACATAAACCGAACCAATAAGTTCGTGTACCTGGACTTCGGGTATCGGATTTTTGGATCAGTTATCGGGTACCCAATAAGATATCCAATAATGATAATTAAACTTAATAATGTAGTTATTATGATATCATTTAACACTAATTAACAAAAATATTACATGATCTTGATCAAGTTATTAATAGTGTTACTAATCATTGATATTATAAAGTGATTATGAAGTAAGGTTAGAGTTTAGATTTTGGAAAAATAGATTTAAGTAGGAAAACAAAAACAAAAAAATGCTTATCGGATCAGATCATGTAACAGTTAATTTTAAAATGATACCCGATAACAAATTATTGGAACGGGTACCCGAACCGTTATGGTTATCGGATCGAGACCCTAATTTTCGGAACTGTTACGAATCAGGTTTTCGGGTAGTATTGCTCAGCCCTAAATCTTTGTAGCCACCGATCATTTATGATACATTATAAAACAAAAAGATAAGAATGATTCAGAATGTCTTATACGCTTAAGGTGTTTTCTTTTGCCTGTTTAAAAAAAAGGTGTTTTCTTTTGTCCTGAAAACACCTTAGCAAAGAAAACACATGAGCTTATTAGTTAACTAGGCTAGTGCTTTAACCAACAAAAATTTGCGTAAATTAAAGTTGTATATCATTGGAATAGTTTAAAATCAATATGTAACTTACTACAATAATAATATAGAGTAATGTTTTATACTTCAATTATTAACTCAATTCAATCGTTCATAGAAAGAGGAAGACAAAAAAAAAAAAAAAAAAAAAAAAAAAAAAAAAATAAAAAAAAATAGGGGATGAAATAAGATTATATAGAAGAAAGAGAGTTTAGCTCGATAGTCACAACAATCCTGCGATCTTTTGGGGAAAAGAAAAATAGTAAAATTAGTTTATTTTTCCCAACACAATATAAATTGCATCTCATTAAATAAAAAAGCATAATTACCCCAAAAAAAAAAATCATGGAAATTTTACAAATATTCTTTTAAAAGATTTTGACAAGAAAAGATATGAATTACAACATATTTAGGATAAAATTTTAGTTCTTCAAAAAAAAAAAAGAAAAAAAAAGTTGATTGTGTATATATAGAAGATATAAAAAGATCGATAACAAATCATATCGATCATATTATTCAAATATTGCATCAAAAAAAATGTTACATAAATATTCTCTAAAATGTTTTTGGCAAGAAATAGGGAGGATAGTTTTGTAGGGAAAATATTGCACCAGGATGTCAGTTTAAGTATTGTATATTGATTACACCAGATCTAGACTTATCAATCCTTCTTTAAACATAAGACACAAGGCAAATTATAATTTTCCAAAATGAAGCAACTATAGACCAAAGGAAGATAGATGGCCGATTGACTAGAAGGCTTATGTTTTACTAGCAAACTGCTGGAGTCAAGCTTGGTTATATATATGTATTGAGGTCAACCCCACACTGGATGATCAAGACTAGTAATATCCAAAACATTAAATAGCTCGGCATAACAACTAAGGGGCAAAAGCACAAAACGCCAATAAAAAGTGTTCCATGGGTACTACGAATAAAAATTCCATAGTTCTAAACTTCTACAATGTCAGAATACTAATGATATGGGGACAGTACTAACATGATACCTTGAGGGATAAGGATAAGAAGTGTTACCATGGAGGGCATGGACCCAAGGTAGTTATCATTTTGGCAAACTATGATCTAACATTATATGATCAAACATGGTTCACAACTTACAAGTCACATGGAGGTATTGAAGTGTCATCTCATCTCTAATTCTCTAAATAAGACCAGCAGTTGGAAATAATAATAACTCTTTCTTCAGTTCTCAGCATATAATATACCCTTACCTTCAATGGCAGCCTTCTTTCTCTTCCTGATGGATTGATTATACCCTTCTCCTTCAAGGACTCTATTGATACTTCTTCACCTTCCTTGAATCCAGCCACCTCTATGTCTCTCAAATTTACAGGCACATACTTAGGCAACCCAGCACGCATTCCTGTTGAAAGACAGTGCCATTAATGTACATGGCTAACTTAAAAAAAATTCACCCTCAAAACAGGTTGAAACATTGAGTAATAGAGCTCTGAAAAGAACATCGTAATATAGATCAAGAGAATAAGATCAAGAACCAGAAAATAGAAAGCCATCAAAGGTTTATGATAAGAGTAGAGGATAAGAATTCAAAAAAGATCAACTAAGTTAATTAACAAGAATACAGTAACTATCCATTGAATGCACTTCTTTCACAGCAACTGATAGACAATATTCAATTTGAATGATCTCAACTTGAAAATAATCTTTTGAAGTAGTATACAAATAAAGACTATAGTGAACAAGCAATTCCTTTCTCCAAGCATACAGCAGTTCAACGATAATCACTTATAGTAAAAAGCCAAACACAAGCCATCTAATGGTGTAAGTGTGTAACCCTAAGGTTATAAATGTAATTGTGTGACGATATTGTTTATTATATATATGAGTTGCAGGGTTACACAATTACACAGTAAATCACGGAACTTATGTTGCATAAACAAATTATTTTACACAAGTAAAAAAAAAAAATTGTTTTAATGAATGCATGGCCATCATTTTATCTAGAGCAACCTAAAATTAGGTCCACTAACACCATAACATGAACGTCTAGTTATCTAGCTTAATCATCATTTTTCATTGTGAGAATCCTCACGCTACAAATTTAGAAATTTAAAATGGAGAATAAAAGACTACATATGTAGGTGGATAAATTCAGCATTTGCTGAAGGCTATCAGAAAATCTTTGAAGCTGAATCGATTGATAGCTTATCTAGGAGAGCAAGAAAGCTTGGAGATGAACAAGAAGCTAGAAATCGAGCGTTATACTGGATTGACTAGCAGCAAAGGTGAAGCTAATGGTTCTGTATGTTTTCTAAAAGAAACTCTATGTACGATTTAGGTATATCTGGAACTCTGGAAGTAAGAGTGGGGATTTGTTGAAACTGAAGACACTAATTCATCGTTGGGATTGAAGACAATATGGATCAGAAATCACAAAAGTCAATGTTGGAGCTGAACTCAATGAGAGGCAATACACATGTGATTCATTGTTGGAACTGAAGTCACTGATTCACAAAGGACATTAATGTACTACTTCCTCTGTTCTTTTTAGTTAACACCATTTGACATTTACACTATGCACAAACTACACTTTGACTACTTTTTGCGATTTGTAACTACGATAAAACATAGTCAAGTGGGATCTTGTTTGAATCGTCTCAATGTATATACTTTTAATATCCATTTCTTATAGTTTTACAATGTCAAGAATTAAAGATATTAATAGTGTGTTGGAAAAGAGAGGGAATATGCTCCATTTTAGTTGTTCACCCAATTCTTCAACAGATAAATCATTGCAAAATCTTTGTCAAACGAGTTGTGGTGATTTCTGTTACCTAATCACAAAAATCATGGGTAATATAAATAGGAAATTACACTCACAATAAGAGGTTTATGCTCCCAGAAAATAACCAATTATAGCATAAACAACTTGTTTGAGTAAATACTCCTTACTCATGAATATTTCAACTTTTCACCAAAGTTTTAACTTTCTTAAGTGTCCTCACTTTAATGAGGCACACCAAGGCACAATGAGGCACTAAAACAGAGCAAAGGGATCTCGCCTGAGTGCACCTTGAGCCATTTTATTCATTGAAGCGGATACATGCCAGCTATGAACGTGAAAAGCAGATGCATGCAGGCATATTCAAACTAGTTAAATGTTATATGTTTCCACAATAACATTGTCAGAGCATCCCCATCAATGAGCATTTTTTTGCTCATGAGCAAAAATGGTGAGCAAAAATGGTAGAAGATGTTCCCCATCAATGAGCATATTGAAAAATGCTCATGAGCAAAATGAAAATTGCTCATAGGATGAGCATTTTTTAAGATGAATAGTAATCATGTGGGGTCCACAATACAAGTAAAAAAAAGAATTAAAAATAATATAGTAGAGAGAAATATAAAAGGGTATTAGTAAAAGTAAGAGAGAAGATGTACTAGAGAGAGAATGGGGAAGAATTTTTTTTTTGATCATTGGTGGGATAAAAATATAATCACAAAAATGCTCATGGGTTGAAAGAGAGAGAAAGTGGGTAGAGAGAGAATGAGAAAACCAATTTTTGCTCATTGGTGGGAATGCTCTCAACAGTTGTGACTTAGTGTTCCAATTTTGATTGGGCTACCTTATTCTTTTAAATCGTGTTTCTCAAATATCATCTATACATCAACACTCCCCTTGCTCAAATTCCGAGCAATAACTAGGTGATGATGAATCATAAGACATTTGATGTTAAACTAACTATTGTTTTACTAAGTACCATAGCCATAGGTTAATTCTCTATACATATATCATACCTCCCCCGTTCTTTAATCATTGCAACAATTGAATTTTACAGTGTTCACACGATACCATGTGATTATCTATTGTGAATTTTTACGTAAGGAAAAAAAATAGTGGAGTCTTGTTAAATTCGTCTTGACATATAATTTCATAGTATCAAATTTTTTATAACTCTTACTTACACATATTTGAAGATATAAATAAGATAGTTAATGTCTTGGGATGCGTATAATCCCAATTATTGAAGTAAATAAAGAACGGAGAAAGTATTATGTATGTTTCTACAATGAGTTCTTTGTTAAGGCTCTTTAAGAGCTTCTTGGATAGGTTCTTCTATCATGTAGTAGAGGAAAGTGGGGCTGGATGCTTGGATTGTGCCTTCATGATGTGGTAAATGGAAACACATAGTAGGATACAAATTCAGAAAGCACCATAAGCCTGAACATAGGAGACCATAATCATCTTATAGGTTATCTTCCAGGCCTCAGTATCATTTTATTCATTCGGCTGCACATTCCTACATGCTTTTTGTTAGCCTAAGTTCACATAAGACTTGTATATGTCTGGTTCAAAATTATAAAACTAGATGTTCAATTCTGCAAAAATATTTCCATCTTCTTAGAAAAGACAAATTTGAAAAATTTCACTTGAAATGAAGCATACTATTATTGCAAGGCAGTACCCTAAGGATTTCCTGAACAATAGTTTTCCTCAAAATCCTCTCCTCATTGGATTAAAGTTTATTGAAAAAAAAAAAAAAAAAAAAAAAAACATGAATAAATACAAAGGGTGTCAGACAATCAAACTACAAAGTCTAGAAATGACTAAAGGAGACTTGTCCAAGGTGGGTATATTTGGAAAATAAATAACTTTGAACTCTCAAATAAGAGTATGAAAACTACAAGAACAATTTAAATTAGCCCCAGAGATTTGTATGAAATTAAGAATGCATTATTGACCCATGACAAACTAAAAATGAGTTTGCATGTAGTTTTACAAAGGAAGCTCATGCCAATGTCCACGAAAAAAATGTTTCTCCACTCCATGGATCTTTTTCCATATAAATAATTAGACACTCCCTTCGTGACAATTTACACACAACGTTTTGACTTTTTGCCTTATTCACACATTTCAATTTGACCATCTTATTTTGCCAATATACAAAAGCAAATATTAGTATGTTAAATGATGTTGAATCCATCTTAATGTATATTTTCCAAAGATATTTGATGGTCAGAAGTGTGAAATGACAAGCTCCACAAAAGTAGTATCCATTAGCACTCAATACCACCTCAAAAATGGTATTGAGTGATAATAAATATTTATAAGAAAATTAAGCACTTGGGATATACGGGGGGCTGGAGTTGCATTATCAAGGGCATAAAGAGTCAATTGATCACCAACATAGATTATGCACATTCAGCACATTGGATAAGAATCAATCTTCATTACACAAGCCATCATTCATTCAGTATATTGTCCACTACATACCAATCCACATCTCTCCAATCTCAATTCCAAGTACTGAGTATTATATACATTTATCGCTTATTTAAGGATATTGTAATTTGAAATTTTGAATCCCACCTCAGAGCTGCTCCATTAGAGCATTAAAGTAACTAAAAATCTAAATTCACAAAATCCTTAAATTTACAATTACACCAAAGCAAAAGTAATCACATGAACTCTTACAAAAAATAACCAAATGAATTTGAAATCTAAAAAAATCAAAGAAATAAATCCATATAGTTGTCAGAATACTTAGTAATGATAATTACCTCCAGCAATGCCAATAACACATAATTTAGGAATTCAAAGTATGTGGAGGTTGGGGTTATCTTCATGGTTTGGTAAATGTACCACAAAGTAGGATTTTTTTCCCCCTAGAAGGAATAAACACCATAAACTTGAATATTGAAAACCAATGATCATATTATATGCTATCTTCTAGGCTTAAGTATCATCCAACTTATTTGACAAGAACCATCCGTGAAAAATGAACAAAAGAAGAAAAGTACTAAATTGAAAGTGGATGAAATACGAGGAAAAACATAGTCAGCAAACAATGTAGGTAATGTAAAGTGAAACCCACAAAAGAGGATATAAAAATAAATTTTAAGAAAGTATTATAAAAGAAGGCTAAGGGGAGATTAAAGAGAGAGGAAAAACATGCGAGTAAAAACCCTAAGGAAATAAATAGATTTTACAAAACACAATGAGTTTAGGTAAAAGAAATAAAGTATACATATACATATATTTAAAGTCACGACACATCCTCGATATAGGTTCTCTCCCTCCAATCTGCCTATCCAATGCCATATTTTCCTCAATCCCCATGACATTCATATCATTCTCAATCACCCTCCATGTTTTCTTAGGTCTTACCCTACCCCAGTACCCCTCACAAACCAATCACTTTGCCACTGTTAAACCTTGAACCTTACTTCAAATAGGGATCAATAAGCTAAAAGCTTTCCAAAAAACTCTTTACAAAACAAGGCCTTAACATGTTGGATAACAATCATATCTTCATTACACAACCCATCATTCCTAACAGTTTGTTTGGATAAAGAAAGGGGAAGGAAAACCCATCATTCCTAACAGTTTGTTTGGATAAAGGAAGGGGAGGGAGGAGAAGAGGAGGGGAGGGAGGGAGGAGAAGAGGAGGGGAGGGAAAGGGAGGGGAGGGAAGAATGGTGAGTTTTCCTTCCAAATCTCTCCATTGTTGGAGGGATTAATTTTCTACAATTTAATCCTTCCATTTCTCTCCCCTCCAATTCTCTCCCTTCCTCATTTGCTATCCAAATGAAAGATACTCCATCTCTCCATTTCTCTTCCCTTCCTTTCCCTCCACTTCTCTTCCCTTCCTTTCCCTCCATTTCCTTCAATCCAAACACACCGTAAATCCTAATTTCAACTTTTCAACCTCATTGCCCTCATACCACAATACAGCTAAATTAAACATCTCAATCACATTACACATTACACATTCCATTAGACCATTACACATCCACATCTCTCCAATCTCGATTCCGGTTTCCAAGTATTATATCATACACATATCCCTCATTTAGCAACATTCTAATTCGAATCCCACATTAAAGCTGCTTCATAAAATCCATCAATTCACATCAACAACCAAGCAAAAACAATCACATGAACTTCAATATTAACAAAAATAATCAAATGAACTAGAAATATACATAAATTAGAGGATAAAACTAATCCAAAAAATTAGACAAAAATGATTACCTCCAGCAATACCACGCAATTTAGGAATTCGACGATAAAGGGGCATCTGACCACCTTCAAAACCCTTCATAACACCAGGACCAGACCTCGATTTCTGACCTCGCATTCCGAACCCACAACTGCCACCTTGACCAGCAGCATGACCTCTTCCCTTTCTTTTCGCCTTCTTCCTCGAACCCGGTTGCGGTCCGAGGTTATCTAGCCTGAACCGGGTCTCAGAACCCGACCCACTACTCAGAACCACATTTGAAGAAGAAGAAGCAGCAACAACAACAAGAGGTTTTTCTTTGATTATGGTCCTCAAATTGAGTTTGAGGTTAGTGAAATTAAATGGGTTTGTTCTGAAATTGTTGATGTTTCCTTTGAAATTGGAAGATGGGTAGTTGTTGGAATTTACAGTTGAAGGAGGAGCAGAGGAGAGAGAAAGGAGAGAAGCCATTGGAGAAGTGAGTTTGAGGGAGTGGAGTTTAACGGATAGGATAATGGAGATTGCAGAATTTAGAGGTTCCTTCTTTTTAAAGTATTTTTGGGCTAAATTTAAAAATGGGTTGAAATCCGAAAATGAATGTTGTGTGTGTAAGGTTTTCTATTACAATTTTTTGGGCCCATAAATAGAATTGAGGGTTGGTAGGATTTTTTTTTTTTTTTTTTTTTTTTTTTTTTTTTTGTTGGACAAAGATTTCATATAACGAAACAGAAGTACAATATCTGAGAAAACTTAAGCAAGAAAACGCAACACAACATAGCAAAAACAAACAAAAATCAAAATAACCATAAAAGAAAACGGCGTTGGCGAGCACGAACAACTAACCAGTGAGTTGGAGCAACCCAGAGACGAAGAACCTTACAAATCCAACAAGAATCAAAATGTAATAGAATATCTCTGATAGCTCTCGACAACCAAGCACAAGAAATATCATCCGAACACGAACGACATAACATGGAAACCAAAATTGTGTTGTCCGTATAAAGTAGAGGACTTAAAAAACCTTTTCATCTAGCAGCTTGGAGAGCCCATAGGCAAGCTTGTAATTCCGAATGTAAAGCCGACGAAGTCCGACAGGCTCGAGCGCACCCACCCAAAACTGTAGGGGAAAGCTCCTCTCTAAATATCCAACCTGCCCTGCACTCTGATCATGAATATTCTAAGCACCATCAAAGATTATACAACAATATGCAATACTGGAATTCGATCCGTGTAAACACTCAGATGTAGCAGGAGGAGGACAAGGAAGTTGACGTCTCCAGAAGGACGAAATAGAGCTAGAAAGCGTATAGCCTCCGAACTACGCGAAACCCATTTTGTAGAAATATGAATGACTAGAGTAGGAGACCAGACCGCTTGTCTAAACACAATTTGATTATGAGTAAGCAAAATAGCCCACAAGAGAGAGACCAAAGTGGCTAGACTATGCCAATTTTGAGACTTCCCATAACCAGAAATTAGCTTTTGTGAACCAATGAGTAAATGAGTGTGCAATTAAAGTACTCTGGAGTCCCAAGGTGTAGGCGTCGTTCGAAGTGCGCCTACGTTAAAGCATGTGTGAATATGCTTGGCACTCATAGGAAGCGGGAATTAACATATACGATTAGGGACAAGGAAAGTAGGGAGCTTTTTAAGGAACTTGTAAACCGTTCACGGATCATTTAAGGCAACCACTGTTAAGGGACAACGAAAGGCAACACTGATTGACCCGTGAAGGTTACACCCCATTCGTAATCCATGAGATTACTAACTCCATATTTTTCAAAACTATGAAAGGAGGGTCGGGGATGATGGTACGAAGTGAGTCATGGAGTCACATTTGCCTGTATTGGCCTCTATTCGATTCTTATAGTGAAAAGTGATTCATGCGATTTCAAAGGCATGCAAACAAAATATTCAAATTCGCTCCAAACTATTATTTGGCTAAATTGGTTGAATATTAATGCAACACATAATTCTAAAATATTAGTAATCACTTGATGTAACAATAAGATTAAAAAGGAACCTAAACCGATCGTCCAAATTATCTTATTAGGCGTGATTTTCAATTACATATTCCCTTTAAACATGCAATATGGTGATCATAATAACAACATAATAAACATTAATATTGGAAGCAATTTAACCATAATCCAACAATATAGTGCTTAAAGGAAGTATTTTAAGTGAATAAGGTAGGCTAGTGTTTAGGCTAGAGCATAGAAGAGAGAAGAGTGAATTAATAAATGCCCCGAACTGCAGAAATGAGGGGGTATTTATAGAGGAAGTGAGCAAAGGAACACACGGAACCTAAAAAGATAAAACCCTAAAAATAAATGTCGCGACACGGCAAAATTTGGTGTGACACGGGAAAATTAGGTGTGACGCGGGAAATCAGCAGCCCTAAAAAGGATAAAGCGCGTTTAGGCTCACACGGAGAAAACACGGGATTCCCGTGTCGCGGTGTGTACCGTGACACGGAAACTTTGCCGCAACGAGGGTAATTCCACCGTGGCGCGGCACATATGCCGTGACACGGTGGACTTTTTTCAACTTTTACGTCCAAATTCATTTTAATCCTAATTACGCTCTACATTTTTAAGTGTCGTTTCATAATTTCGGGCTATTTAGGTTTATTATTTATTAATTAGGCTAAAATAATAAATAATATGAAATGAATAAAAAAGGCTTAGGCCAAAAAATAAATTGGACTATGCTTTGACTAACATTAGGACTGATTTTATGAATAGAGTTTGATCGAATATGAATTTTAAGCACTCTCGGGATTAAATACTCAACCTGACCAATAATGGCCATGAAAGGTTGTTCATCATCGGGTTTGGTTTTGGGGAGACTTTTTTAGGTGTCTACACAAGGGGTCAGTGATCAAGAGATGAGAAACAAACGAACGATTCCGAAATAAATGTCAAGTCGCTTCCAAGTTATCATGACAAAGAACAAAAACGAGGTTAATAGGAAATCCTTGGGAATGCAAAGTACCAGAAAGAGGTAAAGCATCATGAAGCAATTTCCAGCAAAACACCCTCAATTTGGACATAATTGGCATTCCCCAAAAGCATTTCCACCACGAAGGCAGTACCGGATCACTAGCCACTGACGCCATAGACTGGCGAATTAGCAATGCATAAGCCGATTTAGTGGAAAACTGACCGTCAAGTGCAAATTTCCAATAAACAAAATACTCGAAGACGTAATATTGTCGAAAAATCGATGGACCTTCGAAGTATCCCACGCGTATGAACGCGGATCAGTAATAGAAGAAACATTATTAGTTGGAACATCCAGCTCACTTAGACCGGATTTGAAGGAGACATGCCCCCCCGTGGCCCAAATATTCTCGAGAAGACGAACCTGAGTCCTTGAACTTCCTTTCCACGCAATCCCCTGAGCTAGGGTGGATATACCAGTCAAAAGACCTCGATAACCCATGAAGGCCATGAAATCCGATTAGGCTGCAAAGGTTGAAGGGAGGAATACTTTGATAATAACACACGCGAAACCAGGAGATTAATATGCTGATATAAACGCCAACTCTGCTTGGCAAGCAGGGAAGAATTAAAGATTTGTAAACTGCAGAGCCCTAGTCCGCCCAAGCCTTTAGGAAGATGAAGCAAAGAAGAAGAGCGAAGGGCCATCCTTCGAGACGAACAAGAGGAACGCCATCAGAAACGAGCAAGCATTAGATCAACATGTTAACATATCGAGGAAGGGATCTGAAACACAGACAAAATATGGTTGAATGAAGCCACAAGAGCTGAATTGATAATCGCCAACTTAGCGGCAAAAGAAAGTTGAAGAGAAGCAAAATAAAAAAGACGCTTTGGTAATCCCAAATAAGAATCCAAAGAGTCCCTACATTGAAGCCTCAAACTACAAGCTAAATAAACCCGATAATCTAAAGGAGTGTTCTGAATAAATTTAATAAAGGACTTCCGCAGATTGACCATTTGACCAGACATACCACAAAAATCCAAAAGAAGGCCCATCAGATTATCGCAAGCAGATGGAGACACTTGGAAGAACAACAGGGAATCGTCTGCAAAGAACAAATGTGAAATAGAAGCTGCTCCCCGCAAAATACAAATGCCTTTGATTAACGACTGCTCCTCCGCACTGCGCAACATGGCAGAAAGAACTTCCATACAAAGAAAAAACAAGTATGAAGAAAGCGGATTACCCTGCCAAAGACCACACTGTGGGAGAAAGGTGGGAGACGCATCCCCATTGACCAACACCTGATAAGAGAATGTAGGGACGCACTGGTGTATAATATGAATCCAGTGTGGAGGAAAGCTAAAGACTTTTAAAACATGAACTAAAAAATCCCAGCGAACCCGATCATAGGCCTTGTTCATGTTCAATTTCAAAGCAGCATAAAACCGTTTCCTAACCATTGAAGCATTAATGAACGAGAGAAGTTCATAGGCGATTTGAGCATTGTCTGACATAAGAAGAAGTCCTGGAACAAAAGCCTTCTGGCAATCAAAAACCAAAGAAGGTAAGACAAGACGGAGCCGAGCAGTAATACATTTGGTGATGCACTTGTAAAGAACATTACAAAGACCAAAAGGATGAAGCTGCGTAACAAGCTCCGAGTTGTCAACCTTAGGAAGCAGAGTTAAGAAAGTACGATTCTACTCTTTCAACATATCGCCACGAGTAAAAAAATATTGAACTGCTCCAACCACAAAAGAACCGACTAACTGCCAATGAATCTTGAAAAAAGCCAAAGTAAAACTATCTAATCCTAGAGTCTTATTATCATCAATACTTAAGATGGCCACCTTAATTTCCAAAGCTTAAAAGGGAATTAACATTTTATTTTGTTATTCAGAAAAAAGAGAGGGTAGATGAATCTAATCCCACCAAGAAGAGTCTGTCACTAGAGACGACCCTTGGACATCATACAAATCCTTGTAAAACGAGAGCACCATAGACTTAATACCCACAGGATCCGTTAACCAAGAACCATCTAAGGACATCAGATCAAGCTGTGAATCTTATAGCGATGACGACAAGACTGAACCAAAGAGAAAAGGAGACGAGAATGACTCTTTCCAGTGGCATCTCAATTAACCTTTGCACGCTGATACCAAAACATAAAGGAAGCCTGAGCCTCCGCAACCTTTTCCTCCTTTGTAGTGAAAAAAAGACATCGACCAACTTGAGTATGCAAACTAGAGGCTGCCTGGCCAATAGACACAACTAGATTCTTCCAATCAGTACCCCACAATCGTTTATGAG